>NC_060138.1:643113213-643747320 GCF_021461385.2 Schistocerca piceifrons
GGAAAATGTTTGGCACCAATCAACAGCAAATCGGCTTTGCAAAAAGACAAGGGAAGACCACCAGGAGCTTCCATCTCTTATACATAAGATAGTAAGAGAAGAAATACAGTAGTGTATGACAGGCAGAAAGACCAGACCAGATGTACAAGAGATAGCAGCCCTGAAAATCAACTCAGTACTCCTGGAGTTAATATTGAAGATTGAGGGAGAGGAGTGTTGACCTTCACCATCAATCTACAGAAACTTTTGAATGCCAGGACAACATATCAGTCTGTTTTTGTTGTGGATACTCTGGATATGTTGTGTGATGTTGCAGAGAAAGAAGACAAACATTTGATGACTATTATAGACAAGACGTGAACAATCACACCAGTGGTATTCATGCCTGTTATCCGTTGATGACTATAGTTTGCCTGTGGGCTACAGCTTATCGTAGAACCCTGAGCAAGATCACTCATCAACATGCCATAACTGTTCCCTGTCACTATACAGAGGTACCATCTGCTTATCTAGTGGCCGAATACAGGAAAACTAGGTGAGACAACCATTTGAGGAGGTAAGGAGGTAAGGCTGCACAGGATAAAAACCCTCCACGGACAACAGTTACAAATACGGCAAGAAATCTCACTGACATTACCACAGACGACCAGCTGGCCTGAACATTAGTCAGCTCATGGGCTATTTTTCTGTAATATCATCATTAGCTGAAATGGCTGTCCTATGAAATGGCTGTGCTGCAGGTACCAAATGGGAAAGATATCCCACATGCAGGGACAAGTATTGCAGTAGTAGCTGTCAATGACAGAAGGCATCCCTTCAAATCTGTCATTTTAACAGAATATAATCATGATACTATTCTCAGATTGGACTTCTTACAAGTGATGGGCAATCATAGACTGTGGAAGAGCAGAAATTCAGGTAGATGAAACTATTTCAACAAGCACATATAACAAACACTGCTATGGATGTTACCTCACTGTCACCAATCAGAAGAGTTCCACTCATCAGTTGATATGTACAGTTAAACTACAAAGCTTTTGTCAACTGCAGAAAGCCAGTCAGGCTTACATAAAACAAAAAAACAAAAAGTTACGAGCTAGGATCAGTGAACCAATCCAGCACGGTCAGCTTAATGTCCCTGATGATGAAAATGCAGAGGAGGAAGCTGCTATCAAATTTCCAACATGATCTGGTCTCACCAAGGAACAGTCTTGATGAATAAAGGCCATTCTGCATCAATTTTTAGTTCCTTTCAAGTCGGGAGCAGAGAACAGGCAGAACAAGCAGCCTCTGATAAAATGCTATATCAAAACTGGAGATCATCCACTAATTAGCCAGTTCCCTTACAGTGAATGGCAAATAATCCAGAAAGAAGTGGAGAAGATGGTGCAAGAGAACATCATTGTACCTTCAGAGAGTCTTTCATCCTCTCTGGTGGTCCTTGTAAAGAAGGACAGCACATAGCATTGCTGTGTCAACTACTGACAACTGAACAAAATTACAATGAAAGATGTCTATCCATTTCCAGACATTGATGAGATCCTGGACTGCTTAAAAAGAGCAATATGTTTGTCATCTAAGAAAATGCAGGCAGGCTACTAGCAAATCGAGGCTGGTGGTATGGAGTGGGCAAAGATTGCCTTCATAACTTCTAATGGCATCTTTGAGTTCAAAGTTATGCTGTTTGGACTCAGTAATAATCTAGCAAGCTTTGAACGTACGATGGTCAACCTACTTCAACACCATAAATGGACAATGTGTCTTTGATATCTGGATAACATGATCATTTTATCAAAGCCATTTGAAGAACGTCTCAGCTCGCTGAAAATATTGGAAGTGTGTACAGACTGCAGGTCCCTGCTTGAATCTGAAAAGGTGTCTCTTCGTCACTGAAGAAATAAAAATTTTAGGGCATGTAGTGAATGGCAGTAGTGTGTGTCTCGATCCATAGAAAACAAGAGCAGTCACAGATTTTCCAACTCCTTTCTCAGAATGTGGTCATACTACCAGTAATTCATAAAGAACTTCCGCACCAAGGTACGTCCCTTGCACAAACTTCTGCAAGGAGATGCAAAATTTTCCTGGAAGGAGGCAAATGAAAGATCCTTCCTTATCTTCAGGGAGGCGTTAATATCTTTTCCTGTACTAGTATTGTATGGTCTGAATACTGAGGAACTTCATACTGACACTAGAGGTTTTGGGGTGAGGGGAATTCTAGTACAAATTCAGGAGGATGCTTCCAAAGTACTCTCCAAGTCCGAGAAGACCTACTCCACAACCAAGTAAGAGTACCCAGAATGAAATTTTCACTCTGCTAGCTGGGTAGCTCAGTCAGTCGAGCACTTGCCCACAAAAGGCAAAGGTCCTGAGTTCAAGACTTGGTCTGGCACACAATTTTAATGTGCCAGGAAGTTTCACATCAGCACACACTTCAATGCACAGTGAAAATTTCATTCTTGAAGTGTCCACCAGGCTTTAACTAAGCAATGCCTCACCTCTGCAATATCCTTTCTTCTGGGATTGCTAGTCTTGCAAGTTTTGCAGGACAGCTGTGAAGTTAAGAAGGTAGGAGATGATATACTAGTGGAAGTAAGGCTTTGAGGATTTTTTATGAGTTGAGCTTCGGTAGCTCAGTTGGTTGAGCACTTGCCTGTGAAAGATGAACATCCCAAGCTTGAGTCTCTGTCTGGCACATAATTTTAATCCACCATGAAGTTTCCAGAAAAAGTGCCTTGCAGTTATTTGACCATAAACAAGTTCCAGTCATATTTACTGCAAAGCCATTCACTGCTGTGGTGGATCACCATACTCTATACTGGCTGACTAGCCTGAAGGATCCATTGAGTCAATTGGTGAGCTGGGCACTGAGGCTTCTACATCTACATCTACATTTATACTCCGCAAGCCACCCAACGGTGCGTGGTGCAGGGCACTTTACGTGCCACGGTCATTACCTCCCTTTTCTGTTCTAGTCACGTATGGTTCGCGGGAAGAACGCCTGTCTGAAAGCCTCCGTACGCGCTCGAATCTCTCTAATTTTACATTTGTGATCTCCTCGGTAGGTATAAGTAGGGGGAAGCAATATATTCGACACCTCATCCAGAAACGCACCCTCTCGAAACCTGGCGAGCAACCTACACCGCGATGCAGAGCGCCTCTCTTGCAGAGTCTGCCACTTGAGTTTGCTAAACATCTCTGTAACACTATCATGGTTACCAAATAACCCTGTGACGAGACGCGCCGCTCTTCTTTGGATCTTCTCTATCTCCTCTGTCAACCCGATCTGATACGGATCCCACATTGATCAGCAATACTCAAGTATAGGTCGAACGAGTGTTTTGTAAGCCACCTCCTTTGTTGATGGACTACATTTTGTAAGGACTCTCCCAATGAATCTCAACCTGGCACCCGCTTTACCAACAATTAATTTCATATGATCATTCCACTTCAAATCGTTACGCACGCATACTCCCAGATATTTTACAGAAGTAACTGCTACCAGTGTTTGTTCCGCTATCATATAATCATACAGTAAAGGATCCTTCTTTCTATGTATTCGCAATACATTACATTTGCCTATGTTAAGGGTCAGTTGCCACTCCCTGCACCAAGTGCCTATCCGCTGCAGATCTTCCTGCATTTCGCTACAATTATCTAATGCTGCAACTTCTCTGTATACTACAGTACCATCTGCGAAAAGCCGCATGGAACTTCCGACACTATCTACTAGGTCATTTATATATATTGTGAAAAGCAATGGTCCCATAACACTCCCCTGTGGCACGTCAGAGGTTACTTTAATGTCTGTAGACGTCTCCCCATTGATAACAACATGCTGTGTTCTGTTTGCTAAAAACTCTTCAATCCAGCCACACAGCTCGTCTGATATTCTGTAGGCTCTTACTTTGTTTATCAGGCGACAGTGCGGAATGGTATCAAACGCCTTCTGGGAGTCAAGGAAAATAGCATCTACCTGGGAGCCTGTATCTAATATTTTCAGGGTCTCATGAACAAATAAAGCGAGTTGGGTCTCACACGATCACTGTTTCCGGAATCCATGTTGATTCCTACAGAGTAGATTCTGGGTTTCCAAAAATGACATGACACTCGAGCAAAAAACATGTTCTAAAATTCTACAACAGATTGATGTCAGAGATATAGGTCTATAGTTTTGTGCATCTGCTCGACGACCCTTCTTGAAGACTGGGACTACCTGTGCTCTTTTCCAATCATTTGGAACCTTCCGTTCCTCTAGAAACTTGCAGTACATGGCTGTTAGAAGGGGGGCAAATTCTTTTGTGTACTCTGTGTAGAATCGAAATGGTATCCCATCAGGTCCAGTGGACTTTCCTCTGTTGAGTGATTCCAGTTGCTTTTCTATTCCTTGAACACTTATTTCGATGTCAGCCATTTTTTCGTTTGTGCGAGGATTTAGAGAAGGAACTGCAGTGCGGTCTTCCTCTGTGAAACAGCTTTGGAAAAAGGTGTTTAGTATTTCAGCTTTACGCGTGTCATCCTCTGTTTCAATGCCATCATCATCCTGGAGTGTCTGGATATGCTGTTTCGAGCCACTTCCTGATTTAACGTAAGACCAGAACTTCCTAGGATTTTCTGTCAGGTTGGTACATAGAATTTTACTTTCGAATTCACTGAACGCTTCACGCATAGCCCTCCTTACACTAACTTTGACATCGTTTAGCTTCTGTTTGTCTGAGAGGTTTTGGCTGTGTTTACACTTGGCGTGAAGCTCTCTTTGCTTTCGCAGTAGTTTCCTAACTTTGTTGTTGAACCACGGTGGGTTTTTCCCGTCCCTCACAGTTTTACTCAGCACGTACCTGTCTAAAATGCATTTTACGATTGCCTTGAACTTTTTCCATAAACACTCAACATTGTCAGTGTCAGAACAGAAATTTTCATTTTGATCTGTTAGGACGTCTGAAATCTGCCTTCTATTACTCTTGCTAAACAGATAAACCTTCCTCTCTTTTTTTAAATTCCTATTAACTTCCATATTCAGGGATGCTGCAATGGCCTTGTGGTCACTGATTCCCTGTTCGGCACTTACAGAGTCGAAAAGTTCGGGTCTGTTTGTTATCAGTAGGTCTAAGATGTTATCTCCATGAGTCGGTTCTCTGTTTAATTGTTCGAGGTAATTTTCGGATAGTGCACTAAGTATAATGTCACTCGATGCTCTGTCCCTACCACCTGTCCTAAACATTTGAGTGTCCCAGTCTCTATCTGGTAAATTGAAATCTCCACCTAAGACTATAACATGCTGAGAAAATTTATGTGAAATGTATTCCAAATTTTCTCTCAGTTGTTCTGCCACTAATGCTGCTGAGTCGGGAGGTCGGTAAAAGGAGCCAACTATTAACCTACCTTGGTTGTTGAGTGTAACCTCCACCCATAATAATTCACAGGAACTATCCACTTCTACTTCACTACAGGATAAACTACCACTAACAGCGACAAAAACGCCACCACCAGTTGCATGGAATCTATCTTTTCTAAACACCATCTGTGGCTTTGTATAAATTTTGGCAGAATTTATCTCTGGCTTCAGCCAGCTTTCTGGAATAAGATGCCACAACAGTGTACAAAAATGGATGTAAACACAAGAATGCCAGCTGAATTTCAAGGAATCTTTTGCTGTAACACAGCAGTGAGAATGAAATCACTACAATTGTCACATTAAATGATACTGATGCTGTGCAGGGAAGATCCAGCACTGCTGAAAACCATAGAAGCCTTGAAGAATAGGAACCAATGAAATGAGGATTCTAGTTAATAAACAGAATATAAGGAATGTGAGAGTAATTATGATCTGATGGGGTAGAAATGGTTGCTCATCATCCCAGCTCATATGCATCCACTAAAAGTGAAGTATTTTCATGGCGTTGCACTGTCTGTTCACCGAGGATTTGTGAAGACTCTAAACTGAATTAGATGCAGGTGTCACTGGCCAAGTCTATACTGATCCATTAGACACTATGTGAACCACTGTAAAGAAAGCCAATAACAGAAGCATGTGCTGCACTTATCTGGTAACAATCATGCCTGCCACGGCACCATACCAATGAATTGGAGCTGACCTCTTGTTTCCAAAGTCGACAAATGCAAGTAGATGGAAAATAACCTGCACTATCTCAGCCACTATGCTGTCACCAAAGTTGTGCTGACAGCTGGAGCTCTGAAAATTTAAAAGTCCCGCACAGAAAACATAATTTTGAAGCATGGAACACCTCAACTGATGACCTCTGATCATGGAAAATTTTACCAATGAAGACTAGCATGAGAAATAATTTCACTTAGTGACATCATGCACGAAATGACAACTGTATACCATCCACAGATAAATGGCTTCATAGGACACTTTAATAAGACATTGGCAGATATGCTCTCAGTGAATGTTGGTGTTGCATAGAGAGGTTGAGATGTAAAACTGCCCCTTCATGACATTTGCATGCAACACAATGAAGCAAGATACCACTGACTTCACATCATTCTTTCTGCTGCTTGGGCGAAAGGCCAAAATGACGATGGATACCCTGTTTCCATTTCAACTAGATAATACAGGAGTTCTGTCTCCATGTGGAAAATTGAACTAAAAGGCAAATAAAGATGGCTTTATTTTTAGTTGATATGCTTTATGGAAAATATGAAGTTTGGAAAGTGATTTAAGTAATTTCAGAACTGGAGTTCGGTCAAGGATGGAAATAATCAGGCTGTCTACAAAAAGCTATGAGACTAATTGTAACAATACTAGAGAAGGAAAGTTGCTACTCACCATATAGCAGATATGCTGAGTTACGGACAGGCACAACAAAAGATTCTCACAATTATAGGTTTTGGCTGTTAAGACCTTTAAGGCCACTGTCAACAATAGGCATGTATTCGCGCATGCACGCGCCCACACACACACACACACACACACACACACACACACACACGGATCTGGCATGAACACTGTTCTGGAAGTTTTGAGAATTCTAAAAAAAATTCTTTCTTTCAGTGAGCTGAGCTAAAAAATTTCACATGATGTGCTCTGTAGTTGACTTTACAAAATTTCAGTTGCTGAATATTAGTGAACTATATAATACTGGACAGTATACAAAACTTACAACCACTGTGTGAATTTTTCAACTGTTTATTGACTGGTAAAAGCTGAGGTTCTTTAGACAGCAGATTGTAAATACTATGCTTAAGCTGGCTACTATCTGTTAGAATGTGTTGTGTGTAAATGTGATAGTGCAAACTATGAGAAACATATATTTTCAGTTCAAGAACTGTGTGTTAGGGCAGACTTGGTAGCAGGATGTGTATCATTAAAATGAGAATATAACATCAAAATTTCAGACAGATGTTATTTCATTCGTGCCCTCAATTAGACCTATTACAAGAAATTCTGCAGCAGGAAACAAGATGTTTTATGCACCTTGCTCACATATATAGTACAAACCCGTCTTTTAAAACACATTTTCCAGGCTGGAGCATATTACTTATCACTCTAGGGCAGGCTATGATTATAATGAACTCACTAAGTTATGTGAGTAAAGTTCCAATAGACTGTATGACTCCATGTCACTGCATAGTTATTCTGTCTCTGGGTAAGTGAAGTATGTAAGTGCATACATAGGTATTAAATAAATATGTTCAGCTATGGCCTGTTTGTTGGCTGATATATGAAGAAGTCTACCAATGGCACACAATATATTAGGAATTTAATTATTTTTCAAAAGCTGTTCTTATAATACTGTAAATATGTTTATCCTTCAGAGCAGGTCTTCAATAAATACTTAGGCAGCAGATAACTTTGTTTAATGCAGAAGACTAGCTCTGTTCAAGACTTAAAGGTGCACAACAATACTGCAACATTCTTCACAGAACCATACAAAATGAAAAATCATGCACTATGTACAAATAGTGAAAAACTAAATGAACAATTCAAAAGCAATTTGGAGAATTATCAGGCATGAAATGATAAGCTCAGTAAGGCAAGTAAAAATCAGTGACTTCTAGACAGTAGCTGTGAGACAGGTAATGTTAGAGTCATATCATTGGTCACTACACCAGATGCATTTCTCCTACAAGTAACAAGAATCACAGAATAAAAGTGAGCACTAAAAATGGATCCTTTGGACTTACCTAGATGAGCATTACACCACAAGACACAATTTTTACCAAATTAGCTGTTAGACTTCACAACAAGCATTAGGCCAGCGAAAAGCAGTAATTGCTCTGGCTATTATGGTTTTTTAACTAAAATACTAAATTTCTCTCTGTGAGCTATCATTGGAATCAGTCATAGTAAGGTGCACTTCTTGAAAGACTGAAATACGCATTAGTTTATCCATGTACGAAAGTGGAGCTAAGCAACTGAGCTTTATTTATTATAACCACATCTTACCTTTAGGACAAAAACTTACAACAGAATATGAAACCGCCTTCCTGACAATTGCTTTTTAGTAATTCTGTTTGGCTTCCATAAAGACTCCTGAGGAAGCTAAATATGATCACATAACTGATATTTCTCACACACACACACACACACACACACACACACACACACACACACATATATGCAGGTCTATTGTGTTGCCTGAACACATAATGTAATGCAGGGGTCCCATTTCAGCAGGTATAATAGAGTGAAGGATTGTGTTGAGTGTGGTGGGTAGTGGGAGAAAGAGAAATGGCGAGGGATTAAGGTTGGGTAGCTGGTGGCTAGGGGAAAGGCAGCAGGTATGAGGAATAGGAACGCAGGAGGGAGAGGCAGCTGGAGTGTGGGAAAGAAAGTGACACATGGACACCAGATCCAGTGATCATGTGAGTTCATGTGATGTACAGTTATGATGACATGGAGGTATGGATTGGGATGGGTGACAGAACAGAGGAAGGAAAGACCATAGGGTGAAGAGTATGGGCAGAGTGGATTAGCTCCAGCTCTAGGCTGATACATATCAGGAGACAGGCAAGTAAAATGTTTATCTTTTCCTGTGTTCTCCTCATACTATATTTATTAAATTTCATGCATGTTTTTCTGTTTAAGAAGTTTAATCTTCTATTTTTGTAAGCATAAATTCATTCAGTCTGTAGTGCAGTAGTTGCTCATTAGATTTTTTTTCTGAAGACAAGTGTATGTTTATTTAGTAAATGAGTCACTCAGATCCAACTGTAGTGATTTGAGAATTTCCATGTAAATTCTAGAACCACTCACCCATCTACTGTCTTGAACATACCATATTTTAAAAATAAGTGTGAGAGAGCATACATACTGCGTGACACATGTTCGTGTGTGCAGGCTGGAAAGGATTCAAGAGCACAAGGTAGACGCGACTGCCGAACGCCATCAACAAATGTTTGCTGCTTGCACCATGGAAGCCGTATTGGAAGAACAAGGAGTGTTTATGTCTCTTATGGTGTTTTATATCATTGACTATTGTAATGAGAAAAAAGAAGAACAGTTGATACATTGTTAATTGTAATTCATGTATTGGACTCGCTAGAGGCAAGATGGGTTCATAAATTATGTGGTTGTTGCACATGTATTTTATCACATATAATGCGAGATGAATTGGTTGACTTCTGTACATTCGAATATTGATGTGAGAAATGGGGAATATGTTATTTGTGGAAGTTGAAATATAACCAAGGCTGAACTAAAAGTATTCCTCAAGTACTCAATTATTTTAAAAGTAGAGAGAGAGAGAGAGAGAGAGAGAGAGAGAGAGAGAGAGAGTCATAAATTCCTGTTAACCAGCAGTATTCTTTGGAGAAGAAGTTTTTAGAGATTGACATAGCCAGAAATCAAGAGAATAAGATTGGCTGTACATACCAAGTAAGTCAACCTATGGGAGAGAGGTGTCAATTTTGCATTCCAACTTCACATCGCTTCGGGTCATCTAAAGCATTAGAACATGGCAACCAGTGAAAAGAACTCAAAAAAATAGGTATTTTGAGAGGAAATCGAATCAGAAGATATGATGTGTTGCCATAGCAACCAGGTATAGCAAGACAAGAGAACTGTTTCGCGTAATTGGATTAAGTCCAAAAATCAAATAAAAAAAATTTGTGAATGCAACACAGTGAAAAACATACGAAAGTAATAACATTAAAAGAATGGAAAGAAGACCTTGACGTATTAGACTAAGAAGAGATACAACAAGAATAATTCAACTACAAAGATTTGGTGTGGGGAGTGTACAGCTGTCACACGCATTGCGGGGACATAGACGTGGAGACAGCATCCGACACCATAGGCACCAATTGCAGCAAACCAGTGCTGATTCTATATCCGCATGCTGATGCCGATGCAGAAACCAGCAACCGATGCCACCGGCACCAGTTACTGTTCACTGGTGCTGATTCTTCACCTGCCCACTGACACAGCCTAAAACTCTATGCCGGGTGAGTGAAAAACAATAATTGTTCAAGTAAAGTCAAAGAAACTGGTCACTAGACTGTATTAGTGAAGTTACAACTTAAGAGTTAATTCCTTAAATGCTCAATAGATCAAAAACTTATAGAAATATGGATAATACACAGAAAATTGGGGAAACTTCAGAATCAGCCATTTCAATGAAAGTGAGTAAGGAGGTGCCAGACTGGTCTGAATTAGTGAATTTGATCAAAACTTTAAATGATAAAATAGATGACCAAAGTGCAGATTCAGCAACTTTAAGAAAGGAACTACCTACTCAAAATACTTCTTTAAAAAAGGGACTAAATACAACTTTAAATGCTCAAAGTCTTAAATTAAATGATAAAATAGATGACCAGGTTGCTTCTTTGAGAAATTAATTAAGTGCAACTTTAAGCAAAAAACTAATTTAAGTAGAGAAATAGACAGTGAATACTCAATTAAATAATAAATTGGATGTTCAGAATAAAACTTAAGGATTGTTAAGTGCTAAGGTAGATTCACAAAGTAAAGACTTTAGTAATTTATGTGAAGGTATGGGAAATTTGATGCTTTAACTACAAAAGTAGAAAATCTTAAACTAGATTTGAAAGACGAATTAATTAGCTCTTTAAGCAGTAACATAAATCAACTGTTCACTGACTTTAATCAGAGACAGAATGATCAATTTCAGAATTTGATGAGGAAGTTAGAATTTGATACTGAAGATAAATGTAATAGTGTAGAAACCGAACTGAGTGAAAAATTAGGATTATTTCAAATTGTACGTAATATTACACTCGATGCAGTAAAGCAGAGGTTGCATACCTTAAAAGAAAATGTTGAAAAGCAGGACAAGTTAATACCAGTAGTCCAATGCAAATTGCAAGCATTAACACTCAAATAGATAATGTGGAAAGAAACTTTAAAGAGAAACTAGCAACCTCAGACATAATAGATATAACCAGTCTGGAGGAACAAGTAGAAGAGATGATAGATCGAAAAGTTGCCGCAAAAATACTCTCCAAGAACAAATTTCCTGTTTTATCTTCTGAGCTTAGTAATACCAACAGAAGTATGGATGAACTACGGAAAGGATTCAAATTTATCCAGGATAGAGTAGAAAATAGAATAACTTTACCTGATGTTGTGTTACCTAGTAAAGTAGTGATTGTTTTGCCGTGGGGAGACTTTCACACAAAGTTTAATGAGAAGTACTGGTTTGCACTTGTTCAAGTGAAGTTAATATCAGATCCATGGGATCTGGACTGAGTCACATTTATCCCCCAGGAACATTAATGTTCTGTGTTAACGGGCGAAGTGACAACTGTCGGATCCCGAGTTGTTTTCGGTGTTTCTTCCAAAACAGATTTCCTGCACCAAATTCATCTCAAATCTTAAACTATTCTGTAGTCTATTACTGAATTCTTAAACTACCCTATAATTTTAGTATTTAGCAAACTGGATATGGCCATAACATAAAAGCTGGTGTAAGAGAACCATGGATAAACAGTGATCTCTCGACATGAAATGAAATGAGTAGAATATTATATTTATGGATAATGTAATATAATGTGACAAACAGAACAACTATTTTATCACAGTGTATAATTTTCTATTTTGTATAGAATATTTTATACCATTTATGAGATATGATATACACAGGAGGGTTTGTGTAAATTTTGAAAGGGGTGGGTAGTGTAGATAAAAGCATGATTTACACCAACAGATAAGTCATGGCTAACAATAAACACGCATGACACCTTTCAGACAACCCTTGCAAACAAGTGCGCCTCATTCTTCACAATTTGCCATTTCCATAGGGTTGCTAAGATTTACTTTGGGGACCTCACGTGTGAAGGTGGGGATAACCATTCTGTAGGAGATGATTTAACACCATACCTCCTCTGGCTTCTCACTCAGGTACAGGGAGGTGGAGGTCCTGGGGAAGAGGGGTGGGGAATGGGTTTCCTGTCTTTGGGGCTGTTTTTCTCCCTTCTTCGATCTTAGCAACCACATCTATTTTTGTTTCCTTTCTTGCTTCTCGTTTGAGAACCTATATATTTCTTCCTCTTTCATCACTGCTGCAATACATGCAAACAATGAAACTACTGACTAGAAACCTGTCAAAAAGTGAGAACCGTCAAGTGTTGATATATAAGAACTATGACGATTCAATATCACATATATCTATACATAAAAAAACTACAGGATTCTACGTCGATTATATAAGAAGGAGGCATGAGTAAGGAAAGAAAGCACAAACGTGAGAGGAATCGATTGTGATAATTATTAAGGAAGGTAGAAATAGTATCTGTTAAGAGAAAAGAAGTCAAAAAGTAGAGGAGGACTCCAGGAACTAAATGAAGTATCAAGAAGTGAGAGTGAAGTGTAAAATAGATTTTTATTTTTACCAGGAAATAATTACACTATACATAAAGATATATACTAGGGCAATGAACCACGAGGCCTATTCACAAAGGATAAGGGGGGTGTATCTGGCATTTGCTACAGATATAGGGTAGGCATACCTACATAGAGATAGGATGACATGGGCCTGAAGAATAGGTATTTGTTATAAAGAGGCATACCTACCAGAACGTAAGGAGAAAGTGCACTCATAGGGTCAACCCACATGTAATGTATAGGTACTGATCCTAGGGGAAAAGGACAGTATTGTGACAGAAATCACACATTTTATAGGACTTCTTCTGGTAAGTTTGAATTCTGTATACCACTAGCATTATTATGTGTTCCGAGTGTTGGAAAGAACACTTTCATTTGTCCAGGGTTCCTCCAGACTGTAAACTACTGAGAATAATTAAACTGGTATGTGCTAAAGCAAAAATAGTACAAAGATTCAGAATAAAGGATGAAATAATGAAGTGTCTATGACACCTGGAGTTTACAATTGGAAATCAGAAATGTTGTCTGCACAATTCCTAGATATAAAGGACTGACTCCAACATTAGGTGAAATGCTCAAATTGTTATTATCAAAGTAGAATGAAAAAAAGAAGAGCTTCATAGTAAATAATAGGGTTTGCACAGTTAATAAAAGAAAATGGGGAATGTATGCAGTGGAAATATGAATTGTTATATGTAATAATGAGTAGGTATAAAATCTCGCATGTTTGATCTGAAGGGGAGGGGGGGATGAGGGGTGGGGTGGGTGGGTGGGGGAGGGTAATGTAGTGATTCAACAATTTCCACGTAAATTCTAGAACCACTCACCCTTCTACCATCTCGAACACATGATGTTTTAAAAATAAGTGTGAGAGATCGTACATACTGTGCGACACATGTTTGTGTGTGCAGACTGGAAAGGAGTCATGAGCACAAGGTAGACGCGACAGTCGAACACCATCAACAAATGTCTGCCGCTCGTGCCACGGAAGCTGTATTGGAAGAACAAGGAGTGTTTATGTATCTTATGGTGTTTTATATCATTGACTATTGAAACAAAAAAAAAGAAGAACAGTTGAAACACTGTTAATTGTAATTCATGTATTGGACTCGCTAGAGGCAAGACGGGTTCATAAATTATGTGGTTGTTAAACCAACTTTATTGAACATGTATTTTATCAAGTATAACACAAGACGAATTGGTTGACTTGTATACATTTGAATATTGATGTGAAAAATGGGGAATATGTTATTTGTGGAAGTTGAAATATACCAAGGCTGAACTAAAAGTTTCTTTGAGAACTAAATTATTTCAGAGGTAGAGAGAGATAGTCTTATAAATTCCTGTTAACCAGCAGTGTTCTTTGCAGAAGAAGTTTTTAGAGATCGACATAGCTGGAAATCAAGAGAACAAAATTGGCTGTACATACCAAGTAAGTCAACCTATGGGAGAGAGGTGTGAATTTTGCAATCCAACTTCACATCGCTTTGGGTCGTCTAAAGCATTAGACAACTCTCAGCAGATAGATATTTACACAGTGGTGAGTTAAGTGTTTATGTTTTCTTTTCTTTTCCTAACGGTATATTTATTAAACTTAATCTTGCATCTTTGTAAGTGTAAATTCTTTCTGTCTGTAGCACAGAAGCTGCTCATTTGTTTTGTTTTGAAGACAAGTATACGTTCATTTAGTAAGCCAGTCAGTGAGGCTCCAGTTCTCATCTTATACATCTCTACAGAGTAGCAAGTAATTGTTTATCTTGTTGTATGTTTTCCTCATAGTATATTTATTAAATTTCATGCATGTTTTTATGTTTAAGAGGTTTAATCTCAGGTTTCTGTAAGTTTAAATTCAACCAGCCTGTAGTGTGGTAGTTACTCATTTGCTTTCTTTTGAAGACAAATGTATGTTTGTTTAATGAGTGAGTCAGTCAGGTCCAGCTCTCAGCTGATACAAACCTACAGAGCAGCAAGTTAAGATTAATGTTTTTATCTTTTCCTGTGTTTTACTCGTAGTATGAGGTACATTCGAGTGAAACCTGGTCAGTGCATCTATCTTTGTCAGACACGTAAGGTGGCACCACATAACTGTGGATATGTTGTTGATGCATACACACTGTGTGATGTTGAATAACGCCAGTGTAGTTTCATGCCAATGAGAAAGTGGCCACTCAAGTTATTGTCCATGCCTGAACATGCAGGCAAGTAAGTAGGAACAATGAGGAGTGATTCGATTTTTGGCGGTGGAGGGAGTTGAAGGCCGTGAAATGTATCGACGGATGAAGGCTGTGTATGGTGAGTATAGCCTGAGTTGTTCAAGTGTCATGGAATGGCACAAACAATTTGCTTGATGGACACAAGTCACTGGAAGACGATGCTCGTCCTGGACAGGCTCACCATGTCATCACACCAGAAATGGTTGCGGAAGTGAATGCTTTAGTCTTGGAAAACTGCAGAATCACCATGGACAAGATCCATTGGTGACTGAATATTAGCGTGGGCACTGCCCACACCATAATGCATCAACACTTGAACTTTCTAAAAATCTGTTCGCAGTGGGATCCCCACCAACTGACTGCTGAACAGCACAATACTAGAATGGCACTGTCTTTGAGTCATCTGCAACTTTATCATGAGGAGGAATACAGCTTTCTGTCATGAAACATGTGTCACCAATTTGAACTGGAAAGCAAGCATCAGAGCAAGCAGTGGAAACATGCAACTTCACCACCTCCAAAGAAATCAAAGGCCCTGCACACCAGTTCTGGTAAGGTCATTAGGTCCTCCTTTTTTGACCACAAGGGCCCACTGCTTGTCGAGTTCCTGGAAAGGGGAACCACCATCAATACCCAGTGTTATCATGCCACTTTTCAGAACCTTAGATGAGCCCTCAAGTCGAAATGCCAAGGAATGTTGTCCAGCAGCGTTATCCTCTTGCATGATAATGCCAGCCCACACATGGCCAATGCGGTGAAGACAACACTGCAGCAGTTTCGGTTGGAAATGCTGTAACATACAGCACACAGTCCCAACCTTTCACTGTGTGACTTTCCTGTGTTTGGACCTCTAAAACAAGCTTTTGGCGGACATCGGTTCGCAATAGATAATGAAGGGTGTGACTAGGTCCAGGCCTGGATCCAACAGCAGCCTACTTGCTTCTTTTAGGATGGAATCGACTGGCTAGTGTCACAATGGGATAAATGTGCCAACTGTTTTGGTGACTATTTTTGAGTTGGATGCATTTTTTGCTATGGTCAGTCAGCTGCAGGCTGCTGCCTCAGAGTGCAGCAGTGGTGGAATATCTGGTATCTGAACTGTTGCTTGTTTTGCTGGGATCTGCCCTCACAGCAGAATGAGTGGTGAGTGGTAATGCATTTGTGTCACTTGAGGCAGTGGGCCAGTGTGGAAACTGATCATCTGGCTTCGCCCAT
The DNA here is from genome assembly GCF_021461385.2 of Schistocerca piceifrons. Classification (NCBI taxonomy): domain Eukaryota; kingdom Metazoa; phylum Arthropoda; class Insecta; order Orthoptera; family Acrididae; genus Schistocerca; species Schistocerca piceifrons. The sequence continues at coordinate 643,129,447 of NC_060138.1, forward strand.
TCACCCTGTGAGTGGACAGGTGGTTGCTCCTTCAGCAAGGTCCGAGCAGGCACACGGGGGTATGGGTTTACTAGTTATTGGAAGCTCCAACATTAGATGCATTATGGAGCTCTTTAGTCAGAAAGTGTTGAGAGTTGGAAAGAAAGCCAATCTGCACTTGGTATGTTGCCTGAGGGCCTCATCCAAGATATGGAGGAAGCCTTGCCTGTGGCTTTCGAGCATGCAGGGTGTAGTTACCTGGAAGTTGAGGCCCACGTCCACACCAATGACACCTGTCGCATAGGTTCTGAGGCCATCATAAGCTTATAAAGGCAGCTGGCAGAAGTGGTGAAGACTGCTAGCCTATGCATGGAGTGCAAGCAGAGCTTGCAATTTGCAGCATTGCTCCAAGAGTTGATGGGGTCTTTTCGTTTGGAGCTGAGTGGAGAGTCTGAACCAAAGGATTTGTCAATCTTGGTTGGAGATTTATATACGTGCATTATCGGATGGGGATTTGTAGGATTCCCCTTGACAGATCAGGGGTGCACTACACAAAGAAAGCACCTACTTGGATATCAGAGTACTTGTGGAGTGTAGATACGGGTTTTTTAGGCTAAGCGATAGTTTGAGGTACACTGTCGAACCCTTGCCAGTCAGTACACAACAAGGGAAGTCAGACTGCATTCAGAGTAAAGATACTTTGGCTGTCAAAATTTTATCAGTAAATTGTTGATGTATTTGTAACAAAGTTCCTGATATACTGTCCTCCAGGAGCATTGTCACACTCACATTATTGTTTGGACAAGAGCTGGTTGAAGCCTGGAGTGGAAAGCTATGAGACATTTAGCAAGTCATGGAACACATATCAGAAAGACACATTAGAGGCCACAGGAAGGGGAGTGTTCATTGCAGGTGACAAAAATATTGTCTATATTGAGGTCAAAGTTGAGTGTGTCTGTGAAGTTATCTGGTTGTGCATAAACGATCTACGTGAAACCAAGTTAACTGTTGGATGTTTTTACTGGCCACCAGATTCTGCTGTGACAGTTCTAGAGTCATTCAAAGAATGTCTATGGTCAGTACCATGTAAATAGAAAGACCATGCACTGATAGTTGGAGACGACTTTTACCTAAGTGTAAGTATAGATTGGGATGTGTATGCATTCACTGCAGATGGTCATGTGAAGTACTTTTGAACACATTTTCTGAAAACTATCTTGAGCAGCTAGTTCAGCAGCCCTTACACAATGGAAATAGATTTTGTAGCTACAAAGAGGTCAGACCTTATTGACAATGTCAGTGTAGAGATGGGGATTAGCATTCATGAAGTCAGTATAGCAACTATGGTAACGAAAGTTAATAAATAAGCCAAGAAGGCTAGGAGAATATTTCTGCTAGAAAGAGCAAATAAGCAGTTGTTAGCATCTCACTTAGACAGTAAACTGACATCACTTACTTCCAGTATGATGGACATAGTAAACCATGGTCAAGAGAATGGTCTAGTAAGTGGAGTGAGGATAGAAAAGACACACCACGGTTTAATAACAAGATTCAGAAACTGCTGAGCAAGCATTGGCTGCATTGGCTGTTGCACTTTTGGATTAAAAGAGAATGTGGAAATGATGATAAGCAAAGATTAGTAGAGATTCATGCATCTGTGAAAAGATCTGTGCACAAAGCTTACAACTACTATCACTCTCATACCTGAGCAAAAGATCTGGTAGGGAACCCAAAAAACATTTTGGTCCTATGTAAAATTGCTAAGTAGATCTAATGCTTCCATCCAGTCACCTGTTGACCAGTTTGGTGTGGCAGTTGAAGATAGCTAAATGAAAGCCAAAATTTTAAATTTCACTGTCAAGAAATTGTTCATGCAGGAGAATCGTACAAACACACCATCATTTGATCATCAAACAGACTCCAACATGAATAACATAGTAATAAGCACGCCTGATGCCTGATGTAGAGAAACAATTGAAGGAGTTGAAAACAAATAAGTCACCAGGTCCAGATGGAATCTCAATTCAGTTTTATAAAGAGTACTCTATGGCACTGGTCCCTTATTCACCTTGCATTTATCACGAATCTCTCACCCAGTGCAAAGTCCCAAGAGATTGGAAAAAAGAAAAAGTGACTCATCTGTATAAGAAGAGCAAAAGAACAAACCTGCAAAATTACGCACCAATATCCCTAACATCAGTTTTCTGCAGAATCCTTGTACATATTCTCAGTTTAATATAATAAATTTTCTGGAGAGCGAGAAACTCATGCCTATGAATCAGCATGGTTTTAGATAGCATTGCTCGTGTGAAACTCAGTTTGCCCTTTTCTCAGATGATATACTGCAAACTGTGGGTGAAGGGCAACAGGCAGATTCCACATTTCAGGATTTCCATTACAGTCTGTTGAAGCATATGGAAAAGGTCCACAGACATGTGAGTGGCTCAAAGACTTCTTAAGTTATAGAAACCAGTATGTTGTTCTTGATGGCAAACGTTTATCAAAAGCAAGGGTATCATCAGAAGTGCCTCAGAGAGGTGTGGTTAGGACCACTGTTATTCTCTATATACGTAAATGATTTGATGGACAGGATTGGCAGCAATCTGCAGTTGTTTGCTAATGATGCTGTGGTGTACGGCAACGTGTCATCACTGAGTGAATGTAGGAGGATACAAGATGACTTAGACAAAATTTCTAGTTGGTGTGATGAATGGCAGCTAGCTCTAAATGTAGATGAATGTAAGTTAATGTGGATGAGTAAGAAAAACGAACCTGTAATGTTCAGATACAGCATTAGTAGTGTCATGCTTGACATCACCATGTTATTTAAAAATCTGGGTGTAATGTTGCAAAGCAGTGTGGAATGGAATGAGCTAGTGAGGATTGTAGTAGGAAAGGCGAATGGTCAACTTTGGTTTATTGGGAGAATTCTAGGAAAATGTGGTTCATCTGTAAAGGAGACTGCAATAGGATGCTAGTGCAACCTATTCTTGAGCACTGCTCAAGTGTTTGGGATCTGCACCAGATTGGACTGAATGAAGACAATGAAGTAATTCAGAATTGGGCTGTTAGATTTGTTACTGGTGGGTTCAAACAACACGCAAGTACTATGGAGATGCTTCGGGAACTCAAATGGGAATCCCTGGAGGGAATGTGACACTCTTTTTGAGAACAATATTGAGAAAATTTAGAAAACCGGCATTTGAAACTGACTCTAAAACGATTCTGTTACCTCCAACATACATTGCAGGTAAGGACCATGAATATAAGATTTGAGAAAAGAGGGCTCATATGGAGGCATGTAAACTGTCATCTTTACCTGGTTCTATTTGTGAGTGGAACAGCGAAGGAAATGAGTAGTAGTGGTGTGAGAGACCCTCCACCAAGTGCCGTAAGGTGGATTGTGGAGTATTGATGTAGATGTAGAGCAGGCTGAGGTCAAGAGCATTACAGGAGTGATGCATGTGTTACAAAGATAACATGGTTCAGAAAAGCTGGTGCTTGAGAGAAGGATCCAAATGGCTTGGGTTGTAAAGTAGCTATTGCACTTGAGCACATTGTGATCAGAAGCATGTTCTGCCACTAGATAGTCAACTCTGATCTTGGCCACAGTTTGGAAGTCATCATTCATTCTTCTGGACAGCTTATTGGTGGTCATTCCAACATAAAATGCAATGCAGAAATTGTGGCAGGGCTGGAATACGACATGGCTGATGCCACAAGTAGCCCTGTCTCCAATGAAATGGCATAAGCCTATGACAGGACTAGGTTAGGATGTGCTGGGTGACTGAATCGAGCAGGTCTTGCACCTGTATCTTCCACAGGAATATAACCCCTGTGGCAGGGGGTTGGGGGTGGGAGTCGAATAGGAATGACTATAATGTTGTGTAGGTTGGGGGTGTGTGGTGTCATACCACTTGACTTAAGGAGATATGGGAAGAATTGTGGGCAGGATGTCTATTTTCATGCCTTGAAACAAGGCACAGGATACATTCAAAGAAGTAACTAAACCAAAGTGAGACAACAGTAGATTTGAATGAAAACTTACTGCCTAATTAGAGACTAATCATTGAAAGAGAACGACTGTAAAGACTGAAACTAGCCAATTGAGAAGTGATTTTTATAAAGCTATGCAAGAGGTAATAACTAAGTGCCATGAAAGCTCTATTAAGCTTAAGAATGAAATCACAGCAGGTTTAGCAGTAGTACACCAAAAAATGGACAGTCTGTTTATTAACACTAAAACACCTGTGGATTAAATAAAAAGAAAACAAACATGAGCTATTTGTCCACTTCAGGAAGGAATCTCTGAGTTAAATGACTCTTGAGAGACAGCTTACAAAAATTGAAGTTTCGTGACTGAGAAAACAGAATAGTAGTTCAAGTCAAGTAAAATCTGATGCAACTGAACAAGGCACATTGGGAAAAAATTGTTAGTTACAAGCTAGCAAAATGGAATCCTGTTTAGAGACTTATTTATGTGAGATCAAAGAAGTGTAATCAATGCTTAATGGAAGAGTTAAGGAAGAAAAGAGTAATATAACTACCAAACAATTACCTAAAGTAAAGGATCAAGGCTTATGCAGAATTACTGTGGTTATGAGAAACTGACAGAAACAAAAAATTAAAATTACATAATTCAGCTCCACATGATCCAGCTGATGGTTTACATCCAGTTATATTTTTAGTCAGTCCAGTGTGTATTCCCTACAGGTTGGTCAAACAACATAAAAAAACAGATGATTTGTAGGTTACCTACAAAATGATGATGCACAAGAGAGATTCATGTCCCAAAGTAATTATGAGGTATTCACAGAATTTAAATCAGCCCTTAACAACCAATTCTGGTTGGATGGGCCTCAGAGTAATTAAGTTTAGAAATTCTGTCTCCGGGAAAATAAACTAGAATGTATGGCATTTTCAGTCCTTCTTTTGGAAAATATTTGAACCTGAATGAGTATTTAGATGATTCCGTAAGTTCTGAACACTATTTTCATTGTTCAGTAAGTTGATTACCATTCTCTGTAAGTGAGAATGTAATTGATGGAAACCTGTGGTGTCCAATTGCTGCATGTGAGGCAATTATTTTTCACATGGGGGACTTGAAGAAATGCTTTGTGTGTGGTGTTCACATGGTAATCAGAGATGAGACTGGAAAAGTATTTTTTATTCATTTGAAAGATATACTTTTATACGCTATTTCTTTTCATAAGGCAAGTTAGCCTTGATAATTCATTTGCTCACTTTAAAAAAGAGTAACATTATTTGTCTATTTATCTGTTATACTTTATGTTAATAGAATTCAATTGCTTTAACTGCAGTAGCAACAGCTTGAGAGTGTTTAAACATTATTGTTGGTGGAGTGCAACAGAGGAGATATTAAAAATCCAAGGTATTGTCTCAATGCGACTGTGAATTTAAGTGACATTCTCACAACTACTTTCGTAGAGATCATCAATAAACAGTGTATAAAAAAGGACAAGAATAAATTTTTTATCTTTAATTCTTGCCAACAGAATTTGACCAAGAGAGCTTTCAGCCACAGTAATTAATTAATAATATACATGGTGGATGGTGTTTATTCACACTGCTGGTATTTATTGTTAATATTTTAGGAGACATTTTCTTGTAGAATAGGGTAGTACAAATGGTAACATTGCTGATACTGATGTTTAAGCAACCTCATAAGTAGCAAAAATTGTTAATGTAATCATATACTGTAAAAAGAGAAATTTATGCACATTAGACTATAGTGTGAGAAGCACTACTCCAGTGGTTCTTAAAGGCTAGATGAAAATGAAAATAAATATTCTTAATTCATCTTCACAAACTAGCCATTGTTGACAGCTGATTTGTATTGATGCTGAGTGGAGAGGTATGATATTCAAGATATATTATGTGGAGTAAGAGATTTAAAATGGTAATACATAGAAATGGTTATTAGTTTTAGTGAGGTGGAGTGTAAGATTGAGTGACACAGTTCTCAGTTTTTAACAGAAGTAAGGACCTGACATGGTTAGGTACTTATGGTTTCTTAAGTGAACTATTAAAATATGCTAAAACATTTAGAGTTGGAGACTGGCGGTGAGGGGGAGAGTGGAGCCTACACACATAGAGAGATGCAGGTGTGCTCTGGAGCCTTGTAGTTCACTGAGTGCATAGTATTTTGCTTTTCACTCCATTCGTCAATGTTAACAACCACTCAGCTTGTTAGCCTGATCCTTTGACTTGGTGGATTCAGCTCAATTTGCTTCAGTCTGGACCTTGCAAAATTGAATTACCTAATGATTTCCAAAATGGAATGTCCCCATGCATGTAGGTGTGGACAAATGTAACAGTCCAGGAACATACTTTTTTTGATCTGCAGCAAAGTGCTAATTTTAAATATAATCGAGGAAAAATATAATTTCAAACTGTTGCTGTGTGACAGTGAAAATACAGCAAATGGGCAAAAATCCTTTTGTTAAGATGTTTTGAGTAAACCCATTTCATGTCATCAACTAAAAACTTCCAATGTGCCACCAAGCTTTGGGTTTCAAGGGATGTACAAGCTGGAAGACTGATGACATGCTATGGAGGCACATAAAAATGGACCAAACAGAACAGAGACCACAATGTGCTGTTACAGAGCTGAAACAAAGTAAATCTTATAAAATCTATTTGTCAGACATAGTTCATTAACCACTATGGGCTGGGCTATTAATGGATGCAGTAAGCTAGGATTATTCTAGTTAATAATAACCGATAGCAGTCAGCTACTATGAGGTGTAGTGCCTGTAATCTTCTATAAAGAATGTATCATTTTATTTGTTACCTGTAGATCATTGGTTTGTTTATAAAGTGAATTATGTGAAAATAACCCTTCAAGAAGAATATAATAATTCCAATCCCAAAGAAAGCAGGTGTTGACAGATGTGAAAATTACCGAACTAGCAGTTTAATAAGCCACTGCTGCAAAATACTAACACGAATTCTTTACAGACAAATGGAAAAACTGGTAGAAGCCAACCTCAGGCAAGATCAGTTTGGATTCTGTAGGAATGTTGGAACATGTGAGGCAATACTGACCGTATGACTTATCTTAGAAAATAGATTAAGAAAAGGCAAACCTACATTTTTAGCATTTGTAGACTTAGAAAAAGCTTTTCACAATGTTGATTGGAATACTCTCTTTCAAGTTCTGAAGGTGGCAGGGGTAAAATACAGGGAGCGAAAGGTTATTTATAATTTGTACAGAAAGCAGATGGCAGTTATAAGAGGTGAGGGGCATGAAAGGGAAGCAGTGGTTGGGAAGGGAGTGAGACAGGGTTGTAGCCTATCCCCCATGTTATTCAATCTGTATATTGAGCAAGCAGTAAAGGAAACAGAAGAAAAACTCAGAATAGGAATTAAAATCCATGGAGAAGAAGTAAAAACTTTGAGGTCTGCCGATGACATTGTAATTCTGTCGGAGACAGCAAAGGACCTGGAAGAGCTGCTGAACGGTATGAATAGTGTCTTCAAAGGAGGATATAAGATGAACATCAACAAAAGCAAAACAAGGATAATGGAATGTAGTCAAATTAAATTGGGTGACGCTGAGGGAATTATATTAGGAAATGAGATGATTAAAGTAGTAAATGAGTTTTGCTATTTGGGGAGCAAAATAACTGATGATGGTCGAAGTAGAGAGGATATTAAATGTAGACTGGCAATGGCAAGGAAAGCGTTTCTTAAGAAGAGAAATTTGTTAATATCGAGTATAGATTTAAGTGTCAGGAAGTCGGTTCTGAAAGTATTTGTATGGAGTGTAGCCATGTATGGAAGTGAAATGTGGATGATAAATAGTTTAGAAAATAAGAGAATAGAAGCTTCTGAAATGTGGTGCTACAGAAGAATGCTGAAGATTAGATGGGTAGATCACATAACTAATGAGGAGGTATTGAATAGAATTGGGGAGAAGAGAAATTTGTCGCACAACTTGACTGGAAGAAGGGATCGCTTGGTAGGACATATTCTGAGGCATCAAGGGATCACCAATTTAGTATTGGAGGGCAGTGTGGGGGTAAAAATCATAGAGAGGGACCAAGAGATGAATACACTAAACAGATTAAGAAGGATGTAGTTTGCAGGAGACGAAGAAGCTTGCACAGGATAGAGTAGCATGGAGAGCTGCATCAAACCAGTCTCTGGACTGAAGACAACAACAACAACAACACTATTTTATTTCCATTTATTTGCAGAGTGAGCAGTTTCTTTTTATTAGTAGTACAGCTGTGTGTGAATGTGTTCTATCAGTACGTGTTCTTTGAAGTTAGTCATATCTGGAGCAGCAGAAGTACCTTAGTCATTGCCATGTTATAGGGTGGGAGATTTTTATGTTAGGCCCCTAATAGTCACAGCTCACCTAATTCGGTCTATATAAAAACCTCAGTCTTACAATTTTAGCTCTACTCATAAATCTTATTCAATTTACCAGAAGACTGGGCTGCCATAGCAGTCGAGACAAGAAGATAATAGAAGCTTTTGTAATATTGAGCTACAGAAGAGTGTTGATTATTAGATGGGCAAATTGGATAACTAACGAATAAATACTGAATCAAACTGGCAAATATGGAAATTCATGGTACAACTTGATTAAAAGAAGGGACTGACTGATAGGAGATTTCTTGAGGCATTAAGAAATAGTTAATTTGGTCATGGAGGGAAATACATGAGTAAAAATTGTAGAGAGAGACTAACTCTTGAATACAGTAAGCAGGATCAAATGAATGTAGATTGCAGTAGTTATCTCAAGGCAAAGAGGCTTGCACAGGGTTGACTACTATGGAGAACTACATCAAACCAACCTTTGGACTGAATGCAACAACAACAACAACAACAACAACAACATTACATTACTATGGTTATGGTTATGACAGCATTCTTAAAGTTATGAATACCTCATTCAGTCTTGATAGAAACACCACTGTTATATGATGAACTTATGTGGGCTGTAAATAACACAGTGACAACATTGATAGAACACAATATTTAATGAACTAACAAGTACAACTGCATTACATTTCTTTAATTTAGTCATCAATAAAGTCTTTACCTTTCTCCAAATGTCAGGAAGAAGCTGGGGACCACTGGCAAGGTGTTCTCTGCTGATGACAATGACAGAGCACCTCACTGTGTGGATTACAGATGCCATGTCACAAATTCACAGCTTCAGATTGGTTCCCTCAACTTGGGAAACAAGTCCAAGTAAAAGGAAATCGTGTATGGTGAGTATAGAGGATCTTTCAAAACCTCCCAAGCCACCATTTCAATAGCAGCTTGACATTGTTTATGACACTGTCATGCAACACAACAGGATGATCATCTTGCAATGGACATGGTTTGGTTTTGTCACCTGCGTGGACTCCAATACTGCATCCAAAAATCAGCGATAGTAGTCACTGATGACAGGCTGTCCCTCAGCCAACAGCATGCATAAGAGTAATAGCTCGGAATCATGTGCCACAATCAACACAAGCTTCACACAACTGGGTTTCTGTTAAAATTTCTGTGGATGTGGCAGACCTCGGTAATACCATGCATTCGACTCATGCTTTTAATTCAGCTCACAGGCTTGTTTCCACATCTCTTAAATGGTGACAATACTCTGCAATGTGTCTCCTTCATTGTGGTATTTGTCCAGATGGATGCCATTTGGTGCATACTGGTGCCATTTATGCACACTAGTGAGTCATTGTGAAATGCAATGTTCTTCATGTTAAGACATTTTGCCAGTACACGCCACACTGTTTAATGACTGAGACCAACCTCCACAAATAATTTCCAGACAACTCTTTGATGGTCTATGGAATTGAGACCACTTAAGATGTCAATCTGATCTTGAGGAATGGATAGCAGATCTGTACAGTGCAAATCTGCAGTTGGATTCCCACATGATATGTCTTGACATATTGTGCAACCATCCTATATGATAATGCACTTTCACCAAAGGCTTCATATAATCCTTGACAGCATTCTGATGAATTTTTGCCATGAGAAACCTCGATTTTAATCCACAAACATTAATTATGTTTTGAAAACAAACTTGCTTTAGAGTAGTGAAATCAAAACTTGTCACTTCAATGGCACCCAGGAACAGTTCCAGCAGGACGCTCCTCAACTGCACATTACACACCACAGCATTGCTACAGGATAGCTCTTATATCCTATTTGCACGTGTCCAACTCCTGTGATTGTCTGAACTGGACTATGTTGCCACTGCTTTATTTACAGCCCTCATAGGCTCCCAATAGTGGCACTTATCTATATCAACAAAAATAAACAAGTGACATTTAGTTACAGTTTCTGATCATACCTGCAAGCCTTTTACATGGGTTTGAGAAACAGTACCTCATGTTTATAGCATAACTGTGGGTTGTCTCACAGTTTGACTGCAGAGAAAGTCAAGTCATATTTAATCTACCAAATGAAATCTTACAAGAATTAAGTAATAATAGATAGGATGTCACTATAAACTATGACCTTTCCAGTGACTTTAATCGTGTGAAAAACAACATTTTACTTGGGTACTGCTGAAGCCACCAGAAAGATCACAGGAGGTGCACATTGGCACGGCACGTCACGGACGGTAGTTGCTGCAAGTAGAGTCCCGTCCACCAGAGGGCACGCGAGAATTCGGACGCGACCTCTGCCGGCATAACAACAACAACAACAACAACAACAACAACAACTCCGGCAGCACGGGCCGGGCCCAGTCAGTTCACATCAGGCAGGTCTAGCAGACAGTTCCCGGTCTACACTAGGTGAAGTGTGACGGAAACGTGAATCGTGTTAGTACACAATTGGCGACGAGTAGGGTCGTTCTTTCGCGTGTTGCATCGTTGTTCTGGTTTTGCAGCTTCTCCATGGCATGGGGGATTTGGTGCAGGTTTTGGTTGCGCAGCAGACAGAGCTCATGGTCACCATGAAACAAGTGCTTCCGGCGTTGCTCTCCACGCCGTCTGCTCCGGTGCAGTTCCCTCCTCCCTTTCCACCGTATGACGAGACGGCGGAGGATTGGGATGCATACGAACATTGCCTTCGGCAGCATTTCCAGGCATTTCATGTTGCCGATGTGGAGGTATGTCGTGCTCTCTTCTTGTCTTGGATATCTCCCTCGCTGTATCACGTTTTGTGGCAGCTAGCGCCATTGCAGGAACCCTCGTCCTTGTCTTTTGACGCATTGTGTTCCTTGCTGTCTTCATATTATCGCCGCCGCACGCATGTTGTGGTGGCTAGGGTTGAGTTCTATCAATGCAAGAAACAGCCCCATCAGTCTTACCAGGCATGGGCAGCTACCCTGCACGGTCTTAGTCGCAAGTGTCATTTTGTCACGGAGCAGTCGCGAGAGTCGTATGCCCACGTTATGGTACACGACGTCATTGTTCATTCGGCCCCTGATAGGGAGGTCCGGCAACGGGCCCTGCAGTTAGAAGACCCTTCCCTCGAGGAAGTCCTGTCCATTGCTCAATCGTATGAAGTCTCTCACGCAGCAGGTCAACAGCTGGAAGCGTGGTGCGATGTAGTCTCAAAAGAATCGAAGGAAGCAGGTACAGAGGACATGGACGTTGACATTCAGGAAGTTTCATCGGGCCAGGCTCCCGACGCATCGGCACGCAAACTCTTTATTGAGGTGTCGGTTCGGTCACGCCGGTTACTACTGCAAGTAGATACGGGTGCGGCAGTTTCATTGTTGAATGCACAAACTTATTCCGACCTTGGATCGCCCCCGTTGGCGCCAGTTTACCGGTGTCTACGCAGTTATGGTAAACAGTTCATTCCCCTGTTGGTTCAATTCACTACCGACATGACTTACAAATCAGTCACTCGGCCTATTACTTTTATTGTTGTCAGTGATGCGAGCTCCGCTAACCTTTTTGGCCTGGATGCCTTTCAAGCTTTCGGTTTTTCTATTGCTGACACCATACAGTTGGTCTCCGAAGACGTTCCCTATCAATCATTGGAATCTTTGATCTCAGACTTTCCAGATATTTTTGAGGAGGGCCTGGGGCGTGTTTCAGATTTTGAAGCTCACTTAACGTTGAAGGCGTCGGCTCGCCCGCGTTTTCTACACGCGAGACAGATCCCCTTGGCTCTCCGCCCTCAGATAAAGGAAGAGCTAGACCGGCTGACAGCCCTAGGGGTCATTCTTCCCATTTCTTCCAGTGAGTGGGCTTCGCCCCTCGTTATTGTAAGGAAGCCCTTGGGAAAATTACGTCTTTGTGGTGATTTCAAGGCCACCATTAATTCACAACTGGTGGTGGACACCTATCCTTTGCCTCGTGCTGATGAATTGTTCTCCGCTGTGGCAGGAGGCCAATATTTTTTGAAAATTGATCTGTCGGAGGCTTATCATCAGATACCACTTGATGAGGACTCCAAACGGCTGGCGGTCATCAACACTCCATTTGGCCTTTACCAATACCAGCGGTTGGCCTCTGGAATATCCAGTGCCCCGGTGATATTCCAGCGTTATCTTGAGCATGTCACGTCGACAATCCCTCATTGTATTAATTACCTGTATGACATAATTGTCACAGGCCACAGCACGAAGGAACACTTGCACAACCTTCGCACCCTCTTTCTCAAATTCAGGTCTGTGGGCTTGCGTTGCAACCTGCATAAGTCAACCTTCTTCCAACCGTCTATTGAGTATGTGGGCTACACCATATCTCGGCACGGCATCCAGCCACTAGGAAGTTTGGTCCAAGGTATCGTCAACCTTCCTCGGCCCGCTTCGCTGAAAGAGTTACAAGCTTTTTTAGGCAAGATAGCCTATTACCACCGGTTCATTCCCAGGGCTTCCACTATAGCCCACCCCTGTACTGTTTTCTGCACAAGGGTGTTCCATTTGATTGGTCGCCTGCATGCGAGCGAGCGTTCACCTCGTTGAAGGGCCTCCTCACATCAGCCCCTTGTTTGGCTACTTTTGATCCCCATAAGCCTTTGGTCCTGGCTACAGACGCTTCGCAGTATGGGGTGGGGGCGGTCCTGGCCCATCGCAACGCAGATGGTTCCAAGCAACCACTGGCGTTTGCGTCTAAAATGCTTAGTCCCGCGCAGGCTCATTACTCCCAGGTGGAAAAAGAGGCTTTGGCCATTGTCTACGCTGTTACCAAGTTTCACCCTTTCTTGTATGGCACGAAGTTTCAGTTACTCACTGACCATAAGCCGGTAATATCGTTATTTGGCCCCGCCTCTCAGATTCCGGATAGGGCGGCCCACAGATTACAGCGCTGGACCTTGTTCCTCTCTAAGTACCATTATGACATTCATTTTCACCCTACAGGACAGCATGCCAACGCCGACGCTCTTTCCCGTCTTCCGGTGGGCCCGGATCCTACGTTCGATCGAGAGGAGATTATGTGTTTTCATTTGGATGTGGCGTCCCGCCACGCGGTTGATGGCTTCCCGATCACTAGTTCTCGAGTCGCCAGGGAAATGGTGGCTGACCCGGTTCTCCGGCAAGTAGTTCGCCTCATTCAGCAGGGGTGGTCTTCCCGCCCTCCGGGCCGGGCCTCCGACCCTCTTCGTAATTATTTTCTTCTACGAGACCACCTCTCGGTCTTGGAAGGAGTTCTCCTTCTGGCTACCAATGATACAGCTCCTCGCGTGGTTGTTCCTGCAGGTTTACGAAGGGAGGTCCTCACGTTATTACATGCGGGGCACTGGGGTGTCTCCCGTACTAAAACCTTGGCTCGCAGACATGTGTACTGGCCTGGTATTGACAGAGAAATTGAGCACTTGGTGGCCGCCTGTTCCCAGTGTGCGAGCCAACAAGCATCTCCCAGGGCACCATTCTCTTCATGGCCGCCGGCAACCCAAGCATGGGAATGTGTTCATATCAATTTTGCGGGCCCGTTTCTCAATGGCTTTTGGCTCATTGTCATTGATGCTTATTCCCGATTCCCATATGTGGTTTGCTGCTCCTCAACCACTTCAGAAGTTGCAATTCAGGCACTAGCAAAAATCTTTTCTGTGGAAGGTCTGCCAATCACCCTGGTCTCGGACAATGGACCGCAGTTTATTTCGCAGACCTTCCAGGATTTTTGTAGGCGCTTTGGTATTCGGCACGTTTGCTCTCCCTCCTTCCATCCACAATCAAATGGGGAAGCCGAGCACATGGTGCGCAAATTTAAGACACAAATGAAAAAGCATGTGCACGAATTTCCTGCGGAGGAAGCATTGACGTTTTTCTTGACGGCATACCGGACCACACCAATGGGAGAACGCAGCCCCGCAGAGCTCCTCCATGGGCGTCAACCTAGCACTCTGCTGCACCTCCTCCGGCCTGGTCCTCGCCAGTCTTCACAAACCAGAGTGCCTGGCTTTCCACTGGGTATGTCAGTCTGGGCCCGTGGGTTTGGTTGCAATCCACATTGGATACCGGCAGTGGTCCTGCGCTGACATGGCCGCCGGCTCTATACCTTGCAGGTGGGGGACCGGGTGGTACGTCGTCACCAAAATCAGCTACGTCCATGTTCGGGCACCCACCCTCCGACCTCTCGGACACCGGCTTCCCCATTGCCGGCACCTGTGTTGGTTTCACAGGGGACGTTACCTCCTCTCCCCGCTGTGACTCTGCCGCACTGCGATGGTTCTCAGCCTTGGCAGCCTCCAGTAGCTCCAGCACTGGCATCCCCATCGTTCGAGATGCCACAGCGAGAGCCGGCCCCCCTAGCAGGCCCGGTTTCTCAGGAGGCTGCTTCACCTGGGGTCGTCCCTTTCCCTTCATCCCCACCACTGGGTCTTGCCCCTCCCGAGGTGGAACAGTATCCGGCGTTCGACAGCTTGTCACCCATTCTGTCCCGGGCTCTGGTTGTGGGACGACGGGGGCCTCTTCGTGTGGGTCACTTCCAGCCGTATTCGAAGGTTCCGGCTCGAGGGTTGGCAGATCCCCTCGACTCCAGCCATCCAATGGATGTGGAGGTCATCGCTCTGGCCCGATGCTCCACCTTCCGACGCAGTGGATCACAGTGGCTGCATCCCCCGAAGGAGGAGGAGTGCTGTAGCCACCAGAAAGATCGCGGGAGGCGCACATTGGCACAGCACGTCACAGACGGTAGTTGCTGCAAATAGAGTCCCGTCCACCAGAGGGCACGCGAGAATTCGGACGCGACCTCTGCCGGCATAACAACAACAACAACAACAACAACTCCAGCAGCACAGGCCGGGCCCAGTCAGTTCACATCGGGCAGGTCTAGAGGTCTAGCAGACAGTTCCCGGTCTACACTAGGTGGAGTGTGACGGAAACGTGAATTATGTTACTACAGGTACATGTAATATTATGGCATTAATTGCATCCCTCTTAAACAGAATTAATTTTAATTACATGACAGAAAACTATAAGAGGTAATTCTTAGGAGTCAGATGATGTTTCTAATATAGTACCAAAATCTTGCACTTGTCTGGTAGAAGCACCTTTACACTACCTTTGTAGTTAAATAAAACATTCTATTAAATTTTTCTTGTGGGTTTAAATAATTAGTGACATAAACATATAAGAATTCAGATAAACAAAAATCTCCAATTACACACCCATGTCTCTAACTCTAATACTTTGGAAACCAGCCTACACTTGATTAGTGATTCGGTTTACAGTATACAACTTGTTATCGGGCTCCCATTTTAACTTTTTTATGTGCTTCTCTATTGAGAAATGCTTAAATGGCCTCAAAACAAGGGCCTAGTTGTACTAAACAGTGATAGCTACTGGGTTGATATATTCTGTGATGTCTTTAGGGACTTGACTGTACAGACCATAAACTTCTATTTAGGAAACCAAAATGTTACAGCATATTGCATCTCTGTTGCATGGTTGGAGTTTTATGTTCATGAAACAAAGCAAAATATCTGTTGACAAACTGAATCAAAAGAATATAATCAAGCTCAGATTTAAGAAACAAAATATAAGTCTCTCAAGGGCCAGTAATGGATATCCATCTTTTCACCTAACAAAACCATCTTTCAATGACTTTGAAGAATTGTTCAAACTTTGTAATATTTACAAGTGAACAGGTGTCCTAAACAAAATGATCCAATCACACAACTGACAGTCAAGTAGGCCTGAAAATGAACTTTTCAAACAAGCACAAAGAATGTGAAGCTTCAACAATTTCCCATTAAAGATGTCAGACAGAAAATGAAAAATATGTGTAAAATGCATTGAGGTATAGTTAGCTAGTAAGCTAATGAAAGCAGCTCAGTTCAGTATGTCTGCACTTAGAAGTACCTCTGTTGTGTGAACTTGAAGACCAGGAAACAAACTGATTTTGAATTCTTTTGCTCCCCACTGTCTTACAGAATTCTAATCTTGGGAAAAATGAAGTTAAATGAAATAATAATATTACAAACAGGATAGTTGCTACTCACTATATAGCAGAGATGCTGACTTGCAGATAGGTTCACACAAGCTTTCAGCCAACAAGGTCTTTGTCAAAAATAGACCACACACACACACACACACACACACACACACACACACACACACGCAAATGCAACGCACACACACATGACCACAGTCTCTTGTAGTTGGATCCAGACTGTGGTCATGTGTGTGCAAGCTGCATTTGCTTGTGTCTATTGACCACAGTCTCTTGCAGTTGGAGCCAGACTGTGGTCATGTGTGTGTGTGCTGCATTTACTTGTGTGTGTGTGTGTATGTGTGTGTGTGTGAGTGTGTGTGTGTGTGTATGTGTGTGTGTGTGTGTGTGTGTGTCTGTTGTCTATTTTTGACAAAGGCCTTGCTGCCGAAAGCTTATAGCATGACAGTCTTTTTGTTGTGCTTATCTACAACTCAGCATCTCCACGATATGGTGAGTAACAACTATCCTTATCCTATTGTTACATTCCATTCTAGATTTTCCGTTATTTGCTAAATGAAATATTCATCCAGCAAATGTGGGTGATAAGGCCATTGTGGAAGGACATAACCAAAAAATCTGCAGATGCCTCTTCAAAGATCTTGGAATTCCTTAACACACATCTCATTGCATTTACTTCCTAATAATATTTGTTGCTTACAGTTTCACTTCAGTAATAGATCATAACACCATCGTAAAAGACAGAAAATAATTTTCATGTATATTTGTCTACAATTCAGAGTGGTAGGCCTATTCTGTATTTGAGTGTGAATGTCTTTGGTAAAGTACCATCAGCAATAAAAAGAGATGTTGAGAATCCCCATAAATCAAAAATAAACTATTCCAGAGTACCTACTTCTTTTACATATTTTCACATTTCCTGAATTCTAAAAATGAAAATTTCTGTTAAGTTTATGACAAGTAACAATGTTCATTGCAAGCAGAGCTTTGTTGTTAAGATCCTTTAACCATCACATGTTAAGTTACTAGTTGGAGAGAAACAGTTCTAACTTAACTTTCAAAAGTACCAGCTTTCTTATTAATTTTATTGTGTTGAATTTATTCTGGGTAAGGACAGATTTTTCACACAGTATGAACAGTAGTTAATTATTAAAAAAGAACAGAAAATTCTGTTTGTTATTTTATATCTGGACTTGTTACACATCCCTGAAATTTCTCCTTCATGATGGCATCGAAGTGGCATGATGATTCAGTGAATACCTACATCTTGAAATATTAAATTTTATTTTCAAAATATTTTTTAGAATTATTATTAGTTAACAATACGAAGGAAGCTCTGTTTTCAAGAAATGTTTTGTCTTAGTAAAAATTTTCTTTACTATTTATAGAGAAAAAGATATTTTTAATCACAACATGATTCTTAAAATTTTGTATGGTGTAACCACAAACCTGTCACATGTAGCCTCTACTAACAATCAATCCAAAATGGCTCAAATACAAATATGACTTGATAGAGAAAAATCAGCAAAGCCGTGGCTAGAGAAATAGGACTTTTAGAAGAAGTCTGAAAAGTCTGTGTGGATGTGAACATCACTCAACCCAATAGGAAAGACAGCATTGTAGTTCCAAGCTGACACTCCCCATCAGTGTTTATCCTTACACAATGTATAACACTGCTGCAAGCACAGCGAGTTTACATGATATGTTTCACATTTTATTGGTAAGCAAAGTTGTGACACTTAATTATTTTAAATATAATAGTACATATTAAATATTTATATTTATTTACAAATGATGTGTATTGTACTACAAAGTTGTCTCAACATACCTTCATGCCATCGAGGCCTGATGGACCCTACAATAGGAAAAAGATAATAAAATAAAATAAAATAATGTCGAAACAATACAAACAAATAAAACCATAAAAAACTCAAACCAAAACCATGTCATTTATTTGTGTTAAGTAACCCTTTCACTGTGAGTACACGTTTCATTTTTTTCTTACTGTCTCCATTTTTTCAAGAACAGGATATATTTAAAACATATATTTTCTTAATGTTCTTTGCCAATGCTAGTTACTTGATGACAGTTGACCTGTTAAATTTAGATTCTAGCATGTTTAAAAGCCTTAGGAAATCACTTTCTTCCATATTAAGTTCGCCAGTGAAAGGGTTAATAAAAAAAAAAAGAAAAAAAGAAAAGCAATGATGGTGGCAGCAACATCCAGTCAATCCAGTGATGTGATACATACTAAAAGAATACAGACAAGCTAGAAGCAAAGAGTCAGGAGTGTGATGTATGGCAGTTACTATTGTGGCATGGGCTTTACATGTTACCTGTTATGGTAAAAACACATCTTTCCCTTTCACTGACTGCATCTGAACATACACTTCCCTGCTTTACTATTTTTCTGTAAATTATCCAGGTATACATGAGAGTAACAGATATGGATGGAGAAAGTGATATTATAACAATATGACTGTTCTTTAGTTTCAAAAATGTGTTTTTCTTTGCATCTCACTTTAAGTGTACCTTGTCAAGTAATACTAGTTAAATTATATGAGAAGGAGTTAAAATATGGCATGTACGGTTGCATACTTACTCATATCTCACAGAGTCTCTTTCAACTTTCCTGCTAAAACTGTGGAACAATTTTTATGAATATGAAATATTATACAGTCAGCTAAGCAAATAATTTTTCACTGAGAGCTGTTTTAAACATGTGGTCTAAAATAACACATGAGTTCCTTTTTTAACATCATTTATTGTTATAGCTGACAGTTGTTCATGAATATCATGGCTATATGACAAATGCCAACAATATGAAGTCTGTATCCTGAAGATGCTGTACAGTTTACCTTACAGAAAAGTACAAAATGTATAGATTGAATAGTACAGCAATTTTAGATAAAAATTGTAGGCAAACTGAACTTCACAAATGTTATCTGCTTAAAGTTCAGTTTACAATTATAATTCCCTTTAATGATAAAGTATAAAAAAAGACTATGAAGCAAAAGTTTTGGACAAATAGGTTTATGTATCAAATGTGCACTGTATTTTGTGAATGGGATGAATTGTCATCATCAGGTGTGTTGATGGACTGATGCCAGGACACTGGAGTGGCTTCTATTTGTACAGGTAGCCAATATTCACAGGGCAGGCATAGCTGCTCCAGCTTCCTGCCAACAATACAGCTGTGGGCTTGAAGATGTACTCTCATTATGCTCGTATTGTTGAACTGAGCATGTCTTTGTCACAACAGTCCAGACGTTCATTTTACAGCTTCTACAGCTTAGTATGTGTTAGAAAAAACTGAAGAATCAAAAGAAAATTATAGCTGTTTTTATATAAATGGACAAATGAGGAACAGAAGTTAGCTAATGCTATAACAAAAATGATGAACAAGAAAACTGTAGCACTGTACTTACAGAAGCAAATTATTAAATCATAAGGAGACAATGTCGAGGAGAATCTATAAGCTATAGTAAGCATAGCATCATTTTCAGTAATTTTTGGTATTTCATTTCTAATAAAGTACATTTTACAATGTATGTGTGCTCCCATAGCTGCTTCAGTTTTCTAAAGAAAAATGTAAATCATCAATACAACAGAAGCTGATGGTAACTTGGGTTAAGGAATGAGTGATTAAGATACAAAAATAGCTAAAAATAGTTTAATGCATCCTAATTAACTGTATTAAAATACACTGAAAGACAAAAACTGCAAATATTCAGTACAGTGTGTAATTCAAATGGATGTTAACAGAAAATTCCATATGTGCTCCTAAGGAAATGAGCACTCTCCATAATGAGATGAACTGAACTTGAACAAACAACAGAGTGAAATTCAACATGGTCTTTTATAAGCCATGTATCATGGTAAGCAATGGAAACAATATACTTAATGGATGAGACACACACATTACATTGCTTTCAGCAAATGCCACTTGAGAAACAAATAGGGATAGGAAATGGGTCATGTATAGTTCTTGATAAAGGAAAACATATTTCTGCTCACAACTTCTAAATGCTTCTGGAAAGTGACCAAAGTTTCTATCTCTCTCTCTCTCTCTCTCTCTCTCTCTCTCTCTCTCTCTCTCTCTCTATCTCTCTCTCTCTCGCTCTCGCTCTCGCTCTCGCTCTTTCTCTATCTCTCTCTCCCTCTCTCTTTCCTTTTACTGTCTCTTTGTGTAAACGTTTCTCATCTAAAGTGATTTTAATGAAACTTCAAACTTTTCAGCAGATATGTGTCAAATTCATGTCTTTGGCTGCTTTTTTGTTTGACTATATGATCAACTGTCATTGCAATGTAGCAGAAAAAAGTAGTTAGTATACAGTTATACATATCAAATCTTTCAGATAAAAGCAAATGACTTATCTCATCTCTGAATATAAACAGAAGTAATTAGGTATGCATTTTACTTCAAAAGAGGAAATTTCACTGTTTCAAAAATCAGTCAGGAAGAATTAAATCATTAATATCACAATATCACAGGGACCCAATATTTTACTACACAGTATTTCTGGAGTTAAGACCTGGATAAGTACTCTGTAGCAAAGATTTGCATCACAGTGTCCAGACTATTTCAGTAAAATGTCTGACATTATACATTTATCACAATGACAATTTCTGTTGTCTATATTCGACAGTTCACAAATTGAAATGCCTCGACTGTGTAACATGAAGTTATGGGAAACACTATGTGACACAAAAACACGGAACTGTTTAGGAATTTGTTAAAAGTTATTGTATTTTTATGACCACTTTATATTGCAGAAGTTACAACAAAAAATTTTACCCAAATATTTCAAAGCATTTTACTATATGCATGTGAAAATTAATAAGACAAAATGAATACAGGTGTTATTGTTGCAACTGCTTGATATTTTGAAGCATGTATATTAAGTAGCGTCACAAGCAATCTTCCTTGCCATCTACATGACAGATTGTAAACCTCACCTAATGGAGTACAGTACATGCTACTGAATTACTTAATTCTCATATTTATTTGTAGTATTTATTCTACATCAGCTGCTGAGCTGATACATTTCAATGCCTGAAAGGCCTCTCAGTTTCATACCTTGTGCTATCACACCAAACCTTTTACAATGAATGAAACAGTAAGAAAGTAGCTGGCACCCAAAACCTGTTCAGTTATTCAATGTGACCCTTTTTATTAATGAAAAGATACTTTTATTGCAAAAACATGTACACTGGAACATGTGGAAAAGAGACCATATTTCAAAACAGGACATCATTAAGTACATTCACAGACCATGTTCACTACAACTGCCACTGTTCATTAAAGTATATAATAACAGATTATAACACTGTCTAAAGTGCCTTTAGCAAATAATTTTATGGAATAATTAGAAAACTAGGAACACTGCACAAGAGTTAATTATTTTAACAGCTGACAAGTGACTCTTTTGTCATTTGTTTTTGTAACAATATGATGATTTTTTATACATAAAAGATGTGGAGTGAATTTGCTTTCTCTACAATGACTAAATAACAAAGAGTTCAGGCCAAATGTTAATACATGTTGCTGATACACAGCCTTGTTAATACAGCTGAAAAAGAAGGTAGCTCAGAATTGTTACAAAATAACTGGAAGTTTTCAGTTAAAGGGATTTTAATTTTTCATTGTTAGGCCTTTGTCCTTATAGGTACTGTGGGACTAACATTTGTATTTCTGTGTAAAATTTCCCAATAAACAACTGTTACTGCCACATCTAATCACTGAAAATATATTCCTGATAACAAATCAACTACTTTACAATTGCAAAAGGGGATTATTCATGGGTTTCAATGATTCTTACTATTATTTTTAACTAAAAAAAGGAATTAAATGATTTTATAGATGGATGCGCTTCAGTTGGGGAACACAATATCAATCCATAGAAAAATCAGAAACAGAGCTTGATATATAGATGTGTTATTTGTGCTACTGATATCAAAGCAATAATCTTAACCTGAACACTGCACAAGTTTGAACCTTATGAAACAAGATGAATACTTTTTCACTTGGACCACTCAAAACAACTACCAGGCCTTTTATTGTAGCTATATAGGAGAAATACATGAAAACTTCAAATTATTGATACCTTTCACTATGAGACAGTGTCATAACTGCATATATTTCTCATGCTCTGCAAAATTAAGAGAATGGTTATTTATTATGATCTTTCTGTATTAAAAACATTAATTTTATTTTCCACCAAATTACTTGCTGTTTTCTTCAATCTTATAGGCTCCATTAACAATCTATTTCTCCTAGAGATCAAAAAATGAACTGTTTCTGGTTGATTATGTTCAAGCAGGCAGTATATTCAGCTGTTGCATATCATTCACTTTTAAACAGAAAAAGATTCCTTTTGAAACAGAAAAAGAAGTCCACAAAAATCAGAGCATGGCATATCATGCACTGGACTTGAGAGAAACAACTTAAAGCTTGAGCATAAGCCAGAAGCATTTATAGAGATAAGACTTTAGCAGCATGCATGCCAATTTATTTTCCAAGCAACAATTTCATTCTTACACTAAACATATTTCACAGTAAAGGAAGACAATCTCCCAACAAATTATTATCTTACATCTATACAGGTTTAAATTTTACAAATAAATACACAGACGAACAGTTTCATAATTTATACAATGGATATATAAAATGACAGTAGAGAAGGAATATGATGAAATATCCCCAATTTATTTTGTGTGCAGATTCACTGCATTTTACCTTGTCATCATATCAGTAAACAGTAGTTCATTAGATTGTTTATGAGAGAAATGTCTCTCTAATTAAATGCTGTCACAATGTTACCGCATGACAAATCCAACAATGGACGACATATCCTTTTAGCATTTTGATAAATTTTGCACGATTATTTTTAGAATTTTTAGGAGTATGTTTGTGGAATGGAATTACTGATATTCCTGTACATAATACTGCCAGGTTTAAAGAAAGGAACTTTTTACGCTGTTTGTACATAAAAAATATTCTGTCAATAGAATCTCCACCTCACTACTTTCCAGATACACCTGGATTACATTTTACACTGAAGTAAATATGCAGAATATATTCCAAAAACATCTGGAGCAAGTAATTATGGTTTTGTAATTTTTTTATGACATGTCAGTTACGATCAACAACAGTGCATCCCTTGAGGCCTAGAAAGGGAAACTGTGAAACGTACTCTTTTCTGGAGAGTACCCTCAAATGCAACAACTGACAGTTAAATAACATTTTAGTTTCAAAATGCAGTGTGACTGATGTTGA
Organism: Schistocerca piceifrons; assembly: GCF_021461385.2. NCBI lineage: Eukaryota > Metazoa > Arthropoda > Insecta > Orthoptera > Acrididae > Schistocerca > Schistocerca piceifrons. Next base: position 643,153,048 of record NC_060138.1, read on the forward strand.
AAACTTCATTTTTTGCAGTTTGCTTGTTAGATGAACAATAGTTTCAAATATTATGAAAACAAAATTTTGACTCATATTATTACAGATATGATAGCCGTACATCAATGAATTTATTGGCACACAAACTCACTGGCTAGCACTGTCACAGTCTCTCAAGTAGCCATATTAAATTGTACAAAATTCTTTTCTTAAGCACTGTCTGCCACATCTTCACAACTGGAGCAACTCTGTTTATATACACACACATATTTATATTAGTAATATACTGAAATATAATATTCATATAAATATATATACATGTACTGGCTACTTCTGAATATAATCTGTCATGAAGTACAATGCAAACCGGCTCTCATTTGAAGAAATACTGTTTTCGGACCATACGACAAACATTGTTTCACTGATCTGTGTGTACCAAAATCAAGTATTACAAAACTAACATACACATGCCTAAACACACACCAACCTTCTTTAGCCAGCTTCTCTGTTAACAAATAAATATTCAATAAACTGGTTAATGTTTTTGCCCATGTGCATCAACTTTGTTGAGTCTGCAGGAGAGTGTGGGCAAGGTACAAACCGGCACCTCCAAGCAAGCATCAGGAACTGGCTGACTGTATGTTAAGACTTGAGGCACTGAATGAGTTGTGTGGCTGTTAGTTGCAGTAGATGGCTGCGCTGCCAACCAGTCTAAGAATGTGTAGACCTTACCGTGCCTCCCGTCTTCCCAACATCTCCAGGTCGACCTGGCTCTCCACGGAGTCCCATTGGGCCCTGAAGACAATAATGGTAAATACCTTAATGACCAGTGTCAGAATATTGTTCTTTGTTTGTATCAAATGGTCTTTCTGTTCTGATATGCGACATTAACAAATCATTTTGAATTCATTTCTTAAGAATGCCACCTCTACTTCTCATAAATGATTTAAGTTTAACAAGCTGTGTAACTCCAGACATAATACTGACATCTTTTAGAAACACAGGAAAGAGATAATTGCTTATAACAATGAATTTAATAAGTTAATAAGACAAGATGATAAATAAATTGTATTAGCAATAGTACTGTTTCTTAAAAGAGTTCTACAATCATTGAAAAGTAGTTTAAATGAAAGAAAAAAAGTTAAATGTGAATACTTGTTTCTAAGTGATTGGATGTACCTTCAGGCAATGCCTCAGTTAAGATTCAGAAAGAAGAAAATCATCACTTAAGCTCTCATAGTACTGTCATACTGGACATAGCAAGAACCATGAAATATAAAGATAAGTAATAGCAAGCTTGCTTGTGGTGCAAAAATTAAAGTTCAATTGAAATTGTAGGTTTTCATGATGTACCTGCAGAATGCGAAATGCACAGACTATGTGCTGTAAAGAGCATGTTGCCAGCTGGCACATATATTTTTTGACAAGTGTATCATTGTCAAAGCTGGATACTGCTGTGAATTTTCTCATCCAAATTAACCAAAAATAGCAACAGTTGAAACAACTATTTTCATTAACTTAGACATTGAAAACCAATATTTTTTAAACAGACATCTCACTGTTGTGAGAAAATACATAAAAATAATGCAATTACCTGATATGTCAACCCTCAAACCCAAACATTTGTCATCTGTGTGTAATACTTGTTTGTTTAGGCAACCAGAATATCTCTTCTGGTCCAAGTTAAAAATGCAATGAGAATGAGCCTCAATACTACTTTTGAAGAGTTCACAGAAACACTCTGTATATTATGATGGAATACCGTTTCTTGGAAGAAGAACATGCCAAAGGCTGGCTGGCTACAGCCCTGGATAATTGTCTAATTATGGGGCTAAGTAAGCCTCTACCAAATAATTACTCCTAAGAATGTCAGACCAATTCAGTCTGGATAATGAAACACAGCCCATGATACTGGAGGTTTCTCCCAGACAACAATGCATGTTTGCAAGGATCAATGGAAGACTTTATCTCATAAAATAAAAATATAATTCAGCATTTAACTGGCACTGAAACATGAAAGAATGGTTCTTTTCAGTGTACTCTATGCTACAAGCAAAATTTTCATCTGAAAGCAGAACAATGATTGTAAGTAGTAAGTGAGCCTCTAAGTTTTCTTAATGACATCAATTCATTACAACTTTACAGGCTCACGCTACAAATATTAAGAATTAAAAACAACTGTAATATATTGTCTTCATCCACATAGCTGACTGTTTGATAACTTATACTTTCACAGATACACATGACGTGCATATACTCTCATCAAGCAGCATTATGCCTCCTTGCCTTATCACTTGCTAAAACTAAATGCCTGCCCCCTTAGCTGAGTGGTCAGTGTGTCTGACTGCCATGCAATTGGTCCATGTTCGATTCCTGGATGGGTTGGAGATTTCCTCCACTCAGGGACTGGGTATTGTGTTGTCCTCATCACCATTTCATCATCATCAATACACAAGCTACTCAGTGTGATGTCAACTTGACTGCCAAACTTCCCTAGGTGCAGACTCCCAGCTGTCAATGCCATATGATCAGCTTTTTCTAACACCAAATAACATTCAAGATCAGTGTACTCCTTTCCTTAAGCACACTTTCCCATTTTACTATAAAGAAAATGAGCAGGACAAAAAAAGAAGAAAACAGTCTTAATGATATCCATGCCATATACTTCTGCAAGCCAAGACTTGTGTTCATTACAGCACTCAACATTTTGTCTATACTTTTTGATTTTAAAATTTGTGGTTACAAAGAACAGATACCCCAAATGACAAAGCTCTCTTATAATAAAGCCAACCTTACTTTACGCATCTGTTGTACAATAGGACGATTCACACCAATACAATAACATCAGAAATAGTCTCTTAGTCTGTGACGTAAGTTGAAGAGTCAGGTACACTTAAATAACCCCCTCACTGGAAGAGCTTTAGCAGAATACTGAAAACATGGCTGTCACCCCTCAGGCTAAGCTGCTACACACATTGTTCCTGAAATTTTAATAAATCATACACAGCATTGGTTTGGCATGAATGGTAACCATTTCCAGCATTTTCATTAAAGAGCATTTCTCCTGTTCATTAAGTAGTTGAACTTGTTTCATGTCAGACTTTTAACATTAGTCAAGTCAGTTCTACTTTGGCCATCCTCATTTAATATATTAATTTGTTTACACAAATTTCATTTATGTTCAGTGTTATTCATTTTGTTCTATTGTAAGGTTAAATTTATAAGGTAGATTAATGATTTACTTTTAACATGTTCTCTTCTATTATAAATGAAAATCCCCATTTTGAAAACATCATGGTCCATGAGGTAGGCAATGTAGATGTCCCTTCTGAAGTACTAATAGACACTGGTATCGAAGTACTGGAGAAGTAGACAACATTATGTCAATAAGAATAATCAACCTAATTTCACATGTTGCTGTGGTGTTGCTCATGGATTCCAGTTCCAGCCCCCCCCCCCCCCCCCCCCCCCCCGGTCACTCTTGGGCATATCTGATTTCAAACATTTATACAATTTTTACATTTTTTTTATAGTTCAAGTAGCAAGTATTTAACTTAGTTATTACAATTGGAGACTGGTAGAGTGAACAAATTTCTTTCTTTGAATTGTGCAGTTAACATTGCTGATCATTTCATGTATGACTGATAAAACTAAAACTGATTGAACCAACTTAAAAATTTAAAAATTTAAATGGGTTTCCTTTTAGTATTGTTACTGTTTACTAAAACCATTTTCATAAAACCTTTACAACAATCATATTTTCATTACATTACAGTTAGATATATTTTTGGAAGCAATGTCACTTTTCAAGTTATTACAAGGAAAAACCATTTCCTCTATCTTCCTTTGTCACATACAAAAAGTTAGTTAAAAATTGGGATAGAAGACCGAAAAAGAGGCAATAGAATTCATTAGTTTTTGAAACTGATGACATATTCCCAAGAAAAATAATGAAAAAGAGATGGATAAAACTGAGTAAATAGGGAAATAAACCAGGAATTTGAATCAATAGGGACAGAGCAGGAGATGAAGAATCACAAGTTAACAATGAAACAGCAATCACGATATAGAAAGATAGAAAAGTTGGAATGAGACAAGACGGTCAGTAGTTCAAGAGTAGCAAAAGAATTAGTGCCTTCTTGTAAAAGAAAAAAAATAGATGATGGGAAGGAAAATGAAAAGACATTTTAAAGGGCGAAAGATGAAAATTTTTACAAACAATTAAATAAAGTGAATTATTAGTGAGGCATTTCTCATTTGCCACTTTGCAGTACTGGATCCCACACCCCCAGGAAACTTCATCAAAAGATTGCAGAACTAAAGGGGGAGGGGGGGGGGCACACATAAATACCACAAGCTACACTTCTGCTGATGACCTAGCAATAATTACCTGGACTCACAATGAAACCAACATGCCTTTGAGAAGTTGCACGAGACTGCTATCAAAATTGGCCTCCAAATATCTTATGAGAAAATGCACAACATGTACTTCAAGCATGAACTGAGACACTTCTTGAGGCAACATACATTGGTTAAACATTTGAATCACTTAGATGACACTATCAGGAACAATGAAAATAACATTACACCAATAAAATCAATGTAGAAAAGGTGTGTAAAATCGGTATCATCACAGGAAAATTCACAATAAGAAATCCTCTTCCACCAAAACCAAATATTGCCACTATTACACAATTCTTCTCCCAGAAGTATGCTATGCAGTTAAGACATCATTATTAATCATAAGTGTGAATGCCATTATGAAAACAAAACAACAGACATTGAGGAAAATATATGAACACAAGGACCTGATGTTATTCGGATGTGAAAAGGCTCAAGAGCACTATGTTAGCACTATGTTTCCTGGCCAAAAAATCTAGTTACATTGAAAAGTCAGAAACTTGACAGACATGTAATGCAAATTATATGACTCAAGACTGTGCAAGAAAAACTGCCACATCATAAATGGGACCCAATAAATTGAGGTATGATCACTAAATGACACTCAAAATGATTTCACAGATGTCACTGTTCACACACTGGCAACTACATGACCTACACAAATTCAGAAGATGAAGACTCATAACTACACATTCAAACAACTGACCAAAACTAACATGAAAAATAAAAATGTTTGGACACCAGAAAGACAACAGACCTATAATGACGCAATGAAACACTTTTCAGAAGGCAAGAAGAGCAAGAAGCATAAAGTCAACTCAAGTTTCTATGTGCTCTTTAAATGGCCAAACAAGAACAAGTAAATGAAGGATGAAGGAGATAACAGAGGAGATGGGGAAGCTGGGATACCAAGACTTGAGAGAAAAGTATGTTTCACAATCAAGTGGTTGTTTTTTGGCGGGAGAAATATTTAATTTGGCATTAACATGTACCCAAGTAAATCGGACTCTCACCAAGTTAACGACATCTAGATTGTGACAGTTACTGCATTAAATTATTTGTTTCCTAAAATATTGGTGTCTAGAGCAGGGCCATCTGCTCATGGTCTTGTACATTTGAACTATTCATTAATCTGAAAAAACATTCATGAAGTGTTCTCAGTTTGCATTTTTCATTTTTATATACAAAAGTAATTGAGCATAGATAGACAAAAAAGCTATTCGTATAAGGATCTATCTTGTCAGATCCACATTCTCGATCCAAATAGTCGATCAGGCTTACAAATATGGTACAAGTCACTTAAAACACAAAACATAAAAGTTTCCCTCTACTTATGTTATACTTCACTTGCCTGAATTTCACCCAGCTTGGAGAAGCTGGGTAAAATTCAGACAAGTAAAGTATAACATAAGTAGAGGGAAACTGTGTGGTAGCTTCTTTAAGATACATGCTAAAATGTGATCTACCCTAACCAGTAATCTTCTTACATCGCAACAATTTGTTTTTCTTCAAAGTCTCAGCATAAAAGATGGGTTCAAGTTCTAATGTCTCTGATTATTTTTTCCCTTCAGGACTAGTGGCAAATACAAATATGTGGGCACTCTCTGTGTATGCATGACACAGATGTCAGCACTGTATGACAAACAGAACTCTAATGGCCATTGCAAGACTGAGGAATATTTCTGATATTAGGAATCACAATGTTTTCATTACAAGAACAGCAAGAAATCACTTGTTTTCTCAAGTTGTTTTGTGTTCCACCTATTAAAATTCATCACCTTTTGAGTGATGTTAGTGGTGATGAAATCATGAACATAGAATACAAGTGTCTGTAGGTGTGAGAGTTAAAGAAGACAGAACATCATGTGACAAAGGAGATAAACACTCTCGACATTGCACTAGCCAGTCTGACAACATGGTCACATAAGTGGAGCCAGATGTTTTGTGATTGCTGAATGAACATGAAGGAAATTGTTGACTGAACATGAAAGACATTGCCTCCAAAGTTGGCACACAACCTCACCAACTCCGGCACAATTTCTTGTAAGGGGCAGTACTGAAAAGATGCTCTGGGACAGCATTGGCACAATTCTTACTCATTGTGCTGTGTACAGCAAGAAGGTGACAGATGTGAGCTCCCAAGAAAATATGACAAACAAGTTCCTACCAGCAAAAATGGAAAATCGCTGCAGAAGTGCTCTTTCATAAACCTTATTGGGTGTGACACATGGGCCTCTACAATAAACCACTTTTGAAGAGGTTTCTCATGTTTCTTACTCACCTGATCTGACTTCTGATGATGTTTAGCTTTTCACAATCATCAAATTTCACCAGTGCTGCCATTGCACCAGTGGTGTTCCAGTTCTCAAAACAGATTCTATTTGCAGTAGCCATGAAGTATTGCATCTACATCATAAAAAGTGTGTATGGTTTCAGGCAGAGTATAGTCAGAAATGACAACTAATAATGCATTATACATGACACCTTTTTCATTTACCTATTTCATTATTTGGATCCTTCACATATGCACCAATATTTCAAAATTGTGAAAAGTTGCTCTAAAGCATGTGCTTAGAATTCCTACCCATCACTGAATATCCTACAGTGTCATTAGAGGGCATCTTCATGTTTTTAGTGTGCCCATCATATTTTCTTATTTTTCTCATCACCTTCAGTTGTTCAGTAATTTTACAATATTTATGTAATCAAAGCTTCTTCATCCAGTCACACTTTGCTTTATTTCTGATTTGTTCTGTGACCTCTCTGTCAATACTGACTTGTCTGAAACTAAAACTCATCTGTCTGTGTCATTTTTAACTCATTTTTATATTATTTTGTTGGGTATCCATTGGATGTGGATCTTAGGTAAACTTCCTCTCAGATAATTACTAAATACTCTTCCTTGGAATCTTCCATTTCATTTACCGGATGCAATAATCTAACATATTATAGCTTCTATTTGTGTGTGTCAGTCTACTGACACATGGGTAAGCTGTTATGTTTTTGCAGTTTATTTAGTAAGGACTCTTCTCATCCATTATTCTTTCTCAATTAATGTTAAGCATATGATAACTTCACAATGAACACAACACAACTAAAATTGTTCATGTTACAGCTCATGCACTTTCTGTTAATGTCCATTTCAAATAATTACAAGGACAAGATATAATCCTCTTATTCTTTACTGAGTATGTGCTTGCACTAATCCATGTCTCGAACCTAGACACCCACATTTTATGAGTAATGGAGAGAAACTATGGGCAAACGGAAGCTGTGAAGTTGTCTGCAAAGTGTGTATGGACAGCTCAGTTGATAAGACTAAGGCCAATGAAAAGTCAGTATCTGGGTTTGAACCTTAGACCAATAAACAATGTTAACTTGCCAAATATTTCAACCATCATGATATTCTAAAACATGACTGAGTTACATGACACACTGGTGAAAACACACAATGAGTGATATCTTCATTTTTAAGCGACTAATATTGTTAGTCATAGATTTTAAATGTGACACTAAATATATACAAATAAGAAGGATCCTATTTCATCTAAGAAGAGTTGAAAATTTTATGGCTATTTAGGTACGTATCACGGAAAGAAAGAAAAAAAGCATAAATGTATTTGGTTGCAGCACTTTTCTTTTTCTGTTTTCTCCAGTGGTATATAACAAGGCTTTTATGGAAAGTAACTGTACACGAGGCTATAAAAAAGTGGTTATAATTATAGTGTAGCTACTCACAGAGGTCCAGTGTGGGCTTTAATCATCCTATGGCAGCAAAACTTGTAGATATGTTAATGTGGAACTGATTTATGCTAGAAAAAAATTAGTTCCAATTTTGGACACCAGGGACAAATCTGGCAATGCAAAGCATCTCGTTGACATCTCTAATGCTCATATTCAGAGTAAATCCATTCTGCATTAATGTATTATAATATCTACCATGTTTTGCCACCATATGATAGTTACAGCCCACACTGAACTTCTGTGAGTATCCACACTTTAAAACCACCCAGTAGTATCAGAGAGAGAGAGAGAGAGAGAGAGAGAGAGAGAGAGAGAGAGAGAGAGAGAGAGAGAGAGGAAGTCAAGTAATAGGAAATGGAATGTATCCTCTCACTGTTTACAACAGCACCAAACAAGATGCTGTCTCTTGAGAAGATAATTTAAAGAGTAAGTGGTTGAACAGTTTGTCAAAAACTCCTTTGCAATGGTTACTTATTTGGGTTTCTATTATAATCTTCATGCTGAGACCTCCATCTCATCTGTTTGCTATTGTAACTAGGAGAAGAACCCTGAGGCAATACAAATGAGTTTGAATATATATTGTTTTTATGACAGCAACTAATGATAATGGAAATAACAAAAATAGCAATTTTGTATACTTTCTTACAATCTAAATTTTATTACACAAATTTATGAATAAAATGGTCTACTGTAAGAAAGAAAACAACACTTCATCAATAAGAATATTCAGTCATGGAAACTGATAATAACAAGGAGTAGAATGGCTGGCCAGTAATGAACTGCTCCCTTCCCCCCATACATTTCCAGACTTCCCCAACTAATCCCTCTTCCCTCCACGAAGAAGTAATACACATGTTCTGAAAGCTAGCTTGAACATTCTCTACTTGTAAATTTTCTTTCAGTTACATTGGTAATTTGACTTTATGAATGTAAGCACAGCACAGACTAATAATCTATCTTTCATTCTGCCTCCCCTACAACACCTTTTTCTGCAAAGTAAAGGACACATTTCAGGCTTTAAGTCCATTTGCAACAGTCTCCTATGTGAACTACTAAGTACTCATTATGTGCCTGTCGCCTTTTTTGAAACATCATACCTTGAAGAAGAAATGTAAAAAAAAATTGATTGCTGTAAGGTACAGAACAAAAAATATTTTTGACATATAAGTTTTATTCGATTAATTATTAACTATACATGACAGAGAAACTACTGCTGTGACAAAAGTATCCATTAAACATCAGAAACTAAGGCCCTATACACAAATTGATATTATGGAAATAAATAGTTCTACACTTCATAATAAACATAATAAGTGCCTGTAACATGTTAAAGCTTAAAATAATGGAATCAATACTTACTGGCAGTCCCATAGGTCCTGGATCTCCTTTTGACCCCTTTTCTCCCTGAAAAAAAATATTAAGTAATGACATGTATTAGACAAAGAACAAGATTATTTTCTTTTTGTCTGAAAGAATTAATATATAAAAATAGTTTAAGTCAAAGCACAGTAAAATAATCTACAATAACGAAAACAAATTCCACATACAATAAATGAAGGGGAAATGGGAAAAGTCAGACTATATGTATTTTCATATGATGTTTGTGAATAAAAAGACACAGAAGCATGGAATAAACATTTAAAAATAAATACTAACAATGCAAAATCCACATTGAAATATCAAGAATAATAATAAATACTTCTTTCTCTTGGCAAATAAATATCACAGAAAGGAAAGGGGAGACTTTTGGAAAATCAGTTCATGATATTAAGAGGTTGGGCACCTCAAAGAAAAATAAGAGGTTGACAATAATAGCAAATGATAAAAATAAAATTGTTGACCTGGATAAGTTATGCTGCAAATGATGTAACTGGTGCAAATGTAAGCAGAAAAGTGGCTAATGACAAAACTCATTTACACAGGGTTAGATACAAAACTAGATCACAGCAGACATCCAATCTAAAAATGACAGAGAGAAATAAGAGTTTAAAGATGGTCCGAAAGCAGTGCTAAAGCATCCATAAGTGATGGTTGGTTGTACCACTATAAAGTTTAAAAACATTCTGAATACAGGAGTAGTCTGTATCTCTACTAGCCTTGAGTGCTCCATGAGGTAGAGAAAAATGCTCTCTCCAATTTTCCATTTACTATCTTTATGTTTTTTTTTTTCTCATCCATTTATTTGCATTTCACTGTACTCTTTTTCTTTATTCTCATCATGTCTTTTCTGTGAGATGTGACTTTTATAAAGCTGTCTTCCACTCACTTTTGTGTGCATATGAGCCCCTTGATTCTCCTTTACTGCTTGTAAGTTGCCTCCTTTCATAAAATAGCTCTCACATAATTATCACTTCTTGCATCTACATCTCCATCTCCATCTATGTGTATCCCTCTCTCTTTATATCTTCATTTGATCCATATAGTGTTAATATACACATTACAAAATGAGTGAGTTAACTAGAAGATAACTACTGGATGGAGTACTCAGTTTTTGGGCCAATATACTACTATCCAAGAAATAAAATCACCAAACTGAAAAATTATGTCGATTATTCAGTTAATGTTTCCTGGAAATCCTTCTCACATTAATTTACTGTTATGCATAACAAGCAACTTCAGAAAGCAAATCACCATTATCATTTTCAAACAGGGACACCCTTAAGGGTGAGGAGGGAGCACAACCAGCCAGGGTCTACAGGTGACACAGCAACTGGGAAATGTTACGATCACTTAACTCCTTTGTGTGGAGTAACTTTACCAAAATTTTGCTTCAGATTCACCTCAGGGTTATTTTATTGGATTAGTAGTAGCTTCTGAAGTAGAAAAGGGAAAGTACAAGCTTTTTTGAAACTGGTAGCTTTTTTTTTACACTGATCAGTGAGAACATTATGACCACCTACCTAATAGTCTATACGTCCACCTTTGGCATGGGTAACAGCAGTGATGCATCATTGCATGGATGCAATGAGGCCTTGGTAGGTCATGGGAGGGAGTCGTCACATCCTCTGCACACCCAAGTAACCTAATTCATGTAAATTCCAAGGAGGGGATGATGAGCTCTGACACCTTATTCAATAGGGTTAGGATCTGGTGAGTTGCAGGGCCAGAACATCAATTGGATCTCACCACTGTGTTCCTTGAACCATTCCATCACACTCCTAGCCTTGTGACATGGTGCATTATCTTTCTGAAAAATGCCACTGCTTTCGGGAAATATGATCATCATGCAGAGACGTAAACTCGTGGTGTGCAACCAGTGTCTGATACTCCTTGGCTGTCTTGGTGCCTTGCACGAGCTGCACTGGACCCATGTCAATTTCCCCACTAACTTATCTCCATCCGGCAGTAAAGGTGTCCATGAGCTGTTGCTCTTGAAGAACATGGATTTGCACACTTCCGTTGGCATGATGGAGAGGATATCATGATTCATCAGACCATGCAACACTCTGCCACTATGCCAAAGTCCAAAGCCGGCAGCCATGTGCCCATTTCTGCCACAGTTGCCAATGTCATGGAGTTAACATTGGTAGATCCATGGGTCGTTGGCTGCAGAGGCCCACCATTAGGGATGTTCAGTGCTCTGTGTGTTCAGACACACTTGTACTCTGCTCAGTATTAAAGTTTCAAGTATGATGTTAGTTCCACCCTGGTTCAGTGCCTGTCCTGATTTACCAGTTTGCCCAGACTACGACATCTGACATCTGTAACAATGGGTGGCCACCCAACCCCATGATATCTGGATATGGTTTCACAACTTTTGAAGATGCTCACCACAACACTCCTCAAACACCCAACAAGTCATGCAATTTCCAAAATGCTTCCACTGACCCCCCAGGCCATCACAAACCCCATGACATCTGGATACGCTTTAACCACTTTTGAAGATGCTCACCACAGCACTCCTCAAACACTCAACAAGTGATGCAATTTCCAATATGCTTGTGCTGATCCTCCGGGCCATCACAATCTGCCCACGGTCAAACTCAAATAGATTGTGTGCCTTCCCCATTCTACACACAGACACTGATACTACATGCACCGTGTGTATGTCCGACTAGCAGTCATTCCTCTCCAGATGACACTGCTATTGCCTGGATTGGTTTATACTGACAGTTGGTCGGTGGTCATAATGTGGTCATAACTGATCAGTGTAATTTAAGATACTCATTAAACATAAACACAGTGTAAACACCCTGGGATAACAGAGAAATCTGGAAAAAATCCAGAAATTTTTTTGGATTCTGGGAATTTTTCATTCTTTCAGTTTCAGTTAAATTTTTATAGTTTTGGTTGGTAAGAACTGATACTCTAAGAAAGAATTTTTTCTTTAGCCTGCAACTGCAGAATAATACTCCAGCAATAAAATGTATATGAGGGGGAAAAAAATAGAACTTAAGTTGCAAAGGAAATGTGCCTTCTACATCAACAAAGGATGGTGCACACACAAGCATCTGCCAACAGTAAAATGTGTCAAACACTTTAGGATGAAGCCTACAGAATTATTCGTAACAACAGACTGCTTCCATTTAGTATGACATCACAACAGTTTACATTCAGTTTATTTGAGTGGTTGCCAGTGGGCTCATGCAAATGCACAGTTGAGTCTCATATGAGCAGTACCTTCTTCAACTTCTGGCTACTTGATGTGCAGCTGTTAGCTGTATGAGCAATAGCAACAAGCAGCCAGAAGGTACCCAGAAAAATTTCTCTGGCATGGCTAAGCTGCCAGATTCGTGCATGCACACAGCAGTCTGATTTGTAGGCGCGAGAGGGGTAGTCTCCACACGACCTGTGTTTATGTTTAGTGATTTTGCTGTTTCCTCTTCATTTACAGCTCTCACATCAAATGAAAACAAAATGGATTTCTGTGGCTGTGATGTATCAAGTGCATTAAACTACATTCACCTATGTATGAAAGCCTAAAACATGTTATGAGTTTCAGTTTTCTGATTTTATTTTATTTCCAGGTTTTTGGCAGTCAGGCAATTAATTAACGTTTCAGAACAATGAAGTTATTTTTGTCAATATGCTAAAGAAATTAATTTTAATTAATCTTTTCTGCAGAGACAGTTCATTTATTTGATACACTATTGGTTAGTGTCAACTCTTTGCTGAATTTCAAGTGCACATTTTTATCTTCTGGCACATAAGGCATTATAGTATAATACAGAACCAAACATGAGATAATACAGTTCTGGCACTCCAAGAAAATTTTCATCCTGCAAACCACACTGCAAAGCTTAATATCAGGCTGAGGTCCACTTCTTAGTGAATCTGGACATATGACGGTGCACATTAAGTGGAATTATGCATTTTAGTGCAGTTTACGAAATTCCAATCCTCTGATGTCCTGTTTCGTTTATGATGTAAGATCTCTTAATGCTATATATGTATGAATATAAGGGCTTCCTACATCATCGTAGCTGCACATGCTTATACACCCTGGAAAAGAAAATCTTGCATGCTTGTTTTACGATGAGGAAAATTAACATTTAACTTTGTCTCAGGTCGTGGGAAAATATTGCGAATGGTGGATTTAAAAGCATTACTTTCAAAGTAAATTTCATTTTACATAAGATGAATTATGTTATGGGTGTGAACATGCTTTGAATTTCTTAAATCATAGAGCATTTGACTTTAAAGCTGAACACTTTGAGGGCCAGCCATTTAGAATAAGATCGAGGCCAGAAGACCAGATATTTACATCATTATTTAAAATTTTACTTGCACATTTGTCTGATATATCTTCAAGAGTGACAAACACTAAAAATGATCAATATTATATGTGAAAGCTTAGCTTATCTTGTAGCTGGACAATGTATATTAATTTAAATCATTAACATTTCCTACTTCCGTGTTCATGCTACTTAACAGTGACGTTTCTATTGGCTGATTAGATCGCATGTCCTAGGCTCTGAATATCTGCTATCATTGGCTGGCATGTTCACGTGACATGAGCTATAACTGGCTTACAAAATCACATCGCAATCTCAATTTTAGTGCTTCAGAAACTAACATCCTGTATTTGGTGGAGTTCAAAAATACACTTCTGTAATATACAAAAATATGCAGCGTACATGTTGTTGCACATGAAAGATCATTCCAAAATGTGTTTTTTGCACATCAAAGATCGTTCCAAAATGTGTTTTCCAAAGTGCCAGGAAGTTCTGTGCCAGGGTATAAAACCTTAACCATTCAAAGAATTGATGAGTTATACAGTTCTAGGGGAAAATGTACTGTTACTTAACTAAGAGAAAGTGTATTTTCACACAGAAAAACTGCATTTTTAACCAGGAAACCTGGGAAAGATCCAGGAATTTATTTTCCTTGTCTGCTTATACGCCCTGGAAAAGGAAATCTTGCATTCTTATTTCATGATGAGGAAAATTAACATTTAACTTTGTCTCTAGTTCACTTTACTGGAGAATAGATGTTGCTGGTGCTTCCATTTGGAATATTTTAAATCCCAAACGCCTTGCTTTATGGTACAGCCTATGATCTGTAATTTCTGTGCACACATAAACTATATGAATACAAAACTATGCACAACTTGCAGCTTTATATTTACTTTGTCTATGCTGATAGTTTTTAACTGCAATTCTGGTAAATTATTCCTTAACTTATTAGCAGCAGCAACACTTATGTAACATCAACAGTAAATGAAAGCTACATTAGACAATATAAATGAAAAGTACCTTTGAAGGTCACAATAAGAAAGATCCTGACTATCAGTTTTGCCCTAAGTCTTTCAAGATATCCTAACTTTACTTATTTATTTATTGATTCATTTAATCTGGCAAGATTAGGCCCATGAAGCCCTCTCTTACATCTAACCACACATTCTACATATTTTACATGACACACTACTATGGCAGCATCTTGTACCACATTTAGAAAGTAAAAATTATAATAGTACAGATAACAACAGTGAAAATTCCTGGGTGGAGCAACACACAAAATACGGGCAAGGCAACAACCCACCTATAGTTGATCAAAGCATGGAGCACACTAACACATAACAGAAAACAACATTCACACCAGCTCTGGAGCACTAGCTCTAGTTCCTGCGATAGTACAAGCATTAATACATACAACTACACAGACAAACAACTGTGCTCTCCATGGCCACGGGAATGCTGTTTTCTGCTATGAGTTACTGAGCTCCATGCATTGATCCACTATAGGTGAGTGGTTGCCCTTCCCTTACAATAATACAGAGTAAAAACACACAAATGGTTTATATTCATATGTGATAAGTGCAACAATTATTAGAAATTACAGTAAGGTAGTTTTTAATTATCAGAGCAAGCAGCTATGGCATGAGAGAAAGGGGTGGAGGAGGGAGAGAAAGAAGTATGTGAAAACACACAGTTAATGAATATAAGGGAAAAGAACGTGACATGACTCTGGATAGAAAAGAAAAGACAAGGAAGCATAACTGGGACAAAACAGGAGTATTGGTTTTACTATTTCAAAGAGGGAGAGTTGACTATCATTAACTTTTTGGTAAACATTATGAGGGTGACAAAAGAAAGTTCTTCAACTTCTTCTTAAACACAGTAGATCACTGAAATGTACACAAAATGTAGGGTAGCTTTCTTCAGAGGTGGACAGCAAAGGATTTTTCAAATTTTTCTATATTATGAATGGGCACAGCTAGGATACTAGATAAGTGAGAAGTTCAGATCTAATTATGATGGCTTGAGATGTGTTTCATTTATGATGTGAGATCCTGGGACACTTGTGGTCTAAGGAGCTAGTAAAATAAGCACAGTGTGTGGCAGTCATATAACTCCTCTGGTTGCATCCACCTGAACTGGGCGTATGAAATACTGACATGGTCATATAAAAAAAGATTGCAGATGTAATGCATGCATGCATTCATGGTTAGTTCTAAACATCTTGTGTTTCCAGTACTCATGCCATGTTGGATTACTTCTCAACAGTGGAGTTCACTATTGATAACACCTGCTGCAGTTCTAATAAAACTTATTCTCCAGAAAGGAAAGCACAACCAGATTTCAGGACAATGCTCCCATCTTCAGTGCATCTGAAAAATTACAACTAAATTGTGATGACTATGCAAATAGTCAGGAAAAGGAAAAATAGTTGGTGAATATGGAATGGGGGTATGGAATGAAAGAGGAAGCCGCTTGATAGAATTTTGCACAGAGCATAACTTAATCATAGCTAACACTTGGTTGAAGAATCATGAAAGAAGGTTGTATACATGGAAGAGGCCTGCAGACACTAGAAGCTTTCAGATAGATTATATAATGGTAAGACAGTGATTTAGGGACCACGTTTTAAATTGTGAGGCACTTCCAGGGGCAGATGTGGACTCTGATCACAATCTATTGGTTATGAACTGTAGATTAAAACTGAAGAAACTGCAATAAGGTGGGAATTTAATGATATGTTGTTGTTGTTGTTGTTGTTGTTGTTGTTGTTGTGGTCTTCAGTCCTGAGACTGGTTTGATGCAGCTCTCCATTCTACTCTATCCTGTGCAAGCTTCTTGATCTCTCAGTACTTACTGCAAACTACATCCTTCTGAATCTGTTTAGTGTATTCATCTCTTGGTCTCCCTCTGCGATTTTTACCCTCCACGCTGCCCTCCAATGCTAAATTGGTGATCCCTTGATGCCTCAGAATATGTCCTACCCACCGGTCCCTTCTTCCAGTCAAGTTGTGCCACAAACTCCTCTTCTCCCCAATTCTATTCAATACCTCCTCATTAGTTATGTGATCTACCCGTCTAATCTTCAGCATTCTTCTGTAGCACCACATTTTGAAAGCTTATTTTCTCTTCTTGTCCAAACTATTTATCGTCCATGTTTCACTTCCATACACGGCTACACTTCATACAAATACTTTCAGAAACGACTTCCAGACACTTAAATCTATACTCGATATAAACAAATTTCTCTTCTTCAGAAACGCTTTCCTTGCCATTGCAAGCCTACATTTTATATACTCTCTACTTTGACCATCATCAGTTATTTTGCTCCCCAAATAGCAAAACACCCAACTTAATTTGACTACATTCCATTATCATCATTTCTTTTTTTTTTGTTGATGTTCATCTTATATCCTCCTTTCAAGACACTGTCCATTCCGTTCAACTGCTCTTCCAAGTCCTTTGCTGTCTCTGACAGGATTACAATGTCATCGGCGAACCTCACAGTTTTTATTTCTTCTCCATAGATTTCAATACCTACTCTGAATTTTTCTTTTGTTTGCTTTACTGCTTGCTCAATATGCAGACTGATAACATGGGGGATAGGCTACAATCCTGTCTCATTCCCTTCCCAACCACTCCTTCCCTTTCATGCCCCTCCACTCTTATAACTGCCATCTGATTTCTGTACAAATTGTAAATAGCCTTTCTCTCCCTGTATTTGACCCCTGCAACCTTCAGAATTTGAGAGTATTCCAGTCAACAAATGACTCAAAAATGAGATCGACAGGAAGCACAAAATGGCTAAGCAGGGATGGCCTGCAACCCTCAGAATTTGAAAGAGAGTATTCCAGTCAACAAATGACTCAAAAATGAGATCGACAGGAAGCGCAAAATGGCTAAGCAGGGATGGCTAGAGGACAAATGTAAGGATGTAGAGGCTTATCTCACTAGGGGTCAGATAGATACGGCCTACAGGAAAATTAAAGAGACCTTTGGAGAAAAGAGAGCCATTTGTATGAATATCAAGATCACAGATGGAAACCCAGTTCTAAGCAAAGAAGGGAAAGCAGAAAGGTGGAAGGAGTATATAGAGGGTCTATACAAGGGCGATGTACTTGAGGACAATATTATGGAAATGGAAGAGGATGTAGATGAAGATGAAATGGGAGATATGATACTGCATGAACAGTTTGATAGAGCACTGAAAGACCTAAGTCGAAACAAGGTCTTAAGAGTGGACAACATTCCCTTAGAACTACTGATAGCCTTGGGAGAGCCAGCCCTGACAAAACTCTACCATCTGATGAGCAAGATGTATCAGACAGGCGAAATACCCTCAGACTTCATGAAGAATGTAATAATTCCAATCCCAAAGAAAGCAGGTGTTGACAGTTGTGAAAATTACTGAACTATCAGTTTAATAAGTTACGGCTGCTAAAGACTAACAAGAATTCTTTACAGATGAAGGGAAAAACTGGTAGAAGCCGACCTTGAGGAAGATCAGTTTGGATTCCAAAGAAATGTTGGAACAAATGAGGCAATACTGGCCCTACAACTTATCTTAGAAAATAGATTAAGGAAAGGCAAACCTACATTTCTAGCATTTGTAGACTTAGAGAAAGCTTTTGACAATGTTGACTGGAATACTCTCTTTCAAATTCTGAAGGTGGCAGGGGTCAAATACAGGGAGCGAATGGCTATTTACAATTTGTACAGAAATCAGATGGCAGTTGTAAAAGTCGAGCGGCATGAAAGGGAAGGAGTGGTTGGGAAGAGAGTGAGACAAGATTGTAGCCTATCCCCCATGTTATCAGTCTGCATATTGAGCAAGCAGTAACGCAAACAAAAGAAAAATTTAGATATGAATTAAAATCCATGGAGAAGAAATAAAAACTTTGAGGTTTGCCGATGACACTGTAATTCTGTCAGAGACAGCAAAGGACCTGGAAGAGCTGCTGAACAGAATGGACAGTGTCTTGAAAGGTGGATATAAGATGAACATCAAGAAAAGCAAGATTAGGATAATGGAATGCAGTCGAATTAAATTGGACGATGCTGAGGGAATTAGATTAGGAAATGAGACACTTAAAGCAGTAGATGAGTTTTGCTATTTGGGGAGCAAAGTAACTTATAATGGTAGAAGTAGAGATGATATAAAACGTAGAGTGGCAATGGCAAGGAAATCGTTTCTGAGGAAGATAAATTTGTTAAAATCGGGTATAAATTTAAGAGTCAGGAAGTCGTTGCTGAAAGTATTTGTATGGAGTGTAGCCATGTATAGAAGTGAAATATGGACAGTAAATAGTTTATTCAAGAAGAGAATAGAAGCTTTCAAAATGTGGTGCTACAGAAGAATGCTGAAGATTAGATGGATAGATCACATAACTAATGAAGAGGTACTGAATAGAATTGGGGAGAAGAGAAATTCGTGGCACAACTTGACTAGAAGAAGGGACCGGTTGGTAGGACATGTTCTGAGACATCAAGGGATCACCAATTTAATACTGGAGGGCAGGGTGGAGGGTGGAAATAATTGAGGGAGACCAAGAGATTAATACACTGAGCATATTCAGAAGGATGTAGGTTGCAGTAGGTACTGGGAGATGAAGAAGCTTGCACAGGATAGAGTGGCATGGAGAACTGCATCAAACCAGTCTCTGGACTGGAGACAGCAACAACAACAACATGGAAATAGTATTAAAAAAATAATAATAATTAAAAATAACAGAACTTGTGCTGACATTTCTAAAAATGCCACATATACATACAGAATGCACACTAACTATACAGGGTGTTCATTTTAATGAATACATTGAAATATCTCAAAAACTACACATCAGACCAGAAAAAGATATAATTCCAATTTGTCTGTCTTGGAGGAGGACATCAATGATACCAAACTTGACCTGCAACTCCATCCCATGCATTGGTTAAGGGAGCTACTTTGAAACCCTGCTTTTTATTGCAGATTATGATTCTATAACAAAATCTACATAAATTTTGTCTGAGGTATTTTCTTCATTTCACTACAGATGGCACTGTAATCAGATGGCACTGTAATCAGATGGCACTGTAATCAGAGGAATAGAAATGCATACACAATCATAATTTATGACATGCTACTTAATTGCCCTTGAATACCCAGTGGAACACGGGACCCAACCTTCATGCCATGAGGGTAGGACAGTCCGGTATCATAACTTCTAATTGGTAATCCATTCGCAACATACTATTCCTCTGACATATCAAACAGGGGACTACTCAATGGCACTGTGGCCATGGCTTGAGGCAAAAGTAGTACTGCCAACATAAATAACATTAGTGATCTGCATTTCAAATAACTGTACACAAGACAGAAGCATATGAGCAGGGATGTCAGTTCTGATGCAGTTGACCATGTTGTCACAGCCTGTCGACACTTGCTGGTACAGCATATCTTTTAAATATCCAGACAGAAAAAAATCTGGTGACATAAAATCTGACAACCTAGCAGGTCAATTAATAGGGCCACCTCCTCTAACCCACTGGCCAGTGTAAACATAGCCCAATACTGCCCGAGCTTCAATTGCATAATGGGCTGGGCAGCCATCATGTTGAAAACACATACGTTGTTGAACACCCATGGCAATATTTTGCAGTAGTACCAGTAGTTCCTATTCCAAAAACATTCAATATTTGCATCCATTCAATGTGCCATTGATCAAATATGGATCAATGAGTTTGTTCCCCATAACCATACGTTAACCAACCAAGGATGTTGATGGTCAACTCGCTGTAACCAGTAGGGATTATCTACAATCCAGTACCACATGTTATGCTGGTTAATGCTACCTTGGTTTGTGAATGTAGACTCATCAGAAAGTAGTACGATGTCAAAGAATGTGGGGGTCGTTGCATTTGTTGATGTGCCCATTCACAAAACACTACCCAATTATGGAAATCAGCATCAAGAAGTTCTTGATGCAGTGACACGAAGTATGGATGATACTTATGATGATGCAGTATTGTGACAATATTAACTACGGACATACTGGAATCATGGTGTAATTGTTAGATGCTTATCCATGGGTTACAGTACACTGCCATTATTACAGCTATTTCTTTAACTTTTCTTGTAACACATTTCTTTTGTTTCCTTTTTTCAATTTACAGGCTGCCATAAGAGATAAAAGTGTTCAGAGGCTTCTAAAAGATAGATCAAGAGTGAGCTTTCTCTGGAAAATACTCAGCATACACAGCAACAGCAGTCTCAGCATTTCTCCTACATTCTCCATAAATTGCGATCATTTCAATTTTTTCTTCTTTTGTTGTAATATTCATCATCCAGTTGCACATCTATTCTGCAAATGATAGGCAGGTCTGCAGGCAATAAACACTGCACAAGTAATGTAATGTTTAGAGCCATTATCTGTTCAATGTCTGCACAATACATGAGATTCAGTCACAGTGTACTGCCTGTTATGATATGTCGTAGTTTGCTAGATGGCGATGGTGGTGGCTTGCCGAATAGTCCCCTATTTGACATATCCAGGAATACAATGTTGCAAATGGGGTTTCCAATTAGAAGTTATGAAATACTGGCCTGTTCTACCCTCACAGCATGGAGGTGGGGTCCCACGTGTCATTGGATTTTCAAGGACCATTGAGTAGCATGTCATAAATTATGATTGTGTACCCATTGCTATTCCTCTGATTATAGCGCCATCTCTGGTGAAATGAAGAAAATGTTTCAGACAAAACATATGTAGATTTTGCCACAGAGTCATAATCTGCAATAAAAAACAAAGGTACCCACTGAAGATTTTAAAGTTGTCACCCCCCCCCCCCCGCCCCTCCCCCTCCACACACACACACACCATGCACCAGGTGCGATGGTGTTGGAGATAAACTGGTAATTCACTGCTTATACTTTTAACAAATATTCCTAATATGTGGCTTTTTATTGTTTTTTCATTCATATGGCTATTGTTTATGTGGTCTTTGTTAGGATGGTGGTTTTAAAAAGTTATTTATTGATTTAGGTCCATTGGTTTAGTTTACTAAAAAGTCGGAATGGGTATAATTTAGTGACAATTTTGTGTGTGCTGTCATAATGTGCCATATGACTTCCAGAGTGGCATGATAGGAGCTATGTCACTTACCTAATTCTTGTTACACCTGTTGGTTTTGTAATTGGTTTACAGCATGCAATATTATTTGTAATAATAGTGGATGTTTGGAATTAGCATGATGACAGTGGTTCTATTTTTAGAAGTTTTAGATATGCTGATAATGGGGATATTAGTTTGGAGCTTAGCCAAGAGGTGGCATACGCATTGCACCCGCTTATGTGGTGGCAATACTGCCCACCGCCTGGCACTTTTACACTGGTGTGTGGCTGGTAAGTACTGATAAGCCGAAGTCTTTATAGAAGGGTACTACAGTGTACATGCTGATGACTGAAGGTGCAAAGATTATGTATTCTTTCTTTATCTGGTTCCAGTGCATGAAAGTCCAGCTATTTCACTCTTTGCAGAAACATGTTAGACACACTCTTAACTGTATATCATTAAAAGTAGTATAAATAAAATAGAAAGAAACATTCCACATGGGAAAAATATATTAAAAACAAAGATTCCATGACTTACCAAATGGGAAAGTGTGCCGATCTACCAGCGCTTTCCCGTTTGGTAAGTCATGGAATCTTTGTTTTTAATATATTATAAGTAGTGTTGTGGTTCATGTGATGTAGAGTCATTAATAGTTGATCTTTTGATTTTATTTGCAGCAGTCGCACTTTTTATAAATGGGGTTTAATGTGTTTTTATGTAGGCTGCCCTGCTTTTGGAGAGGTTTTCTGTCCGGCCTAGGAATGTATGAGACGAATTTTCTGCTTACATGCTACTAACCACAGAATCTGTATATTAACGTCTATTAGTTGGACATTCTGTACCTATAAGTTGTATTTTTTTAAATATCATTGCAAGTTCTGCATTCTTTTTAAGAATTTGACATTTTGTGGTTGTCACAATTTAGTTATAATTTTTCAGATGAACCTGAAGATGGGATTGCTGTCCTGAAACTTGCTTGTGCTTTCATTTTTGGAAAATAAAATTTATTCAGACATTTCAATAACAACTGGTACTTACACCAGCCGTGGATGTCCCATCAAGAGAAATGTGTGACAATAGTGGAGGTTTGGTAGAATGGGTGATTGGGTAATTTACATTTCACATCCTATGGATATATATTCTGAAACTTTTTGAGGGCACAGAGGCACATGTAAGTCTTCTCGCACAAGGTGACACTATTCTCTGCCCAGCTAAAGTGCTCATCCAACGTTACATCCAGATTCTTCAATGGCACTGGAAATCTGTCAAAAAGTATGGAGGGCAATTGTTAACAGAATTCCAGAATCCTGTACTTGCTAATTTCTGATGGAATACTAAGATATATAAAGTCAAAAGGAAACTCACTGTTAGTTAGAAGTAGTATTTGTATGAATACTGGTCATATTGTCATAAATCCAGGGCAAATATTTTTCATCAGACAATGGATACAACATAATCATTTAATTATGCTGAAGCTATATTTAGGTTGATGAAAGAAATATCTGACATACATATAGACAGTGAAAGCACTTACAGGCTCTCCTTTTGTTCCATCCATTCCCCTATCCCCTTTGATCCCTGGGGGTCCTTGGAGACCTGGGCTGCCAGCTGGACCTGGAGGGCCTGGAGGACCAATTACCTGCAACAGCAAAAATGTTTTTCAAAGCTGGTGTCCTAGTTCCTGGTAAAGAATTTATTTTCCATAAGTAGGTTTTCCACCTTTTAATACCTTTCTCATGACAATTTCCTTTCAGATTTAACATAACCCTATGTATGAATAATTATGTATGCAATATTCATACAATTACACAAAAATTTCTACTGTGGGTAGGGAAAGTGATAAATTTCATAACAATATCTTAATATGAATAACTCTACCAATTTCACAAGAATACTCCCTTTACCCCTAGGCAGCTTTTTATCCAAATTATATTGGCCTGATGATTATTACTTTAATTTATTCTTATTTTCTTGAAACAATGGGTCACTGTGGCAGTGCAGTGAAAAATCTGTGGAGGTGGTTCAAGAAATTACTATTTCAATAAATAAATAAATAAAAATAAAAAACCCTCTATTTTTTATTGTTCAGAAACTAAAAGAAATCATGCATGAATTACTTACCAGTTAACTACGGGAAATACAATCTTTTGTTATTTATTGGTGCAGAAAACATACATGTGGTATAGGAACACATCATGTACACAAAATGCACAAAGCTTGATGTGGACAACAAGTTAACAGTTACTTAACAGCAACAGTATTCCACTCTGGATATGTTCCACACTCCTGTCTGTAGTGGGGCATTATTATTGGCTTCTCTGTGTACTTCCATCACTTCAATCTTCTCCACACCAATCCTCAATCCAATCTCACTGACATTCTCGGCTAAGTCCATTATAATTTCTGCTACCTCTTCCTCTGACTCCACTTTGGCTGCAATGTCATCTGCATATCTCAATGTCTGTGTCTTTGCATTAAGCTTCATCCCTTTGCCCTCTGTTTTCATTTCTTGAATTACTTTCTCGAGGACCAAAGGAGGATTCCTTTGACAGTTCCTCCTAGTATTCGAGTTTGGCTCTCACCTCTGCTGCACACACCTTGACCAAGTTGATTAACTTTCTTTGTCTACCATGCTTTTTCAGGATGCTGTAAATACTTAACCTGCGTATACTACTATACGCCTTTGAGAGAACTATGGATGTTATCCGGATGCATAGGTTGGATTCACAGCAGTTCCCCAAGATTTGTCTCATGGTGAAAATTTGATCCACAGTTGATGTTTCTGCCTGAAAACTTGACTGATAGCTTAGACCAATGTCTTCAGCATAAGACTTCAGCTTATCAAGAATTATTCATGATAGTATTTTGTATGGAACAGTTAGCAGAGATATACCGCTATAACTGCTTCAGCTCCTTTTAGAGTTCTTTTCCTGCAGTGAAATAATTGTAACTGATTTCCTCCTTTCTCCATGCTTCACTTACAAGACTGTATATCTCTTTCTGAAGAGTTTCATCTGCTGCCTTTAACATCTCTGCCATTATCCTAGCTTCTCCTGACATCTTATTATTCTCCAGTTTCTTAGTAGCTCTAACTACATCATACTGACTCATTTCAGTTTCTTCTTCCTCTACACCCTCTGCAATTATTCCTTTTGGGGAGATATTGTCAGGATCTTCAGCATTCAACATCTTCTCAAAATATTCCCTATTCCTGTACAGACCCTTTTCCTGGCATTTTTCTGTTGTCAAATTTGTATTTGCCCTCTCTATTTCATTAACCATATTGGTCATGAATTTTCTTTTCTCTGTGCTCAGAATCCTGTTTGATCCTCATTTTATGTTCTTGAATGCTTCCTGTTTTTCTGCATGGTTTCTATTCTGCATTAAAGTCTCCCTTACTCTCTTCCTGGCTTTCACAGCTTGTTCACATGTATTACTGAACCATTTCTTCTTGGGTGTTGGATTTTTTCCACCCAGCATTTCTTTTGCTGCTTCAGTTATGGTGGTCTTTATATCTTCCACATTGATCAATAACATTTATTTCATCCCTGAGGTTTGATGCCAGGACTTTGGACTTGTTATACACTCTGATATTATACTGGTGACACAACTCTGGATCTTTATGCTTCTCAGCATCAAAATATCTCTTGACCATGTTGTTTCTCTATATTTTACAGTACAATTGTAGTTTTCCAATTACTAGCTAATGGTCAGTCCCTACAGCAGCACCTCTGTGAGATCTAATATCTAATACCTTGCACCTCTCATCTATAAGTACCTATCATCTACAAGCAAACAATCAATCTGATTGATAGTATTACCACCTGAGGTGTCCACGTCCCTTTGTGTATCCATTTGGGGAGGCAAACTGTCGAGCTCACCACAAAGCTCTGAGTTAGTACAAAAATGATTAGGTATAGTTCACTGTCATCTGTTTTTGCATGTTCTGCCTCCTTCCTAATTGTTGGTCCTACACAGGTCTTTCTATCTCACTTTGGCACTGAAATCTCCCAAAATGACTTTAATATTTCTGGTACCAATGCTTTCACATTGTTTTTAATTCTTCATAAAATCTACTTTTCTCCTCCTTATCACTTGTTGGTGCATATGCATTAACAAATGTTACATTTCCATACCTATTCCTTTTAATGAGACATGACATCCTCTGCTGACTGCACACTTCACTGTTCTACAGTCAAGCCTTCCATTCTCTTCATACCATACATAAAAGATTAATGATTTATTCTCACATAAAATCCCTTCCCCACACAATCCATTTTCTTGTAATGCAGTGGCACTGACTTTATATTCCTCCAATTTGGACACCACAATTTTGGTAGCTTCTGGCCTCTGTAGACTTCTAACATTTTATATGCTGACTTGTAAGCCAATTCATATAGTCATTTTTGTCTTACAGTGTCTCATCCTATTCTGAGTCACACTTACATGATTTTTCATAAATTACTATGAGTATTATTTCAGTTTGTCAATGGAGAGGGCAATTTTTTTTCTCTTCTATCGTCAGTTGTAATTTAATACAATGAAAGAAGATGATATAAGAATTAAAAAATGTTTGAAAAAGTTGACACTGTTGGCTTACAATTTTTTATGCTTTAATTTCCATTTTTAATAACTACTACTAAATATTTCCAGTTTTTTAAAAAACTCTTCTATATTAATTGTGCCCTCTTTTGTGGGTGTATTTACTTTCATTTCGCTTCTGTCAATGAATATCACTCTGCTATCTGTCTAATTTCAAATGGTTGTTTTTATGGCCTTGTGTGCATGCTCCTAGATATTTTGTGGCAGTGGCTCTTTCCAGTGATTTATATCTAACAGTGTAATCAAAGACATGACAAAGGTGATGGAGACAGGTGGTGACTGACACAGAGTGTCTCTAATCTAGACTACTCAGAGATACAGTCAATATGTATGAGTGCACAGATCTGTTTAGAAACACTGATGCTTGCCCCACTTTGGGAGGGTCTCTAATATGATCAGAATGTTGGTGGTTAATCTGACTAGTTAGTTGTACCCTTATGGTAAATCAAACTTAGCAGGAAAAATAAATTAGCTGAAAAAGAATGAAAGCTGGACAAGGGATATGGAAAAAAATGGATGTGATGAATATCAATTACAGACTAGAAACAAGAGGAGCTCTTGTAACCTCTGTGTTAGCACATGCTGAAAAAGACATTGCTGCTTTCACTGAAACCCAGTTATCAGATGAAGGTAAGATGACTGAGGGCAGCAGATTCGTTCATCCTTTCGAAGGGGAAGGCAGGTGGAGAACATTGTAATCACAATGTTGGTTTTGCAGGAAAGACTAGTTCACTCAATGAACACTGCCTTCCTCCCATTGCTTTAAATGAACAGATCATGATCTTTCTCATCCCTATCTCTGAAAACTACTACATTACACTCAATCATCATGACAACACCTAATAAATATAACTCTAAGAAGCATTCATATGAGCAGTTGAGCTCTGTTCTTTTGAAGTGGCCACAGTCAGGTGAACTAACATTACTTGCTGAAAACTTAATTTAGGACGTATTATGAACCACACCATACTGACACAACCAAATAAAGAGTAGTGAACTGCACTGGCAACAGAGTCCACTTCTTGATATTTGTGTAGAGCATGAGCTTTTTATCACTATCATCCAGTTCTTTCTACTAAACTGCTGCAAACTTAAATGGAAGCATTTATGCTCTAAATACTGTCATCTTCTTGATTGTAGTGTTACTAGACAATGTCTGAAGAAAGAAATCATTATCATAAAGGGGGCCAGAAATACTGAAGATATCTGGACTGAAAAAAGGTCATCTCAAGTTTCTTGTCAATTACGAGCTTCATGCTCACTTCATAACAATGCTGATAGAATAATTAACATCTCAAAACTTCAAAATGAAACTGTGATCGCTGAGTACCAGCTCAGTATTATATCAGCCAACTCTGCATCCAATTACCATGGAGGACAGCTGCAGTGGACTACTCTTGGAGACCTCATCATGGAATTAGTAAAAAAACTTTTGGCTTCACTAAAGAAAAAAAGGAAAAAGAAGCAGAAACTGGTTTTATTAAGCCTATACAAAAATTTTAGCTTTCATTAATGCGAAAAGCCACCCTGCCTCTACTCAGAATTCATCCTTTTAACGGCTAGAATTGTGATGGAAGACGAATCACCAGAATCTAGTCAGGCCTTGCTGGAGTGATAACACTGGCTCTCATCAGATCACCAAAGTTAAGCACTGTCATGCTGGGCCAGCACTTGGATGGTGAACTCAGCCCTTGTGAGGCAAACTAAGGAGCTACTTGATTGAGAAGTAGTGGCTCAGGTCTCGTAAATTGACATATTGTCAGGAGATGGGTGTGCTGACCACACAACCCCTCCACATTCGCATCCAGTGACTCCTGTGGGCTGAGGATGCCAAGGTGGTTGGGCCTTCATGGTCTGTTTGGGCAGAGTTTAGTTTTTTAAGAGAGTTTTTCTGTAGAATACATTCCTGTAAACAATGACTGAGAAGTTTATAATTTGTATGTGCTGCATTGTCAGTGACCTATATAATATTAGTGAGAAAGCGGTTGAATTGGCAAATGCAAGTTATTTGAGAAATTTAGGAATCCCTAAAGTTTCATGAACAAAAATCCTAGTGTTGTCTATGTATGTTGGGTAAAAGAGTACACCACGGCTGATTCAATTAACAGATTTCAGAGGAACACCCTTCAATGTCCCATGGAGTTTGCATTCAGCTGAAGTGGAATTTGTTTAAAACAAAAACTAACTGTCTGTTTTATGCTAAAGATGGCAATTTTGAATTTCTTTAAAACAGAGGACAGAAACAACAATTGTGATGAAAGGCTTGCACAGGACACAACAGAGGAAGGATGAATGGAGAGATACCAAATGAAGACATTTCTGCTCTCTTGGAGAACTACACTCAGTAGATGCAAAGTGTCACACTGACCTCTAAAAATAGTTCTTCATACATTAAGTATGTATACTGAAGAAAGAGGACATCCTGAGGATGAAGCAGATATTCAGTTGGTCAAAGTGACATGACACATGCCAGTTCACCTTAGACAAACTGCTGGAGAAAGTTTCTGTTACAATACCCCATATGTATGTGGACTGCATAGTTTACTGCACAATTTGCACCAGAAAAACTGTTGTGTGTTTTTGTAGATAGTGTAATTTTTTTTAAATTGTGTGTGGTACTCTTCAAAGAGCAGAGACGAAGAAGCAGAAGGGAGGGAATCATAAAAGCAGCTGCCACAATAACAATGGATCCCACGGCCACATTACTGCCATTCACTCTCAGTCATCTATATCTCCGATAATACATGCTGTCACACTCATCATTCACAGCAAATTTAGATCAACAAATCTAATCAACCTACTTACTGGTTTGGGACTCAGCGACACTTATCAAGAAGTGCATCAGCTGGAGCAGCCAATTGTTTACCATACTACAGAGCATTCCCCAAGTGTTTTAGCCTTTCAATGTGTATTCCACAATGCTGATTTCATTATACCCACTAGCAGTGGCTGGAATACTTTTCACACTATGAGAGGAATCAAATCCATCACTCCACCCTTACCTCCACAGCATGAAGTGATCCACAGGCTTAAATTGGCTCCCTCTGCAACAGCAGTAAGTCATCTAGGTGTTGAAGAATGTTAGATACTTGGAAAATGGGCAAGCAATACATTATGGGAGATTACTGTTTAGTACTTCAACATGATCAGTCCCATTCCATATCTGTATTTCATGTAGTGTTAACACATTTTGTAAAAATAAGCATCCCTGGGCATGTCTGCACACTGCACCACCACTGATGTATAACACATGCTGTGGAATGGTCAGTATAACTTCATGAAACACCATGTAGTTGCTCATTGTATTGAAGTGGTGTAGAGTGATTGGGGTCTCATCTGCTCACTTTCCACTTTGTGGACCTAGGAGGGAGCCTTGTGTGTTGATTGAACCAACTGGTAACAAATTTAGCAGCTCACCTCTGAACTGCTTCAATGTCTTCCCATAATCAAATGAGGTGGACATCTCAAACATTCAGGTAGCACTCAAGAATGGGTTGCATTAGTGAACTGTATGTGATCTCCTTCACAGATCAACCACACTTTCCGAAAATTCTCCCAATAAACTGAAGTCAAACATTCACCTTCCCTACTACCATCCTTATGAGCTTGTCATGTTTCATACTACTTTGCAGAGTTACACCTAGATATTTAATCAATATGACTGTGCCAAGCAGTACACTGTATGTTGTATTTGAACATTACAGGATTGCTTTTCAGACTCGTCTGCATTAGCTCATATTTTTCTACATTTGCAACAAGTTGCTCTTCTTTACACAAATTAGAATTTTTTTCTAAGTCACCTTGTATCCTCCTACAGTCTCTCAAGATGACACCTTCCCATACACCATAGCACCATCAGCAAACAGCTGCATATTGCTTCTCATTCTATCCATCAAATTACTTACACATAGAGAGAATAAGAGTAGTCCTATCACACTTCCCTGAGACACTCCTGACAATACCCTTGTCTCTGATGAACACTAGCTGTTGAGGACAGTATACTGGGTTCTATTACTTAATAAGTCTTCCAGCCACTCACATATCTGGGAACCTATTCCATATGCCCATACCTTTGTAAACAGTCTGCAATGTGGCACTGTATCAAATGCTTTCCAGAAAACTAAGAATATGGAATCTGTCTGTTGCCCTTCATTCATGATTCACAGGATATCATGTGAGAGAAAGGCATGTTTTCTAAATCCATGCTGATTTGTGGACAGAAGTTCTTTCGTCTCATGGAATTTTATTATATTTTGAATGTTGACATGTTCAAGAATTCTGCAGCAAACCAATGTTAAGGATCCTGATCCATAACTTCTTCAAGACAGTTCTTCTGCTCTTCTTCTGTATGGGAGTCATCTTTGCTTTCTTGCAATCACCTGGGACTTTGCACTACGTGAGAGTTTCACAACAGATGCAAGCTAAGTAAGGGGTCTATGTTATAGAGTAATCCCTGTAAAACAAAACTGGGAATCCATCTGTACCTGGTAACTTATTTGTTTTCAACTCAATAAGTTGCTTTTCTATACAGGGATGCCTATTACCTTGTCCACAATACAGGATTTTGTTATGATGGTGAAATGATGGTATGGTTCTATAATTCTCCTGTGTGAATGATTTCTTAAATGTGAGATTTAAAACTTTAGCTTTCCTTTTTCTTCTATTGTCACATCAAATTGGTGAAAGAGTGATGGGCTAGAAGCCTTCAACTTGCTTAGTGATTTTACATAGGACCAGAATTTTCTTGGGTTTTTCATAAAGATCTTCAGCTAAGGTATGATGTTCACAGTTGTTGAATACTCCATGCATCAATATTTTTACAGATGTGTGAATTTCTAGTAACTTTTGCCTGTCATTGTTCACGTGTTGCCCGCATCTCGTGGTCGTGCGGTAGCGTTCTAGCTTCCCACGCCCGGGTTCCCGGGTTCGATTCCCGGCGGGGTCAGGGATTTTCTCTGCCTCGTGATGGCTGGGTGTTGTGTGCTGTCCTTAGGTTAGTTAGGTTTAAGTAGTTCTAAGTTCTAGGGGACTGATGACCATAGATGTTAAGTCCCATAGTGCTCAGAGCCATTTGAACCATTTTTGTTCACGTGTTCTTTTTTGAACTGAGAGTGTAACAGTCTCCGCTTCCTTAGCAATTTAAGAATTTTGTTATTAAATCATGTTCGATCTTTTCTGTCCTTAATCTTTTACTTGACACATACTTCTCCAAGGCACAATATACAATCCATTTAAACCTTGACCATAATTTCTCTACTTCTATCATATTGGAATCAAATGATGTCCATTTTTTTCATGCAGATTATCTTGGAGAAGGTCAATCTGCTTGAGGTGCCTCACTACATTTAGCTCAGATTATGTTCTAAGATTCTATAACAGGTGGATGTCAGTGACACTGGAATACAAGGAATGATGATTAGGGTTTAACATTCCATCAATGACTAGGCCATTAGACAAAGAGGACAAACTTCCATTAGATAGTGATGGGAAACAAAGTTGGCAATAACCTTTCAAAGGTGCCAACCCAATATTTGCGTTAAGTGATGTAGCAAAATCATGGAAAACTGTATATGAAATCAGTGTCCTACCACCAGACCATCTCCCTCAGTAATAATTTTATGGATCACTTTTGCTTTCATGCTTGTAGTTGGGTGTGACATGTTCTTCCTTCCAACTACTGGGAATGGTTTCTTGTTCAAGGGATCTATGATACAGTATGGTTAAAAGAGGTGCTAACTCAGTTGCAAACTCTGTACAGAGAATCTGATAAGATTTTCATCAAGCCATGGTGTCTTGTTCTGTTTTAATAATTTCAGTTGTTTCTCAACACCACTGACACTAATAAATAAATCACTCATCTTTGAAGTGGTGCAAGAATGAAACTGGGGATGTACTCCTGGATTGTCTTTTGTAAGGGAACATTTAAAAATGGAGTTCCACATTTCTGTTTTTTCTTTCATTAACTTCAGTTTCAGTTCCTGTGTCATCCATGAGTGTCTGTGAACTAACTTTGTTGCCAAAGACAGCCTTTTCATATGACCAGACTTACTCTGTGTTTTGTGAGATATCAACATCATCAACAGGATTCCTTTCTAGCAAGATCTTCAACAAAATTCAGCTGTGGTAGCCATTGACGGCTTTGTATATTGCCCTACTGAAAGCCAAATGTATCTCATTTAGCATCTCCCTATCTACAGCCCTATTCCTTGTTTTAATCCTATTGTACATTAGTTTGTCCGCAGCTTGTAGTCTCATGGTAGCATTCTCGCTTCCCGAGCCCAGGGTCTTGGGTTCAATTCCCGGCGGGGTCAGGGATTTTCACCTGCCTTGAGATGACTTGGTGTTGTTGTGTTGTCTTCATCATCATCATTCATATCATTCATCCCCATTACAGTCAGAGGAAGGCAATGGCAAACCACCTCCACTAGGACCTTGCCTAGTACGGTGGTGCGGGTCTCCCGCATCATCCCCTACACTCTTTCACAAAGTATGAGACTTCATCATCATCAGATTAGTTTATGTTTCTTGATAAGGTCCCTCCCGTCAAAAACTGTTCTAAAAGGTACATAACTATTCAGTGCTTGGCTAACTATTTTCTGAACTTGAGCAACAGATGTTCTACATGCTCATGCTCAGAGCTATGCTTTCCGAGTTCTTCCATGACACATGACACACCTGCTGATTTATCTACTTCACATTGTGGGTTTCACTCTTGTAGAGGTGCCAATGACATGATATTTGTGTCAAATAACAACAAAAGAAATGCAGCGAACATCCATGACTCCTATTTGTAGTGTTATATGTTCTTTGAAAACCTTTGACATTACATCAACAGATGTTTTGTAGGTGATTTTAAGATACTTTAATTGTCCTCCACATATTGTAGTTCTCATCAAAGCTCACAACAGATGTATGACTGCTGAGGTTCTGTATGAAAGTAACGTCTCAGAGGAAGTTTGAATCACAAATGAACGTAAACAAGGCTGTAGACGTCTATATACAATTTTTGCCCTCAGCTTTGTGATCATACTTCATAACCCATCAACTACAAACAACAGCGGTATGAGAATTAGATACTAGTTTCATGATGTACATTTTAATAAAGCCACACTTCACCGAAGAAGATTCACTAAATTCACTCAGGCCCAACAACAGAGATGCCATTTGAGTGATTTGGTCTGACTGTGAACACTGAGAAAGCCAAAGTGCTTGCAGAACCTCTGCACTTCTATACACTATGATTAGGAACATCTGGAACAGATAGATCATGTGGAAGCATTCTAACAAAGAATTATACTCTCAAAAGGAATGTGGAAACATAATTTTCATTGGTCACATGGCGTCTCAATGCCTAACATTAGAACATTCTCACTGAAGATGTAAGTGTAACCATCATATTAATGGAGAAGTAACAGGTAGTTTCTGCCTCAAGCCTGCTTTACAGATGTGAAACTTGACCTCATTAGAATTTAAAGTGCTTTGACTTGCAGGACTTCAGAAAATTATGAAGACCAATTGGGTGAGCAAAGTAAAAAAAATTACAGTTCTCTTTAAAACAGGGATACATAGCATAGAAACAATAATATTTACTGACTTGCATTCAGGGATTGTCCATGTACAGCATATGAGTAATGAAAAATTTACTCAATGAATCTTCTATGGGTGACTCAGTGAGTTGAAATGTTCACATTATTGGTCAAGTTCATGTTCACCCTAGCTACTTTACATTTGATGGCTATATTTATGGATAACTGAAGTATACAGCTATAAGTGCCAGGAAGACCACCACCTGCTTTAACTTCTAGAACAGATATTCAAATGTGCCATCCTTTCAATTTTCCAGGACTAATAGGTCAGATTTAATGATTATATTGAAACCACAAGATTGAAGGACCACACAGAGAACTGACTTTTTCAATGATAGTATAATAATACACTAAAAAATAAAGATTCATAGTCTATTATTGAGGTAAAAAATATTTTCTACATTGAATTTTAATTATTTGCTGAAGCAGAATAAACATTTCTGTGGTAACTATCTAGCATTTTAGGACTGCATATCACACAATTCTGAATTTTCTATCAAATATTACCTAATGAAATCTGTGGGTCTAGCAGTAATAAGGTGCAATCAAGATATAATTCCATCAAGGTCAGTAATACTGTACTGTTTATCATTCTCAATATACCAATACAAAAACAAATTTGCATCAACCATTAGCCTGACAGTGTTTAGGCACATTTTGGTAGAATCAGCAGTGATTAGGATTAAATAAAAGCATATGCAATGCACAGAGAACATTAAATATGAAAATTCAGTGGAATTCAACAGCAAAATTAACAAATACTGATGAGCATTTGTCATACTGTTCAAATATCTACAGTAAAAACTGTTACAGGAAATAAAATAGCATAATAGTGTATAACCTTAACAATGCCAAATGAAATCATATGAAACACAGAATAAATATTTGAAATTTTCCCTCCAGTTTATCTGCAAAAGACACTGCTTACAAATAACTTGTGTACTACATCTAGAGAAAGTTTATGAAAGCACATAATAGCTGGTAACAACATAAACCAGTAGGCTAAAGTGTTTATTGCTCAAAAGTACAAGAGACATGAAGGAATACATCAGCTCTTACTAAAGAAGCTGCTCAAAAATACCCAAAAACCACTCCACAAATGGAATATAAAATTACTTGGCAGTTTTCTACAAACCACTCACAAGCAGCATAACATACAGACTTAAGAAGTGTTGAATACCTTGATATATTACAAGCAGACATTTTTGAAGACATATCCATGATAAGAAGATTAGTAAAATATAATCAAAAGAGTTGATATAAAATTATTCTGCACCTTATACTTTAACTAGAATGGTACAAAAATTGAAATAGGGTAGTAATACACGTTGAATGATCGATCAAAAGCAATGTTCTCAAAATCAGAATAACAATGGCTACTAAAACAAAGTGGTACCATAACATAGAAGACGATTCTAAATGATTGTTGGGATTTTGCAACATTTTTAGAGGCAATGGAAGATTATTCTTACTGCAGTGATGACATATATGATTTACAACACTACATTGATTTAAATGTGTAATTTGATTTTTTTATATTTCAACAATCATTTAGAATTACCATACAAACATAAGCAAAACTAATCTACAATTTCTAGTTATCAATTATCCTGCTAAGTTCTTGAACTTACATATTCTGTTCCACTTCCTTCAAACGTTCCATCACCCTGAAACAGATTTTCTTTCTCAATATTTTTTCAAAACTGAATTGATATCATTTATTGAGTTTTCAAAATTATAACATTCTTGTTTTGTAAAACTAACTATAAATAAACATTATACACAAGACCATGCAATATTTGTATTATAATTTCCATGCATTTACAAAACCACTCTTCTGAGATGTATGAAATTAATGAAATATGGTAGTCAATCTATGTCAAATAATCAAAGTAATATTCTGCCAGCATGAGCAGAAAATAAAATAGGAGAATTGCAATACTCCAAACAATTAAGTACTGATTTTGTGTTAATATTTTACTCCCTGTTGGCCAGTATGTAACAAGACACATTTCAAAAGTCAAAGTTATGAAAGGTGGCTGAACAAATTAATTCTTATATAGTGAAACACAAATGTACTTTGCACTCTAACATATCACTTCTCCTGTGATAGCCTTATTAACTAAATCTCTTGATCACTGATAGTAATGTCATGTTACAGCAGTTAAAAATTTGACTCTGTCAACCTTTGTATGGTCAAATATCACACTTTTGTGCATGAATGAAAATTAACATAAGCTAAAATCATTGTAGGTTATCAAGTAATACTTATAAGTAGAGATGTATGATTATAAATGTCACCTAAAAGATTTAGGATTTCTTGGGCATTAATAGTGATAGTATAGTAGAAATCAAAACTACCTGAAATGATTTTGGAGTGAAAATGTACAGAAAATGATATTATTGACAACACAAGGAGACAAAAGAACAAAAATAATTATGAATAGAGAGAATTTGGGCTGTGCGTGATTGTAACTAACTATAAAGAATGATAGAAAGCAATTAAGGTGCAGTACTGATACTAATTTGAGAACAGAATGAGAAACATTGGTATTCTGTAAGAGGAGGAAGATTTTAGGCAGCAGCATGGAAATATGATGTAGGAAGAGATGGATTAAGTGTTTTGTGTATAGTGACCTGTCCAATGCCATAACTTGGACCATAAAGAGGGAACACAGGTAGTTGTTAGAGACTTTTGAAATACTGACATGGTGGAGAATGTAAAAAATAAAATGGATAGTGTAGTTTATTAATATTGATGGTACATCGATATCTTTCCTGCATGAACAATGTCAGATACTTATTTATTAATTTTTATTTCAACATATTTATGTTAACTCTGTTTCAAAATACCAACTTTTTTTTTAATATTTTGTTTCACTTTGAACTTATGATATCGTGACAGTGTGGCATCATACTCCTCTGTTTACAGTTGCCACGATGGATTAGTCAACAACCAGTGACTGTAAATAGATGGGATCTGTACTGTCAAGAGCATTATTGGGTTTTATTGTAATACAGAAATAAAGAACTAAATATATACCTGGAATTGAGTTATCTAATTAATGTACTTAAAATGGGTAATCTCCATTAAGTGTTGGTTTATGGAGGATGTGCTTTGCTCACACTATTAATATTTGTATTCAGAGGAATTATCCACCCAAGAAATAATTAACATACACTGATTTATTCAAAATAAATAATGGAAGTCAAGATTTTTACTTAAAAAAAAAAAAAAAAAAAAAAAAAAAAAAAACAGTTTGCCTCTCTGAAAAAGAAATTATAATAACACTACAATATATGAAACAAAATATTATTAATCAATCTCATCAAACTTTTAATAATCGTTGGATGCTACTCACCCCCAATTTAATACTTATGAAGTTTTGTTCTGCATGTGAAAATAATTAATCTTGAAACAGTATAGCATTCTCTACTCAGAATTGTCAGCCAAGCCAGCCTAGGAGGGTAGTTTGAAAAGTTTGTGGAATTACCATAAGATGTAATAGAAAAGAACAATGAAGTTTCCTTGTAATAGTACATCATCCTTTATGAGTACAAATGTGATGCATCAGTGTTCTGAGTACAGGTCTATGATGTGGAGGTTTCTCTGATTTTGTTCACATATAGTGATTTGAGAAGATGGAAATAAACAAGAGTTAATCAGTGATAAAGTACTTTGTAAAGAAAGGCATCAAAGCAAAGGAAATTCGTTCTGATTTTCAGATCACACTGGGGGTGACACTGTTCCTTTGTATTCAACTGTTGCCAAGTGGAAAACTGAGTTTAAATTTGGTTGTAATGATTGATTCATGTAGTGGTTGCATATGCAAAGGGAAGAGTGCTCACTGGCCACACACACGTCTGCTGGAAACAATGAATGTATCCGAGATGCTTTGACACAGAGCACTCAGAAGGCCACAAGATAGACAGGCTATGAACTTCAACTTCCTCAAACGCTGCTCTGGTGCATTCTGTAATGACACCTGCATATGAAGCCTTACAAGTTTCAGTTACTGCAGTAGTTGCTTCCCAGCGACCATAACAGACGATATGAATTTTACATTTCAATTCTCCAAGATATGGCAGGTGCACTTTTTGGTGACTCATCTTACTGGGTAAATTGACATTTCATCTATCGGGTAAGTAAATCACCATACTGTAAAGATTTGAGGTTCACAAAATCCTGGCAATATTGTTAAACATGAAAGAGACTCACCAAAACAATGTGTTTTGTGTCATTTCTGTTCACAAAGTTTATGAACCTTTCTTTTTTGTGGAAGAAATTGTGAGAGGAATATCATATCTGGACATGCTGCAAAACTGGTTGTTCGCTCAGCTTCATTATGTATATCCACATATCCACACACACACACACACACACACACACACACACACACACACACACACACACATACATACATACAAATGCAAACACACAGAAGACAGAGTATTTGTCCCACTTATTTGTCCTTCTTATGGCAACTACTCTTCAAGAGCTGAGAAATGAAATTATTAAAGCTGTCAATTCAATAAATGGGGACCTGATGTTTCATCTGTGGTTACGCTTTAATTAAAAGAAGATAGATACTCTTTTGTCTTTCAGAAAGTGTGAGCTACTTCCATTGGAACATTCATGAATACCTGACTGCTGGTCTATATCTACATCTACATGGCTACTCCTCAATTCACACTTAAGTGCCTGGCAGAGGGTTCATCTAATCATTTTCATATTACTTCTCTACCATTCCACTCTTGAATGGCGTTTTGGAAAAAGGAACACCTAAATCTTTCCATTCAAGCTGTGATTTCGCTTATTTCTCCCTACATAGGGGGGTGTCAACAAAATATTTTTGCATTCGGAGGAGAAAGTTGGTGATTGAAATTTCATAAATAGATCTCGCTGCAAAGAAAACCGCCTTTGTTTCAGTGACTGCTACCCCAACTTGTGTATCTTAGCAGTAACACTCTCACCCCTATTGTGCGATAACATGAAATGAGCTGCCCTTCTTTGCACTTTTTCGATGTCCTCCAACAATCCCACCTGGTATGGATCCCACTCCGCACGACAATATTCCAGCAGAGGACACACAAGTGTCTCTTTAGTGGGTTTGTCACATCTTCTAAGTGTTCTGCCAACAAAGCACAGTCTTTGTTTCGCCCTTCCCACAATATTATCTATGTGGTCTTTCCAATTTAAGTGGCTTGTAATTGTAATACCTAGGTATTTAGTTGAATTGACAGCCATTATATTTGTGTCATTTATCATATACCCAAAATTTATTGGATTTCTTTTACTAGCCATGTGGATGACGTCACACTTTCTTTGTTAAGTGCCAATTGCCACTCTTCGCACCATACAGAAATTCTCTCTAGATCATTTTGTAATTGGAATCAATTGTCTGATGATTTTACTAGACAGTAAATTATAGCGTCATCTGCAAACAATCCAAGGGGGCTGCTCAGATTATCACCTAGATCATTTATGCAAATCTGGAACAGCAGAGGGCCTATGACACTATCTTGCAGAGTGCCAGATATTACTTCTCTTCTGCTCCATGATTTACAGTCCATCATTATGAACTGTGACCTCTCTGAGAGGAAATCACAAATCAAGTCACACAACTAAGACAATACTCCATATGCACACAATTTGATTGATAGTTGCTTGTGAGGAACGGTATCAAAAACCTCCTGCGAATCTGGGAATATGGAATTGATCTGATATCCCTTGTCGATAGCACTAATTACTTCATGGGAATAAAGAGCTAGCTGTGTTGCACAAGAATGATATTTTCTGAATCTGTGTTGGTTATGTATCAACAAGGTGATTCATAATGTTAGAGTACAGTATATGCTCCATAATCCTACTGCAAATTGAGGTCAGTGATATGGGTCTGTAATTCTATGGGTTACTCCTATTTCTTTTCTTGAATATTGGTGTGACCTATGCTACTTTCCAGTATTTAGGAACAGACCTTTCGTCAAATGAGCGGTTGTATATGATAGCTAAGAAAGGCGCTATTGTGTCTGCATACTCTGAAAGGAAGCTGATTGGTATACCATATGGTCCGGAAGACTTGCCTTTCTTAACTGATTTGAGTTGTTTCACAACACCTAAGATATCTACTTTTATGTCACTCATGCTAACAGCTGTTCTGGTTTCGAATTCTGGAATATTTACTTTGTCTTCTTTCATGAAGGAATTATGGAAAACTGTATTTAGTAACTCCACTTTAGTGCCACCATCATCGGTAACATTTCCATCGCTATCGCACAGTGACAGTATTGACTGGTTTTTGCCACTGATGTACTTTACAAATGACCAGAATCTCTTTGGGTTTTCTATCATATTTTGAGACAATGTTTCATTGTGGAACTTATTAAAAGCATCTCGCATTCACGTCCACACTAAATTTCAAACTTCTGCGAATATTAGTCAGTCTGGGGGGTTTTGCATTCTTCTGAATTTGGCATGCTTTTTTCGTTGTTTCTGCAACAGTGTTCTGACATGTTTTGTGTACCATGGTGGATGAGTCCCGTCTCTTATTAACTTATGTGGCATTAATCTATCTATTGCTGTTGATTTTGTATCTTTGAATTTGAGCCATATCTGGTCTACACTTACATAATTAGCTTGGAAGGAATGGAGACTCTCTTTTAGAAAGGCATCAAGCGAATTTTTATCTGCTGTTTTAAATAGATATATTTTGCGTGTATTTTTAGTGGTTTTGGTTGATATGGTTTTGAGCCTCGCTACAGTGACCTTGTGTTCACTAATCCCTGTATCCATCATGACACTCTCTATTAGATCAGGATTATTTGTGACTAAGTGTTTGTGGCTGTGTGCTATCGGAAAGCTGGATTTTTTTCATGTATGCAATGTATCCATTCATACAATCTTTCATCCCATTCTGCAAATCACACAGAGAAGGGTAAAATATAGGGACAAGGAATCAGTCAAGATATATATTAGCAGAACACAAGTAAATCAGCAAATATAATCTGTGCCCTGTATCAACAATAAACTATCACTATATCGCCTAATACTACTTATGTTTATGCCAGCTAAATTAAACCAATTAGAAAGAAATCTGCTATTGTATATCGTCAGTTGTTGTTGTTTACCTTCTGCTGTAAGGTTAATATTTACTTGATTACATAGGTATTTCGAAAGCGAACAGTTACCTTCACTAGCAAACAGATAATACCATTTGCATTACTACACATCATGTAGCTTTACAATAAACACTGTAACTTGCAGGACAGCTAACAGAACTTTTTAATCCTTGAATATAAGATGCCCAGAAAATTTGTACATTGTTTTGCTAATTAATTATGTTCTTAACTTTCTTTCAAATTGATAGTGCTTCCCAATACCCTGCTTTATGTTAGTCATAAGCTTGTTGAAAACCTTTGCAATGGAACACAAAATTCCACTCTGTTCCCTAGACACTAAGATAAAGTCTATACAAAAATTATTTTTGTGTCTTGTGTTGTCAACATGTAGAGCATGGTTCAGCTGAAACTAATTTTTACTGTCAGTAACAAAACTCACTAAGCAGTACATGTAGTGCAAAGTGGAAGTAACAGTTCCAAGAACCCTCAAAGAAGACATGTTTACCTGCTTCACACTTTATTCTTACAACTCATTTCTGCTGAAAAAAGACTGTAGTTATATTAGGTCTGATATCCAAAAATTCCATAATAAAACAGGGAGTAAACACAGCTACATAGGTCAACACACTTGCCTTTATCTCAACACAATGAGAGATACTGCTATGAGCAAAATATGATTAACACAGCCCCATTATTTGTTTATCTAGAGTTCACTCCATTTTAACTTGTTTGGTAGACTCCAAGGAATTTTACACAGTGTATTTCATTTAGTGTATGACCATTAATGTCCACTTCTGGTGCTAAAAAGTCATTTTTGATTTTTTGAAATTGCATATTACGAATTTTTTTGAGATTAAAACATAAATCATCATCATGAACCAATTGTAAGACTGTTCAGCTATAAGCTGCATTAAAGTTGAGTTTTAATTTTTGATTGGAATGCTTCTTTTGTCAGTTAACATCACAGTTTTTTAACTGCTGTGGCTAGGTCAACACTCCTTAGTTTACATAAAGGCCTTCCAGCTATCAAATTTCATTAGTAAGGAATTAAATATAATAGTGATTTTCCTTCTTTAATGGTGAATGTTATTTATAATTTCTAAAGTAATGCTGTTCCTACATAAAGCACATATCACATAAATTATAAAATGGTTGAAACAAATTCCCCCCACAAAACTTCATTATTTAGATGATTCAATTTGTTGTCCTGATTGTAATGACCTAATTAGTTTCATCAGAGATAATGGCCATCAAAAGTTATTGCAAATTATGAAGTTCCATACTTCTAGCCAAGGCAAAATCTTATGAGCTAATTGGAAAATTCAGAAAGAAAGATCACTTCCAAATTGAAGAGCTATTTTTCCTCTTTCCAGGAAAATATTACTTAACCTAAACTCAATTAGTCTAAAAGATACTGTCAATTAAAGATTTCACCTGGTCCAAATTTTTAGTTCCAAATATAGCCAAATTACTGTAAATTTCTGGGATCTGTTGATATTCCTTCAATCACCCAATTTTTCTGAATATATTGACACCCTCATTAATGTGAATGAGTCCTCAATTAAAAACTGCTAAATTTTCAGTAACTAAAATTATCATATCCTGTGGTATAAACCCAGAATTCCCATTGTGTAGGCATAAGTTAGTGCTGCATACTTTAATAGATACTATTCATGAGAAATAATACACAAACAAAATATAATAACAAAATCAATGGCAAATAAAAGATGACCTTCATGACCCATATATTTTCTAAACTATTATAAATTAACAAAGTTCAGTAATATCCACAAGCGATTCTTTAGAAGGGCAATGCTTGCACCATATTCAGTCAGTCTGTCCTTAGGTTTCTGGCAGTCCATTCATAGCCTTCAGGTGATATGGCTAGCCTGTTCTGTAGCCCCTTCTTGGAAACCTTTTGAGTTGCATTTCCATTTGTGTAAACCGGGCTGAGAGAACATGTTATAAAGTAATGAGAAACAGACAATCTGAATGTGTGTTTTGGATCATTTGAACAATATCTGTTACTAACAACAGTTCTGTGACTTTTTCTACTTAATTGCATGTGAAGCAACATAGGTTCACTTCATCTGTACTGTGTGAAGCTTTACTTTTTTTGAAGAAATAAGAACTACCATCCTCCACATATGTCCATGTGTGTAAACATTATTAGAGACTGTAACAGACATGGTCATTAATGGTAGGCTCTTAGAACTGTGATTAAGGATTGGTAAACTTCCAATTTTGAACTTTAAAAGAAACTTCTGACTATTCATTTTAAGAGTCCTACAGAAGCACTTTCGGGCGGTGATCCAGTGAAAATGTGCAGCTTATTCCATAACAGGTAGGACTAATTTACATGACACTGTTAACAAACAAGATTTTAGTGATAATTACTTGCATAATGGAGACAAAGGCAATGCCACAAATAAAGAAATGAAATGCATAAGTTTATATGATGGGTTTCTGCATAACATTTGTGCATTGTGACTACATCATGTTACATTTGACTACACTGAAAAGCACAGACTCTTATGCACTGACCTCAAATATTGCAGTCCATTCCAGTGTCATAAAGACATGTTTATCAGGTATATTGGGAATATAGTATCCAGAGAAGGCATGGCTCATAGTTTTGATGCTGGGGAAGGCTGTGACAGTGATCGATAAGAACTAACCTAGACCTTGGGCTGCACTATACATTGCCTTGTCATGAGAACCAAGATTTGTGTTTGTATTTTTTTTCCCTTTTTTTGGTGTGTGAGGGGGGGGGGGGGGGAGGGGGGAAGGGGGGGTGGCAGGGGCAATATCACATGATAGCCAAAAGTTTATATATTCTATCTTCTTTCTGTTTCATAATCAACTACTACATGACACCGATGGTAACATCAAAATAAAATCTATAGGTAGCATATTTATCCTCCAATGTCACATTTCCCAATACTTCATTACAAAAAAATCATACAAGAAGCTGCTTTTGGAGAGATATTTAATGCTGTGTGTGTTAACTATGCTGAATGTTTGATGTTTTTGGTGTTTTCTGTTCAAATTGTGAGATGTGTAATATTGTGTGTGTTCAATCTGTGGCACTTATGAGTTTGTGCAATAAAAGAGTAAGATTTCTGTGACATTATGAGTCTCCTGCAGTGATTGTGATTTTTGAATGAAAAACATAAGTATTGAATTATGACTGATTCAAGTTGTGACATAGAAAACAATTTTCACTGGTCCATATTCTCTAGCATGTTTACACAATGGAACATACTCTCTTCTGAGAAAGCAAGCTTTTACACATATATAAAATCTAATATTACAATACATAACTATACTACCTATGACACGATCATGGTCTCACAAGCTTAGACATCTTATAATGTATGATACCCTAATTGCCAATATGACATTAATTGACA
Organism: Schistocerca piceifrons; assembly: GCF_021461385.2. Taxonomy (NCBI): domain Eukaryota; kingdom Metazoa; phylum Arthropoda; class Insecta; order Orthoptera; family Acrididae; genus Schistocerca; species Schistocerca piceifrons. The sequence continues at coordinate 643,197,663 of NC_060138.1, forward strand.
TTTAATTATAACAAATCATACTACGAAAAACAACTTTTTGATACATCTTCGATGCACCTTTGCCTTGAGATGGAATACTTTCATAACATACATAAGCTGTGAGGATGGGGCGTGAGTAGTGCTTGGGTAGTTCAGATTGTAGAACACTTGCCCACGAAAGGCAAATGTCCCGAGTTCGAGTCTCGGTCCAGCACACAGTTTTAATCTGCCAGGAAGTTTCATATCAGCACACACTCCGCTGCAGAGTAAAAATCTCATTCTAATGACAAGCTTGACCACCCTATAAAGGACAAAGACTTTGCTTCCAGTTATCAGCCAACTCCTGATGAAAAACATGGTGATTATCTTCAAAAGCTTGAGTTTTAGCTCAGAGTTGTGGAATTATTTCCTGGATCAATATGGTTAAAGAAATGACGTAGCCATTTTACAAACGTGAGTAATTAGCATCTAGTGTAAAACAGCAATCACACACCTTACAAAATCCTCTTAAAAAGTCTTGGAATTCATAAACTTACATTACAGTACATTTACTCCCTAACTGCATTGATGGTTTATAATGATTTTCAGATTTTATGCCTACAGACATAAGAGAAAAAAATTAATAATAACTGAAAATTCAATAGGAAATTATATACATATAATATTAGCCATTGCTTCTATAAATTATCTGGTTATCACATAACTTATATAATTAACACCAAAGGAAACTTTGTTTTTAAGAATAAAGCTTGCAAACTATTCAGATTACAATAAACTTCAGTGCATATGTGTTTGAACTGCCATTTATGCAGTAATTATTTACTTTTCAGCAACAGAGTAAATGCTGATATGAAATTTTAAATTGGAATTTTAAATAAAATTAATGTTATTGTGGACAATGGTGAAACTTTATTATTTTTAATTTTTTATGACATGTATTCTATATTCTATGCACATTGTGCATTTTTAGGGTTTGGAGTTTCCCGCATTTTTGTTTTTTCCACAAAACACATGAACTTTTTTTTGGCAAGTGTGAAGATAAATGAGCAAAAGTGTCATGCAGTTACTGCTAGAATCTTCTTTCTCTCCTTTCAGTTTCTTGGAGGATGGCTTCCATTATTTCTTTGTGTTAAGCCTACACAATGCATCTGATGATATTTATTAGAATCAGTGAAAGCAGAGAAAATTGGTGCACCAAGCACAATTAAAGAAAGCCATTTTTTGCAGGCATTCATTTCCCAAACAATGCGCAATGTAAATAAAATTTATTTTAAACAAAAGGCAAATTGAAAACATTATCTGTGCCAGTTACTTTTCATTTACTTCCACAGTGCATTTCATGAGCTTACACCGTCATCCTGAAGTGGATAGAGTAGTTTAAATGTGCATTTCTTCTCCTACATTCAGGTAGTTCTCTGACTTAAATTTCAGTTTGCTACAAAATAGTTACTATGTGTCAGTTGTTATGACAACATGACTCTAAAGCCATACATTATAAACAATATGAGTTCTGAAACTTTCATGCAGATTAAAACTGTGTGCTAGATGGAGACTTGAACCAGGAACCTTGTCTTTCGCAGGCAAATGCTCTACCTGCTCAGCTACCCAAGAATGACTCACAACCCATCCTCACAGGTTGACTTCCACCAGTACCTCATCTCCTATCTTCCAAACTTCACAGAAATTCTCCTGTAAAACTTGCAGGACTAGCACTTGTGGAAAAAAGGATGTTGTGGATGTGTGGCTTACCCACAGCCTGTGGGATTCTTCCATAATGAATTCTCTAGAGGCCATGGAAATTGGTTTTGAGGAAAGCAGAAAGAAAGTAGAGCTGGAAATAGATGTAAATTTAAACAGTTAGTAGCACTTGCACAGCTAACAACAAGATAGTTTTGAACCCTACACAAAAGAGAATGGATGCTGTTACTAGTTCCCATGAGAAAAACAAAACATAATATGAAAATTTTTGAAATGATAATACGCAAGAGCTAAAAAGTCAAATTGATCAGATTAAAACAGAATTGGAGGATAGGTTGGAAACACAAGTAGAAATCATAGGTAGGCCTATAGTTGTTATTGAAAAAGAAATGGAAACGGTACATGAAAATGTACATACTAAGCTTGTGGAAATGAAGTCAATAAAGTTCAAAGCGTACAGCACGGTGTGTCTACTGTACCTCATGGAGCTTCTTTTGTTAGCTGTAAGAAATTTAATCACAATCAATCATATTGTGATGTACACCCCCATGATTTTATTGGAGTTGTTGTTGTTGTTGTTGTTGTGGTCTTCAGTCCTGAGACTGGTTTGATACAGCTCTCCATGCTACTCTATCCTGTGCAAGCTTCTTCATCTCCCAGTACCTACTGCAACCTACATCCTTCTGAATCTGCTTAGTGTATTCATCTCTTGGTCTCCCTCTACGATTTTTACCCTCCACGCTGCCCTCCAATGCTAAATTTGTGATCCCTTGATGCCTCAAAACATGTCCTACCAACCGATCCCTTCTTCTAGTCAAGTTGTGCCACAAACTTCTCTTCCCCCAATCCTATTCAATACCTCCTCATTAGTAACATGATCTACCCACCTTATCTTCAGCATTCTTCTGTAGCACCACGTTTCGAAAGCTTCTATTCTCTTCTTGTCCAAACTGGTTATCGTCCATGTTTCACTTCCATACATGGCTACACTCCATACAAATACTTTCAGAAACGACTTCCTGACACTTAAATCTATACTCAATGTTAACAAATTTCTCTTCTTCAGAAACGATTTCCTTGCCATTGCCAGTCTACATTTCATATCCTCTCTACTTCGACCATCATCAGTTATTTTGCTCCCCAAATAGCAAAACTCCTTTACTACTTTAAGTGTCTCATTTCCTAATCTAATCCCCTCAGCATCACCCGATTTAATTTGACTACATTCCATTATCCTCGTTTTGCTTTTGTTGATGTTCATCTTATATCCTCCTTTCAAGACACTGTCCATTCCGTTCAACTGCTCTTCCAAGTCCTTTGCTGTCTCTGACAGAATTACAATGTCATCGGCGAACCTCAAAGTTTTTACTTCTTCTCCATGAATTTTAATACCTACTCCGAATTTTTCTTTTGTTTCCTTTATTGCTTGCTCAATATACAGATTGAATAACATCGGGGAGAGGCTACAACCCTGTCTCACTCCTTTCCTAATCACTGCTTCCCTTTCATGCCCCTCGACTCTTATAACTGCCATCTGGTTTCTGTACAAATTGTAAATAGCCTTTCGCTCAATGTATTTCATCCCTGCCACCTTCAGAATTCGAAAGAGAGTATTCCAGTTAACGTTGTCAAAAGCTTTCTCTAAGTCTACAAATGCTAGAAACGTAGGTTTGCCTTTTCTTAATCTTTCTTCTAAGATAAGTCATAAGGTTAGTATTGCCTCACGTGTTCCAACATTTCTAAGGAATCCAAACTGATCTTCCCCGAGGTCTGCTTCTACCAGTTTTTCCATTCCTCTGTAAAGAATTCGCATTAGTATTTTACAGCTGTGACTTATTAAACTGATAGTTCGGTAATTTTCACATCTGTCAACACCTGCTTTCTTTGGGATTGGAATTATTATATTCTTCTTGAAGTCTGTGGGTATTTCACCTGTCTCATACATCTTGCTCACCAGATGGAAGAGTTTTGTCATGACTGGCTCTCCCAAGGCCATCAGTAGTTCTAATGGAATGTTGTCTACTCCCGGGGCCTTGTTTCGACTCAGGTCTTTCAGTGCTCTGTCAAACTCTTCACGCAGTATCTTATCTCCCATTTCATATTCATCTACATCCTCTTCCATTTCCATAATATTGTCCTCAAGTACATCGCCCTTGTATAAACCCTCTATATACTCCTTCCACCTTTCTGCCTTCCCTTCTTTGCTTAGAACTGGGTTGCCATCTGAGCTCTTGATATTCATACAAGTGGTTCTCTTCTCTCCAAAGGTCTCTTTAATTTTCCTGTAGGCAGTATCTATCTTACCCCTAGTGAGACAAGCCTCTACATCCTTACATTTGTCCTCTAGCCATCCCTGCTTAGCCGTTTTGCACTTCCTGTCAATCTCATTTTTGAGACGTTTGTATTCCTTTTTGCCTGCTTCATTTACTGCATTTTTATATTTTCTCCTTTCATCAATTAAATTCAGTATTTCTTCTGTTACCAAAGGATTTCTATTAGCCCTCGTCTTTTTACCTACTTGATCCTCTGCTGCCTTCACTACTTCATCCCTCAGAGCTACCCATTCTTCTTCTACTGTATTTCTTTCCCCCATTCCTGTCAATTGTTCCCTTATGCTCTCCCTGAAACTCTGTACAACCTCTGGTTCTTTCAATTTATCCAGGTCCCATCTCCTTAAATTCCCACCTTTTTGCAGTTTCTTCAGTTTCAGTCTGCAGTTCATAACCAATAGATTGTGGTCAGAATCCACATCTGCCCCTGGAAATGTCTTACAATTTAAAACCTGGTTCCTAAATCTCTGTCTTACCATTATGTAATCTATCTGATACCTTTTAGTATCTCCAGGATTCTTCCAGGTATACAACCTTCTTTCATGATTCTTGAACCAAGTGTTAGCTATGAATATGTTATGCTCTGTGCAAAATTCTACAAAATTCTTATTGGAGAATTCAGTAATTTGCAAGAAAACTTGAGTGATAAGGAAAAGGTGACTGTGTCGACAGTCTTGTGTGTAGAGCAACCATAACTATGTGAAATCATCTTGAGTATTAATAAACCACGTCTGCTGTATTTAATCCTTTATTTTTAGATTACTACTAGGTTCATGGCACTAAAAGCCACATCTTCAGGTGAACATAAATGTTGCGTAGAGTTCCAAGCTTTTCAAGCCTAATGTTTTAGTTATATATTCATCTGAAGGTGTGGCTTTTAGTGACATGAAAATGGCAGTGATCTGTAAATAAATGAGTAAATACAGCTGAAGCGGTTTATTAATACCAAAGACGAAAAGAAGATTTTTGAAGTATGATGTGTATGGTTGGTCACAATCTTACAGGTCATGGGAAGAGTTTAGGAAGTTATTTTTGAATGAACCTTGGTCTAAGGATTAACAGCAGAGGATTTTAAATGAATTTTGTGAAGGAGATAGGTATGACCCTTGGAAGGGTAACATTAAAGATTGGGTCAATAAACTTAAGTACTTAGATAAGAAACTAGGTAGTAATTCCATAATTATAGGATTAGAAAACAAACTGCCTCAAAGAATTAGGGAACTGCTTTTGCCTACTCCTAAGAGTATTATTAGCAATTTTCTGAATAATGTGGGAAAAGTAAAGCATATGAAACCCATATCTGAGAGAGCAGAAGTAATTTTGATCTCAGAAACCAAGTTAGAGGAGACTATCAAGCAACTAGAAAGAGAACAACAGAAACTGGTAAGAAGAATGATAAATATAGAGACAAAAAGGAACAGACAGAATGCATATAGAAATGACAGAAGAAATTTATTGACAGAAGTAGGGGGAGTAATAATCACAGACTCAACATGAAGACTGAGATTTACTATAGTGGGGCTTGGATTGAGCTAAGAACAGGAAAGAGCCACACATGGTTAGAAACAAACTCATGAGGACTAATATTCATTTTTAGTAATAAACAGAACTATTTTCAGTGGAAACAATCTCACTGACATTAATTAGATGGAACAGGTGAAACCAAAAAACAAATAAAGGACACAGAAGAATATTTAACAGCTCTGTATAGGAAACATTGTCAGAAAAGTATCATAATGTTATGAAGAAATATAAACAATTGTGAAAAGCAGAGAAATTTAAATGTCTTCCTCTATGGTCAAATATCAAAGAATCGAAAATCCAGTGTAACAATATTATGAAAATGAGGAAGGCCTTAGTGGCCAAAAGCTTTAATTGTGAGAGTCTTTTTGTTGTGCCTATCTGCGACTCAGCATCTTTGCTTTTTCGTCAAACAGTGAGAACGTAGAACAACTGCTGATCCAAGCACAGGGGAGTAGTGACAGTGATGGTAATAGTGGTTCAGGTAATGATAAAAGTAATGATAAAGGTGGTAAAGAATTTACTGGTAATAAAGAAGAGAAGAAGAGGGAAATATCTGAACTGGATTATGACAATGAAGATGGTATGAAAAATAAAGAGAAAATAAATGTTGGAAGTAAACAGAGCAGTAATGAGAAGGAATGAGGGACTAGTGAATAAACAAACTGGCAATAAAATCCTGTTAACAATCACAATGATAACTGAAAATCTAACTAATAAAGGAGTGGAAGTTGAGTTTATTGATTCTTGTCAGTTTGTCTTAACAGAAGTAGCGTGGCCTTTTCCTTGTAGTGTTAACAATGATATAATTTACAAAAAAAGCAAGTAAACAATGATAATATTCAGGACACAGGGCAGAGCAGAAAATTACTGCATTAAATACCGATGCTTTTGTTGATGTGGAAGCAGCAGACTGTTTACAAGAGTTGAATGGAATTCTTAACGAACTTGATGATGTAATGATGGTGAGACAGATACTGATATAAATACTGATGCCTGTGATGATAACAGTAATGAAATGCTGTCTGTGCAAAGGGATAGTGTTGGACTGGATGTTGATGCATTTGATATTGTTTAAATCAAGTGTAAAAATGTGATTTGTACTTGTAATGTAGAAGATGGTCTTGATGAGGAAGAAGAGATGCTTTTCATTAAGGTGACAGAAATAAATAAAAATGTCTACATCTACCTTCAATACAAACTTAAATGATGTCTGAAAACTGATTATTGATATTATTCAGGACAAAGCTGTCAGTGAATTGTTTAATGAAGTTTTCTGTGCAGATGTGCATAGATGTTGGAGCTGAACTTCTTGATGACTCAATGTGGAAAAAATTGGAAATTCTGCACAAAAGAGTTTATCATGATTGATGGAAGGGAGTGCATAATGAAATTTATGAATTATGTAAGAGAAAGCTGGGAATGAATGATAATTTAACTGTATTTTTGGGTAAATTATGTAATGATTATAATAATATTATTGAAAATAGTGAAGTGGTTAAAGGAAAGTTTGAATCTTCTGAAGTCAATGAAAAACAGTTTGTGGAAGTTAATGTAAGTAATGTTACAATTAAATGTGGGATTGTTGTAAAAGCAAAGGTGGCCACAGGAGAGAGATCGGTTGCTAAATTATCACTATCAGCTGCATACAAATTATTAGAAGTTAATAAAGAGGTGGATAGGGTGATGGGTGTAGAAAGAAAATTTGCAATTGATAGTAAAGTATACGATCTGAAAAATAAAATGTTTAATGTAGATATACAAACAGTATTACTTAGTGTACTAATAATGTTCTTTGCTTTAGTGTTTACTGGATGTAAGATGATCAATGCATGTATGTTTGCAGGGGTAGAAGGCATAGAAATGTTGTGCTTTGCACTTATCTGGCACATGTTTTGAAATTACACCTCATGTTGCAAAATTATATGTTGGAACATGGGATCAGATTCATAATGTATCCATGAATTGGTAGGCTGTTTATTACTCTTCAATAAGCACACTATTTGGCACATAACACTTCCTGAGGTTTATGATTCCTTTCTTCCTTTCTGTAATTACTCCATCCTTTGACACCCTACTCTTTGTTTGTAAGAATGAAAAGACAGTTATCTACTTCTATCCACAAATGTCTGTAAATAAGTAGTCAATTAATCAAAGCTTTTGTGTGCCTATGATTAAGAATTTGCATGTTAGTCCACGAAAAATAAATTTGTACCAGGCTGATAGAATTGATAAGAGAATATTCTGCATCATGTTTTCGTCTCTGTAATAATGAAATTTGTATGTCAATATTAATGCATTTATTTAATCTAAAACGTAGTTTAAAATAAAAGGTAAGCTAAATTATAAGAAAATGCTAATTCTAGGAAAATACTGGGAAGAAATAGGTATGAAACTTAATGGAAATTTTTATAGCTGCAGAAGCAAAAGATATTTAAAACATATGTTAGTGCCAACAGTGTAAGTATAAGAAGCTGACAAAGTCATTGGTTCAATGTAATCTGTAATTGAATTCAGTAGTCTATATGAAAGGTATTCTTTTCAGGAAGAGTGTACCATGAACATAATTAATGTTGTCTACAGTAAAGATTATTGGGAACGAAGTTTGTCATGATACTGCCCTTCTGGTGTGAGGAAAGTAAAGTGTTTATTTAAATAATATTTATATGTTATGTAGTAGAAAGTAATGTCTTGTCAGTAATATGATTTGTTGCTTTGAGTGTTATTCTGTAGAGTAATTTTTGTGACTACAGCAAACCAGGGATTTGTAAGTATTATTTATGACATAATTAAGTACGTGAAGTAGCAACATTTTATGTAATGGAGAAGTATATTATAATGGATTGAAAAAAAGGGTAATGATGTACATGAGAGCACTGTTTTTGTTTTGCTGTAATTACACACCTAAGTAGTATGAGGCAACTTGTTGAGAACCTTCTGGAAATTACTGCACTGTAGACAGAAACAAAGTATATAAACTGTTGCAAAGTTTATTTCACTTACACCAGAATCTATATCATGTGATTTTCTTTATAACAGGGATTAAAAATGCTGGGAATTTCACTCTCTCAATTTTCATTTTAAGAAAATTAATTGGGCATTTTTCAAATGTTATTAATTGAATAAATAAAACAATTTCCATTCTCTTTCAAGGTCTCCATATATGTGCTTCATTCTACATTTTTTTATTGTTTTATACTGCTGGTTATGTGCATTTATAATGAGCAACAAATGTCTGAGTAATTAGGTGATTTTATGACAGGTACAAAGATAAGGTTTATCGGTTTATTAATGTAGAAAATTTGTTTGTTTTTCCCAATTAGCAATTAGTAAACGCTTAGCGCTACTTTACCCCCCTACCGCGCTTGTCCCCCATTTGCAGCATTCAACTACCAACATTTCTCTCGGACCAACTTCCAATGTGGTACATGGCTGCGCAGTAAATATTCTCCTCTTATGACATCCTTTAGGCACCTAAAGGACTATTATCATTATATGATTACGGACATTATCTGTGACAATTTGAGTGGCAAGTACACCAGAGCGAAAGCTGCTTTAATTCAATGCCTGTCACCAACATCACAGGAACAATTTCTTCAAGGACAATGCACCAATTACACTGACGACAATGCCAGCTGTTTCTCAGTGCAACACTGCATGTGCCATGCTTCCCTCTATGCAGCACCTGAGCCACACTGACTCTGCTCTATTGCTACTGACAGCGACATCACATTCACCGCCTGCTGGCTCACTGACCTCGACCCATTCAAAACAAACAGCTGCGTGACATGCGATTCTGCCACGGCTACCACACCCGCATCTTGTCAACAACTCGCTGACACTACGCACGCTTACCGCCCTGCCGTTCATTACTCGATCGTGCCCACAACTTGTTCACCCACCCCAGAAGACGATTTCAGCCGTGTCAATGTTTCATACAGCAGTGAACATATTCTCATTCCGCCGCCGCCAACTACTGAGTTTCACATTACCGATCACACACATGATCTCTTCTACTCGAACTGTTACGGCAATACTGTGCCGCTGACCTTGTCTTATATGCCAGGTTACACTTTGATAGAGACAGATTCTGATTTCGACCCCATCTTACTCAGTGATACACAGCAGACTGCTTCACGATATACATTTTTGCCTGAACAACTGCAACAGCCACGTGAGCAAATTGTGACATACAACTTGTTGGTACAGGATCAGTTACACATGCTGCAGCTGACACTAACCGAGCACGACATGCAACAAAATGCTCCTGTCATTGTTCCACCTCTGACTGCTGACAATCCTTTGCCGTTACTATTAGCTACAACTAATACCCTGATGATCACGCTACATGGATCTATGTCCCAGATGTCACAACTGTCATCATCACGCCACCTCAAGTAGAAATTCTACGTTACTGATGTGATACAAGTAACTTATTTACGCCGCTGCAACCTTTTCTTGGTAGTTCCAGACATTTCGTTTCTGTACCACAGCATAACCAGCCGCATTGCAGTGCCGCTTGCTTTGCCGCCCTCTTCACTACCTCCGCAATGTATAATCAACACATCTGCCATTTCTGCTTCGACGAGTGAGCAGCTTTCCGCTCTGACACACGACCGTGCAGCAGTTTCGCATGAGCAGCTTGCAGCCTTACAACTTGACCGCAGCGCCGACAGCAACAGCACACACGCAGCTCCAGTTCCATCAAACTGTGTCGCCTCTCCATCACAGACCAGTGGTTCATCCGCCGATTCGACTTCTTCACATTCACATTACATCTCATCACCTTCCTGCTCCAACCATGGTTTCGCCAACCACATCCGCCTTCCACCACCTCTCGCCGTCGCCATGCCTCATGCACAGGGCTCATGGCTACACCCCCCAACCTTTGACCATTGCTGTTTCGCACATCAAAACACCGACACTGTCAACTCCACTTGGAACATCCTGCCATCTACCGCTGTAACACGCTCACCATCCACGGACTCTGAGGTGACGCTTCCGTCTACACCGAAGTCATCCTCCGCCAAGGTTAGTCACATGCAGCTTGCTGTTTTCTCCCCTGCTGCGACATTAAGCACCTCTATAACTCCATCATTACACTGAGTGTTAGTCATCTGGCATTGCTTACGCAATCTGTTCATCCACAGCATGCTTGCTCCTTTCTGTCATACGGCCAATAACAAACTGTTACCAGACACGTTGCACTTACTGCGGCACTCGCTGGCTAATACATTGCATCACATCTTTGACCCACTCCGTGCCTTTGATTGGATCAAAACCCTGCTGCGCCACACGGCCTCAGCACCACGATGTTCTCCCCACTGACACGCTGCCGCCTTCTGCTTCCACTGTGCCATCAGCAGCATGGCACGGTCAACCTGTGGACACCTTCCGCGCCTCCTTCCCTCCGCTGGTCGCGCCTACCAAGACATCAAGAAACAGTCTGATCTTGCCTCGCACTAGTGCCTGCCAAGACAGGATCGGTCACGTGCACCTGCACCATCAGCCAGCCGGGTGCACACACGCCTCTCATCATCCTTACCGTGCTCCGCACTACCAGTGAGGGCTCTGTGGCGGTTATCGACTGCAAGAGTCAACCGCCACATCTTTGAGAACAAACTTCTTTGAAAACTGTTGATCTCAGTGTGTTCCGAATTCTGTATCCGAGCAGATGTGTTTGTACCGACATCATCAAAATAAAGTTAATTCATTATAAATGAGCGAATACTTAATGTTGGGTTCAATTTTACCATACGTAACATCTCAGTCCCCATACAAGAAAATAATAGAATCAGCCATAATCACTTTTAGATGGTTATGATGCCCTCCCCCCTCCCCATTTCCAATGTAATGTATTCACTTCAGTTACAAAACACATTTAATGTTTTTATGATTTCACATACACACTAAAATCAGTCACTACCATCATTTTCTGAATAGTAGTGACCCAAATCTACAGTATTCACATCTGGAAGTTTAAATCATTTATGATCTTGTTCTGATAACCATAGCACATGCTGTTTGACAGTAGAAATTACTTGATGCTTGGAAGAATTTCATGCTGCATAGTTGTTTTAACTTCAGAACCAACATACACAATCAGTAATTATCTATGGTCAACCCATTAACAGAAGGATGTTTTATGCCTTTAGTTCTACACATTACGCATAATGAGTCAGTCAGGAGTGCATACACTCCTCCTCATAGACCATCAAATTAAGTAATAGGGTAACCATTAAATTCATTTTTCATTATTCCAACATCTTTTTTATTTACCAGTGAAATCTCGTATCTGTTATTTAAGGGGAGCCTGAAGTGTTAATCCATATATAGACATAATTCCTGAGATCCTTGTAAATATTTGGAGTTTTAATATGATAAATTATGCTATCGGCCTTTGTGTAGCACAGTTTTATATTATTTACAGGGAACTTATTTAATGTATATCCATAACGAAAGTCTATGAGAATGGCTTTTACAATATCCAAAATAGTTATTCTTACTGCAATGGGTTTATCAGAGAGTACCACCTTAAAACTGTACAATTCAGTGTCAACTACATTTTTGTTAAAAATAACGCTCCTCTGAAAATTTGATTTGGCAATTAAAGCAGCAGTTCTAGATCCACCTTTCCAAGCTTTCAATAATTTTATGTCTCTCAATTTTTGCACATTTTGATTAGTTTTACCAAACACACTATTATACAGCAGTTTGATTCCATGCACTCATATGTTTCTGCATATTAATCTCAATGTATGGCTTCATCCAGAGAGCTTGTCTAAATAAGAAAATTATATGAATATTTCGTACACCAGTTTATGAGACATACATTGTTTTGGGTATCTGTAGTAAATAAATAGTTTTTGCTATCATAGAAATTTGAAATTAATTTACAAGGCTTCTTACTATTGGATGGTAGGGCCATTTTTTCAGCACACAAGGAAAAATTTGAATGAGTCTTGTGAATGCTCTCAGGATATTCGAGATCCACTTCTAAATCGGATCATATGTTAAATTCTAAAATGAATCTGATGTCAGAATCATGTGGTGTGTTTGTCACATAAAAAGTTTCAACAGTCTGTAGAATTAGACACTGGAAGATACTGTAATGCTGCCCAGTTGTAATGGCTATTCACTCAAGAGATACATCAGACAAGATTCTTCTGTTTTAACATCATAACTAACTATGATCCTGTTGTCTGCAACAGCATGTCTGCATGAACAATGAGCAACACTACCACTAACATCTCTTTTAATAAACTGAAGTTATTTGATGTCAGTCATAAACTGCACTTTGGCTCTAGTAACATTCAGCAGAACATTCCATGCCAACCCATGTGAAGTGCTGAACTGAGCAAGATATATTTCATATGTTTTACGACAAAGGCTACAAAAGCTTTTGAATACATCACCAAGTAATTTCCATCCATAAATTGGAATACTCTTCTAGTGTGTTGCACTTGAATAAATTCCATACACTGCAAACTGTTTGCTACTTGACTTCTTATTATAATTTCAACAGTTAATAAACTTTTAAACTTCTCAGCTGTAGGCAAATGATCTTCTAGTGAAAACAATTCATTACTCACATACTCATAGGGAAAAATGCCTTTACAATTGGCTAAATTAAATTCATAATCATCAGGAAAATATGATCTCATTATCCCAAGTTCTGATTTGAAGTATGATGCACACTTTTCGAGGGAGCATTTTAAAAAAATTAAACAAAAATATAAATTGAAAATTTACATTTCACCTTCTCTCTTGGTGCATTACTACAATGCTCTTCATAAATAATTTATATTTCTCTGTATTCAATGACAGCACAGAAATGTGACCCAGACTTTGTTTCAATTCTTAACTGTTTCTTCATTATTTGTTCACATATATTTGTGATCAAGAAATGATCTTTGTAATTGACCAGATTGAGAAATATAACTGATACTGTAAAGTGAAATCTACATTTCAAACTGCAACTGGCTTGTGTAGTACCCTGATATGCACCAGTGAAATGATAATCGTCTCTCTGTTTAAGATCTTCTTGCTTCAGTGGTTCTTGGAAAATATGACAGACCTCTGCTGAGCAAAATGCTTATTTTTCTTCAGGACTTACATTCATTCTTTCGTGATAAAAACTCATTTCAGCCCCAGCAGTTACAAATAGCTTGTAGGAACTGCCTGGTGACACAATGGAATTGCACAGTAGACTTTGGCGTTCATTCTGTGAAGAATGTTATTTACGAAGTTTTTATTCTTTGGTTTTGTTCTAGTGCTATGATATCTCTTTTTACACATCTAGACTTTTGAATTAGTTCCTGTGTTTAACGACATGCAAAAATAAAGTTATATTCTTGAACGCATTACTCTCTCCCAAAAATAATTATTAATTACCCTCAGTGGCTTTAGTGGTGACCCCAAACACTGAACATAAAGAAAATTACTATGTACAAACAAGAGAATTCAGTGACTTCAGAAAATTCATGGAGGAATGAAGAGATGCAGCTTGTGAACCTTCAAGAACAGATACATGAACAACTTGAAGCACTGAAGTTAGCATTAGAGACACCTATTACTCCAACGTCAAACACACGTGCAGCTGTACAAATCAACAGCCCACATGCAGCACATAAAAATTCAAACATGCAGTTCCTTTCTGACAAACTGCAGCTATGGTTTGCAATGATTGAGCTCACATTTGCCCAAAGCAAAATCCATGATGAGCATACAAAGTTGGCGAGAACAATGAATGCACTGGATGCTAGAGCAGCAACTGCAGCAGAAAATGTAATACTCTGTCCTCCAGCAGAACGACCATACGCAGCATTGAAAACTGTATTACTCACCGGAATGCATAAACCATTAATTCAACTCATATGGCAGGTGCTTAAAGAAGAAGCTGTAGGTGACAGGACAACGTCAGAATCTGGAAGCATTTGCGTGGTATCGTCAACACAGAAGAATTGTTAGATGCAACACTCAAACACATCTGGCTATACCAACTATCAAGCACGGTAAAAGCTGCACTAGTAACTCATGAAAAAGACAACATGCAGAACCTCTTGGAGATAGCAGACAAAGTCCATGCGACCATAGGCAATCTACAGATGGTTTGTGTGGCAATCTTTAACGGGGAAGAAGCGTCAGAAGCGATAGCAGCAATACAGAAGACTCAGCATACAGATGTCAACAAACAAATACAAGAACTAACATGACAGATGACATTGTTGCAGCAACAGGTCTTACAATTGTTACAGAATGAAAACAGCCAGGCCAACGGCGAAATTCAACAAGGACAGGTATGTTGGTACCATCAATGCTTTGCGGATAGAGCAACAAAATGTTCACAGCCATGTGTGTACCCAAACATGAGCAATGGCCAGCAGTAGGCACAGTCGGCCATCGTAGCATAGAAGAGCGCCTGCAGCAGTGAGGTGAGATAGATGCAAACTACTGATGGGTGAGTAACGTCAATGATTTTCTTACCATCTCCTAACGGCTTTATGTCAGAGATGCCAAGTTGAACCAGACTGGGGATCTGATGTGAGTGTGCTCCCCTTTACTGACTAACAAGGAATGGATAGCATTCCATTTATGCAATTAGCCACAGCAAATAAGTCGCCCATTGTTACTCACAGCACGAGTAAAATTGAAGTCACTTTAGGTTTCTCACAAATCAGTCAGTGGACCTTCATTCTGGCAGAGGTGTCAGAGGCAATATTGGGTGCAGTCTTTCTTTGTGACATGCATATTACCATAGATCTTGCTAACGCACAGATTAAATGAAATCAAGAGACAGCAGATGGTATCATGGAATGGGACACTTACCACCCTGGCAAGCATAACTGTGACACAGTGTCACATGCTGTAAATGGTAACATGGTCGCAAAAAAATAACTCACAAAACTGTACACCGCATTCACATCATGCCCGGTCAGCCAATACATGAATAACCACACAGTTTAGTACCCGATCAGTTCGTGGCAGCAAAAGAAGAATTTGAGGCATTACTGGCATCAGGTGTCATACGTAGATCAGACAGCCCATGGTCTCACCCACACATTTGGTAAAGAAGAAAGATGGGTCGTGGAGACCATGTGGCAATTACAGGAAGTTAAATGCATGTACTATACCAGATCGTTACCCAGTGCCTAATATTCACGATTTCACAAATCATTTAGCCGGTCGCTGAGGAAGACGTACTGAAAACAGCAGTTACAACACCTTTTGGTTTATTTGAATATGTCCGAATTCCTTTCGGGTTAAAGAACACAGTTCAAACGGCAACAGCTTATTGATGTAGTGATGCGCGTATTGAAAGGATGCCTCATGTACCTTGATGACATATTAATCTCATCAATGATGGCTGAAGCACATGAGAAGCAACTGTCTATAATGTTCGCCTGCATAAACCGGTATGGAATAATAGTGAACAAAGAAAAATGCAAACTGCAAAAATGGCAAGTGATGTTTCTAGTATATGAAGTTTTGGCAGAGGGCATGAGGCCAAGAGAGGACAAGGTAGTAGTAATCAACAACATGAACCGCCCCGAGACTTACCATCAACTCAGAAAATTTTTAGGCGCAGTAAATTTCTGCAGACAGCATTTGCTGCAAGCTGCACTAGTAAAAATGCCCTTGACTGACGCTCTCACAGGTAACAATACAAACATCAAATGACTATTGCAATGGAACGTGGATATAGAGAGAGCATTTCAACACATAAAGGCTGACTTATGAAAAGCAGTACTCATTACTCATCCGGTACCAAAAGCACCTCTGTCAATAGTAGTCGATGCCACCCAAGAAGCATTGGGAGCCACACTGCACCAGAAAGTAAACGACAAATGGCAACCTTTGGGTTTTTTCTCATGAAAACTTACAGCCCCACAAAGGAAATGGAGCACATACGACAGAGAACTATTAGGGATATATGAAGCTATCCAGTACTTTCGCCCGTATGTAGAGGCAAGAGCATTTACTGTATACGCTGAGCACTGGCATTCAGTAAGTCGCAGGATAACTGTTCTCCACGTAGTTTCACCACTTAGAATACATCAGTCAATTTACAACAGATATCAAGCATATCAAGTTAGTCAAAAACATAGTCGCTGATTTCCTGTCGTGGGTCTTGGTTATTTCGCAAACCACAGACTACGATAAATTAGCCGCAGCACAAGCTAATGACACACAACTCCAACAGTACTTACAGGACGTAACAACTGGACTTTAGTTAAAATTAATTCAGCAGGCGGGCGCGAATGTGAAGATATGGAGTGACATAGCTACAAACAAACCCAGGCGTTTCATCCCAAGGAAACTAAGGAAAGAAGTTTTCGACAGCATACAAGCACTCAGTCATCCGGGTAGCAGAGCAACTATCAAACTACTCATGGAACATTTTGCCTGGCCGAGTACAAGGAAGGATTGCCGCAGTTGGGTAACAACATGCATGCTGTGCCAAAGGAACAACATTGGATGGCATGTACATAAAGCAGTTGGAGATTTTCCCCTCGTAACAAAGAGGTTCTCCCACGTTCATTTGGACATTGTGGGCCCTCTACCACCTTTTGAAGGCTACAAGTATTTGTTGACATTGGTGGACTGGTATACAAGATGGGCAGAAGCTTTTCCACTATCAGACATTTCAGCAGAGATGGTAATTCGAGTATTTTTGGCTTCTTGGATCTCCCGTTTAGGATGTCCACTATACATTACATCTGATCAAGGATTACAATTTGAATCCACTTCCAGCAATTAGCCAAGCTCTATGGATTCCGCCATCACTGCACCACCGCTTATCACCCAGTGAGCAATGGCATGGTTGAGCAGTGGCACAGGGCATTAAAGACAGCATTGATGTGCCACAAGGACAGCTGGGCTTCAGCGTTGCCAGTGGTGCTGCTAGGTCTCCAAACTGCCTGCAAATCAGACCTAGGTGCATCCATGGCTGAACTGGTTTACAGAGAGAACATGAGGCTGCCGGCAGAATTTTTCATTGAACTGACGAAAGCAACAGTGGGCGACATCCCATCTGTCTTACAACAAGTCCGCAATGACATGGCACAGCTACGACCGACACCTGGTTCTCAACATGGCACCAACACGAGATTTGTTCACAAGCAGCTTAGCGATTGCCCTTATGTGTGGCTGAGGACAGATGCTGTACAAACACCTTTTCAGCCACCATATACTGGGCTGTATAAAGTACTCACAAGAGATGAACATACACTGCAGATAAATAATGACAGGAAGTGACAAACAGTTTCCATTCTGAGAGTTAAACCGGCGCACATGTGGCCACCAGCTGACAAAGAACATCAAGACACCAATAAAGAACCACCGCCTACACAATATGATGCAGAGAGCAACAAGCCAAGCCAGAAACATGAAACCACACCGGAAGACCCACCATTCTCAGAGAAGTGCTCTAGGGTGGGCAGAATTATAAAATACAAGTATATACTCATATGCCCAGAGCTCCGCTCTACAAAGGGGGGGCTGTGTAGGAACCGCCTGGTGACACAATGGCCTTTGGTGTTTATTCTGTGAAGAATGTTATTTATGATGTGTTTATTCTTTTGTTTTGTTCTAGCGCTATGCCATCTCCTTTTATATGTCTTGGCTTTGGTTCCTGTGTTCAACAACACGCAAAAATAAAGTTATATTCTTGAACACATTCTCTCTCACAAAAATAATTATTTATTAGCCTCAGTGTCTTTAATCTGTTAAGTGAACCACTTCATGCAATAATTGCCTCTGTAAATTATAAGTGCAGAATATCCTTTGTCATGGCAACAGTGTATGTAATAGACTACATTGAATGGTGTACGCAAATGTACTTGATCAGAATATGAACCACAGACACTACTACAACTATAAGCAGCAACTGGTTCTAACAAACATTCTGTATCAGCATAAATTATTAAAAAGGGCTTCAGTTTGTTATTAAATGAGCTAAATTTTATGAACTAATTATTGTGATTAGGCATGATACTGCTGACTTCCTTAAACTGTACACTGGCAAATGTACATCTCATTTTTCTTTGGAATTAAAATAACACAAACAGCGCTCACATCTTATAATACAAGGATGAGAAGGAGTAATGCTTCCATGTGCTACCTTCCAAACAATCTTTATATTATAGAAATGGTATGTATGTGTATTATATTTCTCATGATGGTGCTTTGTGATGTATATCAGTACAACTTTCTTGTTTCCTGTGTTCATCCACTCATAATCAGAATACTGGATGACATAGAAATTAACAGAGATGCTTTCATTCCATTTTTCAAATGTGTGTACATGCTTTTCTCTGTAGGAAACAATAAGTTAACAAAGTTTAATATTTCTGCCTATCACCAATATTTAGACACACATGATATTAATCTGGCAGAATTGACCACTTAAAGCAGATAGTGTTTTTTGAGCGAACATTTACACTGAACATTATGTCCACTGACCTACTATTGATATAAACTTGTCTAAGCAATAGCAGTATCACCTGGTGAGGAACGACTGCTAGTCAGGCACACACAACATGCATGTAGTATCAGTTAGTGTGCAGTCTTTTTGTAGACTCGAGAAGGTGCTCTATCTGTCTGGGTTTGAGCGAGGGTGAATTGTGATGGCCCAGATGTTTGGCATGGGCATTTTGGAAACTGCAAGAGTTTTCAGCTGTTGAAGAGTGCTGTGGTGAGTGTCTTCAACATGTGGCAAAACTGAAATCAAACCATATCCAGACATTGTGGGACTGGGTAGCCACCCCTCATTACAGATGTCAGACATCATAGGCTGAGCAGACTGGTAATACAGGACAGGTGGCAAACTGTGGCAGAACTAACACCAGACTTTAATGCTGGATGGAGTATAAGTATGTCTGAACACACAGTGTACCAAACACTCCTAATGATGGACCTCCACAGCCGACTACCCATGCATGGGAGGGTGTGAACCCATCAGCTTCCAGGGGAACAGCTCCTGGACACCTGTACTGCAGGATGGAAACAAGATGGCAGTGGCTCCATTATGCTCTGAGGAACATTCATGCAGGCATCCATGGGTCCAGAGGAGCTTATGCAAGGCACCATGACAGGAGTATCATCTACTGGTTGCATGTCATATGCACCCTTTCATGATGAACACGTTTTTCAACAAGATAATGCATCATGTCACAAGGCCAGGACTGTGATGAAGCAGTTTGAGGAACACATTGGCAAGTTCTAATTGATATGCTAGCCCTCCAACTCACCAGATCTGAGCTTGATCAAACACATCTGAGATGGGATTGACCATGGTGTCAGAGATCATCATCCTCCCCTCTTTAATTTATGGGAATTAGGTGATGTTTTGTGTGTAGATGTGCCAGCTCCCTCCAGCAACCTACCAAGGCCTCATTGCTTCCATGCCATGATATGTCACCACTGTTACCCGTGCTAAAGGTGGACATACCAGCTATTAGGCGGTTGGTCATAATGTTCTGGCCGACTAGTATATTAGAGCATGTTTATTTGCTACCACTTTAGGTAGTTTTTTGTAAATTCCTGCACAAAGTCCTTTATTTTCCTTAATATTAATATAGAATTAAACTACTTGTTTAATTGCCCAATTGGAACCTCTCTCATGAAAAGTCTCTAGTTTGTCTAACAGCTTATCAGTAACATTAGTTGAGTACTACTGGTCACTAATTTTGGACGGGATTAAAATCGTATAATTTTTTTTTTTTTTTTTTTTTGCACATTTGAATGCACATTCAGCAGCAACCTATTTCAACCCACTGGTTGGATTTAATTTACTAGAGCACAAAAAGAATTATTAAACTTGACACTTCACTAACAAAAATTCAGTGTTCTTTCACTGTTTTAAGAAGGTATTTCATTAATACAATAGTTCTGCTAGGTTAGCATTTATGTAAACAGTCACAACATCCACATCGTTCAGCCTATTGAAACTTGACCAAATGCTCAAATTGGTCTGACTTCTACTCTGATCAGATATTAGAAAACAAGCACTGCTCTTGCCCCCCTAGCTGCATCAGATTCCTCAACTCTGTATGAGAAAAAAGTATCCCCTGAGTAACAGCAAGAAATCAGTATGTGAAAGATGAAAGACTGTAATAGTAATATACATGAGACTTATACTTCTTGTTGCACAAATGTTCAAAAAGAAAAACATTGAACAATGATGATGGCTATGAAGGCACATCAGTACCTTTCTACAAGTGGCAGCCTCACTTTTAATGCCTACTTTCCAGCTAAGTCAGCAAGTTCCAATTCGTTCCAATGAGTTCGAATTCATTCCAAAAAGCAAAAATGCTTAGTCAGCAAGTCTCAGGTTGTCAATGACTGCTAAAGAATCATTATACACTGAGCTGGCTCGAATGATATGTATATTCAGGACTTACACATTCAAGGAAGAGGAAATGTAATCTTGAATACAGGTCCTCAGGGCATGTACATTCAAGAAAAATGTAATGCAATCTCAAATGCAAGTTACATAATTGCCTCTACACTATATAATAAATGAAATCGTTACATTGACTGCTTTCATAGCAATAACTATAATTTCACAGTGAAATGAACTACGATATGATAATACTGGTGAGAAGTGAATCTTGCATTCTGATAACAGGCTTATATCACCCTCAGCTCACCAAGATGCTGCCTGGCTGCCTGCTGGCAGCAGATGAAGTGCTCATTGCTCTTCGGACCTGCACTTTATGCAGTTTAATAATATCACAATGGTAGAATCGTGCCAGTTCTTGCATCTTCTTCCCAGGATTGTTTCCCACATTTAACAAAAATATTGTTACACGTATTAACTGCACATCAAAGTAATTCAGTTTGTGTGTTTGCCAACTGTACCTGATGTTTGTAAGTAGTGTTATAGGTATTGTGAATGTTCTGGAAGCAGGCAGCTTGATTCATATGTTCTTCCTATCCTGTAATGGGTAATATCTCTGAGAATGTTGTCAAGCAGTTATCAGATTACTTAAATCTGTGGGAAATTGTTGTAACTTCAAATCAAAAATCTGAAACAGGACTGTAAGGTTAAAGTTAATATATGTACACTGCTTAAGTATCACTAAGAAACAAGTGAAAATTAATACGGAACACCCAAACAATGATAGTAAAAAGAAATGTAGAAGTTGGTATGTGTTAAGTGCAATGAAGCCTGTCCAGGAACACTCTGTATGCATTTAACAGTGTACATAGTACAATGTCTGATAAAGGTTCTTGTGGAACCAATTAGTGCAACGTTCCAAGTGGTATGGCAACATGTCTGCAAGACATCATTTGTTTGCTTACAATCATAGACAAGCAGCTGGATCACTTGAAGATTGTCAAAGCACTACTGCTATGGTCACAGTAATCAGTGTATCCCAAAGTGTTGCAATCAAAAAAAGGCCACTGAAGATGGAAATGCTATTTGAAAGCATGCTGGTAATGACAGATGGACCACCACACTGCAAGTGGATTGAACGTGGTGCTGATGGTGAAAAGCAACAGGCATCTCACTCCTAGGCATATTACTATAGACGTTGCAACTGCTACTGGTACATCAGTCACTGACAAAACCATTTTTCAGTGACTAAATCAGGCTGGTTTGTATGCTTGGAGCCTGTTGAGTGAATCCCACTTCAACCATACCTTTGT
This sequence comes from Schistocerca piceifrons, assembly GCF_021461385.2. Taxonomy (NCBI): domain Eukaryota; kingdom Metazoa; phylum Arthropoda; class Insecta; order Orthoptera; family Acrididae; genus Schistocerca; species Schistocerca piceifrons. The sequence continues at coordinate 643,219,847 of NC_060138.1, forward strand.
CAAGAAAGTTTGTTGATGTAGGGAGCATGTGCATTGGGGTCAGTGACAGTAGTGGCTGAAAAGGTGTTTGTATAGCATCTGTCCTCAGCCACACATAAGGGCAATCGCTAAGCTGCTTGTGACTCCTGCTTCAATGTGGCAAGTGATTCTGGCCACCATTTAATGCAGAGAGAGAGAGGAATACATTACACACCACAGAATGTTAATGAACATCATCAGAATGGTCTAGGCATTATGGTGTGGGCAGGCATTATGCAGTACGGTCAGATAACACTGCATGTTTGTGCGAAGTACCATTACAGCCCAGAGATATTGCAGGGAGATTATTCTGGATTATGTCCATCTGTTCAGGATTGCAGTAGGTTATGAATTTCTGTTTATGGACAACCACCCCTCTCCATACAGGAGAGCTGAGGTGTGAAACACACCAGAAAGTGAGGATATTGACTGTAAGGAACACAGTCCCATGTTATGAAATCTGTTCTCTATTCCTTAGCAACAGCCATAGTGTAAAACTAATGCACGAGACAGGGTGTAATTTTTAAAGATGGATATTTGGAAAAAGAATAAAATGCTTTCCACCACAATTTTGCTTTTTATAAAAAGGTAACAGGCAGCTCTCAACTTTGAGGTGAAGAGGTTGTCACAGCAGATGAAATCATGATGAACCAGATGAAATCAGTTAGATTCCTTAAGACTGATAAACAATGGATGTAATCAGAATGGAATGTAACAGAAGATGAAGTCACCATCAAATGTAGGTGTGTTCACAATAGATGGAATACGAACACAACCTCACATTACTTAGCTCAGTACTGAACACAGAAGGTGATGTTGTGAGTTCCATCCATCGTACAGGAGGTCAGAATCACAATGACAGGACCAATATTGATAAAGTTTATAATATTTTCAACAAAGTTTGTAGGGTAAACTATGAGAAGTGAAAGAATAGGACAAATGCCATCCAAAGATTTCAGAACAGCAGCATTTACTTGCTAGAGAAGGTATATTACATAGAAACAAGAAAAACAATATTCAGAAGGCAATACCTTGAGCCTTTTTATCTTGTCCATTGTGTTATTTTTGTTCTAAGTGTCAAATAACAACAACAAACTGTTTTTCTCACCCAACAAGGCTAATTTTTGCATCAATTTATGTTTCCACTAACTGTGCCCTGTGATGTTACCCATGGTTAAAATGCCGAAACTCACTAGCCACATATATGTGCCATCACAAAAGTTATATCTTAGAGGTACTGGGGAGGCATGAACCACTTGCAACCCAGCAAACAGAAGGCATGGCAGAGAGTGCAAGGATAATTGAGATAATGGGTGAAGCTGGCAGCTTACATGTCACTAAAAACTCACTCATTACTTAAGGCAAAAATTTTTGTGTAACCTTGTAATGAATTACAAAATGTTCCAGGAAAGGGAGTAAATAATTTTATGACTGTTTCAGACAAGCCTAGCACAGAAAATACCATGATTCTCTTGCAGTGTATGGAGAGCCAGAAATCTACTGTAACAGGTCTCAGTAAACAATGGTGCAAGAATTTTTATTCCTTGTGTATATGTAGAGACTTCTGATTCTCAATATATGCAAACAGCCAATGTGGAGCTGCCTGTGTGAAAACCATGAGATGTCCAGAAGAATACCTGACAATTTTAATGTTTGTCATTGACTCTTATTTCCAGTGATCAAGCAGGTCAGTTTCAAAAGGAACTGCAAGCATTTGAAGTGGAAAGACAAGTTTGTTGGGATGATAGGAATTTGTGGTGTAAATACTCTCTCTCCTTTGGCTCTGCTGGTGATGATGGTGGCCTGCATGGTGTGCCTTCTCAGTGCTATTGAACAATCTTGGTGCATCCACGTTATGCATCAGTAGGTGCCAATCATACCGATGACAAACCCATCTCCAGCTCCAACTTGTGGATGGCATGCCCAACATCTCTAATGAGCTTAGAAATTCTACAGGGTATGTAGCATCATCTCTTGTCATCACTGTATTGGCTGATGGTCACCTCATCAATAATTTTTTTTGCTCATGTTTCCCACCACTTCATTCTTGGATGCCAATATTCTTCTGACACATAACCACTTCTCGTTGCTTAAGTTCTGCTACAAGCTCATTAAAACCTCATTAATTAGGTTATCTTCTGTGCTTACAACACTGCAGAAGCAGCTTACAAAATCTATTAAGCCTTCCATATCCATTTCCATGCAGTCCTTGCTCACCCTGAAGTGGTATTGAGCAAACAGCCTAGACTCTCAGTCATTGTACACCTGGAGTCTCATATTAGGTGTGAGGTTCAATCTTTTATGTTTACCCACAGTGGCAAAGTCTTGACCCTCCTGCTCATTGTGGGTTGGGCAAGCTGAAATCAGACAGCAGACAGCCGTTTTCTCATCATTGAGAAAATGTTGTCCTCCACAAGTTTCAGCTCTTCATTGAAATATATATTGTCACTGGCCTATGCTGTCCCTTGGTCAGGTGTGCAATCTCTTCTGACAGTATGGTTTTATATCTGTTACAATGTGTCATAGGATTCGAGAGTCCGCAGGTGTTCAACTTCATAGGTGAGAATTTTCTTAACCTGGCCTATCTGAGCACATTATGCCATCCTCCATCATTGCATCTCAGAGTCTGTCATCTTCCAAAAGGTCCCATTGCCTCACATGCTTCGTGGAATGTGACTTTTTTCCTGTTCATTGACTGTTTTGAGGTCCTGAAAACTGACAGGGCCCCAGATGCAAGTCAGCAGCAACTGTACACAATAACAGTCTAAGTCTGTTACATACACAGTGTAAATTCTTCCCAGGGCATCAAATGCCCTAACACATTGTCAGCCTCCAATGGGGTTTTTCTGTACACAACATTTTCTGTGATGCATTCTGTGCATAGTATTTTGGTACTTTCACGTACAGTGAAGTTTGGGCAATATAGTCCATTGGGCACAGATGGAGCTGTTACTTGACCTAGCAAGTTGGCCTCCATGGAGAACTCATGCTTGCCACTGGGAAGGTGCACAGCAAGACGTGTCACTGTTGGGTGCCTCTTGTGAAGAGACAAGCCCAATATTTGCCATTTTGCTTCACTGTTGCCCACATATAAACCCATTAAACATTGCACTTCATCTATTGTGTCAGTATTAGTGTAGCCCTGCTGTTGCACAGTAAATGTCACCTGGTCACTGCCTGTGTTTATTCGCTTGAAAAAGTATTTAATTCCCTGAACTGAGTAACAAGACTCCATATTAATGTCGGCATTAAAAGTTCTGGAAAGGAGAGGTGAGTATGGAACCACCCAGCTATTGCCCACTATGATATCTTGTGTGGTACCTCTCATTTTAAAAGTGGCAGTATGCCCCTTTCCTCGGGTGCTCTGTGTCTCTACAAAGGAAATCCATTCTCAATCATTTGGGTCTCTTTCAAACCTCGAGTGGCTGCGCTTATAAAGTGTGCCATCCACAAATAACATTCCCTTGTACCATTGCATTGTTGTTTTACAATTGCAATCTCATACCTAATCCTTCATGACTGCTTCACCTAGCAAAATGATAAGTTGTGCAGCCATACATCCAACTGAGCAGCAGTAATATGAAATAAACAAAGTGCAGGGTGAGAAAAAAATGTGCAATCCATGCAAGAAAATAACCCAGATTCAGAGCTTGCAACACAATCCCATACTGTGGCAGTTGTAACAAGATAACTAGGAATCGAATTAGTGGTTCGATGGGATCTGATGCAACTAAACTGTTTAATGCTTTGAGAGGATATTACTGTAGCGTCACACTTGAATGCAGTAATGGAGTTATATAATTAAAGTTTACTTTATTATTGTTTAATCAAACAATAAACATGTACATTTATCTTATCATTCTTTAATTAAACTAAGATTAAACTGTGATTTTGCACCTACACCTTTAGCTTGGTAACATAAAGACAGCTATTCTTTACAAGGGTATAAAGTGTGCTACATGCCCGCTTTTGTTATAAAAAAACAGTGAGCCCATTGTTCAAGGGTTAACAGTGCCCGAGAATACTTTTTGCTGCATTTCCTGCCCCTCATGCATGAGGTCATAGGGTTCCGTGCCCTGCAAGGACTGTGGATTAGGCTCTTAGTGACCATGTCACATAGCTTTTTGTCTGCACTGTGGTGGGCAGCTATGCTCATATCACTTGAATGATTTGGTTTGGCCTCAATTCCTGTTTTAATCTCAGCAACAAGTATACATGTGGCAAGCTGCATTTTTGCCACTTAACAGAATACATGAAGCACTGCACCCCACCACAAAAAAAGCTCTTTCTTGAGGAGAGCCACCACCTTTAGCATTTTAATCTTAAGAAGTCATGCTACAGTATTGTGACAGTCTGTCAGTTTCTGCCATCCATCAGTTCTTCCCTGATCTTAGTCCAGAGTGGGTTTCATGAGAAGATGCCCAGCTGACCATAGTTCCAGACATAGTAGAAGGCATCCTGGGTACCTTGGACTGTCCACAAATGACAGTAGGAGGATGACCACCTGATCTAAGTCATTCAGACTGCAGTCATTCAGACTGGCATCTTGCAGGTGGATGTAATGCTCTGCATGCAACTTACTTTGGTTTAGCACTGTGTACCTTAAGATGCCTGTTATCCATCTTCATGTACATGTCTACCAAAAACTGAGACAGCACAGTGACAAATTGAAGTCATGTTTACGGACCATCATGTGAAACGCATCCACATCACTTTCTTGTTCGGTTCAATTGCACAGTTGCCAGATTTGTCTGGGGGATGCAAAATGATATCCTTCTTGATCTTTCCAAAATATAATTAGAGCATCACAGTAGCAGTGTGTCCATGATCATGATGATGGGGTCATTGAGCTTGCACATAACACTATCCCTTGGGGCAGTGTGCCTGACACTCGTGACCACAGCTGCAACCTCAACCGCAGCTGTCATGTTGTAGCAGTACACATGCTACTTGCTCAGCATTTTATCCACACGGATCACAAGCCTGTAGCTCTTATCAGGCATATTTTTAAGAACTGTTTTAAACTCACACAAAAACACAAAGTGATCATGCAGAACTTGTTGTATTTTCAGTACACCTGTTATCTCCGGCTCATCGTCTGCTATAAAGTAAACTTGCAAAAATCTTTGTTTACTGTTGGATTGAGGAAAAAGGCATCCTATTTTATGGTGCACTTCCCCCTGCACTGTAAAGGTTGATGAAAACCCAGGCGTGAAAAGAATTCTATGTGCCCCAAAGCAGGTCATGTGAAAACATAAATTACATTTTTTATACTGTTTAGAAACCTTTGGTCCCATTAGAAAATAATTCTTTTAAACGATTGACCAGCACTTCTAATGTGACCTAAGAGCAACAGAATTCTTACCGTTTCTTGCTTCCATTTCAGTGCCTCGCAAAAATCTACATGCCTTGTTCACTTGGTCAATTTTTATGACCTTGTGGTTAGTGTAATCTGAAGTTGGATCACAGTTGAAAGCACATTTAAAAAAATCCATAGGTATTCAATGAAAGTATATGCCAACATTCACTTTGTCTTTGAGCAACAGCGAGTCAGTGCACATCTGTCTCTTCGACTGTTTCAAAGGGACTCACAGAGGTCATGCATGCTGCATTCTCCTGATGCTAAGAAGCCACAGCTTCAGCTGTCTCAGAAGCACATTGTGAGGCCATGTGTTGCACTGTATACTGTTGTCAAGTATATGATAGCTCAGGTGTCTCGGCTGCACAGTAAGATGTAAGACGTTCAGCATTCTGTTGGCATCAAGCAAAAGCCAGAGCTGAGGTTTCAGTCACTCGAGCATTTACCTGAGACTCTACTTGCTCAATTCTCTGCTGGTTATCATGAACTAATGATTGTTGCTGTCTAGCCATCCTGTAAGCTCTGAGAAAGATTCAACATGTGTCTAACAGTCACAGACATTTAAATAGTAATACCGAAGCCGAGGAACTGATGTCATAAGATATCTGACCTAAACAACCTAACCTAATAAGAAACTACACTAACAACAGTACAACCACTTGGATGACACAATCAGTAATCCAAAACAAATGCCAATGAAGCAAAGAAAAGAAACAACAAACCTAGCTGAGAAACAAACTATCATGATTGCACAAACCAACGAAATCACAAAAGAAACTATGGATCACTCAAATTCAACCAGAAAAGTCATGTTAGTGTCTGAAAAGCACACTTTTGAAATGCTAAAAACAATTGGAATCGACAAAGAAACCATGAATCATTGAAAACCAAAGAGAAAAACTAAGTCAATGCCCAATAATCATGCTAATATCACAGTCCAATACCCTTCGACAATCCAAGTTCTCTCAACATTAATTCATCTGGACTGTGGAGACCCTAGGAGGAAAGAAAGAATCCAAACAGAAAAACCAAATCACTGTTTACGAATCCCTATAATATCACAATCCAATGCACTTCCCAAACATTCTATGTGCTGTGAAATATTTTCATGCACATGTGTTAAATTTTATCCTACAAGAATATTCCTGCTGTCCTAGTCCTTACACAGGTACTTACTTCACTTGTCAAAATGGCTAAAAACTGATCTCTATGCTAAATTTAATACATTCATTTGACAGTTAACTTTCATTGGTAACTTTTCAGTCATGTTACCCATCAAAAAGGAACAGTGTATTCCAAAGTTCATCCAAATGCATCCAGCTGCTTCAGTGTGAAGGAGTGACTCAATGATGAAATCAACCATGCAATTTCTAGTTTGGTGGCACGCAAATTTTATAATATTTGTACATGCAACATCTACTCTCATCGTGTATGTGCCAATTACCAATGGATACACTCACATATCGTAATCAAGCTCAGCCTCACTGTTAGCCTATCATATTCTACATGTAAAAGCACAACATCTCTCTGTCACACGGCATTTAAATGACACCACTGCTGTGGGTCTTCAGGCATCTCAGAGGCTATGAGAAATGTCTGATCCTCAATGCCTAAAATGCAACATCCTGTATCGAAGTATGGATTAACCACTTTGAGGATTGTATAAGAATTGTATTCATTATGTTAAACTATATTATTCAGGACATATTAAACAATGAAAGCATTTTCACAAATATGATTCTGTTCAAAAGGCAAAGAGTAAATAGCTTTTCATAAGAGTAGTTATTTTTCCACATTTCACATTATATTCTTCAAATCAATAAATATACCGCACTGCACATCCTGTGTGTTAATTCAGGGTATAAAAAATTCCATTCCAGTTTTTTCCAAATCCATTCAGTACTTTCAGCATGAAGGTACAACAAACAAACTCACACACAAACTTTTGCATTAATATGTGGGATTTGTGTCTAGTGTAGGCTTTCTCTCTGTCATGGTATTGTAAAACCTAAACCATTTTCACTTTCAGGAAATCAATCTCTTTTGTGCAAGAACACTCATAGGAGAATAGTGATGGTCATCACACAACATTCATGTGTCATGAAAACAAAGCAATCAGGAAAATAAAGATTAAGAAAACACAAAAAAATCAAAAATGTATTTTGGAATACTATTAAAAGTTTATGTTCAAAGTTAATAGTATAGATACAATGGAAAACAACACATTTCCTGCAACTTCATGTCTTGGAAACATTCATAAACAAGCAGCATACAGGTCAATGTTGCACAGGAACATGGCAGCTACATACTGATTGGCCTATTTTGTTTTAATCACTGGTAAAATTCTGGGTGTGTGAGTGGCTGCACTGTTTTAATGGCCAGTAAACTAGTGAGGCTATAATTGGAAGAGAGCAAAAGATGTGCAAATCTCTGACGGGTAAGTGTCTTGGCATAAGATGGTAACACACTGGATATTGAACAAGTGTGTTTGCTTAAAAGCTCTCTAATTGGCCAATGGGTATGACATAAGAAGTAACTGAAAATAACGTGACTGTTCACTAAAATACTAGGTTGTGATTTGAGGAGGGGGAGGTGGAACTACTCCATCTTCTATGACTGCCTTCAAAGATTGCCCTCATGCTAATACTTAATATATTTTTCTTTACTCCTTTTTTTACTTTTTGCACCCATAATGCGTATGTAGAATGAATCTGAATTCAATAAAACATTAACGAGACTCTGTCTCGCTTCCATTTATCATTCAAATTATTCTTTTTAGTATGCTGATTGTAATAGGACATGTAGTTTTCCCAGAAACCAGGTTACATTAAGAATTCTACTAATTAATACTGTATGCAATAGCACATTTCCAGTAAGCCAATACATAGTTTTATAACCAATGGCACTAGTCATTAGAATGGCAAGCACCTGGCCTTTACAGAAACATACACTCCTGGAAATTGAAATAAGAACACCGTGAATTCATTGTCCCAGGAAGGGGAAACTTTATTGACACATTCCTGGGGTCAGATACATCACATGATCACACTGACAGAACCACAGGCACATAGACACAGGCAACAGAGCATGCACAATGTCGGCACTAGTACAGTGTATATCCACCTTTCGCAGCAATGCAGGCTGCTATTCTCCCATGGAGACGATCGTAGAGATGCTGGATGTAGTCCCGTGGAACGGCTTGCCATGCCATTTCCACCTGGCGCCTCAGTTGGACCAGCGTTGGTGCTGGACGTGCAGACCGCGTGAGACGACGCTTCATCCAGTCCCAAACATGCTCAATGGGGGACAGATCCGGAGATCTTGCTGGCCAGGGTAGTTGACTTACACCTTCTAGAGCACGTTGGGTGGCACGGGATACATGCGGACGTGCATTGTCCTGTTGGAACAGCAAGTTCCCTTGCCGGTCTAGGAATGGTAGAACGATGGGTTCGATGACGGTTTGGATGTACCGTGCACTATTCAGTGTCCCCTCGATGATCACCAGTGGTGTACGGCCAGTGTAGGAGATCGCTCCCCACACCATGATGCCGGGTGTTGGCCCTGTGTGCCTCGGTCGTATGCAGTCCTGATTGTGGCGCTCACCTGCATGGCGCCAAACATGCATACGACCATCATTGGCACCAAGGCAGAAGCGACTCTCATCGCTGAAGACGACACGTCTCCATTCGTCCCTCCATTCACGCCTGTCGCGACACCACTGGAGGCGGGCTGCATGATGTTGGGGCGTGAGCGGAAGACGGCCTAACGGTGTGCGGGACCGTAGCCCAGCTTCATGGAGACGGTTGCGAATGGTCCTCGCCGATACCCCAGGAGCAACAGTGTCCCTAATTTGCTGGGAAGTGGCGGTGCGGTCCCCTACTGCACTGCGTAGGATCCTACAGACTTGGCGTGCATCCGTGCGTCGCTGCGGTCCGGTCCCAGGTCGACGGGCACGTGCACCTTCCGCTGACCACTGGCGACAACATCGATGTACTGTGGAGACCTCACGCCCCACGTGTTGAGCAATTCGGCGGTACGTCCACCCGGCCTCCCGCATGCCCACTATACGCCCTCGCTCAAAGTCCGTCAACTGCACATACGGTTCACGTCCACGCTGTCGCGGCATGCTACCAGTGTTAAAGACTGCGATGGAGCTCCGTATGCCACGGCAAACTGGCTGACACTGACGGCGGCGGTGCACAAATGCTGCGCAGCTAGCGCCATTCGACGGCCACCACCGCTGTGCCGTGCGTGTGATCATTGCTTGTACAGCCCTCTCGCAGTGTCCGGAGCAAGTATGGTGGGTCTGACACACCGGTGTCAATGTGTTCTTTTTTCCATTTCCAGGAGTGTATTTCAATTTTATTGGAACTCATTAACTCACCATATAATTAATATTAAATTTTGTCGAAACCCAAAATTTCTATCGCTAAGTTCCAGCTAATATCACAATACTTTTGTCACTCCAATTTTTTCTAGACCAAAGAACTCCCTCCACTAATTAGTTAAACCATTAATTAAGAACTGTGTACATTATCACAAATGATTATGACTCTAAATATAGTTGCCATACTTGCAGTTACGGATTCCACAGCCTAGACACTCTAAATATTCTGTCACTTTTTTTTACTTTATTAACTAAACAATTTTTATGTAAACCAAGTTATTGCGGACTTAGTCCAATTATTAAAATTGAACCTAGCGGTTTTTCAAATCATTATTAAAATTGAACCTAGCAGTTTTTCAAATCATTATGTAGTTTCGAAATACTAAAATGTTCATATGTTGTTCTTTATAAGACCTACCCCATCTCCAAAATTGGTAACCTGCAACCAGTAATCACACATGTAAGATCTATGTAAAAAGCCTGCTGAAATCTGTGGTTAGCAGTCACAGTATTGGCCCTTCCTTAAAAGTTTGCTGTTGACTATTATTGTGTTAAAGCTTTTATAGTAAACCTGGGCTTGATCAGTGTATTATTAACATTTCAGGGAAAGACTGTCTTTTGAATTGACATGATCTATGTATTCATGTGACTCACGTAATTTGTTAATATCATGCAGCAAGTTGTACTCTCTTCAATGACCCTCTTTGAATCAACATGTGAGTAACTTTGATTCTGGTAATGTATGGTGTCAATATTGTAGACATTACTGTTTATTTGTGTCAGCTACCAGAAGATTTGTGTACTGATTTCTTATACAAACTGAAACCATCATGATATTGTGACTGTTGTGTGAGACTTTGATTTCAACAGCTTAGTGAGTATTCTGCCACTGTCACACTGATGAGTTGTTAGAAGATGCCTGCCTTTATAAACCATTTTTCGTGAGAACTGCAACTACTCATTGTACTGTCTCTAGTGATAAAAATATGGGAAAAAGCTAAATTAATTAAAAATGTCTGGTACACATTATTAGAATATTTCCTGTAACACCAACTTTACAACAATTCAATGAACCTTCTTCAATCGCACACCAAGTGGAGAGTAGGTAACCTCACCAGGTAGGTGACCTCACAAGGGAAGGAGAACACTGCAGGAGAGCATGACAGGGAAAGTGCGGAGGGGGGATTTGTGGGTTCCACCTTACAGCACAATAAGTGAACCTGATAGCACTTTGCTGTATCACTAATGTATCTTTCTCTTTACTCATCCGCCTAGACCTCATGTTAATTCCAAAAGATATTTTGCATTATGCAGTTAACACCAACTGACAAGTATACTGGTGATGAGGTATCTCTCACCAAAATAGCTTTTATTTACATTCTGTACTCAGTCTTAGTACACTGTTTAGTAAAAGTTACGTATTATTGCAGTTTTTTGTATACCCTTTGAAACAAATGTGGAGGTCTTAACATTAATCCGTCAGTGATTTGTACATGTGTTTGACTACGCAGTACATGTACTATCTTAATGTGAATTGCCTTTGGAGGGAAGTAAGTCTGAGATGCACTGGCAGTTGACACACATATTTATACGTGTGAAATGATACTGAAACTTGGATTTTTAAAACACATCTGATTATATGCTCTTATTAAAATTACTTTGTTACTGACAGACAGCAGTGGTGGCAGGCAATGTTGTCAGCATCCAGCATGCAGCCAGCCACACTTCACAAGACGCGATGCACACTTTAAAAAAAAAAAGAGGCAGCACAGCAAGAACGGGGCACGCAGGAAAGGTCTATGGCAGGGGTGGCCAAGATTCCAACACGTGGTCTGTGCATGGAGGGGAAGAGGTGAAAACAGCGAATACACTGCATTTAAATGGCAGTACCACCATACTGCATGTGACCTGGTTTTGTATTTCACATTTTACAGTAATACAGATCACAAAGAAAACAAGTTTTCAGTATTAGTTAACTATTTTTGGTGCACTGAAGATGCAATACAATTTTTATTTGATATGAACTTTCAGCATTCGGGCAGACACAATCTCACAGAGCATTGCACTCAAGCTGTTTCATAATTAAAAACAGGACTTTCACACAAATATGTTGACTGAAATATTGTAGCACTTTTGCAACCTCATTATGAACACTTAGAAAATCTACTCGAGAAAAGCAATGTAGATGTCCTGGACAGTTTTAACATAAAAAGATTTGTATTGAAAACTGGAATTACCTTGTAGGTCAATCAGTTACATCTCCAAATGTACAGGAGTGCTTTCAACTGAGACAGCAAATGGTCTCAAAAACAGATATTAGATTGACAGTATCCACAAAACCTTATAAAAGCATCATTGTAATTTTTACAAGGCCATGATGAATTCTTCAAACATTGCACTTTCTTTAATGCCAGTCAGTTTAGTGAACTGGACTGTCTTTGTCAGAATGTGTCCCTTCTACAATGTGATTTTTTTTTAAAATGCATCCCCATCAAATTGGAAAGGAGTTACCCTATAATGTCTTGATGTGGGCAGTGTGCAATTGACATTCTCTTAAAATGTGAAGTCCGCAATGCATTTTGGATGTTCAAATTTTAATTCCTGCACTCCTTTTTTCTTCATAAATTCAACACTAACACAATTTAAATAGAAAAATCTTTCCAGACATGTCTCTTGACTTAACCAATGCACTTCCCAGTAATATATGAAGTCATCACACTCTTCGTTCATTTCCGTTGGAAACTATTGCAAGTGAAAATGGAATAATGTGTGCAACTTCAGGAATTTCACTATTTCTACCATCAATTTTTTCAAGTGCACAGTGAAGAGTAAACAGTGCTGACACCACAATTCTGCTGAACTCAAGAGAGTTGTGCTGATCACAAAACGCCACACCGCAATACAAAATGAAAGGTTGCACTGTTCCGGTTGCTTCCGAAAAGGACCAAGGAAAGCTGACTGCCACACCAGGCCTTGACGCACACACAGTGCATACATGAAGTTTGGCATATCATGGGCAGCACTGAACTAGAGGTTGTATGACTAGCTGGTGGCTAACCCCTACCACTCAACTTGCTGAAACATAAAACGGAAAGTAATTTTAATGAGGAGGTATTGAATAGAACTGGGGAGAAGAGGAGTTTGTGGCACAACTTGACTAGAAGAAGGGACCAGTAGGTAGGACATGTTCTGAGGCATCAAGGGATCACAAATTTAGCATTGGAGGGCAGCGTGGAGGGTAAAAATCGTAGAGGGAGACCAAGAGATGAATACACTAAGCAGATTCAGAAGGATGTAGGTTGCAGTAAGTACTGGGAGTTGCAGAAGCTTGCACAGGATAGAGTAGCATGGAGAGCTGCATCAAACCAGTCTCAGGACTGGAAACAACAACAACAACAATAACTGACATTCTTCCACACTGCCTTTAACAACTTAGAAAGATAATCAGTGGAGAAAACAACTCTTAATGGGGTCATAATGACCACTACATATATTATGAGAGGCAGCAGCCATTGTATGACATCAAAAGTTGAAAACTCTTGTCTAGAAATGAGTAACAGATATCACAGACAATGTAGCCTGATCAGGACCATACCTCTGTCAGGCTGCCTGCACAAGAATGAGGATCGTATTCCTTACAGCTTGCCAACCTTCTCCATGCCAGACCTCAAAAGAGCAAATCTATCCTCAGATTTCAAGAGATCTGAAGGGTTTTCCACTCTGCCTTCATGAAACATTGCTCTCATAGAATGCAGACATTGCATAGGGGTGGTGGCTTTTTTTTTTTTTTTTTTTTTTTTTTTTTTTTTTTTTTTTGAGGGGGGGGGGGGGGGGGCGCAAAACTTCTATGGTCATTAGCGCCCAGCCCGTGACTTAGGAAACAGTAAAAAACCGAAATTTAAAACCAGCAGCAATGGGAACAAAGTCATAAAATTTGAGAAACTAAAAGCAGAAGGAATGCTTAAAAATCCACTACAGAAAGGGGTTGGTTGTCCCCAAAAAAAGCTTCAAATGACGGACGTCATTTCACTGTCACTAATAAACTGGAGAACGCGGTCGGCTGAGCGCGTGTCATCTGCTAAAATCGACGATAGATCAGGCGATAGCTGTAGACGGGAGCGTAACGGATTAAAATAGGGGCATTCAATTAAAAGGTGTCTTACCGTCCACAGCTGAGAGCAGTGGGGACAGAGTGTGGAAGGATCGCCGCTTAAAAGATGTCGATGGCTAAAAAGACAGTGCCCTATCCGGAGTCTAGCTAAAATTACCTCCTCCCGACGACGTGTTCGGGAGGAAGAGGTCCAAGCGCAAGGAAGGGCTTTCACTTCCCGCAATTTATTATGGGGAAGTGTTGACCAATGTGCATGCCATAAATGAGCAACTTTGCGACATAAACCGCTCCGTAGATCGGTGAAGGGAAGCGACTGAATAGCTGGCCGAGGAAGAGAGACTGCAGCCTTGGCCGCTATATCGGCCACCTCATTCCCACAGATACCAGCGTGTCCCGGGAGCCAGAGGAACGCCACCGAGATGCCCCCCAGGTGGAGCAAGCGCAGACAGTCCTGAATCCGGTGGACCAGAGGGTGCACAGGGTAAAGAGCTTGGAGACTGAGGAGAGAGCTGAGAGAATCTGAGCAGATTACGTACTGTATCTGCTGATGGCGGCGGATGTAGTGGACAGCCTGGAGAACAGCGTAAAGCCCGCAGTATAAACCGAACACTGGTCGGGAAGCCAAAAGTGATTTGGGGTGTCGCCAACAATATAGGCACTCCCTACACCTAACGATGTTTTCGAGCCGTCGGTGTAAATAAATGTGGCGTCCGTCATTTGTGCACATACAGCAGCAAATGCCCGATGGTAAACAAGTGTAGGGGTACCATCCTTGGGAAATTGACAAAGGTCATGGAGCAAGTAGATCCGGGGACGGAGCCCAGGCGGTGCTGTACCCCAAGTTGTCAAGAAGGTTTTGGGAAAGCGGAAGGAAAGAGAATGGAGCAGTTGACGGAAGCAGACTCCCAGGGGTAGTAGGGAGGAGGAGCAGCCTGCATACCCTACATCAAAGGAGGCGTCGAAAAAAAGATCATGGGCTGGATTAGCAGGCATGGAAGACAGATGGCTAGCATAACGACTCAGAAGGACTGCCCGCCGATTGGACAGTGGAGGTTCAGCACTCTCAGCATAAAGGCTTTCCACAGGGCTGGTGTAAAAAGCTCCAGACACTAAACGTAATCCATGGTGGTGGATAGAGTCGAGACGCCGAAGAATAGACAGCTGAGCAGAGGAGTAGACTATGCTTCCATAATCCAATTTCGAGCGCACTAAGGCGCGATAGAGGCGGAGAAGGACCACTCGGTCCGCTCCCCAGGAGGTACCATTCAGGACACGGAGGGTGTTAAGGGAACGCAGACAGCGAGCCGAAAGATAGGAAACGTGGGAGGACCAGCACAGTTTTCTGTCAAACATAAGACCCAAGAATTTAGCGACGTCGGAAAACGGAAGGTTGACAGGACCTAGATGTAAGGAGGGCGGAAGAAACTCCTTACGTCGCCAAAAATTAACACAAACGGTCTTACTGGGTGAGAAACGGATGCCGGTTTTGATGCTCCACGAGTGGAGGCGATCGAGACATCCTTGAAGACGTCTTTCAAGAAGGCTGGTCCGTTGAGAGCTGTAGTAGATCGCAAAATCGTCCACAAAGAGGGAGCCCGAGACATCAGGAAGGAGACAATCCATAATTGGATTTATGGCGATGGTAAACAGTACAACACACAGCATGGAGCCCTGGGGTACCCCGTTTTCTTGGGAGAAAGTACGGGAGAGAGTAGGGTTCACCCGCACCCTAAATGTGCACTCTGCCATAAATTCGCGAAGAAAAAGGGGCAGCCGGCCTCGAAAGCCCCAAGAGAACAGTGTGCGGAGGATGCCTGTCCTCCAACAGGTATCGTATGCTCTCTCCAGATCAAAAAATATTGCTACCGTTTGGCGTTTCTGGAGAAAATTGTTCATGATATAAGTGGAGAGAGCAACAAGATGGTCAACTGCAGAATGATGCTTTCGGAATCCGCATTGGGCTGGTGTTAAAAGACTGTGGGATTCCAGCCACCAAGCTAAACGGTAATTCACCATAAGCTCCAAAACCTTACAGACACTACTCGTGAGAGAAATGGGGCGATAGCTAGAGGGGAGATGTTTGTCCTTCCCAGGTTTCGGAACGGGAATGACAATAGCTTCCCGCCATCGTCTGGGGAAGGTACTGTCGGTCCAAATTCGATTATAAAGGCGAAGGAGGTAACGCAGACTATGGGTTGATAAATGCAGCAACATTTGGACATGGATACCATCCGGTCCTGGGGCAGAGGAGCGAGAAGAAGAGAGGGCATGTTGGAGTTCCCGCTTGGAGAAAACAGTATTGTAGCTTTCGTGATTTTGAGAGGAGAAAGCAAGATGTCGCACTTCTGCTGCACGTTTCTTCGGGAGAAACGCTGGCGGGTAATTTGAAGAGCTCGAAATCTCAACAAAGTGCTGACCCAATGAGTTAGAAATTGCGACGGGGTCCACTAAGGTATCATGCGTGACAGTGAGCCCAGAGACCGGAGAGAAACTAGGCGCGCCTGAGAACCGTCGAAGCCGACTCCAAACTTCCGAGGAGGGAGTGAAGGTATTAAATGAGCTAATAAAGAATTTCCAGCTTGCCTTCTTGCTATCGCGGATGACGCGACGGCATCGTGCACGGAGCTGCTTATATCGGATACAGTTGGCCAAAGTTGGATGGTGACGGAAAATGCGAAGAGCACGTCGCCGCTCACGTATTGCGTCATGACATGCTTCGTTCCACCAAGGAACTGGGGGGCGCCGGGGCAATTTGGAGGTGCGTGGTATTGAACGTTCTGCAGCTGTAAGAATAACGTCGGTAATATGTGTGACCTCATCGTCGACGCTGGGAAAGTGACGGTCATCGAATGTCGCTAGAGACGAAAAAAGTGTCCAATCGGTTTGGGCAAACTTCCAGCGTCGCGAGCGCATACATGGCAGTTGAGGCTGCAGTCTAAGGACACATGGAAAGTGGTCACTCGAGTGTGTATCATCAAGGGCGAACCATTCGAAGCGCCGAGCTAGCGGAACAGTACCGACCGCAAGGTCCAAATGAGATAAATTTGTCGTGGAGGCAGACAAAAATGTGGGGACCCCAGTGTTGAGGCAAACTAGATCCGCTTGGTGGAAGACGTCTAGCAATAGTGAGCCACGTGGACAAGGATGTGGAGATCCCCAAAGCTGGTGGTGGGCATTTGAGTCCCCAACCAGCAAATAGGGGGGTGGAAGCTGACCAAGAAGATGAAGGAGATCAGCTCGTGCCATTGGTGTGGACGATGGAATGTATACCGTACAAAGAGAGAACGTGTATCCAGAAAGGGAAAGACGGATGGCGACAGCTTGGAAGGAACTGTTTAAGGGGATTGGGTGATAATGGAGAGTATCATGGAGAAGAATCATGAGTCCTCCATGGGCTGGAGTGCCTTCAACAGAGGGGAGGTCATATCGGACGGACTGAAAATGAGGGAGAACAAAGCGGTCATGGGGACGCAGCTTAGTTTCCTGAAGACAGAAGATGACCGGCGAGTAGGAGCGTAAGAAGATCGACAATTCATCCCGATTGGCTCGAATGCCGCGAATATTCCAGTGGATAATGGACATAGGGTGAACAGAAAATGGAGGAATGTGACCATGGGTGCTGTCAACTCAACGACTGCTCAGAGTTTGCGACCGACAGCATGGAATGGCATTCAGTCGAAGGCAGAAGATCCTGATTCATAGGTTGGTCAGGAGCAACTCCTGCCACCAGCGATCGGCCGGTTGACCGGCCACCAGCAGTGCGCCTCGGCGACACAGAAGGCGGCCGAGGGCGATTTCCGCCAGGTGGTGCTGTAGATGGGACTCGCCTTGGCGGAGAAGAAGAGGAACTGTGTTTCTTTGTAGCCTTCTTGGAAGTATGATGTTTAGATGAAGGAGGAACCGATGGTTGTGAAGTTGCAGTGCGTAATAACTCTTCACGAGTATGCTCTTTTTTCGAAGACTTGGCGTCTGACTTTTGGGCTCAAGATTTAGCAGAACCCGACGAAGGGTGAGCCATAGAGTGGGCAGGCGAAAGAGGTGAGGTTGAACGGGCGATCTTTGCGCTCGCCGATCTGACGACCGTGGTACTAAAGGTGAGGTCGCAAGTCTGCGTGGCCGCCTCCTTTGTTGGCCGAGGAGAAGCAAGGACAGTGCTGTATTTTCCTGTCTGAGGCACGGTGGGCTGTCGACTGGCGAATAATTTTCGAGCAGCAAAGGTCGACACCTTTTCCTTCACTCTTATTTCCTGGATGAGCTTTTCATCCTTAAAAACGGGGCAATCTCGAGAGGAAGCAGCGTGGTCACCCATACAGTTGATGCAGCGAGGGGATGGAGGTGGACAAGCACCCTCATGGGCATCCTTGCCACACGTAACACATTTGGCCGGATTGGAACAGGACTGGCTGGTGTGATTGAACAGCTGACATCGATAGCAACGCGTAGGGTTTGGGACGTAAGGGCGAATGGAAATTATCTCATAGCCTGCTTTGATTTTCGATGGAAGTTGAACTTTGTCAAATGTCAAGAAGACAGTGCGGGCTGGAATGATGTTCATGTCAACCCTTTTCATAACCCTATGAACAGCCGTTACGCCCTGGTCAGACAGGTAGTGCTGAATTTCTTCGTCAGACAATCCATCGAGGGAGTGTGTATAAACGACTCCACGCAAGGAATTTAAGGTACGGTGCGGTTCCACCCGGACAGGGAAGGTGTGGAGCAGAGAAGTACGCAGCAATTTTTGAGCCTGGAGGGCACTGTCTGTTTCTAACAACAGGGTGCCATTCCGTAATCTGGAACAAGACTTTACAGGACCTGCAATTGCGTCAACACCTTTCTGAATAATGAAAGGGTTGACCATGGAGAAGTCGTGACCTTCATCAGACCGAGAAACAACAAGGAACTGTGGCAACGATGGAAGAACCGTCTGTGGCTGAGACTCAGTGAACTTACGTTTGTGAGCAGACATAGTGGAAGGTGAGGAAACCATTGCGAAAGAATCCCCCATGATTACCGGCATCTCCGATGGCACGCTCCTCCCTTGTGGGGGCCCTCACTGAGGGCACACCCGCCTTAGGTGATTGTTCACACCTCAGGTCACACCTCCCGACAAACGGACGGAGGGACCAATCGGCACTTTCGGAAGGTATCAGCTTGGGTAATCACCCCTCCCTGGGCCTGGCCGTTACCAGGGGGTACGTACGTGTCCTACCTGTCTACCCGGGGCGGGGAATTACGCGTTACCCCGTCACCGGCTACGCATGGAAGTGCATGGGTCGGCCTTCAGACACGCACAGGGAGGAAAAAAGAGAAAGGGAAAGGAAAGAAGAGGGGGTCTCAAACGCCGCAGCGGAGAAAAGGGCAAAGAGAAGAGGGAAGGAAAAGGGAAGGAAAAGAGAAGGACAGAGGAAGGACGAGGACTTGCAAGTGTAGAAAGCAAGGAATTTGGAACAGTTTCGAGCGTCCGTCTCCGGACGTAGGCACAAACCATACTCCCAGAGGGGGAGAAAGGGAAGGTAAGAGCCAGTGGTGAGGGGGGAGGGGGGGGGGCGAAGATGGGGGACGGGGAAGGATTCGGAAAGGGAAGGGAAGGTATGCAGCCCGGAAAGGAAGGAGGGCCACATTAGCTCGGGGTCCCGTGCTCGCTACGCACGTGTCCACAAAAGAGTTGTGGACCCCCTGGGGGAGTGGTGGCTTGTGTGGCTCCTTGATACAGATAGCCACACTGTAGGTCCAACAACAATGGAAGGATATCTCTAGAAAGGCCAAGTAAACATGGAGTGTCTGAAGAGGGGCAGCAGCCTTTTCAGTAGTTACCAGGACAACAGTCTGGATGATCGACTGAGCTGGCCTCGTAACATCAGCCATCATGGTCTTCCCTGTGCTGATACTGCGAACAGCTGAAAGCAAGGGGTAACTACTACCATTACCTTTCCCCCTTGTCATGCAGGTCTACTGCATGGATAAATTACTGTAGCATCCTATTGGGTAAAATATTTTGGAGGTAAAATAGTTATCTATTTGGATCTCCAGGTGTGGACTGCTCAGGAGGAGGTGGTCATCAGGAAAAACAAAACTGATGTTCTGTGGCTCGGAGCATGGAATGTTGATTCCTTAAGTGGACAGGTAGGTTAGAAAATATGAAAAGGGAAACGGATAGGTTGAAGCAAGACATAGTCTAGGATTAATAAAGTTTATTGGCAGGATGAACAGAACTCCTGGTCAGGTGAATATAGGGTTATGGATACAAAATCAAATAGAAGTAATGTAGGAGTAGGTCAAATAATGAATAAGAAAATAGGAATGTGGGAAAACTATTAAGAATAGTATAGTAAATGCATTACCATAGCCAAGGTAGACATAAAGATGACACCTTTAACAGTAGTACATGTTTATATACAAAACAGCTCTACAAATGATGAAGATATTGAAAGAATGTTAGTACATGTTTGTATACAAAACAGCTATGCAAATGATGAAATATTGAAAGAATGTATGATGAGAAGAAAGAAAGTATTCAGACAGTTAAGGGAGATGAAAACTTGATTGCAATGGGTAACTGGGATATGGTAATAGGAACAGGAAGAGAAGGAAAAATAGTAGGACTCAGGGAAAGGAATGAAAGAGGAAGTTGCCTTGTAAAACTTTGCACAGAGTGTAGAAGTTAATCACTGCTAACACTTGGTTTGAGAATCATTAAAGAAGAATATATAACGGAAAAGAGACCTGGTGACAGTGGCAAGTTTAAGACTGATTATGTAATGGGAAGACATAGAGTTTAAAACCAGATTATAACTGTAAAATGTTTCCAAGTCCAGATATAAACTCTAACAATAATTTACTGGTTTTGAACTATACATTAAAACTGAAGAATTTGCAAAACAGTGGGAAATTAAATAGATTGAACCTGGATAAATTGAAAGATCAGAGGTTGTTGAGAGTTCCAAAGGCAACATCAGACAATGGTTCATTAAAACAGGGAAAGGAATACATTATAAGATGAAAGGATAGATTTGTGAGATGAAGTAGTGTAGCAACAGAGGATGAAACACATAAAAATACAAACAATGGAAACTCAAGGTTAGGATAGCAACATTGTAGACAGATTGCTACTTAATATAAAGATGACATATTAAGTTGCAGACAGGCACAATTAAGAGACACTTATACATAAGCTTTCAGGTACAGCCTCCACCAGAAAAAGGAAGAGAAACACACACCATTCATCCACACAGGCAAGCACACCTCATGCACACATGACTGCCAGCTCCGGCAGCTCAGAACAGTATCTGTCCCAATGTGTCTCTCTTTCCTTTTCTGATAAAGGCTGTAGCCAAAAGCTGTCTTTTAATTGTGCCTGTCTGCAACTTACGAGTGCCATTTTTACAATAAAAAGCAGTCTATCTTTTCATATATCGTTGATATCCCAACCTGAATGTTCCATTATCTGAAAGTTAGCAATTTGGTACATGTTTACTTAGGAACAATGATAATGAAGTTTTAAATTACTGTTATTTGTAAACCAATTACACCAATGGCTCCTTTAACTAAATGATAGCAATGGATAATAAAGTTAAGCTGACTTAGCTCTGAGTTACTATTTGAGATTTTTGGTACTGCACACTTTGTCCTATAAAATACTATTGAAAATATTTGCAAAAACAGGGGGGGGGGGGGGGGGGGGGGGAGTAGAGGGGTGGGGCTGGGGGGAGAGGTACGAAGAAAAACATAACAGCTGGGAAGAGTCTACATGCCTTGTCACCAGGTCTTTCAGTGCTCTGCCAAATTCTTTTCTCATTATCATATCTCCTGTCTCAACATCTCCTTCCCTTTCCCATTTTTTATAAAATTACCTTGAAGTTCATTTCCTTTACATAGCCCCTCTATATATTCTTTCCTCCTTTCAACTTTCTCTTCTTTGCTTAATGCTAGTCTTCCATCTGAGCTCTTGATATTCACACACATACTGCTTCTCTTTCCTCCAAGGGCTGGTTTAATATTGGCATGGGTGCTGTCAAACTGTCCCACACTATATATGCTTCTATATACTTATTTGTCCCATATCCACTCTATTTTGCTTAGCCATTTTGCACTTCCTGTCAATTGCAATATTTAGACATTTGTATTTATTTTCACCTGCTTCATTTACTGCATTTTTATATTTTCTCCTTTCATCCATTATATTCAGTATCTCCTCTGATACCCAAGAACTTCTACTATACCCTGTCTTTTTACCTACAAAGTAGGAAAAGACAGATTGCTACTTACTGTAAAGACAACATGTTAAATTGCAAACACACAATGTTAAAAGACACTTACACATAAGATTTCAGCCACAGCCTTCCATCGGAAAAAGGAAGAGAAACACACACCATTCCTTCGCACTACCAAGCACGCCTCACGCACATATGACTGCCAACTCTGGCAGGTCGGACAAGAATGCAGCTATCACACGGAATGGAAGTAGCAATCTAGAAGACACAAGAAAGGGGAAGGGATAGCAGTGTACAAGTGAGGGCAAGTAGGGGGACAGAGGAGTACTGTCTGGCAGAATACACAACTAGACTGCTAACTGGCACGGCATTGGGAGATTGTGGGGCAGGGAGGTGGGTAAAAATGAAATGAAAAAGGAGGAGAGAGGGGAAGTTAGTAGGTGTATCGGTAGAAGGCAGTACACAAAGAGGGTGGGAGATGATAATAAAGAGGAGAGGATAGGAAAGTGGATGTGGAAACTGTTGGGTGGAGGATGTGGGGACAGTATGTTACTGTAGGTTGAGGCTGGGATATTTATGGGAGTGAAGAATGTGTTCTCAGTATAACTATCCCCTGCCCCACAATCTCCCGATGCTGCACCTGTTGGCAGTCTAGCCCCGCACACTCCATCAGACTGCACTTCCTCACCCCCCAACACCTACTTGTACATTGTTATCTCTTAGCCTGCCCCGCCCCCTTCATATGCTGTGCATGAGGTGTGCTTGCTTGTTTGAATGAATGGTGTGTGTTTCTCTTTCCTTTTCTAATGAGGACTGTTGCCAATAGCTTATGTGTAAGAGTCTTTTAATTGTGCCTGTCTGCTACTTAACATGTCACCTTATGGTAAGTAGCAGTCTATCTTTTCATACATTTATGTTAACATTCAGATAAGATAGATAAAAGTATATATACTGTTACTGAAATAGGATTCAATATTTCGGCAAACTAGAGCATAATCCAATAGCACTTATTGTTTTATCTAAAGGTCCTCAGTCAAACAAACCTAATTCCACTATTCAGTTATTCAAAAATAGATATATTTAATGGTAAATTGTAAAAATACAGCAAACAATAATAGATAAATGTATTGCTAATTATTGTAATCTTATAAAAGAGAGGCTGCCGGGAACCATTTCAGTCTGTAGTAGGTTATGATGTAAGTAAGATCTGTGCACAAAATTATTGCACAATGTACGCAGACAAGTTAGTACAAAATTAAATGTCATATTAAGGTGTCGAGGTTTATCTAAATTCCCTATCCAACAGTTTGTACAGTGACTATTTTTCAGTGGCTGACTGTGAACTTGATTTTAGTTCCATATGTTCTACAGTGTGTACTGTGATAATAGGACTGAACTGTGAACTGTGCTTTGCCTTTGTTTAGTTTCAATATGACTCTCTACATGGAAGAACAGTGTCATTAGTGAATGGGTTTGTTAGATTACTGCACTCAAACACCAAGTCACATTACAGAATGTCAGAAGAGTGTGGTAAGTGGCTAACTCTTTATCTGTGCATAAATTACAGTGAATGAGATTCAAACTGGCCGTAAACCATAGATTATTTGATATCAAAGTGGCATTACAGTGTTTTTGACTGTAAATCTGGTGTGCACAATATTGTTTGAAATAGCCTACTTTCACAAATTATTTTTCAAATAGATTCGTGTGAGGTGCTGTTACTGGAGGCATATTAGCACAGGTAAATATAGTAATGTTACAACCTAAGCTGACACGAAGCTCTGGAGTACATGATGTTCCCTGAGAATAGCTGATACCCTTCGGAGAACCAACCAAAAATCAACCATTCCCCTGGTGTGCAAGATATATGAGATGAGGGAAAAACCCTCAGACATCAAGAAAAATTTAGTAAGTCCAAACCCAAAGAAATTAGGTACTGACAGCTGTGAATATTACCGAACTACCTGTTTAATAAGTCATGGTTGCAAATCATTGGCGCGATATATTTGTACAAGAGTGGTAAGACTGGTAAAAACCGACTTTGCAGAAGACCAGTTTGGGTTCCAGAGAAATGTTGGAACACACACCAGGTAATAGTCACCCTACGAATTATTCTAGAACATTAGTTAAGAAATGCTATGTTTATAGCATTTGTTGATTTGGAGAAAGCTTTTGAAAATGTTGATTACAGTATCGTTGTGGTCTTCAGTCCAGAAACTGGTTGATGCAGCTCTCCGTGCTACTCTATCCTGTGCAAGCTTCTTCACCTCCAAGTAACTACTGCAACCTACATCCTTTTGAATATGTTTAGTGTATTCATCTCTTGGACTCCCTCTATGATTTCTACCCTCCACACTGCCCGCCAATACTAACTTGGAGATCCCTTGATGCCTCAGAACATGTCCTACCAACTGATCCCTTCTTCTAGTCAAGTTGTATCACAAATTCCTCTTCTCCCCAATTCTATTAGTACCTCCTCATTAGTTATGAGATCTACCCATCTAATCTTCAGCACTCTTCTGTAGCACCACATTTCAAAAGCTTCTATTCCCTTCTTGTTTTAACTATTTATCGTCGATGTTTCACATCCATACGTGGCTACACTCCATACAAATACTTTCCGAAAAGACTTTCTGACACTTAAATCTATATTTGATGTTAACAAATTTCTCTTCTTCAGAAATTTCTTGCCATTGCCAGTCTACATTTTATATCCTCTCTACTTTGACCATTATCAGTTATTTTGCTCCCTAAATAGCAAAACTCGTCTATGACTAAATTGTCTCATTGCCTAATCTGATTCCCTCAGCATCACCTGATTTGCTTAGACTGCATTCCATTATTCTTGTTTTTCTTTTGTTGATGTTCATCTTATATCCTCCTTTGAAGGCCCTGTCCACTCTGTCCACTGACCTTCCAGCTCTTTTGCTGTCCCTGGCAGAATTTCAATGTCATCGATGAAACTCAAAGTTTTTATTTCTTCTCCATGGATTTAACTCTTCTCCAAATTTTTCTTTTGTTTGCTTTACTGCTTGCTCAATATGCAGATTGAATAACATCAGGGATAGTCCACAACTCTGTCCCACTCCCTTCCCAACCACTGCTTCCCTTTCATACCCCTTGACTCTTATAACTGCCATCTGGTTTCTGTACAAATTGTAAATAGCCTTTTGCTCCCTGTACGTGACCCCTGCCTGCCACCTTCAGAATTTGAAAGAGAGTATTCCACTCAACATTGTCATAAGCTTTTTCTAAGTCTACAAATGCTAAAAATGTAGGTTTGCCTTTCCTTAATCTATCTTCTAAGATAAGTCGTAGGGTCAATATTGCCTCACGTTTTCCAGCATTTCTATGGAATCCAAGTTGATCTTCCCCAAGGTCGGTTTCTACCAGTTTTTCCATTCGTCTGTAAAGAATTTGTGTCAGTATTTTGCAGCCGTGACATATTAAACTGATAGTTCAGTAATTTTCACATCTGTCAACACCTGATTTCTTTGGGATTGGAATTACTACGTTCTTCTTGAAGTCTGACGGTATTTCACCTGTCTGACACATCTTGCTCACCAGAAGGTAGAGTTTTGTCAGGGCTGGCTCTCCCAAGGCTATCAGTAGTTTTAATGGAACGTTGTCTACTCCCGGGGCCTTGCTTCGACTTAGGTCTTTCAGTGTTCTGTCAAACTCTTCAAGCAGTATCATACCTCCCATTTCATCTTCACCTACATCCTCTTCCATTTCCATAATATTGTCCTCAAGAACATCACCCTTGTATAGTCCCTCTATACACTCCTTCCACCTTTCTGCTTCCCCTTCTTTGCTTAGAACTGGGTTTCTATCTGAGCTCTTGATATTCATACAAGTGGTTCCTTCTTCTCCAAAGGTCTTTTTAATTTTCCTGTAGGCAGTACCTATCTTACCCCTAATGATATATGCCTCCACATCCTTACATTTGTCCTCTAGCCATCCCTGCTTAGCCATTTGGCACTTCATGTTGATCTAATTTTTGAGATTGAAGTATACTCTTTCAATTTCTGAAGGTAGCAGGTGTAAAATACAGGAAGCAAAATTTTATTTACAATTTGTACAGATAACAGATGGAATTTATAAGAATTGGTATGAAAAGGACAGTGTTTGAGAAGGGAGTGAGAGAAGGTTGTAGCCTATTTCCAATGTTATTCAATTTGTACATTGAGAAAGCTGTCAAGGAAAGCAGAGAGAAATTGGGAACATGAATTAAAGTCTAGAGAGATGAAATAAAAAATTTTGTGTCAGCTGATCACATTGTAATTTTTTCATAGACAGAAGAAAGTGCAGTTGAATAAAATGGACAGTGTCTTGAAAGAAAGATATAAGATGAACATTAACAAAGGGATAACAAGGATAATGGAATGTAGTTGAATTAAATCATGTGATTCTGAGAGGATTAGGTCAGAAAATGAGACACTAAAACTAGTAGATGAATTTTCCCATTACTGTGGCTGAAATGGAGAAGATATAAAATGTACAATGGCAACAGCAAGAAACGCATTTCTAAAGAAGATTATCTTGTTAAATATCAAACATGAATTTAAGTTTTAGAAAGTCTTTTCTGAAGGCATGTGTTAGGAGTTTAGACTTGTGTGGAAGTGAAATGTGGATGATACACAACTCAGACATGAAAAGATTAGAAGCTTTTTACATATGATTCTATGGAAGATTAGATGGGTAGAATGCATAAATAATGAGGTGGTAACAATATTGTGAAAAGGAAAGTTGCTACTCACCATACAGCGGAGATGCTGAGTTGCAGTAGGCACAAAAAAAAGACTGTCACAAATATAACTTTTTTCCAGCAATATCATCGTCAGAATAGATGGCAAACACCCACATACACACTCATGGAAACGCAACTCACACACACGACTGCAGTCTCAAGCAACTGAGGCCACACTGCGAGCAGCAGCAGCACTGGTGCATGATGGGAGTGGCGACTGGGTGGGGGTAAGGAGGAGGCTGGGGCGGACAGTGATGAGCTGTTGGGGAGCACAGAGGGATGAGGTGGAAAGAGGGTAGGGCAGCTATGTGCATTCGGGAGGTTAGATGTATTGAGCAGAGAGGTGGGGAAAGTGGGGTGAGATAGTGGAAAAGGAGAGAAGTAAAAAGATTGGGTGCAATGGAGGAATGAGGGCTGTGTAATGCTGGAATGGGAACAGAGAAGGGGCTGGTTGATAGGAAACATTGAGACATCAGCGAATCATCAGTTTCATATTGCAGAACGAAGCCAAGAAACAGGTACAGTACACAGGCTGAAATGGATTTGTGTTGCTGTAGTTACCCTGAGATGAAGAGGCTTATACAGGATAGAGTAACATAAAGGGTTGCATCAGGCTTCAGGCTAAAGGTAACAACAACAACAGCTCTCACAAGAAAACAATGGCAATTACAGAATTGATTGTACATTTTTAGTAAATACAAGGAGTAATATTTTGTAGTAATTGTGAGGAGTTTCACTTTGTAAAAAATATGAGGAGCAAGGACTGCAGCACTCCAGTGTGTGTGCATCCATCAGATACAACAAGAAAAATTGTTTGGCAGACTAACTTTCACTAAAATATGGCAAAGACCAGTTGGCTACTTATTCATGGTAAACTTATCAGACTTTGAGAACATTTTCAAAAGGTAGACCTTCCAGACACTGCACAGCAACCAATACTACTTGATTGGCAGTATCATTTTGTGGCTCTTCTATTCATACACACTCATGTAACTTCACTAACCAAGATCAAGTGGGAAATGTAGGGAAGAATTTTTGATCATATATGCTAATTTGACAGTCAAAAGTAATTTTACAGGTGCTTTTCATGTTTGTCTGCTACGAATCCACTGCATCAACAAAACAAAGCTCATCTTCCCACTGAAAGTCTGTAATCATTGAAAGCCTTTAGCTGTGGTGTTCACTGAGCCACTGTCCAAGAGAGGGAGGTGGGGGCGAGGAGTTTTCAAATCACCAGTAAATGAAGACTGTAACTTTGTAGCTCACTCACTGCCAACAAGACAGAATGATTCTTGTAAAGCATAACATAACTTTGATATTTATT
Source organism: Schistocerca piceifrons (assembly GCF_021461385.2). Taxonomy (NCBI): domain Eukaryota; kingdom Metazoa; phylum Arthropoda; class Insecta; order Orthoptera; family Acrididae; genus Schistocerca; species Schistocerca piceifrons. The sequence continues at coordinate 643,248,006 of NC_060138.1, forward strand.
GCTCCATGGGCAGAATTTTGGGGATGATGATGACAGACAATGATGATAACAACTGAACATTGCCTGTGTTTAGTGTTACGGCAGTCACATGTCATAGGTCACTGTCCACTATGCCTCCTTGACAGAATCACACTTTCCTTTTGGTGAAAAACCTACAACAATATCCACTAGTTCAGAATCTACAACAGATCTGATGCAAGTATTTCAACACAGATGCTGGCAGAGGCCATCTGTAAGTGATGGGAAGAAGAAAATGTGATGTTATTTTGAAGTATCATGAAGTCTGCATGAAGAAAGGCACTACAATGCCAAAGGACAATTATGTGGTGTCCTTATGAAAGGATCTCTATCCACACTCCTTCTGGAAATGCTCTGGTCTTCTTCTCTCCCACCACTACAGCCAAAACAGGACTCTGGCCTTGTCAACCACCTGTCCAGTTCCACACTCCTAATCTTTTCAGATTCATCTCTACATCATCCATCCACCACAATCTTTATCTCCCCACTGAGCAGCTACTCCTCTGGCTTTGCACATAGCACCTTCTTTGGTACTCACTTTTTTCCATTCTCTGCATGTGCTCCAACCACTGTAACCTTCATGCCTTTACATCTATGGTGACGTGTATTTTTATAGAGTTCATACAGATTTGCATTGGTCTTAATTCTCCAAGCACCATTTTCACATCTGCCCAATATATCTTGATTATTACTTTGTGTTCCCATGCATCCAAAGCATTTCTGACTTCTTGTGTTGTTATAATTTGTTGCCTTCAGCTATCTTGAAATGTTGAAGGATTGCAACATGTTAAGGGAGCCGTAATAACATGTGTTACCAGGAGCTATTCTTGCCTTTATCTCTGTTGGTCCCGCAGTATCTTTCGTAACCATACCTCCCAAATGCTTAAATTTATTTACTCTTTCAAATCCTTCAAACAGGTCAACAACTCTCACCTAGTTTAATTTCTGGTGTTGATTAAATATTTTTATTTTTTCATTACTTATGATCAAGCCAAGTGCAGCCACTTTGCATTCCAAAACTACATACTTTTCCAGCAGATATTCTCTATTTCTCCCAAGCATGGCTACGTCATCTGCAAATGTCATATTCTGAATCATCCTGTTGAAAATAGTACCAACTGTTGTGCTTGACAGTTATGCATGACAGCCTCCACAGCAAAGTTAAATAACATCAGTGATACATAATCTCCTTGTTTAAGTGCTCAAAGGATTAAAAAATTATTGGAATTTTCACCGTTAGCTTTTCCCTTGCAGTTATTATCGCTTAAGATAATTTTTGTGGGCCTTATTATCTTTAGCGGTGCCCTCAGCTTCCATAATGCCTTAAAAGATCATTTATTTTGACACTGTCATAAACTGCTTTAAAATCCACATTCCATTGATGTGCCATTATAGTGAACCTGTAACACTTTTCCATTACTAATGTAAGGGTGAACATCTGATCTATTATTCTTCATTTCTTCCTGTACTTGCACTATTATTTCCCAACCACAACTTCTACATATGATCATACTCTCCTGTTCAGTATCTTAGCAAGTATTTTATAGGCAGCATTCTCCAGCACTACTCCTGCATGGTTATTTCAATTTGTTCTGTCGCACTTCTTATGTACTGAGATGTGATGATGGATATGTTCCAGTTTCTTGACATCTTTTTACTTCTCCACATTTTCTGAACCAGTTTGTGTGTGTGTTTCTTTAATAGTTCTCTAACACTTTACTTGGAAATCTTACTTGGTATATTATCCCATGTATTGCCTGCGGCACTTCTTCATTGGAACAAAATTTATTTCCTCCCATCACCTCCCTGCCCCCCCCCCCATGAACCATGGACCTTGCCGTTGGTGGGGAGGCTTGTGTGCCTCAGCGATACAGATTGCCGTACCGTAGGTGCAACCACAACGGAGGGGTATCTGTTGAGAGGCCAGACAAACGTGTGGTTCCTGAAGAGGGGCAGCAGCCTTTTCAGTAGTTGCAAGGGCAACAGTCTGGATTATTGACTGATCTGGCCTTGTAACAATAACCAAAACGGCCTTGCTGTGCTGGTACTGCGAACGGCTGAAAGCAAGGGGAAACTACAGCCGTAATTTTTCCCGAGGGCATGCAGCTTTACTGTATGATTACATGATGATGGCGTCCTCTTGGGTAAAATATTCCGGAGGTAAAATAGTCCCCCATTCGGATCTCCGGGCGGGGACTACTCAAGAGGATGTCGTTATCAGGAGAAAGAAAACTGGCGTTCTATGGATCGGAGCGTGGAATGTCAGATCCCTTAATCGGGCAGGTAGGTTAGAAAATTTAAAAAGGGAAATGGATAGGTTGAAGTTAGATATAGTGGGAATTAGTGAAGTTCGGTGGCAGGAGGAACAAGACTTCTGGTCAGGTGACTACAGGGTTATAAACACAAAATCAAATAGGGGTAATGCAGGAGTAGGTTTAATAATGAATAGGAAAATAGGAATGCGGGTAAGCTACTACAAACAGCATAGTGAACGCATTATTGTGGCCAAGACAGATACGAAGCCCACACCTACTACAGTAGTACAAGTTTATATGCCAACTAGCTCTGCAGATGACGAAGAAATTGAAGAAATGTATGATGAAATAAAAGAAATTATTCAGATTGTGAAGGGAGACGAAAATTTAATAGTCATGGGTGACTGGAATTCGAGTGTAGGAAAAGGGAGAGAAGGAAACATAGTAGGTGAATATGGATTGGGGGACAGAAATGAAAGAGGAAGCCGCCTGGTAGAATTTTGCACAGAGCACAACATAATCATAGCTAACACTTGGTTTAAGAATCATGAAAGAAGGTTGTATACATGGAAGAACCCTGGAGATACTAAAAGGTATCAGATAGATTATATAATGGTAAGACAGAGATTTAGGAACCAGGTTTTAAATTGTAAGACATTTCCAGGGGCAGATGTGGACTCTGACCACAATCTATTGGTTATGACCTGTAGATTAAAACTGAAGAAACTGCAAAAAGGTGGGAATTTAAGGAGATGGGACCTGGATAAACTAAAAGAACCAGAGGTTGTACAGAGATTCAGGGAGAGCATAAGGGAGCAATTGACAGGAATGGGGGAAATAAATACAGTAGAAGAAGAATGGGTAGCTTTGGGGGATGAAGTAGTGATGGCAGCAGAGGATGAAGTAGGTAAAAAGACGAGGGCTAGTAGAAATCCTTGGGCAACAGAAGAAATATTGAATTTGATTGATGCAAGGAGAAAATATAAAAATGCAGTAAGTGAAACAGGCAAAAAGGAATACAAACGTCTCAAAAATGAAATCGACAGGAAGTGCAAAATGGCTAAGCAGGGATGGCTAGAGGACAAATGTAAGGATGTAGAGGCCTATCTCACTAGGGGTAAGACAGATACCGCCTACAGGAAAATTAAAGAGACCTTTGGAGAAAGGAGAAACACTTGTATGAATATCAAGAGCTCAGATGGAAACCCAGTTCTAAGCAAAGAAGGGAAAGCAGAAAGGTGGAAGGAGTATATAGAGGGTCTATACAATGGCGATGTACTTGAGGACAATATTATGGAAATGGAAGAGGATGTAGATGAAGATGAAATGGGAGATACGATACTGCGTGAAGAGTTTGACAGAGCACTGAAAGACCTGAGTCGAAACAAGGCCCCCGGAGTAGACAATATTCCATTGGAACTACTGACGGCCGTGGGAGAGCCAGTCCTGACAAAACTCTACCATCTGGTGAGCAAGATGTATGAAACAGGCGAAATACCCTCAGACTTCAAGAAGAATATAATAATTCCAATCCCAAAGAAAGCAGGTGTTGACAGATGTGAAAATTACCGAACTATCAGCTTAATAAGTCACAGCTGCAAAATACTAACACGAATTCTTTACAGACGAATGGAAAAACTAGTAGAAGCCAACCTCGGGGAAGATCAGTTTGGATTCCGTAGAAACACTGGAACACGTGAGGCAATACTGACCTTACGACTTATCTTAGAAGAAAGATTAAGGAAAGGCAAACCTACGTTTCTAGCATTTGTAGACTTAGAGAAAGCTTTTGACAATGTTGACTGGAATACTTTCTTTCAAATTCTAAAGGTGGCAGGGGAAAATACAGGGAGCGAAAGGCTATTTACAATTTGTACAGAAACCAGATGGCAGTTATAAGAGTCGAGGGACATGAAAGGGAAGCAGTTGTTGGGAAGGGAGTAAGACAGGGTTGTAGCCTCTCCCCGATGTTGTTCAATCTGTATATTGAGCAAGCAGTAAAGGAAACAAAAGAAAAATTAGGAATAGGTATTAAAATTCATGGAGAAGAAATAAAAACTTTGAGGTTCGCCGATGACATTGTAATTCTGTCAGAGACAGCAAAGGACTTGGAAGAGCAGTTGAATGGAATGGACAGTGTCTTGAAAGGAGGATATAAGATGAACATCAACAAAAGCAAAACAAGGATAATGGAATGTAGTCTAATTAAGTCGGGTGATGCTGAGGGAATTAGATTAGGAAATGAGGCACTTAAAGTAGTAAAGGAGTTTTGCTATTTGGGGAGCAAAATAACTGATGATGGTCGAAGTAGAGAGGATATAAAATGTAGGCTGGCAATGGCAAGGAAAGCGTTTCTGAAGAAGAGAAATTTGTTAACATCCAGTATTGATTTAAGTGTCAGGAAGTCATTTCTGAAAGTATTCGTATGGAGTGTAGCCATGTATGGAAGTGAAACATGGACGATAAATAGTTTGGACAAGAAGAGAATAGAAGCTTTCAAAATGTGGTGCTACAGAAGAATGCTGAAGATTAGATGGGTAGATCACATAACTAATGAGGAAGTATTGAATAGGATTGGGGAGAAGAGAAGTTTGTGGCACAACATGACCAGAAGAAAGGATCGGTTGGTAGGACATGTTCTGAGGCATCAAGGGATCACAAATTCAGTATTGGAGGGCAGCGTGGAGGGTAAAAATCGTAGAGGGAGACCAAGAGATGAATACACTAAGCAGATTCAGAAGGATGTAGGTTGCAGTAGGTACTGGGAGATGAAAAAGCTTGCACAGGATAGAGTAGCATGGAGAGCTGCATCAAACCAGTCTCAGGACTGAAGACCACAACAACAACAACATCACCTCCCTGAGTGGTTCAAACACAGTAATCACTCAACGCAAGATCTGATGATTATGTCAAATGTGGCAGAGTATCAAAGGGCAATTCACCAGTGGTTGCAAGTGTTGCAGGGACAGTAGGAAGATGAGCATGGTCGAAATGATGAGTCTAGTCAGAAGTTCACATTGCTTTGATTTTATTGCAGGCCAAAGCTGGTTTCTTGACATACTGAAATATGATGAACGGGTGATAATGTTTCCCCTAGTCAAATCATATTCCAAGACAACACCTTGCTCATATCAAAAGAGTGTCAGCAAAACCTTCCCTGCAGATAGCTGCATCCGGAAATTCTTGTGTTTTCGTGATGAGAAACGGTGCTGTTCCTTGCATTCCCTATCTGTTTCAAGTTACTTGTAGTGTATCCAGGTTTTATCTCGTGTAATGGTTCTCACAAAGAAGCCTCACCTTCTGCTTCAAACTGTTGCAAAAGTTCTTTATGCGTACTGCATTTCACTTCCAGTTATGAGCTGCAGTGGCACCCATCTTGCAGACAATTAGCAAGAATTAAGCATTTCCTGAATGATGTGATGTGTTGAACCTTGTCTAATATTCGGATCTGTGGCTATTTCATCCACCATCACACAGCTATTTTTCATCACAATGGCTTCAAATGCTGTAGTAACTCTGATATCACACACAATATGGTGTGCCTGACCGGGGGTACTGAGCATCTGTCACAGAAGTCCTGCAATTTCCAAACTTTGTACTCCATTCATGCACTTGCTGCAGTGACAGACAATCATTACCTTACTGGATTGTCTCTCACCATTTGATTTAAATAGATTTCGCACCTTCACTACTCAGAAAACATGCTTCAGGACACTGTTCTTCCTTGGAGCATGTCACAAGCAAGGCAGCTATTTTGAAATGGTAATATAGTAAAGTTTTGTTTGTCTGTAGTATTCTGCCACCTGCAGGGTATTCCTTACATAATTGGCTAACGTAATGTCAACACAACACTTACATAAAATTACACTTTTATGATTTTCACTTGACTCACCCTTGAAGAGTAATTTCAAATATGCGCTGTGTGCAACCTGTCACATTACAGTAAGAAGGGTTGTCAATGTCGAAAACTATCTGCCTAATAGGGACAACAACACAGTAATCTCATTAAGGCTTTTAATCACTGTCATGAGACACACTATTCAATGTCTGAATAACAGTGTCCACCTGCAGTCAACAACACTAGCTGTTACAAATTGTGGCTTGAGGGTACCCAAAGGAGAATGCAACAGAATTGTCCACAGGCTTTTTTTGGAGGCGAGTGTAATGGCTTCATTAAGCCAGACAGTATTCAATGATCTCCATATGGTCAATTTGGTCCCTAAATATCCATAGTGTTGCAGGAAAGGTGGGCAAGGAAACACCTGGAATGGAACCTGGATCAATAACATGGGTGCATGATTTGTCTGATGCCTGATGACCGTCATGAAGAATGTGGCAGCTGCTAGGTACTAATGCACATTTCAGGCACACAGTTCCATGGATTCAGCAGAAAAGTAGGTCATACACGTTTTGGGCTAGTATGATGTAGAGAGTTAAATGTCTCTCATCGTTATTGAGGCTACTGAGAATGCTGTGCAGTATCAGGATAGGACCCTCCAACATACTGTCATCCCAACAGTTAACATTCAAATGAAAAATAATCTTTAAAGACAACAATGTGGAAGCACACTGTGAACACCTCACGAATACGAGGGTGGTTTGAAAAGTTCTTGGAATGGAATAGAAAAAAAGTACTTACATCACTGAAACTTTATTTTTTATTTTTCAATGCAGTCTCCTTACAGATTAATGCAATTCGCCCAATGATGTTCCAATGTCTTGATCCCATCTCAAAAATGAGTTTCCTCCAGCCCTGCAAAATTGTTGTCAACTCCAGCTCTCAGTTCTTTGCTTGAAGTGTGATCTTCATCCACCAAGAAAAATTTTCAGTTTTGGGAAGAGATGGAAGTCTGATGGAAGCATATCATGTGAATAAGGTGGGTGTGAGAACAAATCACACCTTAGTTTGTGTAATTTTGCCACAGCGATGGCACATGAGTGTGGGCGCACACTGTCTTGATGGAAGGTGACATTCTTCCTTGCTAAACCTGGACTTTTTTCATGTATCTTTTGTTGCAATTTGTCCAGTAACTGTTTGGCCAGTGGAGAGATACTCTACAAACAGAATCCCCTTCACATCCCAGAACACTGATGCCAGGACCTTTCCCACTGAAGAAATTGTCTTTGATTTCTTTGGTGGAAGATTTCTTTGGTGGCAGAGAATTAGCATGTTCCCACTACTTTGATTGATGTTCTGTCTCTGGGGTATAGTAGTGCACCCAGGTTTTATCTGTGATCACAAATCACTGCAAAAAATTAGTTCACTTCTCGTAAAATGGACCAAACATTGTTCCCATATGTCCATTCTCATGCATTTTTGATCCAGTGTCAAGGGTCGCAGCACCCATCTTGCAGATAATTTTTTCATTTCTAATTCTTCAGTTAAAATATTTTATATGACATCTGGCAAGTGTGAGCAAGTTCATGCACTTTCAATCGGTGATCCTCCATGACCATTTGGTGCACTTTTGCAATGATTTCTGAAGTAGTGACACAGCTCGGCCGACCACTGCGCGGATCATCATCTAAGCTCTTATGATCAAATTTAAATTCATTTGTCCACTTGGCAACAGCTGAATATGAAGGAGCAGGGTCCCCCAGTGTAATCTGAAAATTGGCATGGATTTCCTTTGCTTTCATTCCTGTCTTTACGAAGTACTTAATCACTGCTCGAATCTCGGTTTTTTTCCATCTTCACAAATCACTATTCGGGAACAACAAAAGAGCCACATCACCGCCATACCTCTCTTCCAAGAGCACTGATGTGGCACATGTTTACAGGCAACAGTCCAATGAATATCACGTGAACAACTCGCAGTGCTAGTGCTGACCTCTCTTGGTGATTCCGAGAACTTTTCAAAGCACCCTTGTACCTTTCTCCATGAGATTAGAACTGAATGACCTGTGACATCTCCCAACATGAACTTGACTAATTGTGCACTGGACCAGTTGAAACTTTAAGTTTGTCTAGCAGGAACCCTCTGCATGCACTGGATGAGAACATGAGGGCCACCATCAAACAGTGGGACAAGTTTGACAAGCAGTCTTGACCATGTTGTTGGCAGTCATTACAACCCACAGGGTGCAGAAACACAGTATTGGATGTTACAAGTAGAACATTTTGATTTCACAGATGAACAAAGATGTGCACTTTTGAACAGGCTGCCTTTGTTTTAATTATTGATTTGTTTTTATTTCATTACCTCTTCAGTTTCATTAGGCTTATTCTTTCATTTCGTGCTCCCCTTGAATGTAAGCCCACACACATTTGCATATAGGGAGATGGCGCATACTATACTTGAGCACTTTATTTGAGACTGACCTCACTGATGGTAGGATTTCCGATTTTAAAAAGAAAATCTTAGGTTTCTTACAGTAAATTTAATAAATCTGAGAAAGGTCTAATTGGAATGATCAAGTGTGGTTTATATACTACTTTTCTTTAACAGTCACTCTTGGTATAAACTGGTATGTAGCATGTTTGAGTTGGACATTCTGATTTGATGTTTGATGTTATCTGTAGGATGTTTGTGGATAATAAGGGGATTGTAGATACAAGAGGTGTAAAGAAAATTAAAAGCTGCATTTTCTTCCAGCAAGCAGTGATCAAGGAGTAGATGAAGTCTTTTACTGCAACAACCATGGAAAGAGGCAAAGAAAGTATAGGACTTCAAGGACAATAATATTAAATCGGATAATGTAATTCACAGCCAAAACAAATTCATTCATGCCTCATCATAGGTCGTGGAGGCCAGAGGATTGCCCACATTGTAAAGCAGGACAGTTAACAGTCTTTTTTAGATCAGATCTGATCATGGAGTACAGTGCTGATGTAGGCACAATTGTTTTGAAGCACACTGTTCAGCACATATTGTTAACCTTATGCTCTGTAGCAGACAATCCCCGAAGTTCCAATACTGACTGAATTAAGCTTGCGTGTGGGAAGGAATCATCAAGACAGAAATGCAGATTAGTGGAAATGTATTGCCTGATCAGATTAATCACATTTCTTGTTACACTAGATCAGTGATTGTGTCTGGGTATGCCATCATCCAGGCAAATGGTTGCTCAGAATGTGCACTGCACCACAGACACAGTGTGGTGAGGGAAATATTATGCTCTGGGGGGGGCGGGGGGGGGGGGGGGGGAGGCATTTATCTGGGTTCCCAAGGGGCCTATAGGAGCAATCAAAGACACTGTGACATCTGCGGACTGTGCCAACATTGTTGAGACCACCTGCAACCCTCCATGGTTGATGTCTTTACAAATGATGATGGCTTGAATCATGTTACAGTGGTTGGAGCAGCTTGATAGTGAACTCATGCTGATGTCTTGACCACCAAATTTGCCTGATCTGAATCGAATAGTACACATATGGAAAGCTGTATGTCACCAGCTCTGTGCCTGGCCTGTAACTCAAGGGATTTGGGTGACCTTTGCATAGACATTTTGTGTCACACACCTCCAGAAACCTACTGAGGACTTGTGATATCCATGCCACACAGAACTGCTGCTGTGTTATATTTCAAAGGAGGACTGATATAATATTAAGCAGGTGATCATAATGTTTTGTCTCATTAGTGCATATTTTCCAATGCAATCTCTTCATGATCTATTTGTTTTCTTGTCCCTTCTAGTATTTTCCAATGTGTTTCTCTCCACTTCTGAGGAATGCTTTGTTTTCAAAAGAATTTTGTGTTAAAAGTTCATGTCTTACTGATATTAATAAAGACTGCCAACATATACTGATTGAAAATTATCTGTTTCAGAAACACTGTAAGCCTGGTTTTGAAAGCTCTCCTAAATTTATCAAAAGTTTTTCACACCGTTTACCCATTCATTGTTATCAATGACCCTGAATATAAAGCTCATAAACTAGTACAATGACTTAATTGGTAATTAGTACTGTTTTCTTTTCCATGTGTTGATTATGCATACTCTTTTTACAACATTAAAGAGGTAAGGTTGACAATTACATGTTAGTATCTGATTCTTTATGCCATTTAACAGGCATCTAGATAATAACTTGGATACAATGTTCCTCCTGCAACCTTAATTCACAAATGATATAAACAACATGCAACAGAGACTGCATATGTAATGAAGGAAATGTATTTGTTGCAAACTCAAATGAACCAAGCGAGGTGGCGTAGTGGTTAGCAAGCTGGACTCAAATTGGGTAGGACAACAGTACAAACCCATGTCCGACCATCCTGATTTAGGTTTTCCATGATTTCCATAAATCGCTTCAGGCAAATGCCAGGCTGGTTCCTTTGAAAGGGTGTGGGTGACTTCCTTCCCCAGCCTTCTCTAATCTGATGGGACCAATAACCTCGCTGTTTTGTCCCTTCCCCCAAATCAACCAACCAACCAATCAAGCTCAAATGAAATTCTATAAAGTGAACAAAAGTATACAAAAGTCTCCAACAGGATCAAAATAAAAAATGTGGAGAGCCATCCTAGAATTACAGTGAGCAACCTCAACAATGAGAAAGTGTCCACATATGTCGTTACAGAAATTTCAGTTGAATCGCAACTAGCACATGAATTACTCTCAAGCAATTTAATAAAGAGGAAGTCACTGTGTGAGGATTTTATAAAGTCACTGTTGGAAAGGGTAAGTGTTTGCTGGAATGTATCATAATGGATTAACATGTGCTTTATCTGCAAATATTATCAGGTAAAATGTTCATGTATAGGCAGCCAAGCAACCATGTGGTTCAGGAAGATCGAATATTGTAAACCAAATCTAAACATATTTTATATAAATTTCTGCACAATATCACTTTCACCCATTTTTTTGTACTGAGAGAACTACCATAGCAAGTTCCTGACAACTGCTGGAACATGTGTCATTAATTGACAGCTATGTTCTAACACTAGGTCTGACTCCCCCACTTTATTGTCTCACTGTTTCTGCCTGCACTAACACAGTAACATTATCTATGTGCTTACTTACACAGCTCAGTACATTAAGAGAAGGAACATAAACATAAGAAACTGTTAAATTGTTGTATCTCTAAAGAATGTCATATGATATTTATATTACACCGAGAAGCCTTTTGGGATATGGAATAAGTCAATTTATGTATTAACATGCAGATGAAGCCTCATCTATATTTACATTAGGGCAACAGGAGGTACTTTTAAAAAAATGCTATTGCACTTCCTCTCATACTACTTACATGATGTTTCTAACTACTGCTAGGGGGAAGTAACTTCTTTATAATTTCTGCAGTATTTCTTTGTCCTGTCTTGCACAATTTTCTTTCAAGGGAAGTGCAATGAAAGTAAATAAAATAATCATGTAGCATAGGCACGTAGTAAGAATATAACGTAAGTTCTGCTGTTCTGGCCTCAGACATGCCAAATGGGACTGTCTGACCATCATGTCATCTTCACCCAGCATAGTCATTTGTTTGTGATATGGAGGGGTGTGGGGGCAGCACACCACTCTCCTGATTACTGTCAGATTTGCCGACCTTCCACCTGCTACTTCTCATTCAAGTAGTTCAGTCACCATCACAAGGCTGAGTGGATCCCATTACAGTCCTCCCACTAAAGAAAAATCCCTGGTAGTAACAGAAATTGAATGCAGGTCCTCTACACTGCAGTCAGCCATGTGGACCACTCAGCTAAGACAGTAAGAACATACCATAAAGTAAATAACCATGGATCTTTCAGAGTCCTCTAACAATCTTCTTCTCAATTCCCACTACATTTACTCCCTTATCGTTTTTGATTCTGATAATAAGAATCAGTTTCAACTAAACTGTTATTTACACAATCACAGTATAAGACCTACAAATAATTTCCATTTACACCATGTCTGTTGTTCAAAGTGGAATAATGTAATCTCATGCTCAGTTTTTCAACAATTTCTCATTTTACATACAGCAAGATATTCGATATCCAGACCAATTCAAAAGAAAATTAAAAGCATGCCCCATTACTGACTACTTTTATTAACTATCTGAATATTATAGTTGACATACTGAAAATTTCTGTTAGGTGTATGGAAAGTAGCAACTTTCATTCCTAAGCAATATGACAATTAGCAGTGTAAGGCAAATAGGCCTCAGTTGTTACAAATGTAGGTAAATGTAATCAAGGAAAGGTCTGCCTCATTGATCAGTATTATCTCCAATAATTTACAACTTCTTAAATGTGGGATTACACAAAATATTTTATCATCTTTTAAGATGCTGCAGTATATTGACAACATATGTATTCACACAGTTTGGAGGGTTCTGTCAGAATGGAGACGGAATATAAGTCAAATGCTCATCTTTGATGACTGGCTTAATATGAAATCATTCACAATATAACTTGACACTTCATCTGCTGGTATATCTACAAGACACTGACTAAGAAAACAAGGGAAAATGGGTTTGCATAATTTACTTTCTCACTCAACAAAATACTAAATTAAGTCAGACATTTCTTTGACTAGAAACTCATGCAGTCACTACATATCTGAAAGGCAGTAAAGAGATGTAACAGAGCAATTAAAATGTTAAGGACTATTCCTGGTACATCATTGATGCATTGAACTTAGATTTGTAATTACTCTGTACTAAATTGGTATGTAGTACAGAGTTATACAGATTATGGCTGCAAATACCTTGAACTGGCTATAGATGGCACTCTTAAAAATCTTGATGTATGTCAATATAAAGCATTACAAATTTGTAAAGATGCCACTACTATCAGCCTCCTCATGAAATGGGATGAAATTATGACTCACACCATAAATACATGGGATGCATATTCTTAATAAAACACTTCCAATTTATGAAAGACACACATCTACAAAAGGTTCAAAATCTAGCAGTGAGATGATTCACAAAATGATCCTGGTCTTTAAAAAAAAATCCTCCAATAGTAGAGCTGTACTTCAGGATAGACCAACGCTATCAATCTCTTCAAAAACTGTAAACTCTTTTCCAATAATTTTTCTGTTTACCATTCCTGCTCTTGAAATCAGAATGTATTGGACATGGGTGCCAATGGAGATGCATGGAAAATTACTAGGTGACAGTGTGCTAGAATGCTTTTAAGTGAAGTCATTGAATGTCCATTTTTCAACAGAAGAATTTAATATTGTGGACTCATTAAGTTCCCCACCAAAGCATTGATAATGACAGCTGAGTTTACTGTCTTAGAGGGACTGATTCATATGAAAACTGTGTTTGAAGAGACAATATTTGTCTCTGATGTACACTTGTCAGATTATCACTTATAAGGAACTTTATCAATAATCAACATGTGTTCCCAGACCAAATGGATCACTTGATAAAACTGTCACACCAGATACAAGACAGATCCCATGATGAAATTGTGCAGATACAACTTAAGAAAACAAGTTTCTGTCATCATCTTTACTGTCTTCAATGGAGATCTACATCTAACTGCAACTATGGCATGATCAACAGTCTTAACAATCTTTTCCCATACCGTAACCAGGGTTGCATTACAGGAAGTTGTTAAATGAACTTTTCCCCTTTGTAGAAGGTTCATTTGTATGTGTGTGTGTGTGTGTGTGTGTGTGTGTGTGTGTGTGTGTGTGTGTGTGACAGAGTCTATTGTGTTGTAAGGATTCATTTTAGAATGACATTATTGTTTTATTAATTGTTAGCTGACTATGTTGTAATTTCACAGTCATGTGTATGACTGAATGGATGGGACATTCAAAGGCCAAATTAAAAATTAATGAACGACCAATAGACAATAAATAGCAGCTATTGAAGTACACTGAGGAAGCAGTAGCCTTTTTTTAATTAATAACCTTTTCTACTAATCTACTAGACTACATTTAGATGGCATAAACACATATAGTGTTAAGCAGTATACTGATAGTCTATTTTTTTGTGCAGTGTATACATTAAGTTTCTATGAGTTTACTGTCTTTTGTTAATTTATACCTTTACTCATTCCACATCCTTGAAAGTTTTCTTTCTTGATGAGATATACAGAATGAATGAGTAACATACAGCCCTTTGACTCAAAATCAGTATAAACAATTTGCTTCTTCCTTCTAGGATAAAATACTGACACCAAGTCACTCCAGTTGCTTGATGCTGGTAAATACTGACTGAAGTGAGAAGCAATAGACTGTAAAGCAGGACTATGAAGTAGTTGAAGACCTACAGCAAAACATGCTAAAGGTGACTCCTTTTCTGTACCAACCTCACATCTGTCATCACCCTCATCTATTTTACGTTGTTCCTTTAAAATAGTGTCACACAATCATCCTGGATGTGAAAGTCAGGATACTGTCACAGAGAAATGCCTCATTTGCTACACATCTGTGATGGCTATCCATTCTTTTTAATGAAAATCTTTATCTTCTACAGCAACTGACATTGTACCACAGCCAGCACTTGCAAAGCTCTCCAATACAATGTACTGTGTCACAACACCCCTGACTGTAACAAGCATATGAATAGCCTGTAAAACATACTTCTTAATTTTCCCTTTCTTCTGAAGAAGAAACTGGCCTCTGCACAACATTTTGCTTTCAAGGAGTAAATGTTGTCCAAGTCCTGAGATACATGTGACTTGACAATTAGTATGAAAAACACAAAACTGAAATCCCTCAGAAATTATGTTAACTCAAAATGTGAAGGATATCTATCAATAATTAGAACAATATTTCTTCCTCTTTCTTGATCTTGGTACCTAAACTTCTAAATACCTGTATGAAACTTTTGAGGCATCCCTGCATTGCTATTGAAGTTTTGAGCATAAGACAGATTTTCATGTTTATAAAACACTTGGTTCTAAAACTTTAACTTTACAATTATTAATTATAGTAATTTATTATTTCCATAAATATCCATAAATGACAGTGCTGTCAATATTTGTTTGCCCCTTTTTGCATTGACATATATTTATCCATAACAGAGCACATTGATAAAGGAAGTAAATTGCAAGAGAAATAAATAGTAAAAGATCCATATTTCAATAAGACTGGAAATTTATGAACTGACAGACTTGTATTAGTAGTGATAAAATACTATTTGTGCAGTACTCTAGGTTCCTTTGAAAGGGCATGCCTTGTTTCTGCCCCATCCCTCCCTAATCCATCTCTAATGACCTTGTTGTTGACAGGACAATAAGCACTAATCTCCTCCTCTGCCCTGTTTTCTCCATTTATATATTATTTGTATTTATGAATTCTGTCAAATGTCAAACATCTGATTCAATCAGTCTTCAGTCTCAAATTTACAGATGATTTCTTATGCCATTTCTTGCAACAGATTTCTGCCTGCAGAAATGTTTCCATCCCACATTTCAAGGAGCCTTAAAAGATGATGACTCAAACTGCTTGGATAGTGATGGACAAGTGAGCTTATTTTCAGTCAAGAAAAGTCTTCAGCTTCAGCATTTCGAAAGGCTCAATTACTTTTCAATATACCGTACAAAGAAGATGGTATCAAATCACGTTATTTGCCATGCAAGACTTATGACTGTCTTTAGCATTGCAATTTACCATCTGCTTCTGCTGAATAGCAAGTTTACTTCGTTTACAGATAGCAATTACACAAAAATGCCACTAGTAAACAAAATGAGAAAGAATGAAGTTCAAGATGTTACTCTTATTTATGTTAAAATATTTGTTACGATAAATCATTATTTGTGTTTATTTTGCACACAATATGTTTTGGAAGAATGCTTCTTATTTTCAAGTGCATTTTTTAATTATATCAAGATGACCTAAATGTGACACTTAATGTGTGAGAGATGCTACATCATTATGGAAACTTCATTTTAATGCAAACACATGAAATTACGCTGGCAATTATGCTTTTTGTCCTATAAACACTGTGGCAAGTGGAGTATACTTTACTTCACAGTATCTGTAGAACAAGGTGCATCAGTAACAATAAACTGTTGTGTGTTTGTTGTACACTTAAGTTCTTTCTTTTTTTTTTCCCCTCCCCCCCCCCCCCCCCCCCCCCCCACTCATGGCATATGTAAGGAAAACACAACACTACTCCCTGAGCAGAGAATATCTCTGACTTGAACCCGGGCCCCTTTGCTTTGCAATCTGTTGTGCTGACCATGCAGCTACCAAGGCAGACAGATGCAGAAGTTCAGATACAGCTTAAAATGCATTTAAAAAGGGGAATTATCACCAACAGAAATGCAACTTGAACAAGACAAATTAAATGAAAATTCTTATTGGACACATAAAAAAAGTAACCATAATTTACATCCACAAAGTTCAACAACCCTATCGTAGTCAATAAAAATCAGAAGACCAGCAAGATTACAATCTCTTATTTCAAAGCAATATCTGTGATGTCATCAAGGTCGCAAAATATCAAGTAAATTTGGTCAGAAATTTGCAGTTAAACCCCCTGTATTCTGTCTGTCTTGCTTTTTTAATTCAGATCTGTTTTCCTGTAGGTACATGATTCAGACTGAAATAAAAATACTGGCCATTTTGGAATGTCATTTTTGCTTTATGAATAAAGACTCTTATTTTAAGCTCAAACACAAATAAGTGTATAAGAGTTTGCATACTGATGGTGAACAATTCCACTGGAGTCCATCAAGCTATCAGCTTTGAAGTAACTGACTAAAAAATAAAATAAAATGATAACCTACCTGACAAACAAGCAAAAGAATGGAGTCTGAATGTTGCTGAGTTTGAATGTTATTGTTAGCCTTCATGCGTAGCTTGCCAACTCAATGTGATTTTATCAAAAATCAGTTTTAATTTGCAAATTGTTTTTTATTTATTCCTTAAAAAGAAACATTTTATAACAGTGAGGTATGCTGCAAATGACTTTCAGTACCATTATTCTCACAGAAATTTCCATGGGACTGATAGAAATATTCATCTGCAGAAGTATCTTATAAGCAGATAGGCATTTTACTGATGTTACAAACCTAAATGTTATGAACAACATCCTGTTGTAAGGATGGAAATGTACCTACATGAAAAGAATGCAGTAGGTCTCACTAGCAAACAGAACTACAAAAATAAAACTATTTAGAATGGGGCAAACAAGTGGAGTTCCACAGGGGCCAACACTAGATGTGGATCCATTTATGCTTTTATACAATATAAAAGACCTGTCAATCATCTGAAAGAAAAATGTTTATAAACTGTGAAGTGTGCAGCTGATACTAGCATGCTAGTTAAAGGTCCAAACTAAACCTTACTATACGTTGCAGGGAAACAACTGGTTCACAGTAAGATTCACGTTGAGTAGTTTCAAAGAAACAAAAATAATCACTATAATTACTTGGTACTTCAAATGGACATACGTTGAATGAAATGCCAGGCATAAAATTTCTTGAGGTCTAGCTGGGAAATGAACCAGAATGGAGTTGACACACATGACAGTTAACCAAGAATCTCAGTCTGGTATGTTTTGCACACAGGACTCTCTAATATTGGGTTATCTAGGAGATAATAATGATAGTTCCTTATTGTAAAGTTTCAATCTATGTTGTCCAATGAAAAGAAATATCTGTATAACTTCAGAGGCCTCTTTAAACCTATAGGAAACCCTACATACATTTTATACTACGCATTTTCCAAATATTTTTTGTATTACTAATAAACCATTTTAGGGAATCTTTAATTTATGCAAGAATAATACAAGACATGGAAATAATTTAAATATAGAACATATCTCCTCTTCTAAATTCAAAATTAAACCTACACACATCGAAAAAAGTTTTGCATAACCCCGGTTCCCAGCACTCCTGAAGATAGACATTGACTGTGGATATTGTATCACAGACACAGTGCTCTGCCTGCTTCTCCTCTTACCTGCTCCCATTCCAGCCCTACTGTGGTTTCTGTCCTGCCAATGCCAATGTACCTGCATCATATTTTCACCTTCTATCCCTTCTGTCACCCCCCCCCCCCCCCCCCCTCCAATACTGCAACTAGCAGCCCATTGTCCTGTTCCCGCCATATTGTTATATTGTTGCATGCCCCCACTGGCAGCACTAACATCTTGTCCCACCCTTATCATATCATTGCTCCCCCTCCCTGCCCCATGTCTCTTGTACTCCCATTAGCAATCCAAGTACAGATCAATGCTCATCTCAGACAGTCATATTTGGGCAGTCGGAGATGACTGCGGCAGCGTGCGCGCTCGCGCGCGTGTGCGTGTGTGTGTGTGTGTGTGTGTGTGTGTGTGTGTGTGTGTGTGTGTGTGTGTAAGAGAGAGAGAGAGAGAAGGGCTGGAAGAGCAAGAAGCATAACTGGAACCAGATCGGAACATATGCTTTACTGCTTGGCAGGGGAAAAAACTATCTGTACACATAATTTTTTGGGAAATGTAATGAGGTTGACAGAAGAAAGTCCTTAATTTTCATCTTAAAAGTGAAAAGGGACTGGATTGCGTACAGAGTGTTTTTGTTTTATGGATAGGTATTGGGCAGGGCAGGGGAAGAGAGAGGAAGCAATAAAAGTATTATTGGGTAGGAAAATAATGAATGTCAAAATTATCATGACATTTTGATGAGTAAGTGATGGAAAAGTTATCCAGAAAAACAGTATATTTATTAATTATTTTTAGAAAGTGTGAGCAGAATTTATATTTAAAAAAATGGTAATTCTTTTTTTTCATGGCCATCAATGAAATGTGGTGTTCATGACAGTGTTATGAGAATACTTTGGGTGGTTGGAGATTAATTTTTTCAGTGGAAGATTCTGAGAGGCAAAATAATGGTTCTGATTGGATAAGCACAATTAAAAGACTCCTAAACAAGTGAGCTTCTAGAACGCCTTCTTCTATAGTAGATAAATGCACGCATGCGCACACACACACACACACACACACACACACACACACACACGACTATTATGTTAACTGCCAAGGCTGGAGTGGTAACATGTGAGCAAATTGTGCTTGCATGAATGTCGGTGTATTATCTACTTTAGGCGACTCAACATCCTACACTATATGGTGAACAGTAGTCGGTCCTTTTCAGAATATTGTCATTATTCCATCCTTGATTTATTATTGTTTGCTTCTGACTGATAGGTAGATAGTTTAAATTTACCTTTTTACTTTTTTTCACTATTACTCTTTTTACTTCGTTCTGTTTCTTTATTGATTTGTGCTTTGTTTTGTAGGGATGGCGATCTCTTTGTTTATATAGCACCAGTCAGTCCTGTTTTGTTGTACATGATACCATGTGGAAATACTCAGCTGCTACTGACAAATATTGCTAAATATCTTGTACCTATAATTTTTGTGTGCGTATTAGTATTTTCTCTGAGTATAGCAATTGTTTATGTGATTTGTGTGAAATATACTGTAAGATTCGTTTGACCTACATAGCTAAATTGCATTTTCTGAAACTATCTTCAGCTAATTTATATATGTATATATTTTTTTATATATTTGTACTCAATTCATTTACCTTCCCACAAACAGTTAAAATCTTCTCGTCACAACCATTCTGATTTATTCCTGATATGTACTTTTTCTTTTTCATACCATGTAAAATGGTTGTCACTATAACTGCAGAGCTCTTTTTATGATATCCAACTGAACTTCTTTCAACAGAAGGTTTCTGTTATTAAGATGTGACTGATCACAATAGTTTTAATTGGAACTTTTTTTTTCCAGTGTAGTAAATTCTCATAATCAAAACTGTCCATGTCATTTGCCAATCATATGTTCAGCAGAAATAAGCAGTAAGAATATTTTGTAAAGTAGATAACTGTGTGTCTTAGAGATGCTTTTTTAAGGTTCTTTGGAATCTTACACTCACCTCCCAATACATTTATTCCTTAATATCTTTTAACGCTGACAAAAAAAAAATCTGTTTCACCTGAACTGTGTAGACACAGGGTCCTAATACATAATAAAAATATAATTTTCATATTGACACAGCTTCCATGTTCAAGGTTCAGATTTGAGCTGTGTACTCTGTTGGTAAGATAGTGAACAAGCTCCCATCTGACATGAAGCAAGAAATTGGGAATATCCACTAGTTCAAAGGAAAATTAAAAACATACCACATTAAACACTCTTTCCCTGTATTATCTGAGTATCAACAGCCCAGGATTTAAAATTTCTGTTCGCTACATGGCAAGTAGCAGTGTTTGTTATAAATATATACAACAAGTAATAATCCACTGTAAATAGGACTCAGTATCTACAGATTTAAAAAAAAAACATTTTCTGTGAATTTGTGATCAGTTAAATATGAAGCTACTAATACCAGATAATCAACAGATGTATAATAATACTGAGGAGGCAGCTGATTTTTTCAAAGTACCAGCCTTCTTTCTAATTTACTGACTAATATTTAGATGGCATATATGTGAATAACATTAAGCAGTGTAGAGATAATTTATTGTCAGTACAGTATACCAATTAAATATCTATGATGCCCTTGTCTCATTGTAATGAGTAACTTGACTTGTTCTACATCCCTGAAGGATATGCTTGTTGACAGCATATACAGACAATAAAGAGTGAATTAATCACACTCACCATGTTGTTTACACCATTTGTCACATACTCACTGCACTGCTGATCAGACTCAATGGCTAATATTGCAATGTGTTCTTTATCAAGTTTTCAGTGATATAATTGTCAAACATTCGTAATTTGTAACTGCAATGGCTAGAAATAGAAGCCAATTCCCATGTCCGTATTACCATGTTTACAGGACAATTGTTTACATGCATTCCTTTTTTCAAAAACTTTCCATCGAAAGATAATATATAGTCATAGGGAGTTGAGATGAAGAGCGGATGAGCCATTTTCTCCTGACAGTGATACCTCAACAGTAGCAAAGGCGGAGAGGATGGACCTCAATACAGTGGATCTAGCACAAGAGACAATCTGCTCGGCACAACAAAAATTCACATCACATCTTGACTTGCAACAAGCAGCTACGTTGTCAGCATCTCTCTCCATATTGGTGGTGGCTACAGAAATCAGTAGTATCTGTTATCAAAGTGATCAGCTATGAAAGGGATCTGTTCCCATATTGCGTGGCCTCTTAAGACACACCTGATGATTCGATCACAGATGGGACATCCTACAAAGTGATTAACAACCCTTCCTAATTTACTTTCAACCAAGATCTGATGGTGAACACTGAACTGAAAAGTACTCCAGGAGGTGAACAATCCTTCATCACTGGAAATAGTGATGCGACTAGGACATCGGATTCTGGAGAGCCTAGGAAGGAAGAGTTGGAGCTTCCTATAACTTCTTGCAGATGACTTAAGAACAAACATCTGCAAGGCACGTTGAACATCAGCACTTCACTAAAGACTGGGAAACTTAAAACAATTTACGGATGTGTTAAACAGATGCAACATACATATACTAGCACTTCAGAAAACCAGTGATGAGAAAACATTTGAATCAGAGGGCAACAAGAACTATAAAGGAAAAACAGGCATAAAGAATAAGCAGAAATTCACTATGCTCATAACAGTTCTCACTATCAAATGAAATCAATCAGAATTCATAACAACTTTTGTGTACCCATTGGCACATTTTCTCCCATTCTTATCAGCCAACAAGGGCTATTTCATCATAAATGCACTTACCAACAAAGACAACAGAAAAAATCGAGAGGAAGTCAAACAATTTTGGAAGACACTAGAAAATGAGACACCAAATATACCAAAGCACCACATAAAACAACTCATAGGAGACTTCAATGCACAGATTGGTAGAGAAGAGAAATACAAGGCACACAAACACATCATTAAGTATGGAGAAAGACTCATCAACTTCTGTGGACAATTTGACTTAAAACTAATGTCAACCTTTCTCAGGAAATTACCAAGGAGGAAGAAGACCTGGTCTTTGCCTAATACAAATTTAGGCTCATGGACAACAACCAAACAAAACAATAGAGAAATTTTGAAAATATCGGTCAGAAATGGACTAGGCACAGATTCGGACCACTTTTTAATAGAAATCAAAGCCAAATTTCAATCTAAAAACCAAATCCCAAAATTAAAAAAGTCCATAGAACTGACACAAAATTTCTGTCCGATCATAGGAACAAAGTCATTAAAACCTCCACGCAAAGAAGATTGGGAATTGGGATGCAATCAGAGAAGCAATAATAGAAATGGTGAAAGAACTACAACAACCATGAAGAATAAGGCAGCGTAGGTGGTGGAATAATATATGCGATGAAGTGACAGAGTGTAGGTGAACTGCTTCAAAAAAATGGAACTCCTGCTGAAAGGAAAGAGACTTTAATACATGCACTGAGATTATAAAACAGACATCACAAATTATTCAAACAGTGAAACTTACATATGACAAAAAATGGTTAGAGGAAATAGATACAAATTCCAGACAGAAGAACACTAGGGACTTCTACAGAGTTTTCAAAGGAAAAATAAGAGGTTACAAACTGATGAGCCTACACTTCATGGTTCAACACACAACTGTGAATTACTAGCAAAATACTTAAAAAATCTTCAAGGAACCATCACAGCAACTAATTTTCAGACAGCCTCAAAGGGAAAACCCACCTTCAAAACCACCATCACTGCATCAAACTGAATGATACATTGGCCAGCTGAAAAACAACAGAGTGCCAGGTGAATATGGAATATTAGCTGAGATGTGGAAACTGGGAGGGAAGCAGGCAGCTAAAACCATTTAAGAGATTATTAAAGATCATTGGGAGAAAGGAATAATACTGAATGACTGGAAACAAGACATAATCCATTTGCAACCCATAAAAAGGGTCACAGGACAGATACCAACAATTACCAAGGCATAACTGTGCTACAAAATTATACCCAAAGTTCTATTGAATAAGACAGAAGATCAACCACAACATACAACTTGCTAGTACAAGCAAGGTTCAGAAAAAAAGATCATGCACAGAGCAAATTTTTAATTTGAAAACTATTCTCAGGATCATAAAAATGTGGAACCTTAACACAGTCATTGCATTCATTGATTTCAAAAAACCATATGATTCTGTAGAGAGACAACAGATTGTATTCCTAACACTGGAAAAGCAGGTATCAGCAAAACCACCAGACAATTAATTGAACAGATACTCACAGACAACTTCAAAAGTTAAATATGTGGGAGAAGTTTCTGAATCCTTCAGAATTAATACAGGTTTTTGGCATGGTGATGGAATATCATTGATTCTCTTCAATCTGGGCTTAGACAAGGTCATGAGAGAATGGGATAAAGAACTACAAGAGAAAAACATCAAAGGAATCCATCTAGGACAAGGAAGAGTAAGATTTGAAGTGAAATGCCTCACTTTTGCTAACAATATTGCAGTATTTTCCAAGGAAAAAACAGATGCAAAGATAATGATAGAAACACTTCATGAAATTTCAGCTAAAACTGGATTACTAAAATGATGTGAGAAAATGGAATATCATTGAACATACACAAACTGAGAAAAATCTGTGCAAACACAACATGAAGACATCAAGAGAGTTGATAAGTTTAAGTATTTTTGAGAATGAATACAATCAAACGGATTAGATAACACTATAAGTAAGGAAAGATTGAATAAAATGGAATTAGCAAACAAACTCACCCAAAGCCAACATAATAAAAGATCAGAATCATTCCAGGCAAAAACTAAACACTACACAACATTAATTAAACAAGAAGAACTTCGTGAATCTGAACGCCAAAGACTGAAACAAAAAGGTGAACAAGAAGAACTGCAAAAGAAAGAAAGGAAAATACCCAGGCAAATTTTAAGACCACAAACAGGAGGAATTAAGATCTATACAGAAACATAGAAACCATCACGGAAGCAATAAGAATGAGGAGCTTAAATATTTATGGTCATATTTACAGAATTAATGACAATGGATTAATGAAGAAAATTTTTAATTTCATTTCCAAAGTTAAAAAACATCACGGGATGTCTCGAAGAGACAAAAAAAAGGACTTGAGAAAACTTAACATTGCAGAAGGCTCCCTATAGAACAGGGGAGGTTCTGGCTACTGATCAGTACTGCAAAATTTCCTGCCCAACAACAGAATTCACAAACTGGGAGGGTGGTATAAAATGAACAGAGTTCTGGAAAGATAAAAAGAAAAAGATTGTGCCTTTGCCTTAGGTTCTAAGTGGTCTATAATTGGCCAAATTCTCTATAAACCAATAACACTTTCAATGTAGAACTTATTTCCATTTTTACCACAGTATACTTAAACAAAACATTATTAGCCACCATATACTTCTTATTATTAAGACTATATAACATAATAATCTTGTAACTATTGGAAACCCTGTAATGTAACATATCACTCTTATGAATTGATGTGTAGCACAAGCATTTTTGAAACTGACAAATGATTATCAGCACTATAAAAAGTTTATTTTTGTAATAAAGTAGATAATCTACTGGTTGGATGTACATTTTGCTTATGTGCATGTATCATAAAATGAGTTGACGTCGCCCATACTCATGCCAGGACAACGATAAACACCATACCGCGTATGTAGTACTCGCTGGTTGGGCAGTTTATTCTGTGTCATAAGATACTGCCTTGACAATATATACATCATGAGACAAGATAAAACTTGTTATACACTCTCTCAAATGGAATCTTTTACATAAAACATATTGCTTGTGGACTTAGTCATTTTCATTTAATTGTGATGTTTCAAATGTTAAAACAACTTTATAATTAAGGGTCACTGTACACAAGAGTAGAACATATGATATGTTGATTTTCTGAAGATTATATTATATTGAGAATTGGATGTTGGATTTGTACACGTAACTTCCAGTAGTAACTGCTGTAGTTTGAGAAACAAAGCTCGATCGGAGTATGTTGGTGAATGTGCTGAAATGGTAGCAGACAGGAAGAGCTGCCTGAGAATTAACTTACCACAAAACCAGAGACAAAGTGGACTGAAGAAAGAAAAATAATCCATGGAGCAAAAATGATGGTAACTTGGAAATTCTGATGATTGAAACAGCTTTGCAATTTCCGATATTGTCAAACTGCACCAAATAGTAATAATAATAATCTCATGTGGTTTGACACCAGTTTGGTGATTTGCATGACCCTATTCCATATAGTTCCTGACATATCTTCACTGGGAGATGAAGTTAGGTAAAAATCAGACTCAAAAATTTTCAGTTTCATGGGAATTCAATCCCATGACCTCTAACTTTCCAGGTACGTGTTTAACCACTAGATCAGTGGGCCCAACTAAATTACTACTAATCACACAAAATAAAATTCAACATTGCAAAAAAATGTTGAAGTTTTGTCTACACCAGGTCTAGCAAAGGGTGGCCTGCAAGCCATTCCCCTCCAGTGAGTGCTTTCCCCTGCAATTACACCTGCACGGTGTCATCACAGTCTCTTCACAGCCTACAGTTCATTTGTTCAACACCAATCACATGGGGCAGTCTCTCTTCAATTGGTTCCTCAAGGCAGAGGCTTTCTTGTATCTTCATTCGCTGTCTCACTTCCAAGAGGCATTGCTGATTTAGTCTGCTTGCTCCTGGTGTTTTCCCAATTTTACTCTCTTTAATATTGTGCTATCATTCAGGTTGTAATTTTGGATAGTACAGCGGCTAGTTTTCTATTACAGTTCTCAAGAATGTTGAAAAGAAATCATCATTCTATCATTTCCTTTGGGCCTTTGTCCCGCTTCAATGGGGGGTCAGCCGTGTTACTGTAGATCTGGCAGTGTTAGTGGTAGAAGGTGGCCGCATGCCCTTCCTGTCATTATCCCGAACCTCCCGGGATGGAATTAGTGTACCCCAGCTGTCTGTGTCTAGTGTAAGCCATAAAATAGTGTGAATGTTTCCAAACGTCTGTGAGTCATGTAACTGAGGCAGAACGTGGGGACTAACCCAGTTTTCACGTAGGGGGATGTGGAAAACCGCCTAAAAATCACATCCAGCCTGGCGGGAGTAGTGGCCCTCATCGTTAATCCGCCAGGCGGATTTTATCCGGGGCTGGCATGCCTACCTGAGTCCAGGAAGTAGTGCATTAGTGCTCTCAGCTACCATGGTGGGTTGAAATGAAAGAATACTGAAAACTATGTTTTCAGCAAGGAGTGGGAGATTGAGTTTTGTTCACAGTTCTTATAAGAAATGTCTATATTGTATATGTACAAAATGCTGAAGTTGAAACAAAGGTAGTAATCTCACTGGACATTTGTCTTCCTTCCATGAACAAACACACAGATCGTTCTTTCTTGATGAGTGGTGCGCTTTAATGGAGAAGCCGAGAAAAGAGTTACGAGAGTTACCTGAAGCAGTAAGTCTTAAAGAAACCTGCAATTTTCGCAGTACACTTAACTAAAAAGAGAGAGAGAGGAATAAATTGTTTAACTTATCATTGGATTATTCATCAAGGAGCACTATGTAGGAAAAGTGTCAGAATGTTGTCCACAACGAAATGTGTAATGAAAATTATGAATATCACATGTGGAGAAAATTGATCATTCTGTCATCAAAAAAGTAATCAATTTTTCACTGAAGTTCACCTGGAATGTGGAGACATACTACTTCACTTGGAAATTCATTTATTCATATGCGACAAAATGTTTAGTTCACTTTTTTTTTCCTTTGAAAATAACTTTTCAAGTTTTTGAATGAAAAAGTAAAATAGGATACTAGAGAATTTGAAAATAAGCTGAAGGATGCTTATTATCAGAATTACCATTTCTAACAGATATTACAAATCATTCAAATAAAGTGAAATTCTGTTTGTAAGAAAAGTAAGACACTTTTTCTGATATGTTTATGTATATTAATTTATTCTGGTGTCAGGCCACAAGATCAGTACCAGAAACTCACAGATTTCACTTTTAAAATAAAATATTTTTCCAGATCACCCACACTTGTGTCAATGTATTTTCTACCATGGAGTACCTTATATCTACTCATCGTAATGCAGTGACCAATGAGTCTTTGGAACATCCAATTTCTTTTCACTACAAAGCAAATTAAATTTGATATTGCAGAACTTGTCAAGACCAAGTTAAATAAATCTAGCCTAAATATAAGATTGAGAAAAAAGAGAAGAAAAGGAATAAAAATCTAAGTTTTAGTTCCTGTCCTTTGACATTTATGTACAGAGCATAAGTAGGGCTCACAATCCACAATAACTGACATTGATCCCTGCAATTCACCAGAGTGGCTATTACAAGGCTGTAGCAGCACCACATGAGTCGAGTCGGAGGGGGAAGCACTCGCTTGAGGGGAATTGCTCACATGCCACGCTTTGCCAGGCCTGGTCTACACAACGTAATCAAGTCCCAACTGATATGAAGGCATGAACTGCCATCAAAAGTTTGGGAAAATCAGAAATGCATAATGGGCATGTGTAAGTATACTGAGCCACAAGCAGAAAACAGAACTGAACTACACAGTACAGTAACACTAAACAACTATGGGTCAGGAAAAACATAGCACCAGTTTTCATAGAATGTATGCTCTCCAGAGATCTATAATTGAGTTTAATCACATTTATCATAAAAAAGTGGCTTCTTGAAGGGCAGGAAAGGTGAGGTTTGAAAAAGAAACTATGTTGACAAGCAAAGCATGGAAATTTCTAAGCAGATTACCTGTTTACTTTTGAAAAGAAAAGTGACAATGGTGGTTCTTTGATATGTATCAGTAAAGCAACTGACAGAATGGTAGGTTTAATAAATACCTCTATAGTGACAGTGTGAAGAGTGTCACAAATGAGAAAGTGACTATAAATTAAGCTATAGACTCTGTTCTTTTAACAAAAGGATAGAAAAGAAAGAGATTCTGTCATGTAACACTTACTGAGAGGATTCATGAAAATTCATTTAGTCAGCATACATATGCATATTACAGCAGGAAAGAGTACCTGATACATGGAATATTTCTTGTGTCAGTGTCAGAATACAGTTGTTTGAAGGCAGTTTGATACTCATGGGCTTTGAGTAGAAAAGGTTCTCAGGGAAAATGATACTAATGATGTGCAGAAAAACTGTGGGCAAAGATGGGTGGAAATGATAGAAAACTAATTGAATTCACTGGAAAAGTCTGTCAAATTATTTCTCTGTCCCCATAATGAAGAAATAAGATGTCTGTGCATGATTTTATTCTATTCCCATATCTGTGTTATTTTTAATGATGTTCTGAAAAATTATCACTGCTCTGTTTGATCTGCTAGTTCTCTCTGCACAAAATATTTGGCCTTTCTGATTACATAATTTACAATACCTCACAGTTATTTCTAATCTGCTCTCTGGATGTTTTGTAGAAGATAGTGGGCAGATTGTCAAATAACTTTCAAAATGCATTCAGTATTGTGATGAAAGAAATGGTTCTGGGATCTCTAAAATACTGAATGCTTATTGTTAAACCATGTCACTTTCTGTATAACCATGTAAATTGGTGCAGCAAGCTACTGGCAACAACAGATGTTGAGGATGGGGAAGGTAGAGAAGTGGGGGAGAGGAGAGATACATCCAATTGCTGTGAAGTATGATTTGCACCACAGTTAACCACCATTACCTAGCTCCAAGTGCTAAAATAACTGTGTGAAGCAATGCAGAGGAAAAAAATTGCCCATGCTATGTTGATCAAAGGAATGGATGCTCCATCATAACAATTATCTTGGTTGATTGGTGACTCCATAGTGTCCTGTGCACTACGACCAGATAATGGGTGTACTTGGAAGAAGAGACAGCATTGGTCATATATTTTTGTTTATTATCGCAAAATCGATTTTCGGTCACTTAAACTAGTAAGCACTGGTGTCAATAAGCTATGTGATCGCTGTAAGCTTATTGACACCAGTGCTTACTAATTTAAGTTATATATTACAGCACTGAAGATGGTCACTAAGTGACCGAAAAGCGATTTTGCGATAATAAACAAAAATATACGACCAATGCTGTCTCTTCTTCCAAGTATACCAATTATCTTGGTATTTATTGTCAGTCAAGTGTTATCCAAAACTAAAATGAAAATGGTTTTAGAACACCACACTCACTGGATTTGATCCCTGTTCTTTGCGGGCTGTTTGGAATGAAAGTGTGTCCAAAAGGGAAGCTTGCCAGTTAGAAGAAGTGATACAAAACTGCTGGAGGTAATGTGCACTATAGCTTTGGACAACAACTGAAACAGGTGCATTAAGTATGGTGGACTCTATTTTAAAGATGATATGAGGGTTGCCCAGAAAGTAATGACCACATTTTTTTCCTTCAACAATTCTTTGTTGAACATAATGAGAATTACACAGATGAAAGGTCCTATTTTTCCATGTAATCTCCATCCCGTTCTATGGCCTTCCTCCAGTGTGAAACAAGGATGTGTATGCCCGTCAGTACCAATCCTTGTCCGGTTGCATAGCCAGTGTTTCATTGTGTGGATCACCTCCTTAACATCCTCAAAATTTCTGCCACAGATGGCATCCCTTAATGGCCCAAAAAGTGGATTGACATCATCAGTTCCCTGTAACATGTCAGATGTGACAGCTGTGGATGGTCTCCCCGAGCACTGCAAATAGTAGAGCTCCACCATATTGCCTTCTGATGACCTCACCCTCCATGCCCAGCAACTACCTGTACTTCTGTCAACAGCAGATGCTCCAGAGGCTTTGTACAAGTGTTTGTGAATATTCCTCACAGTTTCTTTCTCTACACTGAGAAATCCAATGACAGAATGTTGCTCGTAATGTACATCACATACAGACACTATTTTGAAACCATCCTGCAGCTATGCTGTCAGAAGTGACAGAAAATTGGTGCACTCACTCAGGAGACTTCAAATAATATTTATGTAATGTTTTTCATTCATAGAATTGTTTTCGGGTGAGAAAAAAATGTGGTGTTATTACTGTCTGGGTAGGCCTCGTAAAATATTATAAATGTTCTGTAAAATATAAATTGTGCAAATGAATAATTACAGCCACTTCCATACATAATTGCCACATGAAGAATAAGCACTATATTTCTGGCTAAGAACAATACTGTAAGAAATCAAACACAGCCCATAACCACTGGTCTACTGTGGTGGAGAACATTGGAAGCATACAAAGGAGTCATACAGCGGATTTATTAAGAACAAAATTAATCTCATTTCAAATAAATACACTGAAGGAAGTCTAAGTCCCTAATAGTTTGTTACAGCTCATCAAACAACTTGTACTGGGGAACAGTACCTGTAACTTAATAGTAGGTATACATCAATCTATGGTGCACCAAACCCATCATCAAATGGAAACTTCTTGATCAGCCCTTATAGTAATGTTCACACTCATTCACCAAAAATATACTGATAGTTTCAGTTTCAGTTAAAGATTATGAAATCACATCTACAAGGCATGAATGAGATACTTATGAATGTCGTCTTATAATGAGCAACATGCAAAATAAATTTAAACAAATATATGTTTAACTCATTTGCAACTGACTTCATCTCTCTGCTGGTAAATGGGTGCTCTAGAGGGAGGCAAGTTAAGCAGACAATTTGTAGTGTTTTGAGGATTTCTGCATAAATTCTAGAACCACTCGGCCTTCTACCATCTTGAACACACAATATTTTAAATATAAGTGAGAGAGAGCCTATTTATTGTGCATCACCTGTCTGTGTGTGCAGGTTTGAAGTTTATCGTGAGACGACTATAGACATGGCAGTCAAACAGCACCGACAAGTGTTTGCTGGTCGCGCCATGGAAGCCGTAGTGAAAGAACAAGGAGTGTTTATGTATTCTGTGCTGTTTTATAACTTTGACTATTGTAGTGGACAAAAAAAGAACAATGGAGTTGGAAAAAAGACTTAATTAATGCTCTTTTTGGACTTGGAATGGATAAAACATGTATTCAGATTGAAAATGGACTTTGTTATTAAGCCAACCCTTTCTTATGTTTAAATGAACTCTGTTTTTAACATTTGGACATGTGAAGAGACTTACTTGATAGTGTTTGTTTATGTGGAGAAGGAGTTTTGTAAAAGTTTGATGTTCAAATATATGTTATGAAGCGAAGCAAAAGAAACTGTGTACGATTGTTTATTTTTATAAGTAGAAAGAGTTGTGAGGTAACGGGCGAGTTGTGGTGCCCTGAAAATATTCTAAGTCTGGAGCTGGCATGGCTGCACTGAGGCCTCTTGGTGGGTCGTGGCCCAGCAGGGACCACGTAGTGCCAAACGTTAGCTTAGCAAGAGGGGTAGCCCCAAAGTGCGGTCCAACCACACGGCTGGGAATTCCATGGTGACTGTGACGATGAAGAAGACATGCCAGGAGTGCCAAAGATGGCAGACTTTGTGAAACATTAATGGCAGACATTTCACAGTTCGTATAGAAATTAATAACAGCCAGAGGAATAATGATAACTTAATAAGAAACATGCACATTTCCATTATTTGCACGATGATTCTGATGGTGTAATCAGATTTTCAATATCTTTATTAGTTTAAAGTTTAGTATCTGACTGTAAATTTTACAAGTAACACCCGGCAACAAATTTCCAAAATCTAAACAACTCATCCGATTTCGTCAATTGACATGTCTTTAGAAAGCCATTAGTGTAAACCTAAATTGGTATGAATTACTGGCATGTAACTTGAATAGTACATGAGTTATTGGAGGTCAAAGTGGCCGATTACTATCGATCGTGTCAGGCCATAAGTACTAAACAGTTACACAAAAAAATGATAGTAGCATGCTTATAAATATGTTTATTCTTCTATGTCTTTGTTTACATCTGAGATATACTATTCATGAAGAAATTGGTTAAATATTTACTGTGTTCTAGAAAGCACAGAGACATTAGCCTACTGGCCTACCTTTTGTTCTATTCCTTTGATATATGTTTATTTAATTTGTTTATGTATCTAATAATGTGTGTTAGAGTGTGTTAGAGTATTTCAAATGTGTTTCAAAATGTGTGTGAGTTTGCATTGGCTTGGAGACATGACAGGAGCACTATCACCAATCACAGCGCTCGTTACTAAGGGAGGCAACTACCGAAGTGAATGGAGGGGAGTTCAGAACAGGGCGGCACCAGGGTGAATAGGCATAGAGAACTTGGGGAGTTGGGGATAGTATGGGGTGAGGCACGCACAATGGCGAGAGAGACTTGGAGTGTGGAGTGGTTTGCATGTGGTCGTGAGAGATAGAAATACTTCGGAGTGCAGACTTCTGAACTTCTGAGATTTCCAAAGTTTCTACAGTACAGATGTAGTACGTGTTTAGAAGTGAATATCTCAAGAGCTATGTTGTCATTCATAACTAATTATGTGCAGTAGGAATCTATTGTTTCCCTGTTATTCCACTTATATTTTATTTAATTGCTGGACCATTGACACCAATAAGTGTTTTACAGAAATATACCACATTCTCAAAAGTACTTCTACTATTGTACTCTTCATTTAAAGTTGTTAAGATAGTACCTGCAGATTTAATTTAATTGCAAAATTTCTACGTTACATTCGCAATTGCCGAGTGATAGGAACTTTCGAACATTCAGTTCAAGTGTCTATTCATGTGTCTATTCTCAGCAGTATTTGGCTTGTAATGTGGCAACTATGTATACCAACCAAAACTTTTAATATTTCAACTCTGAGTTGGAGGGTACGTAGTTGAGGGCCACCACACCATCACATCATCATTTATTATTTGAAAGCCCGCAGAGTCTTAGCTAACCAGCAGGGAAAGTTGGCTAACCATCTCAAGTAAGTCGTATTGTTAAAGAAGTGGGATTTTGCACTCATACTTCGCCACTTTAAGTCGTCCAGAGCATTAGAAACTGTTTCAGCATGGACCACAATGCACACTGTAGAAAATGTCAACAGAACGCATCTGACCCTGGCAAATACAGAAATTTCTTTTAACATACTGTATGCTCACAAAATTAGTTCATTTTTTACAATAACTTGGACTCACAAGGAGAAAACTAAATTCATTCATCAAGAAAAGAAGATTAAAAACACCTCATAGAGATTTTCTATGGCCCAGACTCTTGCTTTGTCAACTATAAATTTCACTGGAAAATCTTTCATAAAATGCATCACTGGCCTATTACTTGCTGATTTAAACTCTTACAAAATAACAGAATACAAAAGAGTTGTTACCCTACACAGTTCAGCAAGTTAAGAAAACGCTGTGTACGAACTCTTTCACGTTCAATCCGTGCACATCTGTTTACTTAGTTTGCAATGATATGCTCTCTATGTCAGTAAATAAATAGGCAAAATTAGCATTTTCAAAACTAAATCTCATTTAATCTAGTATGTGTCAATCACAGTACAAGGAACCTAATTGCCCTAACAGTTGTTTTGCACTCAGAAAACTTGTATTTCCTGCTGACCTATGGAGTAATTTTGTAATGAGTGGTAAAACAGCAAATTTAGTTTTATACAACACAAATAAATGAACAAAACTGTGGCAGTTATTTTAAGAGAGGACCTTTCATACAGAGATGTAAAAATAGCTTTCAGTGAAGTTAATAGCAACTACATTAACATTAAGCATGGAGTCATAAGTGTAAGAAAGTGTACACTGAAAGCCACTACAAAGGCAGGAACTCTTTGCTGACAAGAAATGGCTGTCAGTATGGAAGACATATGGACTCCAGTATCAGAGTTAGAGTTTGAGAGAACTCAGAACTTTGGAAGACTTGTGAACAAACAACACAAATTTCTAAAATCACTGATGGAAATGACAGCCAATTGATTATTCAAGCCAGTATGTAGGATTTTTGAGACTTTTTGAAAAAATACAATTATATAACCCTGTAGATGATAAAGACTTGAAAAATATTATTCGAGAGTGAAATAAAAAAAGGACGCAAGTCATGCTGAGTAGCAGAAATGAGGTTAGTGATAAAAACTTAATACCAAAATTAGGGCCAATAGACAAAGAGACACCACTTTGTAACCTTTGAAGCACAATAATGCACACAATACAAAGCAAGGACGATATAAGAAACATGCTAGCACATACAAATAGGCCATTCTTCACTAAAAGAGATCTACTAGTGTCAAACATAGGACAAATCTGAGAAAGAAATATCTGAGACTGTACATCTGGAGTGCAGCCATATATAGAAGAGATCGAAGGACTGTAAGAAAACTGGAAAAAAGCGAATCAAAGCACTTGAGACATGGTGTTGCAGAAGCATCCTAAAAATTAAGAACACTCATAAGATATTAAATGAGGAGGTTCTCTGTTAAACCACTGAGGAAAGGAATATACAGAAGAAAATGCTCACTAGAAGAGGGAACTTGTAAAAAGTATGTATTACAACATCAAGGAATAGCTTCCATGGTTGTAGAGAGAGCTGTAGAGGGGAGGAAACTGTAGGTGAAGAGAGAATTTGGAATATGTTTAATAAACAATCGGGGATATTGGGTGTAAGTGTCAATCTGATATGAAGAGGCTGGTGTGCAAGAGGAAGTCATGTTGTGCCCAATCAAACTGATCAGAATACTTCTGGAAAGAAAGGCCAGTTAAACACATGAAAATGTTCACAATAGAGACTGAAGCAGGTGGCCATTAAGTGTGACTGGATAACTCATGAAAAGAATAAAGTAGCAAATCAAGAGAACTGTTACTTTACAATCAAGAAACAGCTTATGCACGATGATGAAATGAAACAACCAGTTCATCATTACAATACATGGAAAACATCTCCAATAGAACAAACAAATATGGTTCTATGTTACAATAAAATATGAAGAAACGTGTATGCTGTTTACAGGGGTTGGAAAAAAATATGAACACACTGAGAGAAATGCATGATAAACATAAATACAGGTGCTAGCAAGCACTGTTGTATTTGATCACGAATAGCACCTGAACAATGACCTCACTACATTGCAAGCGTCAGATATAGCCACATCAGTCTTCTTTGTAGTTGTGAGTGCATTTTGCTGGAGCTAAGTGAGATCAAACATGAGCAAATTCATGATGTTTGTATAGTGGATGCTTCAGTAACAAAAGTAACTGAAATGTTTGGTATTTAAAGAGACACCATATCATAGATTTATACCAAATACATGGAAATCGGGAAAATATCACCTGCTACATCACAATGTAAATGAAAGTGTGTGCTGAGTGATCCTGACAAATTGTCCTTGGAGAGGATTGGTTTGAAAAATAAGAGGATGTTAGCTGCAAAATTTGTTATAGAACTGAATGTTGCACTCATGAACCTAGCACCAAACTAACCATGAAGGGAACTCCACAAGCTGAGAATTGCAGGGTGAGCTGGAATTCCAAAACCACACATCAGTAACACAAATGCTGGTAATAGGAAAATATGGTGCCAAAGCCATGAAACCTAGACTATGGGGCAATAGAAGAGAGTCTTTTGATAAAATGAGTCTTGCTACACACTGTTTCTAACTTCTGGCTGAGTTTACATCTGGCTTACAATGCAGACTGCGTGTTGCCAAGAGCGAAACATGGCACGTGTTTGGTGACAATTTGGGAGCCATATCATGGTATTCCATGGGCTCCATGGTTACTGTGCAAGGCCAGATGTCTGTCAGGGATTATGTTACCATTTTGGTTGATCAGGTGCAATGGAACAAAATTTGTTTCAAAATGGTGATGCTGTGTTCCAAGATGACAGGGCCTCTGTTTACAAAGCTCACATTTTCCAGCACTGGTTTTGTGAGCATGAGCACGCCCTGGCCATCAAAGTCACCAAATCTCAATATCATTTAGCCCTTGTGGTCTACTATGAAGAGAAGAGGACATGATTATTATGCACTTCCATTATCATTACCTGAACTTCCCTCTATTCTGCAACAAGCATGGTATAAGATTCCTCTGGAAACCACACAGGACCTCTATTTATCCATTCCCAGATGACTGGAAGCTGTTTTGGAACTCATTGGTTTTATTGGTTTTTCCTATGATGTATTAGGCATGTGTTATTTTTTGATGTTTCCATATTCCCCACCCCCTCCAAATACAATAAACACTATTTTCATTGGCGTTTGTTTTTATTCACTACCATTCTTAATTAATTGCAATTTACTTTTTGCTACTCACTAGCATGAGGATAATTTGTAAATGTACAAAAGAACAGAGTGCACTTATAAAAATTGCTCAGTTCCCTAAATGATGAAAGGGCAGTTCATGTATTTTAATCTTCATGCTGGCAGTATTTCACAATAGAGTAAAAGTACCTAAATTCCAAAAATCATATTACTGCTGTCAACACACTGTATTACTGTATACTTGTACAATGTTTTTGAGTAAATGATTTTATATATATATATATATATATATATAGAAGGAAACATTCCACATGGGAAAAATTATATATAAAAACAAAGATGAGGTGACTTACCGAACGATAGTGCTGGCAGGTCGATAGACACACAAACAAACACAAAAATACACACAAAATTCAAGCTTTCGCAACAAACTGTTGCCTCCTTCCCTCTTTCCTGATGAGGCAACAGTTTGTTGCGAAAGCTTGAATTTTGTGTGTATGTTTGTGTTTGTTTGTGTGTCTATCGACCTGCCAGCGCTTTCGTTTGGTAAGTCACCTCATCTTTGTTTTTTTTTATATATATATATATATATATATATATATATATATATATATATATTCCACTAATTATTCATAAATAGGCAAATGATGAACATAAATAGTGAAAAGTGATATTATTTAATGAAATTAAGTCAGAATTTCAGTAAATTATATAACTAGCAAACTGATCTATCACTCTGCATTTCTGTGCCCTTAAGAATGCCTAAATGTGCTCATCTCACTACAGTAAGTGTCTTTAATGTTAGTTACATAAATTAAGCAGTTCTAAAAAGCATGAACAAGCTTATGTAATACAAATATGAGGGTCACTCTGAAGGTTTAAGAAATTAATTCAAATTCCTGTTTTTGCAAAGTTATAATTTTACATTTCCTCGAATAATTTGCTTCACAATGTATTCTAGAATGTATACTATAGTGCAACTTGGCGACCTCAGAGTGTGTCTTCCTGGGAGATTTATCAAGAAAACCCAGTATCCAGATATATCTGATTACAGAGACTCAAATTAATTTTTGTGGATGATTTCTTTTCTTTATGAGAACAGAAAGAAAGTGCACGGTTCTAGATATAATTGCCTAGTGGGTGTAGAAATGTCTAGAGCTAGGATTTTTCAAGACAAACAAGGGTGGAAAGAGGAGAGCAGCTGGTCTCCTAGTATGTCGATATGCTGTCATGACAGTACAAGATCTTATGCATTTCAGCTTTTGCCATCTTCTGCTTTGTCATTTTGAAAAATCATGTAAATTCAAATCCCAATATACAAAGCTGCAGTTACTATCTTACTGTCAAGTGCTTTTTTAATTATAGTTCAGTATTTTTTAGTTTAAGCTGCAACACAAAGTCGCACAGGAGGCCAGCAGGTATTATTTGAGAACTGAGTATGTCTTTTTTCACAGCTGTTTGGCTGCTAATAATAACAGTCCACTTGTTGTTCCTCAAAGCACAAAATGTGTGTACAAAAATGAAGTTTTGAAAGTGGGCTGTTGTTATTAGTGGTCAAAAAGCAGAGAAAAAAGATGTGCTCAATATTGGTAAGTATCCACTAACTTGAAAGAAAATGGGCACTGTGCTTTGGCCCATCTTCCTTGCCCTCTTCATATTTGCTGGATAAATGTCATTATGGAAGTGTAAGTCGAAAGGCATTCATTTCATTTTTTTTAGTCAAAATTAAACAGGAATGTTCCCACATCAATTACATAATTTTGTCTCCTTGATTCAATTAAATGAAATATATACTGTTAGATATATGCCACTATTAGGCAGTAGAATTTTCATTGACTGTAAGCCTTTTTACATGAGGACTCTTGTATTAAGTCAATAGAATAGGATGTCTATGCTGTCCCAAAAGCATGGTGACTGTGTTGGTAGGTGCAGAATGGAGGTTCTACAAAAATTCTTGAAACAAATTTAATTTTGAAGGACAGTTACATAATTTCAGTATTTATTGGACTACTGACAGCCCATATGCATGAAAGAGGAAGAGGTTCCAAATGTCATGCAAAGTTCCACAAGGTACTGACTGGCATTCATAACCAGTTTGACACTGTAATGCATCATCATTCAGAACTGACCCTGGGCATGTGAACATTGTATATTTCTCCTTGGTTTTCCACAGCAATACATAACTGAACATTTCCTAAACAATTTACATTGGGGATTTGTTTCAGTGTGCCTTTTTTTGGAAGTGTAATGCCAAACAGATCCCACTTATGAAAAACGAAATACAGAGTGACCATCATAAATTAAAGAATCAACAAATAAAAAAAAACTCAATTGCATAATTTTTCAAGGTATTCATCAGTATATTGTTGTTATTAATGTTGTCTACATAGCTATGAACTTCTACTCCTAAATGTTTTTGCTGAAGATTTTATATGTACAGCAAAGCTGTCTCTATTACATTATCTGAACTCAATGTGGTCTTGAGGGGCAAGGAGGTAAATTGTTTCAAACAGTGATGAATATAGCATGCAGATACAAGCATAATAATGTTTAGAGGCTTTATGAAAATCAGTGAGGAAATAAATCATTTGTAGCAATTAGTCAAATTGACCTTAAGCAATGTTTCTACAGGTGTCTCTCTTAACTGAATATCCTGTGTGCAATACATGAATCTTCTGTACTCACCAATATTGAGATAAGCTTGCACATGTACATTTTAAAATCATGAAGAATTACAATATTACAATTAAATATTAATAAACATAGTTTGCTGGTGTTATTTTATTTCTGCAGTAGTATATAAAATGCTTAGGAAGAAAAAAAGATATGGACACCACAGATGAAATAGAACACTAGAAAATTTCTCAAAATTAAATAGTCTGTGTTGTTGTTGTTATGTAAGCAATTACCAATTATAAAATTCTCATATTAGCTGGAAAATATCACATAAACATTTAAGATGAGTTAAAGTACAAGTTATGTTTTGGACATATACAACACAATATAAATGCTCTCCCATAAGTTATTTTAAATTAAAATTCCAGTGTAAGTTATTGAATTCATCCGCTAGTTTAACCTAATTGCATCTCTACATAAAAATGAATTAACTAGTTTCTCTTACCTGTCTCCGTCTGAGTTTTTTGTACTTCTGCGATTCAACAAGTGTGCCGAGAAAAGAGAAAAAGGACACGTTACAGTCTATAGTTTATGAGATGTAACACTTAAAAGTCTACAACTTATTTCTCAATTACATTTTTGAAAAGATACACAATTACAGGAGCACACAGTCGTCTTTCAGTAAGTGGATAAAGACTACATAAATAAATACATAAATTTCCTGCTGACAGTCCTGAACAGAAACAGAAATCATAGTTCAGCCAGTAAAAACTGTTAATTTTACAACTGTACTTACAAAATTATCCACTCATCAGCACAATATGAAAATTACTGACAAATTACAAAGCAAAGGAATACCTAAAGTGATAAGTTCTCATTATAATGATGTTATTAAGTTTGTCAGGCACCAATACTTCTATAGTGTCTCTTCCCCTCCTCACTTCCCATAATATCATCATTCCCATCCAGTTTAGTAACTCCACTGAATTTTTCAACAGTAACACCTATGTGATGTCAGGATACAACTACAAAAGATATCAAAATCTTGAGTACCAGTTTTAAAAAAGGAAAGAAAAAACACACAAACAAATTGTCTCCCAATTTCATTATCCACATCCTGAAACATGCTCAGTTGAACTCTTCACCCACAGCTGATTTTGTCAATATTTGAGCCACTTGTATTTCTGTAGCTGATGTACTTTACTTCCAATTGTGCTTTACTATCAAACTGCCATACAAAATTATACTTAATACCAGTATGGTTCAGTCATTAATGTTCCCTTCTATACCAACAGATATAAGCATAACAGATTGTCTTAAAAGACATTTGGAGTTTTCATATATGTTCTAAAATCTTTAGAACATTTCTTTGGCCACAAAATTCCTCTAAAAACATAAAACTGTTTCTGTTGTATGAAGTGGCCACAAGTTTGTCTTTTTGTAGTCCAATACAGAGTGTTTCCAAAAAGAAACATGAATCATGTTGCATATACTCTGCTCTCTTCACTCCCCCACTTAGGATCAACATAATACAGAACAGCATTTGTATATGTCTTTCTGTAACACAAACATCAGCTTCCCTTTGATATTTCAAACATTCACTTCAGACCTTTTCAACATCTTTCTATAGGTCTATTTTCATGTCTACTAAAATTGTTAATTTATGCATGATCGTTGGGCTTGAGCTGTCAAAGAATTACAATGAATGTTCAATAAGCAATGCAACACTCACTTTTTTTCCTCACTCAGTTTTGGTTCAACAAATGTAGAGTTTGTTGTGGGACATCAAGGACTATTCTCACTTCAGCTCCTATAATTCCATGAAGTTCTGATTGGTGGCGTCCCTATATGTAGCCTTCAAAATGGTGTCTGTAACGGAAATGCGTTTCAAGCAGAGAGTTGTTCTTGGTTTCTTTTTATGGAAAACCAGAGCATCACAGATATTCATATACACATACAGAATGTCTATAGAGACCTTGCAGCGAACAAAAGCACTGTGAGTCAATGGGTGAAGTGTCTGTCATCATCACAACCAGGTCACGCAAATCTATCCGATCTCCTGTGTGCTGGCCGACAGCACATGGCTGTGGCTTCAGCAATGTTGGAAAGTGCAGACACTCTCATTTCAGGTGACTGATGGATCACATCAAACACCTCACTGCACAATTGGACATCTTTGTTGGTAGTGCTGACACAACCATCCACCGTTGGGGTGCTCAAAGGTGTGCAAGCATTGGGTTCTTCACAGTATAACCATCTGTGTGCACCTGCTTGCACATTACAAGGCTGGTCACGACAATGGTTTGTCAAACACTATGTGGAGGTTATTGCTGAAGCAAATCGTTGGCTCCTATGTCAGCCATTAGACTGGTACCATGCGAGCATACAGGACTTCCCAGTTAAGTTGGTGTAAGGCTATCACAGTGAATGGAGATTATATTAAAAACAGGGTTTTGTATTCAAAAGAGTGGATAATAATATGGTGTATTAGAATGCTGAATTAAACCAAGCTGCTTTCAGAAAAAATGGTGTTGCGTTACTTATTGAATGTCCTTCCTAATTAACTCACTGTATTCATATTCAACCATGTCTCCACAATCTTCTTACCTGGTATTGACATCCATCTGCTTCTTGCAAGGTTTGCAGTCTTCTATAATGAATCTATTTAGCAAGTTTTGGTCATAAGTGCATTGATTAAGAAATACTCTGCAAAGAACTTGGATCACTGAGTTCTCTCATTCAAAACATTGTCATTAATTTATACATAATACCTGTGAGTTTGTTTCACAATTCCTGACAATCAAAATGCAATTAACATATAGTGGCACATAAACAATTAAGTCATCAAAACTTCCAACACATATATTTATCAATTTTAGAGTGTTGAAATCCTATTTCCTTCACAAAATTGCCAAGTGCCAAGCTCTCAGAATGTGGTTCACTCCATATAAGGAGTTGTGAAGTTCACATCCAGGTCCTTCCATATTCTGTACACCTCAAAGTACTTCAATATAAATATCATCAACAAGTCTTTCATGTAGAAATGTATTCTGTACATCTATTTGTCCTATGACAAAAGTCGTATTCATTCGCCAAACTAAAAATAGCAGTCAAAGTAGTGAGTCAAAGAGCATGTTTCCTTATGGTTATATGCTATTACCTATACTCAACCTCAGTTTCTAAATCTGTCTTGTCCTGTCCAATATTTCAGGATAATTTTCTGTTACTTTGAACACTCAACAGCTCTTATTTACTGGAAGTGATGTTGATATTCGAGGTACAGTTCTTCTTTTATTGCCTTCGTCCATTCTCATGACAATGTTTATTCATTAAAGCTTCAAAATCCTGAGATACATTTTCCACATACGAGGGTTGCCCAGTAA
Organism: Schistocerca piceifrons; assembly: GCF_021461385.2. Lineage (NCBI taxonomy): Eukaryota > Metazoa > Arthropoda > Insecta > Orthoptera > Acrididae > Schistocerca > Schistocerca piceifrons. The sequence goes on from NC_060138.1 coordinate 643,290,194, forward strand.
ATAATGCCCCATATTTTTTTTCTCCAGAAGTATTTATTCCACAACAATCAAATTTACATATGTGAAAGACTGATGTTTTGTCTACTTGCTTTATTTTTCCACATAATCTCCTTCAAGTTCGACGGCCTTTTTCCAGCGAGACACACGAGCGTGTATTCCCTGCCGGTAAAAATCTGTACTCTGCCTACGGAGCCAGGTTGTCACTTCGTGAATCACTTCTTCGTCATCGGCAAAACGTCTTCCACGAATGAAATTCTTCATTGGCCCAAACAAGTGAAAGTCTGAAGGAGCCAAATCGGGGCTGTAGGGTGGATGGGGTAACACTATCCAACCCAGTTTCGCGATGTGTTCACAAGTCCTCAAACTTGTGTGAGGACGAGCATTATCATGCTGAATCAAAACATCCTGTGGGTTAACATGACGCCCAAGGCGCCGGAAGCGCTGCTTAGTTTGTCTAATGTTTTGACATAAGCCTCTGTCGAGTCGTAATGCGTCGATCCTGTCGAATGAGAACATCAGCCCGCTGCAACATGTCAGGCGTCACAGCCGTGGGAGGCCTTCCCGACCGCGGCAAATCTCGGAGCTCCGCAGCACCGCCCTCTGATGCTTTCACCCTCTGTGCCCAGCGACCAACAGTACTCCTATCGACTGCAGATGTTCCGTAGACTTTGCACAAGCGTTTATGAATATTGTCCACGGTTTCTTCCTCTGCTACGAGAAATTCAATCACTGCACGTTGTTTATGACGGATGTCACCTGCAGACGCCATTTTAGAACATTCCTACACCACCGCTCTCTGTCGGAGGAAATTGAAACTTTGCGTACACATGCGGGAAACTTCAAATAACTCGCACCTAAAGTGTCACATTTCTAATATTTTTTATTTCGGAGAAAAAAAATATGGGGCATTATTTACTGGGCAACCCTCGTATACACTCCTGGAAATGGAAAAAAGAACACATTGACACCGGTGTGTCAGACCCACCATACTTGCTCCGGACACTGCGAGAGGGCTGTACAAGCCATGATCACACGCACGGCACAGCGGACACACCAGGAACCGCGGTGTTGGCCGTCGAATTGCGCTAGCTGCGCAGCATTTGTGCACCTCCGCCGTCAGTGTCAGCCAGTTTGCCGTGGCATACGGAGCTCCATCGCAGTCTTTAACACTGGTAGCATGCCGCGACAGCGTGCACGTGAACCGTATGTGCAGTTGACGGACTTTGAGCGAGGGCGTATAGTGGGCATGCGGGAGGCCGGGTGGACGTACCGCCGAATTGCTCAACACGTGGGGCATGAGGTCTCCACAGTACATCGATGTTGTCGCCAGTGGTCGGCGGAAGGTGCACGTGCCCGTCGACCTGGGACCGGACCGCAGCGACGCACGGATGCACGCCAAGACCGTAGGATCCTACGCAGTGCCGTAGGGGACCGCACCGCCACTTCCCAGCAAATTAGGGACACTGTTGCTCCTGGGGTATCGGCGAGGACCATTCGCAACCGTCTCCATGAAGCTGGGCTACGGTCCCGCACACCGTTAGGCCGTCTTCCGCTCACGCCCCAACATCGTGCAGCCCGCCTCCAGTGGTGTCGCAACAGGCGTGAATGGAGGGACGAATGGAGACGTGTCGTCTTCAGTGATGAGAGTCGCTTCTGCCTTGGTGCCAATGATGGTCGTATGCGTGTTTGGCGCCGTGCAGGTGAGCGCCACAATCAGGACTGCATACGACTGAGGCACACAGGGCCAACACCCGGCATCATGGTGTGGGGAGCGATCTCCTGCACTGGCCGTACACCACTGGTGATCGTCGAGAGACACTGAATAGTGCACGGTACATCCAAACCGTCATCGAACCCATCGTTCTACCATTCCTAGACCGGCAAGGGAACTTGCTGTTCCAACAGGACAATACACGTCCGCATGTATCCCGTGCCACCCAACATGCTCTAGAAGGTGTACGTCAACTACCCTGGCCAGCAAGATCTCCGGATCTGTCCCCCATTGAGCATGTTTGGGACTGGATGAAGCGTCGTCTCACGCGGTCTGCACGTCCAGCACGAACGCTGGTCCAACTGAGGCGCCAGGTGGAAATGGCATGGCAAGCCGTTCCACAGGACTACATCCAGCATCTCTACGATCGTCTCCATGGGAGAATAGCAGCCTGCATTGCTGCAAAAGGTGGATATACACTGTACTAGTGCCGAAATTGTGCATGCTCTGTTGCCTGTGTCTATGTGCCTGTGGTTCTGTCAGTGTGATCATGTGATGTATCTGACCCCAGGAATGTGTCAATAAAGTTTCCCCTTCCTGGGACAATGAATTCACGGTGTTCTTATTTCAATTTCCAGGAGTGTATTTCTGCATTCAAAGTGAAATCTGGTTGGTCATCATATATCAAGATTTCCTTGTCAGTCTGTTATTTCGTTCTGAAGATTTCTTTTCCTTCATCTTTTTGTTTGTTATGAGCTCTGGATTTCCATCATCAGCTTGTTGACTTTCCTAGAAAATGGTTTCATTCTGATGTCCCTCATCTTCTGATTTGTTTTCCATTATCTCAACCACTGTAACAGACCCTTTTGTGAGCCTGTCATTCACTTATTTATTCTACATATACAAGTACAAGATACTTTTTGGATTGCAGACACACATTAGAATTTATTTATAACTTCATGGAGACAATACTAAAATGCATTATATCTTGATTACTCATAAATGACATGTTACAGATGAGAAAACAGTTTACTTTTCTGCAACCATTCTTTAATACTATAAAATTACTTATTGGTATGGACCTCATCCAATGCCACTTCAAAGCAGCTTTCTTTTAAATTTTTTTAGGTACCTCAGATGTTTATTACACAATATATAATAGCTGCTGTTGTTTGCACTTTTTGTGTTATTCTTTGCCAGGCGATAGTCATAATGCATGCCAGCGTTACAAATAAATAAAATTTTGTTTAAGTTATTGTACAGTTGGTACTTCAAAACTTGTGCAACTTTTTAAATAGAGATGAGAGTGTAAGTGATTGCTTAGTCCTGAAAATTCCTTTACATGATTCATTATAGCAGAGACTGCACAGTATCCTTATTACTTCCTCCCACTCTTCTACACAACCCCCCCCCCCCCCACCCCACTTAAAAAATAAAAAAAAGACATATATTCTATCTATATCCTGGAGAACAGGACAAACCCCAAACTTCAGTTCTATGTGTAAGATATAGACACACTAATCCAAAGCATACTAATCCAAAGCATACTTAGAATTTGTTACATATCTTCACTGAAAAAATAAAAAAATAACCTTTTTCTTCCAAAGATAGCCTTTTTGCTGAAAGTTTATATGGTTAGCGGTCTTCTCATTGTGCTGTCAGTGACTCACAACTCCTCTATGTGGTGAATAGCAATCTGTCCTTTTCATAATCTTGTTATTGTATCATGCTGGACTTTCCATTGTTGACATTCCCTAACTACATTTCTTTCATCTCGCAACCCACTGCAGTTTTCCTATGTTACTTTACTCAATGACCATCCTTTTCTTTCTCTACTTTCCTGTATTTTGCAGCCACCTTCTAAAATGCACATGCTCTGTCTTCCGAGCCACATCAAGTGTCTCTCTGTGTACAACACATGTCAACATGACCTTGCAGGTTGCTGGTGCAGCATGTCATGTCGCACATTCTTCTGGCCAATACAATTACTCCTAGACCTATAAACCGATCCCACTTCCTCCCTCACTCTTGCTTCCATACCTTCCTGTGCCGCATGAACTCGAGGAACCCATATCTAATCACACCCGTCCTGTCTCTCTCTTCCTTAATTCCAGCATGCACATATTGATCTCACTTAATCGATTTACACTTGCTATTCCTTATCTTCACAAATATCCATCCACTGATCTGCAACCCACTATTATTGTCTCTCTATATATTTTTCTCTTTAATCTCATTATGTTTTCACATGGATTTTAGTTTATTTTCATCTGCCATTATTGGCCCTACTTCCTCAGGTTTCACCTTTTTTCCTCATACTTTATCTATTTCATCCTTTTTGTGATGTTTCCCCATGTGCTTTCACTCATTTTTTTCTATTTTCCACAATGCATCCTTGCTCCTTCCAGTTGCATCAATACTGAAAAATTTCCCTCTCCCTAGCCAGGACCCAGTCCAACATACTGTTCCTGCATTTTTGCTTATCTCATGGAATACCCCCCACCCTCTCTCAAAAAGAAAATGGCCTGACCATCAAATCACCCTACTCCACATGCAATCCTTCGTTCCACAAGACCTCTATCTGGTCAAATTCCATCAGCCCACAGAGCTCACCAACCTAATCCTTCAAAACCATACAAGTCAGGTGCAAACCTCCCTGCAATACCTCCTCTCCACCCGCAAAATTCTCTTTCTCCCCAATCCCAAATTCCTGCATCCCATCTCCCAGACTGAAAACTCCTGCACTCCAGGAACTAGGGCAGCTTGCACAATACCACCTCAAAAAGCTCTCCAACCTGTTCACCTTCAACTTCTGCCTTAAACTACCACTGTCCACTATCTCTACAAGAGCCTTCAAACTTCCCTCACAACCCCTCATGGCCAAAAGGCTCCACCTCACAGAACTAATGAATTTACCACACCCTCAGAACCCAGGCCCAAATAGACCATGACCCTGTCCTAAAAAAGCTTCAGTCACACAGAAGAAGCAGTCCTTTCCAAAGGCTTTAACTTCTGCTCCACTCCAGAATTCAATCATGCTGGACTTGTAAAAGACCTGCTCTTCTCCTCCCATTCCCACAGTGAAAACACTTTTTCACCACCAACACTACTAATCAGACTCAATCCAAAACCAGTACTGAACCTTGTCTCACTCAATTCATTATCCTTCCCCACTACCCCCAAATCACCCCATTCTCCTTCTTTTAGTGTTCAGATCTGAGGTTGGTTTGCAGCAGAGCACCATTCCTCTCTTCTTTCTGCCTTTCTCTTCATTTCCATTTACGTGTTACATCCAACATCATTCATGATCTGTTGCACGATATCCTTAGTCGACCCCTCTGATTCCTTCCCACAGTAGCTCCTTCTGCTATTGTTCCAAAGATGTCGTTGTGTCTTAGGATGTACCCTACAAGTTCATCTCTTCTTGTTTGGATGTGCCTCCACAGAGAGCTGGTTTCCTGCACTCTTCCAAGCACCTCTTCATTTGTTACTTTGTCTTTCTAGCTGATCTTCATCATCCTTCTATAGCACCACATCTCCAGGGCTCTCTAACATCTTCTCTCTTCTATTCCTATTGTCCAAGTTTCATATCTGTATATAGGTCCACACTCCAAACGAAAGCTTTCATAATATGTTTCCTTATTTTTAGACTGATGTTCTTGCTGGTGAGTAAATTACTCTTCAGATTAAATGCAATTTTGGTCTGTTGCATTCTGCTCACAATTTCTTTCCAGCTTCTACCATCCGTTGTGATTTTGGTTCCCAGGTAGGTAAATGCCTCTTTCCCTTCCAGCTCCTCTCTTCCAATTCTCATTCTCAGAGGTTCATATTCTGCTTCTTACTGCATAGCATCACTTAAGTCTTTTTCTTGTTTATTCTCATTCCACACTGATTGCATAGAATCCTTTCCATTGTTCTGAGGACTTTCTCTAGATCTTCTTTTGTCTCCATGACTATAGCAATATCATCTGCATAATGTAGCATGTCTATCTTCTGCCAATTAGTTTTGATTCCCACCTCAGTAGTTTCTCGAACTATCCTTGTCTTATCCCTTTCTAATTTTTGCTTCTTGTTCCTGGTGACAGTTCCTAATCACTGCTACCCCATTCTTATAGAAACTAAGTATCACATGGACATCTTTGTACTTCTTTCCATTTCTCCTCAGCTCTCTGAACACCTCTTGCCAAGCAATGTTATCAAATGCCTTTTCCAGGTCTACAAAGGCAAAGTAACTTGGTTTATTTTTCTGTAATTGCTTTCGATAAGGAGCCTCAATGCCAGAATCGCTTCTCTTGTTTTCAATCCCCTTCTGAAACCAAACTGATCTTCACTCAGCATATCCTCCACTTTATCTTCAATTCTCTTCAGAATTATTTTTACAAGAATTTTTGATGCATGTGATATTAGGCATAAAGTTTGGTACTGTTCATATTTTGTAGCTGCTGCCTTCTTTGGTGTAGGAACAATGACGCATTTCTGGAAGTCTGTTGGTATCTCTCCTGTGTTATAGATGGACCTAATAAGTTCAAGCAGAATCATTTTCATGGTGTAACCAGCATTTTTTATTAGTTCTTCAGGGATGTCATCAATACCCATTGCTTTGTTGTCCTGTAGTTCTTTTAGAACTTTGTCAAATTCTTCTTGCAGAATGTTGTCTCTCTTGTCATCTTCCTCTACCTGCTCTTCTCTTCCTATTACTTCCTCCAAAAAAGGTGTTCCGGTGAACAGCTCCTCAATGTATTCTTCCCATCTCTTCACCATGTCTTCACCAAACAGCATTCCCCCCTATTTATTTTCTATTGTACCTGAAAGTGTTGTCTTATGTTTGTTAAAAAAATTATTTGCTGTTCTGTAGGATAAATCAGTTCTTCCATTTTGCATATTTTCTTCCACTTCCTTGCACATTTCCTCAAGAAAATTTTCTTTTGCTTTCCTAGCTTCTCTATTGACTAAATTCCTTAGCCTTCTCTGTATTCAGCTCTTCACTGTCAATCAGTTGTAATTTTGTATGATCCCCTGTTTTCTATAAGCTCAATAAAATCTGCTGTAACCCATTTCCTCTTGTTTTTGGGTTTAGTTCCTCCAAATATCTTTTCTGCTGCTTTGTGTACACCAGATTTAATTTCATCCCAGTCTTCATGTACCCCACCATGTTGAAAATGTTTAGCTAGATTGTCTGTTTTGTGAGTATAGCACTTTGCCAGTCTCTTGGCTTTCAGTTTTTCTAATTCCCATTTAAGTTTTTCAGTCTTCTTCTTCAGACACCTGAATCTGAGAGAACTCTTCATCAGGACCAGATTACGGTCACTGCCTATGCCCACAACTGATAGCCCCTGCAATCTTTTACCTGGTTCCTAAAATGTGCTTTCACTAGAATGTAATAAATCTGCTGACTCCTCAGGTCTCCAGGGGCCTTCCATGTGTATCTTCTTCATTTGTGATGTTGGAAAATTGTGTTTGCAACAACTAAATGGTGCCTCGAGCTGAACTCTATTAGTTGACCTCCTCTTTCATTTCTTCATCCAAATCCAAATTTGCCAACAATTCCTTCCTCCGGTTCTTCACCTACACTCCCATTCCAGTCCCCCATCTCCCTTAACATTTCTCATTGCATTACTGATTTCTTCATATATTTCATCAATGACTGCATCTTCTTCTTTGGATGTTCGCATGTATACTTGTATTATCATAGTGTCCTTTGGTTTAGTTTCAATTTTGACTAGTATTATTTGAGAGCTATATTGCACACATCCCTTGACACGTGAGCCATAGTTTTTGCTCAAAATTATTCCAACCCCTTCAATTCCTGGTCTATCTTGGCCATTTCTGGTGTGAATGACTCTGTATTCTTCAGACCAGAAATCACCTGGTTGGGGCCATCTCATCTCCGATACGCCTAGGATATCAATTTCCAGTCATTCCATTTCAAGTTTTAGGTTTTCTAGTTTACTACACTGAAGCAGTGTACTCACATTCCAAGTTGCTTTGTTAAAATTGGGATTATTTTCCTTCACCTTGTCTGTATCTTTTGCAGTCTGCACCCAGAGATCTGAATGGCAAACTATTTTATCTCCAGAAAATTTTACAGAAGATACTGGCATGTTTTACTGCTGGTGCTTGGGATATCCATCGATCTTTAATATGGTGGTTTCCTTTTATCTTCCACATCCTATGCCATCGACCATCAGCTGGTCATTCTGACTTTGGAAATGATTTCTCATTTCCAGGGCAAGAGGGTGCCCTGCTCAGCAAATGCTGGGGTGATGAGTTATCCCGGTCATCCCTTGGTTCCTGTCTACATTAGCCACCACATGAAATGATGTTGCCTACTCTCTACTGTGTAGAGGTGTAAATCAGGAGTTTTTCTTCATCGAGTCTAGGACCTTAACGGCATTTCCTAGTCCCATCCATTAACTTTACATAATTTTCTAGCCTTGAAGCTTGCTTTGTCATCATGTCTCAACATGGAAATCAACCTTACATCTGCAGAAATAACCACAATGCAACACCTAAAAATGGATCCTGGCCTTATAGTACCATCTGCTGACAAAGTCTCCATCACTGTGTTTATGAATCACAGTGATTACCTGGCAGGACTCTGCCAGCTGTCAGATTTCTCTGGTTCAACCTTTTTCTGATATTACCCATGTACTTTCAGACATTTTTTCTATCCTCTACTATGAGTCTTTGCTCCTTCCATCTAGAAACCCTGCCACAGTGACCTCATTCCAGAAATCCAGCAGGTCTTCCAGACCCTTCTCAAATCCTTAGGACCATCCCAAAATGTCCCAACTGAGTCTACCTCTCTCCTCACCCTTACCACTCCCTGCATTCATACCTTCTACATGCTTCCTCAAGTCCATAAATCCAACCACCCAGGATGCCCCAATGTGGCTCGTTACTGTGCCACCACTCAGAGCATATCTACTCTGATGGACCAATACCTTTAGCCTATTAGCCATAATCTCCCCTACTACATAAAGGACACCAACCATTTGCACCACCAACTTTCCACAGTTCCTGTTCCTTTACCATCTGACTCCCTGCTCATCATTAATGATGCCACCTCCCTCTGCACTAACATTTTCAATAATGACATCTCACTATTTTGAAAATAGCAATGAGCCCTCACATGGCACCATCCTATGCCAATCTGTCTGTGGCCTATCTAAAGCAATCCTTCCCAACCACACAGAATACCAGACCCAGACCACTCACCCAGCTCAGATTCACTAATGGCATCTTCATGATGTGGATCAGGGTGAGGACACCGTATCCACGTTCCCCAAGGACTTCAACACCTTCTCCCCAGTTTTCTTCACCGAGTCCTCCTCAAACCAATAATCCACCTTCCTCTATAATGACTTCCATATCAAGGATGGCTTCATCAGCACCTCCAGAACACCAAACCCTTCCAATCATCAACGATAACTCTACATTGCAGCTGCCACCTATTCCATATCAAAATGTCCCTTCCTTACACTGTACAGCCACAAATGAGCACTCCTCCTGACACCCCCGTACAACCAATGGCTGGACTAAATGAATCACATACCCTGCCAGAGTTCTGACTACCTCTAATCATGCCCTGAAATCAGGAAAATCCTACCCACTATCCATCCTGCCCCTACCATAGTGGTATTCTGCTGCCCACTGAACCTATGCAATATCCTTGTCCATCCCTGCTCCCAACCTTTGCCTCATGGCACACATCTCTGTAATAGAACTAAACACACAATCTGTCCCATAAATCCTTTCACCATACTTACTCCAGTCCTGTCACAGGCATCTCCTATCTCATCAAATGCAGGGCTACTTGTGAATGCAGCCACCTGATGTACAACAAACCTCCAACCACTGTGCTGATTTCTAAATCAGCATGACAACTAACAAGTTATGTGTCCACACGAATGGCCACTGTCAAACTATGGCTAAGACACTGTTGGATCATTCAGTTGCTGAACATACTGCCCAACAGAATGTGCTTCACTTCATGACTGCTTCACAGCCTACATTAACTGGATCATTCCTACTAACACCAGCTTTTTTGCAGGTAGGAATCCTCCCTACAACAAATCTGTAAACCCCCTGAACTCAACTTTTGCTAGTCCTTGTTTTCCACCAACCTATCCCCTTCCCTGATCCCAATCCAGCACTACATATGCCTTCTGTTTCACTATTGCACCCACTAATCTTTTCACCTTCTCTATGTCTCTCGTCTCCCCTTGCCCTTTTCTATTCCACTTACTCTGCATCTAGCAGCCCTATCCTGTCCCCCACTATGTCTCTGCACATTCTCACCAGTAGCACAACACCTTCCTCCACCCCTACCCTGCTATACCTCCCTCTCCCTGCCCATGCCCCCTCCTTCTCCACACCACCAACCTCAGATTATTCATGATGTCAGATGCAGCTGCAATCCACATCAGATGCACAGTGGCCAGAGACAGTGGCGATGTGTGAGTTATGCTTCTGTGGATATGTGTGTGTGTGTGTGTGTGTGTGTGTGTGTGTGTGTGGGTGTGTGTGTGACATCAGATGCACAGTGGCCAGAGACAGTGGCGATGTGTGAGTTATTCTTCTGTGGATGTGTGTGTGTGTGTGTGTGTGTGTGTGTGTGTGTGTGTTTTCTATTTCTGACAAAGGTCTTTTGGCAGAAATCTTAGTCTTTTCAATGTGACTATCTGTGACTCGGTGTCTGTTTCTTGTGATGACTATCAATCTATCCTTTCCATAACACTGTTGTTGCTCCATCCATTACTTGTCACTGTTTACTTTCTTAGTTTTTGGTATAAAAGATCAATGTGATATTCCCAAGAGAGGTGCTTGCCTAGCATTTATGCCAAGGAAAGCAAATGTTCCATTTATTCCTCTACCATCATCAGACACAACACCCCACTGTACCCCTCTTGTTAGAGGTTTAGTTGAAAGTATTTTAGATTTATATTTACTAAGATGTAGGCTTGGAAGATTACTTCCGAAATAATTCCTCAAGATATTTAAAGCAACAGAACTAGTCAGTGTCATACTGGTCCAATCTTTGAATGGAAATTTTCGTCTCCTTCAAAAATTACTTTTTCCAAAAACATCATGACGTGTAACCACTGATACAATAACAAGTCATGAAACACTTTAATAATACAGCTTCAAACATGCTAGTCAATAATTCTGAAGAAATGTGCAAGTGAGTAAAATATGCAAGTGAGCAACGATGGTTCTAAAGGACAAAGTTTTTCCAAATTTTTTTCTATCGAAAAGTTTTCATTGCACACAAGAATTGATAAAGAAAACATGTGGTATACACTTTTAGAGGTTTTTGTAGAGAGCTCACAGAACTCAGCTGGCTGTCTGGATGGAGCATGAATGACTATGCAACAAGCACATTTATTTCCTTTCGGCACAGTGATAACATCTATTTATAGGTTTTGAAAACTTTATGTAATTCAGCCTATCTGTTACAAATTGGAGGTACTTCCCATTTTCAGAGTTAAAATCCCCTAAGTATTTATGTTACAAAATTATCCTCTGTATAAATATCCCTCAGAGCACTCATTCATCTCAGCATCAGCACACATTATCACAACTGAGCTTAATGATTTTTCAACAACAGTGCAATAACCAGCTGCTTCTAATTTAAATACTGAAAAGAATATAATCTTGTGATCTCGCAAGTTTTCTTGGTGTTATTGATTAATGGTGTGGTTTCAGGTGTATGTCCAAATCGTTGTTTCCATTTTATGCACATTTTTAGGATCAACTCACATTTTCTTCAGGTACTGTGAGCTGTCATGACTTCTTAACTTCAACTGAACTGTGAAGCATTGTTGGTGTTGCTCCATTATTTATAGCTAAGTTTGACTTCCATCACCCATTACACTATGCTCAAATGTGTTTCAGAAGTGTGTAAGTCTCTGACTACACAGTTTTTCAGCTTTTCCAGCTCAGGAGGATGAGATGGCTGGTAAGATATCAACAAACTGAGTGTCATGCTGCAATACTTGTTCAAAATCAAAACTCCATCACCATTAATAAAGTTTCTTCAGGCATCTTCAATTCTTTAGTCTCCTTAATTAAACTGTTGCAGAAACTTGATGCTTGTATCACAATATTGATTTTGTTATACATCATTTCATGGTTATATTTAAGGCAGTGCTTGGTGATCGCAGATTTATTTGGTAGTTTTAGTTAGGGGTGTTGCTGATGATCCTTGCACTCATTGATCCTATATGTAAAGTTGAGGGAAAAATGATATGTCTTTTCAGTGAGTCATATTTACTATGTCACATTATAAAAAGCCCCCAAAAATGAACAGCTGTGTCACTATTATGATATGGGATTCCTAAAATACACAAGGGAGGCAGTTAACTAAGACCCATAATTACTGATATTGGTGTACCTAAATGCCATCTGTTGAAATAACTGAAACAGACTCTCAGAGAATGTGTGGGGAGGTGTCAAGACTACATTCATAACCCACTTGAGCTGTGCACTGTCCAGTCAACTCTGGTCCCAAGATGCACATGTGGCCTCCATCTTTATGAGACCCTCAAATTCTGAATCTTCAAAAATAATTGCAAAAAAGCTTGACAGTTACTTCACTGAACCTTTTACATGTGTTCTCACATCACCTTATGATGTATTGATGGTTGACCCATTAGCAACTTTCATGGTGAATATATACTGTACATGGAACTCTTTGAAGATATTGCACTATAATCAGCCATGGCCAAACCAGTGTCTTCCTACTGATACATGGACAACACCTTTGTAGTGTAGACTCATGGAGTTAAAAAGCTTTAAGTGTTTGTGGAACGTTTAAACTCTATCCATCCTAATACAAAATTTACAATGGAAGGAGGGGCCATTACCTTTCCTTGAAGTGATACTTTAGAGAAGAACAGATGGATCCCTGGGTCAGAATGTGTATAGAAAATTGGAGCACACAAACATCTACTTCTACACTTTGAGCCATCACAATCCACAAAAAAATGATGTCATGGTAAAAACAGTGTTCCATAGAGCTCAAATGCCATCATATCATCAGAGCCTCACCAAATAATTACAATGTCTATGAATTTTGTTCCAGAGGACTGTGTGTTCAGATCAAGCCCTTAGATAGAAATTGAGACTAAGAAAGATAATCCACAAACACTTTTCTGCTTTATGCTGGCACGATCTCCAGAAAGATTGATAGACTATTATTGAAACATGGCATTCAGTGTAATTTACCCGCATCAACAAAGATAAAAAAGTCTTATTTGTTACATTAAACATGATCTAAGTCTCCAAAAGCAATGTGTATATCACATTCCCTGTAAATGTGGCATGTCTAACTTGGGGAAGAATATTAGAATAACTGAGGAGAGGTGCAAGGAACCAATGACATAACTGGCTAAAAAAAACAAAGCAATCATCTCTCTCTGAGCATAGTTTTCAACACAATCATGATATGAAATGTGATGAGATCAGCAGTGTGGTGCAAATACCAAGTTTCTGGGACAAATTTATTAATGGATCTGTGAAATAAAGATGGTGATGAACCTAATGAATCATGAACATGGGGTTACATTTAAACAACTTTTGAAGTCCAGCACTAAGATTATTGAATCTCACTAGCCTTCTCATCCACTAGACCTGTAAAGCACTGAGAGAATATGCAGTTCATGGAATAGGAATCTGAGATCTGGAAAACAAATGAGCATCAAAAGGCACGGAGTCCTGGCACAAATAAGCATAGGACTTACAGTAGCCATAGGAGACAATTGGATCAGTTGTTCAAATATTTTGCATAAAATGGAGTCATGGGCACAGTTCACACCCAGGGCACACCACTGCTTAGCATTCTTGGCAATACAAGAACATATTTCAATCAAAATTTCTTTAACACCCAACTTTAAACTTCACTTATCTTTTACAGTAACAAAAAAATATCCACCTCAGCCCCTTTATTCCCATTGGCTCTTCACATTTCCTGCCATTAGTTAAAGGAACAAATTCCTTAGCAACATATTCTGAGCTTCCTAAGGCCAGATACCACTCCAGCTTGTCATCCACCATAAATTTTCGCATCATGAATAAGATTTTTTTCTTTTTTTCTTAGCAGTTTCTCATAATTGCTCACTGCAAAAGTGAGGATGATTTCATCAAAAGGATCCAGCTTATTTGCTTCCCCATCCTGCCCAATCCCAAATTTTCCTTCATCTCTAATGACTTCACTGTCAGCGAGATCCTAAACCAAATTGTCCTTCCTTCTACCTTACTTTGTCATGCACATATCCTTCCTTCTAACTTGCTTAGTGACCTACATAACTTCTGGTAATTTCCAAGACAGAAAATCTATCTTCCGTTTCATTTGTTTCCAGCAAATTCACTGTTACATTTGCAGTATTGTTACACTCTGTTTTTGTTTTCTGTTGCTCTCTAATACAATCTGGTTTTCCATTGTTGTTATGGTCTTCAGTCCAGAGACTGGTTTGATGCAGCTCTCCAAGCTACTCTATTCTGTGCAAGCTTCTTCATCTCCCAGTACCTACTGCAACCTACATCCTTCTGGATCTGTTTAGTGTATTCATCTCTTGGTCTCTCTCCATGATTTTTTACCCTCCACACTGCCCTCCAGTACTGAACTGGTGATCCCTTGATGCCTCAGAATATGTCCTACCAACCAATCCCTTCTTCTAGTCAAGTTGTGCCACAAATTACTCTTCTCCCCAATTCTATTCAATACCTCCTCATTAGTTATGTGATCTACCCATTCAATCTTCAGCATTCTTCTGTAGCACCACATTTCGAAAGCATCTATTCTCTTTTTGCCTAAACTACACTCCTGGAAATTGAAATAAGAACACCGTGAATTCATTGTCCCAGGAAGGGGAAACTTTATTGACACATTCCTGGGGTCAGATACATCACATGATCACACTGACAGAACCATAGGCACATAGACACAGGCAACAGAGCATGCACAATGTCGGCACTAGTACAGTGTATATCCACCTTTCGCAGCAATGCAGGCTGCTATTCTCCCATGGAGACGATCGTAGAGATGCTGGATGTAGTCCTGTGGAACAGCTTGCCATGCCATTTCCACCTGGTGCCTCAGTTGGACCAGCGTTCGTGCTGGACGTGCAGACCTCGTGAGATGATGCTTCATCCAGTCCCAAACTTGCTCAATGGGGGACAGATCCGGAGATCTTGCTGGCCAGGGTAGTTGACTTACACCTTCTAGAGCACGTTGGGTGGCACGGGATACATGCGGACGTGCATTGTCCTGTTGGAACAGCAAGTTCCCTTGCCGGTCTAGGAATGGTAGAACGATGGGTTCGATGACGGTTTGGATGTACCGTGCACTATTCAGTGTTCCCTCGACGATCACCAGTGGTGTACGGCCAGTGTAGGAGATCGCTCCCCACACCATGATGCCGGGTGTTGGCCCTGTGTGCCTCGGTCGTATGCAGTCCTGATTGTGGTGCTCACCTGCACGGCGCCAAACACGCATACGACCATCATTGGCACCAAGGCAGAAGCGACTCTCATCGCTGAAGATGACATGTCTCCATTCGTCCCTCCATTCACGCCTGTCGCGACACCACTGGAGGCGGGCTGCACGATGTTGGGGCGTGAGCGGAAGACGGCCTAACAGTGTGCGGGACCGTAGCCCAGCTTCATGGAGACGGTTGCGAATGGTCCTCGCCGATACCCCAGGAGCAACAGTGTCCATAATTTGCTGGGAAGTGGCGGTGCGGTCCCCTACGGCACTGCGTAGGATCCTACGGTCTTGGCGTGCATTCGTGCGTCGCTGCGGTCCGGTCCCAGGTCTACGGGCACATGCACCTTCCGCCGACCACTGGCGACAACATCGATGTACTGTGGAGACCTCACGCCCCACGTGTTGAGCAATTCGGCGGTACGTCCACCCGGCCTCCCGCATGCCCACTATACGCCCTCGCTCAAAGTCCGTCAACTGCACATACGGTTCACGTCCACGCTGTCGCGGCATGCCACCAGTGTTACAGACTGCGATGGAGCTCCGTATGCCACGGCAAACTGGCTGACACTGACGGCGGCGGTGCACAAATGCTGCGCAGCTAGCGCCATTCGACGGCCGACACCGCGGTTCCTGGTGTGTCCGCTGTGCCGTGCGTGTGATCATTGCTTGTACAGCCCTCTCGCAGTGTCTGGAGCAAGTATGGTGGGTCTGACACACCGGTGTCAATGTGTTCTTTTTTCCATTTCCAGGAGTGTATTTATCATCCACGTTTCACTTCCATACATGGCTACACTCCATGCAAATACTTTCAGAAAAGACTTCCTGACACTTAAATCTATACTCGATGTTAACAAATTTCTCTTCTTCAGAAACGCTTTCCTTGCCATTTCCAGTCCACATTTTATATCCTCTATACTTTGACCATCATCAGTTATTTTTCTCCCCAAATAGCAAAACTCATTTACTACTTTAAGCATCTCATTTCCTAATCTAATACCCTCAGCATCACCCTATTTAATCTGACTACATTCCATTATCCCCGTTTTGCTTTTGTTGATGTTCATCTTATATCCTCCTTTCAAGACACTGTCTATTCTGTTCAGCTGCTCTTCCAGGTCCTTTGCTGTCTCTGACAGAATTAAATATCATCGGAGAATCTCAAAGTTTTTATTACTTCTCCATGGATTTTAATTCCTACTCTGAATTTTTCTTTTGTTTTCTTCACTGCTTGCTCAATATAGAGATTGAATAACTTTGGGGAGAGGCTACAACCCTGTCTCACTCCCTTCCCAACCACTGCTTCCCTTTGATGTCCCTCGACTCATATAACTGCCATCTGGTTTCTGTACAAATTGTAAATAGCCTATCACTCCCCATTTTTTACCCCTGCCACCTTCAGAATTTGAAAGAGTATTCCAGTCAACATTGTCAAAAGCTTTCTCTAAGTCTACAAATGCTAGAAATGTAGGTTTGCCTTTCCTTAATCTATTTTCTATGATAAGTTGTAGGGTCAGTATTGCCTCACGTGTTCCAACATTTCTATGGAATCAAAACTGATCTTCCCCTACGTCGGCTTCTACCAATTTTTCCATTCTTCTGTAAAGAATTCGTGTTAGTATTTTGCAGCTGTGGCTTATTAAACTGATAGTTCAGTAATTTTCACATCTGTCAACATCTGCTTTCTTTGGGATTGAAATTATTATGTTCTTCTTGAAGTCTGAGGGTATTCCACCTGTCTCATACATCTTGCTCACCAGATGGTAGCGTTTTGTCAGGGCTGGCTCTCCAAAGGCTATCAGTAGTTCTAATGGAATGTTGTCTACTCCCGGGGCCTTGCTTCGACTTAGATCTTTCAGTGTTCTGTCAAACTCTTCAAGCAGTATCATATCTCCCATTTCATCTTCACCTACATCCTCTTCCATTTCCATAATATTGTCCTCAAGAACATCGCCCTTGTATAGTCCCTCTATATACTACTTCCACCTTTCTGCTTCCCCTTCTTTGCTTAGAACTGGGTTTCCATCTGAGCTCTTGATATTCATACAAGTGGTTCTCTTTTCTCCAAAGGTCTCTTTAATTTTCCTGTTTGCAGTATCTGCAGTACGTACTGGGAGATGAAGAAGCTTGCATAGGATAGAGTAATATGGAGAGCTGCATCAAACCTGTCTCAAGACTGAAGACCACAACAACAACAACATGCAGTATCTATCTTACCCCTACTGATATGTGCCTCTACATCCTTACATTTGTCTTCTAGCCATCCCTCCTTAGCCATTTTGCACTTCCTGTTGATCTCATTTTTGAGACATTTTTATTCCTTTTTGCCTGCTTCATTTACAGCATTTTTATATTTTCTCCTTTTATCAATTAAATTCAATATTTCTTCTGTTACCCAAGGATTTCTATTAGCCCTCGTCTTTTTACCTACTTGATCCTCTGCTGCCTTCACTATTTCATCTCTCAAAGCTACCCATTCTTCTTCTACTGTATTTCTTCCCCCATTCTTATCAATTGTTCCCTAATGCTATTCCTGAAACTCTCTTCAATCTCTGGTTCTGTCAGTTTATCCATATCCCATCTCCTGAAATTCCCCCCTTTTGGTAGTTTCTTCAGTTTTAATCTACAGTTCATAACCAATAGATTGTGGTCAGAGTCCAAGTCTGCCCCTGGAAATGTCTTACAATTTAAAACCTGGTTCCAAAAATCTCTATCTTTCCATTATATAATCTATCTGAAACCTTTCAGTATCTCCAGGCCTCTTCCATGTATACAGCCTTCCTTTATGATTCTTGAGCTAAGTGTTAGCTATGATTAAGTTATGCTCTGTGCAAAATTCTACCAGGCGGCTTCCTCTTTCATTATTTTATACAAGAGGATGCCATCATCATTTAACCGTGCAGTTGGTTTTCTGTATCACTGTCAAATATATTTAGATCAGGAAACATCAGCTATCATAAACAATTAAGAATTCAATAAAAATAGTCTAGACCACATAAAATATTTTATTTTAAAAAATGGTGACCAGTTTTAATCAGTGGCTGATCATCCTCAGGCCATCACAAATTCTGTAAAGGGAGTAACATGAAAGTTGTTAGAGGACACATGAAAATAAACACAACAGTAAAAATACCATATAACTACAATAGAAGCAAAGGAAGAGATACCCTTTCTGACTGCTGGAATTGGTGGCATGGAGCACTATAGGTGAGACATTGTAAGAAGATTGCTGACAGGTTGCAGCTTTTCTGCCAGCTTTCAGCTGCATGTGAAAACAGTAGCTGTCTGCAGAGCTGTAACAAAACTGAGACATTTACAAAATCATATAACTTTATTGGTTGATATAGAACCACAATCAAATGCACGTAGCCAACTGCAATTCTCAGGCATCAACGTCTGTCAACTCAATTGTAACTGCTCTAAGCTGTGAAAAGCATCTGCTGCATGACATGCAGTTGCTGTGGTATAAACAGCTAGAGCTCCGTCCACTGCCTCCAGCATTATATTAGCGATAGCCAGGGGCCATCAAATATGATTAATTTTATTCATATTTGACAGCCACTGGCTATCATGGTGGGCAGACTTCTCACCACTCATGCAGTGGCAACTCCATGTCATGCAACAGCTGCTCTTCACACCAGCCTGGAGCTGTTATTGCTACATGCCACCAACCCCAGCAGTCAGAAAAGGTATCTGTCCTTTCACTTATGTCATTGTTATAGTCTCTTACTGTTGTGTTTATCTTTATTTATCCTCTAATAACTTTCATATTATGCCACTTAGCAATGGTCTGAGGATTATTAGCCACTGTTCGAAACTGGCCATAAATAAAATATTTTATGCAATCTATGTTGTTTTTATTATATTTTTAAATGTATTTAGGTCACAATTTGTTTTTTCCATCAAACATACCTTTTAATGTACTTTTTCCTTTGTGCTTTCTCAACATTTGTTACAAAATAAGTGCTGTAAATGATGACACTTCATTTACTAACCTTTCCGAAATTAATTAGAAAAGCCATGTTTATGAAAAGCTATGTTTATTAAATGCTGACTGTTTCAATCATCACATGATCATCTTCAGACATTCAACCATATTGATGGAAATGGCTGTGCATGGAGCAGGAACTGCTGAACCAACTGCAGTTGAGTATCGTCATTCAGCAGTTCCTGGTCTATGCACAGCCATTGCCCATCAATATGATTGAAGATCTGAAGGTAATCATATGATGATCAAAACTGGTCACCTTTTAATAAACATGCCATGTGATCAAGACTGTTTTATAATTAATTTCAAATATTATATTGTGACTGCTGACATTCTCCAACAATGTCTTCAAAAAATATTTAGTAATGTCTTTCTGTTTCTAGAATGATTGTGTTTTATTTCCTCTTCTAACAGTCTGCCATTTATAAAACTAAGTTTTAATTGCTCACTTCATTTAGTCTTCTAAGCCTTAACAAAAACTTCATATTCTGAAACACTGTTAACAACAAATTGCAAACAATATCAGCTTCTTAATTGTTATAAGCTTCAAAAACTGATTTAGGAGATTATTAAAATTAGCATTAAACTTAATTGTTAACAATTCATTACCTGTTGAAAGTTGATTAGCATTTTCCACTGAAAAATTTAGTTCACAATTTCCACATGTCATAGGAAGTTCCTTGGCATACTCCCAGCCGAGCCTTTATCTGTGCATGCTGTCATCTTTCTTTGTAAGGATTTTCAATAAAACTCAATCCTTATGCACATAAAAGAGAGTTTCAGTTCTAAATTTCCATTTGCTGGATTTGTGCCATCAAATAGAGGTCCTCTATATTTTTGTAGTTCCTATTTCACCATTGTTAGTTTTATGCCCCACTGTACTTGCCTTCTTATGTGTTACTAATACCACACTATCAAACCTCAGTCAGTTCACTGGGACTGAATCCATAAATCAAATTTTTGAAACAGTCTGACAGTAAGCCCCACATGTCAGCAGAAAGAAAACTGTCTGACCAATGATATTACAAAGAAAAGCAGTACATATTAAAGTAAGTTGATCATTATAACATGGCTATTGCATATTTACCATCAAAAGATAAATACATATTTATTGTGGAAACCACAAGTTTTCTCATGAAATACTATAAATATTTCAATTAGAATTACATTAATCTCCTTTTCACTATATTAACTGTACAGAGAAGGCATAACATCTTACAATGAAATTTTTCTCATCAGAAATTATATTATTTCATAAAGAAAAATCAGAACACACATACACAATAAATCTAAATATGTACTTTCCTGGTTTCTGTACACACTACACCGATCAATATTATAAAGTTTCTGTGAGGAGGGTACATGTAAAACTAAATAAATTTCATAAATGAGCTGAACTCATTAATTAAGAATGTATTATGAAACACTTTCTATGACCAAAATAAATGCAATAAAAGCCTCATAACTGGGAATAAATTTCCAGTGAAATTATACATTGCATTAAAACCACTTTCAAAATTTAAGAGATTTTTGAAAAGAATGTCATAAATCTAATCAAGATTATCAATATACTCTCAAGTGTGATGTAATAAACATCAAAAAACTATTTTTAGTATAGTCACAGCCATGGTGTTAGACCATATTTGGACAGTTTTTCAAGTGGATTTATTGTACACAATTTATTTACTTACCGATTCTCCCTTGTCACCCTTTTCACCTTTCTGTCCAGGGTAGCCCTACAAATCAGAAAACTTCAGGTCAAAGTTTGCTTGCATTCACAGATGTCCATAGGTATAGTTTTACTAACTATCTGGTGTTTCTCCTATGTCTCATTTGTAGAATTAAAATAGCTTCAATATCTTGGAGCTCTCACATACAGTATCAGTCTAATTAACTCATTACATCACCATGATAGCTTAAAAATAAAGATGAGCAATGGTTTGGTTTTTAAAGCAAATAACAAATTAAAAGAGAGGAGACATTTAGTACTGCTTACATTTAAACATGTGTTTAATCAAAGAAATTAAATGGGCAGACAGATGATACGAACAAAGATTGGTAAAAAATTATTCATAAACATTTAAGACTTAGGAAACACATGTAAATGTTAAAAACAGAACTAACATACCATATTTACTCGAATCTAAGCTGCACTCGAATCTAAGTCACACCTGAAAAATGAGACTCGAAATCAAGGAAAAAAATTTTCCCAAATCTAAGCCATACCTGAAGTTTGAGACTCAAAATTCAAGCGGAGAGAAAAGTTTTAGGCCACACCTCCAAATCGAAACAAAGTTGGTCCATCGTAATATGAGACACAATTTAGGTCGAATAAATGATGATACAGCTACAGTAGTTTGGTTCAAGTCCTAAGCTTAGCAGTTAAGCTTTATCAGGTAGCATTTGCTATGCGTCAGGTGCTCTGTCTGTATTTATACGGGTACCCTTCCTTTTCCATGTCCTTCGTCTGGTTTGAATTGATTGCTTATTTTTCTTTGATCTGATAAGTGCCGTTCTCTTTGTTATAGGTGTTTACGTCACTCTAAGCTGAAAATGTATTACTGTACTGTATCAAGCATTGTTTGTTGCATTCTGATGATGAGTGGTTACGGCTTGTTGCCGATGCGGCATGGCTTGCTTTTGTGCGCGCTACCGCCGCTTACAATTTTTAAAAAAAAAAAAAAAAAAAAAAAGATAGAGAGGAATCATGTCATTATCAAAACAATGGCAAGAGACTGCTATTTGTTGTTACTTACACTGCTGCTTTCTTTGATAATGATCAACAAGAACCAAATAATAGGCTGCGTATGATAGAAGATGTTGTGAACAAGAGTTTGGCTAAAATTTTTCTCCATTTGAAAATCTTTGCAGACACCTCTTTAGTACATTATATTCTGCACAGAAATTAGTCATCTTAGTTTTAAAAATCTAGTCAATAGCCGTGCTTCAATTCTGACTGTATCACTATTATGCATAAGATTAATACGAATATAAACATAATATGATATGTATATTCTTCCGCGTTTGCTGTTGTAGCACTCTAGTTTCGTAGTTTATTAGGCAGACAGGAATTTGATGAGATAACAGCAAACATGAAAGAATACAGCAAAAATGTTTATATTCATATGGTGAAGAGAATACTGCATGTGATTCACAATTCATAAAAGTTCCTATTAGCAACCCTCTCTTCTCACAGGTAGGAAAAAATTCAGAACGTAGAGTTGGCCATATTGACAAACATCCCAAACAGTCTTGCCAGCCGGATTTTTGTAGTACATTGAAATGTTGCTACATTCGAAGATGAACAATATGGAATTTGTATTTACTTCATTGGATAATGTATGAAAATGAAGTGGTTGAAACTCTGGGCGGAGAAAAAAAGCTCGTCTTCCACCTTTTTTTTTATTTTTTTTACTGACGCAGAGGTTTTGGCGCCAGTATTTATCTTTGTGACTGCAAAGCATGCCTGTGTAGCGCTACATATATTCGACGGCAGAAGTTAGTTGTGGCGACACCTACCAACATTTTTCAGAACTTCCGCTTACTTTGCACTCGATTCTAAGCCACAGGCAGTTTTTTTGGATTACAAAAACCGGAAAAAAGTGCAGCTTAGATTCGAGTAAATACGGTACATCTGACCCCAAAACCTGTCATGTATCACTGACACAAATAAAACACACTTTGAAGAATACAGCCATCACATGAAAATGCACACACAAACACAGAGACCAACTAAAACTGTTTGTAAGTTGCCAATCCAGTCATCTGGAAGTTGGGCTCTCAATGATGTTTTGATGGTGCTATGCCATGATCCAACTCTGCAGTTTGGCACTGGATGGTAGGCAGTGGTCTTGATGTGGTGTGTACCTTGGGTCACTGAGAGGTGAGTCAACAGTTGACACTCAAACTTGTTGTCCTCAGTTGGTGGTGACCAGTTTTGGGACTCCAAATCATGTGGTCCATGATAATAAGAGAGTCCTGGCTACACTTTCTGCAGAGATGTTCTTCAATGGAACTTCCTCTGGCCAATGTGTAAACCTGTCCGTCATTATGAAATGAGAGGTGACACCCTGAGAGCAAGGTAGATCAAATATACAGCTTCACAGAAAGTTCCACAAGCTTTGGTTGTACGTTCTGAAAGCTTTGCTCATTGGCAGTGAACACCTGCTTTGCTCATAGGTTTACATCTTGTTTCAATGAGGACCAAGAAGTCTTCCTGAATCAAGTCTTCTGTACCCTTGATGCCAGGTTAAGCCAAGTCATGTAATGTATGGATGACTTCTTGACAGAGGAATGGAGAAATGTATGGTTTGAGTTTACTTGTAAAATTATCACAAAGTACCTTTAATCAACTAGGCAACAATATTGTCTGAATTCTTCACTTTGATGAGTTCTGAGTCACTGCTTCATGCTTTTGCAATTTTTGAAATGAAATACTGGTTGGCAAAATGATGTCTGTCACTCCGGAATGTGTACCACAAAGAATGTTCTTTCCTCCATGAAGGTATCAAATATTTGTGGAGAGCTGAATGAGAAATTCCACATGGTGTAGTTGCCTGGGTGTTGCTTTTTATGGGCACTTATTAAAGGCAAATGTTAATTGTTCGTGTTCTGTGAATGTTGTTAATTCTCTCCCTTCCATAATATAACAAAAGTATTTGACTGCAAAAGAGCCTGCCACTAATTCATGATTATAGGTACTACATTATGTGTCAGTGAGAGACCAGGAGAATAACACAAAAGTTCAGGTGTTGCAATTGGAGTAAAGAAGCACCCATAAGACAGTCTGACACATCAAAATTAAGGAAATATCTGTTCAGAGATAAGTGAGCTAAGTTGCATTAGCTAATTCTTCTTTTAACTTCTTGATCAATTTGTCTGCTTCATCAGTCAATTTAATAGGGTGATTATCCTTCCTTCTGGTGTTCCTGCACCTTTTAAACAGAGCTTATGGATTTCTGTAGTATGCGCTAACATATGTCTGCAGAAACTCATCTGTCCTAAAAAAAAAAAAGCGTAGTTCTACCACTGTTTTAGGATGAGGGAAGTCCTTAATTATTTTTGCTTTTCCTTCTAATGGTGAAATCCCTTAATGTGACACATGATTACTCTAGAATGATACCTCTTTCTTTCCAAAAATCCATTTTCAAACATTAATTTTAAGGTTATTCAGTTATTCAAGAAGTTGTTGCAGATGCAATATATGTTCTCCATCTCATGCTGAACCAATGAGAATATCATCTAAATAGGAATACATAAAAGGTAAATCATTCAAAATGCTACAAGTATATCAATGGAATGTTTGCTCTGCATTGCGTAGATCAGCTGCCATCTTCAAAAATTTGAAGTCCAAATGGTCTGATAACGGTTGTTTCAAGCACATCTGGCAAAAAGGAATACGGTAGTAAGACCAGTTTCTGAGATATCTTTCTCTTAGATTGTCGGCAGATGAAATCTTGTAAATGTGGTATTTGATCATGGTCTGGCAATGTGAGAGCATTTAAAGCTTTATAATCTCCACAGGGACACCAAGTTCCATCTTTCTTTGGAACAAGATGGAGAGGACTATCCTGGTAGCTTTGAGGACAACAAATATCAAGGCATCATCTCCTGAAATTCAAGTATTGCTTGTGCTAATTTTTCTGTCGACAGGCATATGGCTTGTGCATGAACTGGATGTCCTGTTGTGATAGTGCATTGCACGTTAATTTCAGTAACACCGTAATTATGTTTCTTTGTGAGAACATTAAGACATCTCTTCAGAAAGTATTGATACTTGCTTTGAGTCAATATAAAACACTAAACTGTCAGTAATTATGTCAGTACAGTCTACATCAGTGGCTTAAGTTTCTCAATTGAGTAACTTTTTTTGCTTAACAATGAGCAACAGACCATAATGACCAACAATGAGCAACAGACCATAATGACCAACAATGAGCAACAGACCAAGAAATCAGCACCAATAATTGGATGGCAAACATCTGGAAGAACAAACGGCAATGGAAATCTTCTTTGATGGATTCTTTCATATTGCATAGTCAGTCACTACATGTATATATTATGGACCTATTTGAAGTATAGATTTGCTATTTCTAAACATTCTTGTGATCTGATACTGTTGCTGGCAATACAGAAAAATCTGCTCCAGAATCAACCAAAAATTGTTTTTGACAATGAAGGTGAGGTGCATTGTGAATTTGTATCATCTACTGTTAATGGCCCTTTCTACATGCAGGTTTTGAAACCACTGAGGGAGGCAATCTGAAGAAAACATACTGCAAGGAGGATGGATGCTGCATCACAACAGTGCTCCCACACATCACTTATTGTGGGGATGTGGCTCACAGAAACAAATATTCCACTCCTCTACCATCCTCCCTACTCAAGGGATTTAGCACTGACAGATTTCTGGCTTTAAGCCAATATCAAAAAGATCCTCAAAGTTTCATTTTTCCACTAACACTACGAATGAACTTCACAGGATACAAAAAAAGGAGTTTTTATTGTTGTTTCCAGCAATGGCAGGAGTGATTGAAAACGCGTGTGTGTGTGTGTGTGTGTGTGTGTGTGTGTGTGTGTGTGTGTGTGTGTGTGTGTGTGCTGAAGAATCCTGTTTTTAAAGTAAATGTGTACCTATATTTTGGTAATAAATAGTTATAATGAAATCCAGGGAACTTTTTGACTGTCCACCATATTTCACAAGATTTATTTTCCATGATCCTTCCCCAAAGAGGGTAAAAAATTAGGTGGAAACAGATTCTCATAAACAGAACTACAAATTCTATTCAGTCTCTATTTATGTCATCAACCCAGTTCATTAAAGTGGAAGGAAGTCATTCGAACACAAATATACAAAATGCAGGGAATGCAAATGTTCAAAAATTATGGTCTTCAATATATCTGGTGTTACTTTACTATTTGATCATACAAATTTTCTTGAATCATGACACAGCCATTGAGATTCTTCTTCATGAAGGGATCTGTGGGAATGAAAAACTGACCAGTGAAATGCCAGTTCATTCCTTGCCAGTGTAGCAGCTTTTGGAGTAAGCTGATATGGAACTGTTACCTCTGACTGTGATCCAGAAAAAGCAATGTTGTGATACATATGTAGGTTTCATTTCTGTCTTACATAACTGATGACCTCAAAAACAGAGACAGTTTAATGCACAATAACAGCCTTTGCATTACAGTTGTTGAACATGGGAGGTGAAAAGGGCTTTTTACAATACATTGGTGATGAGATCCAATAGCTGCAACAAGAGATTGCCGTTTTAGAACTTCTGACACTGAGAGATGACAGCAAAATGGACACAACAAGATAACAAGCTCCAGCAATTACAGAAGCATCATGAGCATATGATCATGCCAAATATTTATTGCATGCCATCTTGTCCATGTCAACTGCACATTGTCAGCAATCATGAGTATCACCATTTACGCCCACACACTCATCTAAAGCAGCAAGGATAAAAGTCTTTCTCCAAAATCCACTATACCCAACACCCCCCCCCCCCGCCCCCCTTCCTAAAGTGCAGAGCAACTGGGATGTAGGGATACTTGAATTTGATTTTTAATCTGGCTCTTATATGGAAGGCCAGTTGGTGTGTTGATGTGAGTGCAAAGCATGACCAGCTGTTCCATGGTGCTCTTGCGTCTTGATGTGGACTTCACAGTTTGTGTGTAGGCTCTTTGAAACTCAGCCCTCCTCAACCAAAGAAGGATTGTCGAGCATTGGTGATGGTAAGATCTATGCTGGCTTCACTCTTTCAATGGACATCCAGATGCTTTTTTTTCCCATTTTGCAAGATGTCTATAGTGTCATCATCATGTCATAGTACTTGGTGCGACCCAGTATTAGGGTGTTGTAGAGGAGCCTGCACAGTAACTGGGTGGAGCTTGAAGACTGGATGTTCACTGTGGTGGGACACAGGTGGCCATCTCATCCTTGCCACATGGTCATGAATCTGCTGCACCAGCAGCAATAGCACGGTAGTGCCATTTGTTCTGGGAGTGGTGGATGTGGTGTGACGAGAAGGTCCTGACAGTTACACCATGTCCTACCCCTCTGTTGTTAGGTGAGTCAATATCATACTGATATGGTGAACTATACTGAATGGCATTAGTGTTAAATATTCTTGTTGTAACAAAAAATGTATGAATTGTATACTCAATATTCTGTTTCTATTCTGGTTCATGTAGAGGAAAGGCACCACAACTTGCAGTCGGTAGCATATTCCCTAACTCTGCCACCAGTGACCATGAGCTGGCTGCTCTTGCCCTCCTGATGTGAAAATTTACATCAATAACTGTGAAAGTTTATGTGTTTCTCAATCAAAAATATTGACATGTTGGAATGTGATAAAGATGTGTATGAATTTTTTAGTCTGTCACCATCATGTGATGATTGATTTGAGGACCAAATTTCATTGATGAATTTTCAAAAGTCATTGAGTATTAAAGCTTAGCACCAATCAATATATTGAGAGTTGCCAGAAGAGATATTAGGCAACTAGTGCAATTTGAGGAAATCCAAGGAGTTTTATCAATGTTTGAGATGCACAAAACTGAATTTTCATCTCTCTCAACTTCCCAACGTGCAGAAAGTTAATCAAAATAATTCTTTGAGTTAATTCAAAATTTCACTGTTGCACACCCCTGGAAAAAAAAGACTGGTAAGTTCAAGATTTAGTATTTACCACATGTGATTGAAAGTTGTCATAACTTTAACTATAGCACACACTGGTGTTGTTACCTATTTAAAGAGGCGAATGGTGCTGCACATGGTGACTGATTCACTGATGTGTGAACCTGGAAATGAAGCTCACTAGAAGAGAGAGAGATTTTTTACTAGTAAACAATGATTATAAGATGCAGTGTGCAGATGTGGTAACTGAGTGCTGTCAACGATTAAACACTACATCCTGGTGAGGCCAGCAGGGACAGCCAATGTTGCAGGCCATGACCATGTGACACAGAGTTTGCAGGCGAGTGCAGAATGCTGTTGCAAGAGGTATTTAGAATTCTAGGAGGGGTCGACATCAATCAAGTCATCGCCTATTGGTGGTAGCTACCGGGCATCACCAATGTCAAGCAATGCATTCTGGTGGAGGAGAGGAAGGGGGAAGTGGGGGGGGGGGGGGGGGTTGTCTGTAAGCTGACTTAGCAGGCAGTGAGATCTGTGTGTCGGAACCAGGTGGTGGCAGCTGGGCAAAACTGCAGTGAATGGTAAGTTGCTGTCTACACCATGAGTTAGCTTACATAAACAAAGACATATTCGGTGAGTTCAATTCACGCTGACAGACAGTGAAAGTGTATCGTACTGTATACAAACTATGCCAATGTGACTGATTGATTATGATAACTGTATATAACACAGATGACAATTTTGAGTTCAAAATAAATAGCAAACATTTCAGAAGATAGCACAGTGGACATGGAGGACTGGCCTTTGTGGAAAATGGTACTAAACCAGAAAACAGGAAATCTGGCCTCAGAGACAAAAGAAACAACAGAGACTTTGACTTCAGAAACACAATTTGAGTCAACCAGCTTAATCACTCAGGTTACAAATACACATTGTAGGTTGGAAGAACACATTTGTGAATCTAGAGATGAGAAACTGAAAATGAAACTGATGTTAAAAACTTTGCGAAGACTTTTTTATTGCATCATATGTTTTATTACCCCCATCACTACTTCTCAGGTAGACAATTATCTGTAAGCATGTTACTAAAGATTTTGAGCATAATTTATCAAGATGTAAACCATGGATGGTGATTATAGCTAAATCATTCCAGTTTTCAGTTATATGGTTTTTTTTCTTTCTTTTAAATGCCAGTTTAACCTGAGTGTTAAAACTGCTCAAAATAACTGGTTTCTGAAACAACCAATTTTTTTATTTTTTACTCCTGTTAATTTCTGTAATGACATAAAAATTGAACAAAGATTGAAAAATTATGACTCCCTCAGTTTTAGGATAAATACAGTCACAATACTAAATTAAATTGGCAAATAAAAAGATAAGAAAACTTAGTCTGTTCACCATCTGCTACTTTTCACAAAAAGTGGTAAATCACTGAATACTACAAAAAATTGCCAGTATTCTCCTATTAATTCAAATTTTTTGAATCTCTGCTCAAAAATCATATTGTAATCGACACAATATTGTTCTCCAAGTGTACACTCTCAGAAATTTCCCCCTCCAATTAAGACCTATACTATTGTTTGGACATTAGGATTAATCAGTGGCGAACGGTGAAAACTGAGGTTGAAGAACTCTATTTTTCATGTTAATTTGTTCATTATCAAGGGCTACAAGCAGACAAAGATACAGGCAATAAATCACCTATGTTGAGTTTTTATTGTAAACTGCAAATGAATTATTAACTTATAAGTTTTCTCCATATACAATTTCACAAGTCTGTTGTGACTTCTACAGTTCTTAATCTTTTAAGGGAAATGGAGCATTGTACTTCACTGGCACCATGGAACACAAAATACTTTCAAACTAGGGATGTTGCCCCACTGTAATACAACTAATGTCTGATGACAACAGTGTCAAACTATCATATAGAAAGGGTGGGGCAAGTCTCCCACACTGCATGTACATACATACCATCCAATAGGCCATGCCACATGGTAAGAGGTACATTATAGTCTCAGCAATGCTGTACCAATTATTATGGCAAGTGTTTATTGCTCATTTCTGTCACTAATGTTATTAAAACAGTACTGATTGCTTTTCCTATTTTCTATAACAACACAATATTTAAAAGCAATGGGAATTTCACAGATAAAAACTACTAATTTTTCAAAAAAGGTCATTTAAAAACAAAAAAATTATGGCACTGTTGCTATGGCTGTTTGATATTCTGGTTTTTTTAGGCAGTCATTAGTAAAAAATAAAAAACAAACACCAGTTATAACCAAGGCCAAACACATACCAAAAAATATTGGTTATTCAGAACTGAAACACCAGTATCAATTTTAACCAAGTGGTTTTACCATCGCTAATGTAAGCCACCTCAGGTCAGATAATTTGAACTTAAATGTCTACTAGAATCTAAGAACACCACTCTTAGTTCACTGCATCATTTTTTAATATTGCTGAAAATTCCCTGTATGTAGCTCTCACCCACTGATATGCAGACAATGCCTTTAATTAATAGTCTGAAAATAGTGTCGAGGCTTCTGGTCATTCAAACTAGATTGTCTCTTTTCAATGCTGCATCCCTACCCTTTTTCTGATGGGTGTTATGGTTCTCTTCAGATTAGAATTTTCTCTTGAATTTCAAATGTTGTTGAAATGTTTATGGAATTATTGGATCCTGACTCCTTGTCGAATGTCAGTTTTTGACTCAGGTACCACTATGGTTTTCAACAAGGTCTTAACTATACCATGTGCTCACTGCTTTGACTTGGAGCAGACTGGAGTTAAGGCAGTGTGCACATATAAGACCATCAGTCAAATGATCCCATAAAGCTGGCTAGATCACTCACTGAAATAGTGTATGGAAAAATGGACTTACCAACCCAGGTGAAATCCCACAAATATTTAGTCTGTCACCTCATTCCCACATTTGCACAGCTGCAGTGGAAGCAGCTACTCAAATAGCACAGTACTTGTGGAGTGCACATGGGAGTTTCTTAGGCTAGGCAGTAGTTTGAGGTGCTCTGAAGTACACTCGTCTGTTGATATGCAGCAAGTAAGAATTTTAGGAAAGAGTGGTTTATCTGTTAATAAGACTGCATATAGGGTGCTAGTGTGACATGTTATCAAGTACTGCTTGAGTGTTTGGATTCGTACAGGTGCGACTGAAGGAAGACATCAAAGCAACTGAGAGGTGGGCTGCTAGATTTGTTGCCAGTAGATTCGAACAACATGTAAGTGTTACAGAGATGCTTTGGGAACTCCAATGGGAATACCTGGAGCGAAGGCTATGTTCTTTTCAAGAAACACTACTGAGAAAATTTAGAGAACAGGTGTTTGAAGCTGACTGCCAAAAACTCTATTGCCACCAACATACACTGCATGCTAGGACGACGAAGATAAGGTATGAGAAATTAGGGCTCATACAGAGGTATATAAACAGTCATTTGGTCCTCACTTTATTTGCACAGGAAATGTTCACATCTAGTAGTGGTACAGGGTTCCCTCTGCCATGCACCACATGGTGGCTTTTGGAGTATGTATGCAGATGTAGATGTAGATGTAGATATCAAGGTGAAATAGCTATGCTTGCTGTAATACCACTCCTCACATACATCACTTATTTTTCCTCTCTCTATTCCAGATGCAGTACACATACTATACGGACATGAGATTTTCAAATCAAATTCTTATATAAAGTATATTTTTGAAAACTTCATTGTAAATGTATAATTTCTGTGCTGCTAAGAAAAATGTTGTAAGTAGTTCATTAAGAAACATTTTATTTAAAGAAACGTTAAAAATGTATGATTCACTAGAACCACTTGAACTTTGAAATTTGACCCCAGCAGTAATAGTTTGTTTCACATCTAACTACATTACCCAAAAACCTTCATTCGCTGCTTCTAAAGACCATCATGTCTTTTCTGAAAACAGTGTAACTGAACTTATTCAGTAATGTATATTGTTCAGTAATGTATATTTTCCAGAATGTTTGAATTTTAGGTGGTGGTAATTTTGGAAATTTGGTTCCATAGTAATTTAGTGCTAATTTGTCGGCTTCCAAAAATTTATTGCTAATTTTACTGGAATAACATGTCACTGTATGAAATATTTTAGTTAGAAATTGTAAGTTTCCAGAATATTCTTTGCAGGAGTTGACTTTCTAAATCTCAGGGATACAAGTGCATGCCCAAACTTTCGCTACCTGAAACATACCCCATCATTTTTACCATTTTGAGCATATTAACCAATTTTTAATCAAAATAACTTGTCTGGGTAGTGAATATGTGCAGTCTGTTCTTCTCTGTCTTTTATGTTGCTACTTAAAAAGTAATAACTTTGTATTTTAACATTTTCCACTGAAGAGCCAAAGACACTGGTACACCTGCCTAATATCGTATAGGGTCCCCACAAGCATGCAGAAGTGCCACAACATGACATGGCATGGACTCGACTAATGTCTGAAGTAGTGCTGGAGGGAACTGACACCATAAATCCCGCAAGGCTGTCCATAAATATGTAAGAGTACGAGGGGGTGGAGATCTCTTCTGAACAGCACATTGCAAGGCACCCCAGATGCGCTCAATAATGCTCATGTCTGGGGAGTTTGGTGGCCAGCAGATGTGTTTAAACTCAGAAGAGTGTCCCTGGAGCCACTCTGTAGCAATTCCAGATGAGTTGCATTGTCCTGCTGGAATTGACCAAGTCTGTTGGAATGCACAATGGATATGAATGGATGCAGGTGATCAGACAGGATGCTTATTTATGTGTCACCTGACAGAGTCATATCTAGACGTATCAGGGGTCCCAATTGCATGTGCCCCACACCTTTTCAGAGCCTCCACCAGCTTGAACAGTCCCCTGCTGATGTGCAGAGTCCCTGGATTCATACAGTTGTCTCCATATCCGTACACGTCCATCCACTCTATACACTTTGAAATGAGTCTTGTCTGACCAGGCAACATATTTCCAGTCATCAAGAATCCAATCTCGGTGTTGACGGGCCCAGGCCAGGCATAAAGCTTTGTGTTGTGCAGTCATCAAGGGTACATGAGTGGGCCTTCGGCTCTGAAAGCCCTTATTGATAATATTATGTTGAATGGTTTACATGCTGACACTTGTTGATGGCCCAGCATTGAAATCTGCAGCAATTTGTGGAGGGGTTGCACTTGTGTCACATTGAATGATTCTCTGGTCCTGTACTTGCAGGATCTTTTTCCGGCTGCAGTGATCTTAGAGATTTGATGTTTTATCAGATCCCTGATATTCATGGTACACTTGTGAAATGGTCAAATGGGAAAATCCCCCTTCATAGCCATCTCACAGATGCTGTGTCTCATCGCTCATGTGCCAATTGTAGCACTCAGTTGTATCTTGATAACCTGCCCCTATAGCAGCTATAACCAATCTGACAACTGAGACACTTGTTGTCTTATATAGGCATTGCCAACCACAGTGCCGTATTCTGCCTGCCTATATATCTCTGTATTTGAACATGCATGCCTATACCAGTTTCTTTGGAACTTCAGTGTATGATAACCGTCCTGCACAAATCTTTAAATAGGGAACATCCACAAAGCCAGAGTGAGTCTTTACCAACCTATGATATAGAAAATTTAGTAGTATGTGGTCAGTCTGTACATAGCTTTAATTAAGCAGTGCCACAGTTCACATCAAACATTCATTAGTTAATGTTACATGTCAGTCATTTCTGATTGTACTTTCATAGATTAATGTTTATTCAGTCACCATACAGCTTTTGTCAAGCTCAGTTGTTTGTGTAATGCTTTAACTGGACAAATACTGAGTATGAACCATGCATAACTGCCACTTGTTAATTTGGATTGATCACAGTCTACATGAGTTTGATGATCTGAAGTATAACAAATGTGAGCTTACAATATAAAAGCTGTTCCTCATCGAAATGGACAGTAAAAATAAAATATTACCATAAAACTGAAAACCTAGTCTTATGATGTTGTGAAAAGTAATTTAAAATTTTTCCATAGTACCCAGCAACTATTAACTGGACACCAAGAGAAGGAGATTTCCAAAGAACCTGACTGACAGAGATCAGCAAACTTACAAAGTCTTCCAATGTTAACAATTAGTTAAGCTCATGCTCATTTAAGTTTTAGAAAAGTCTTATTTTCTATTAGTAGATGGTCATTTCAGGACATGGTAAAAACAATTGCAGTGTTTAGTATTAAAGTGTTTATATTTTTTGGGATCATTTATGTTTATACTAATCTACTGCTCAACATATAGTCTCTTATTTATTTTTTATCATTTTAAATCCTTCATTTTTTTGTTTATAATTCTACTACAGTTCTTACCATCAAATGGTCATTTCCTCTCATGAATTGCTTTAGCAATGGAATTTTTCCTGGTATGTGCCTTTTATTAACAGTAATATAACTTGGTTGTGTGTGTTACCATTTTAGCTGTTCAATGACTTCTTTTGGAATTTATTTTTTTCAAATATAACACTTAATGTCTCATAAACTGTTTTCTAACAAGGAATTTAGTTGAGCTTTTGTCACTTCATTTCAAAAATTTTCCAGAGCTACTTTAATTAAATGTACTACATTTTACAAAATTGTTAAGGCTTTCGTGGCCACTTGTTGACAAACTGCCTATTGGCTTCTGTCTTGGATTCTTCGGCCGACGTTCATCTAATGATTTTTCTGACGTTTCGCCAGCACGAGTGGCTGGCATTGTCAAAGCTTCACCCTCCACTGCCGGTGGTGAACTGGAGGCGAGCTCGCGGCCGCAGACTACATGTACCTGGCGCGCCAACGTCCGAGGGCTTCTCCGTGGTCATTTCCGGTGTGGTTCTCCTCTTGCTACCTGCGACGGTCATTTGCTGCAGTACGGGCAGCCAGGATCTGTTTACCTTAAGGCCTTCCTCTTTCTTGTTGAAACTGTTCGCGTGTTTTTGGATTTCTACAGCTTCTCTGAACAAGCACATGTGATAGTGCTTCTCTACAGCCAGAATTTCCATGTCGGCGAATTTTATTACGTGGTCGGTCTCATTCAGTGCTTGCTCTGCCACGGCCGATTTCTCCACCTGCCCCAACCTGCAATGTCGCTTATGCTCTTTGACCCTGGTGTTAATTGATTGTCCAGTCATTCCGACATAAACTTTTCCGCATGTGCATGGTATATGGTATATTCCTGACATTGCAAGTGGGTCTCTTTTCTCCTTCACCGATCTAAGACACTCTTTGATCTTCCTTGTCGGTTTGAAAATCGTCTTTACGCCGTGTTTGCGCAATATACGGCCGATTCTGTCCGTCACTCTGGGAATGTATGGCAGGAAGGCCATACCCGACATTTCTTCTACGGACGGAAGTAGAAAAGGACAAGAGACTGCCATTTCTAGATGTGCTGATCACAAGGGACGGCGAAAACCTGAGACACAGCGTGTATCGGAAACTGACACACACGGACCGATACCTGCACAATCTGTCAAACCACCACCCGAGCCAGAAAAGAGGCATGATTAGTACGTTCGTAATGAGAGCAGGACGAATATGTGAGCCTCAACACCTCAAATGAGAAATGCAACACCTGGAAACTGTTCTGCGGAGCAATGGGTACTCCACAAATTACATTAGAAGTGTAACAGAGCCAAACACACGATGAAGTAAGGAACCAGAAAAAGAAACCACACCGGAAACAACCGTGGAGAAGACCTCGGACCACCAGGTACATGTAGTCTGCGGCCGCGAGCTCGCCTCCAGTTCACCACCGGCAGTGGAGGGTGAAGCTTTGACAATGCCAGCCACTCGTGCTGGCGAAACGTCAGAAAATCATTAGATGAACGTCGGCCGAAGAACCCGAGACAGAAGCCAATAGGCAGTTTGTACTACATTTTAGTCCAACTGTTGTAGTGCGGTCTCCCTCTGGTAATACACGATTAACCATATGCTGCCATTAGGCCACAGTTACTAGACTTGGAAGACATTCTGTCCTTCGGCTTATTGGTTTAAT
This sequence comes from Schistocerca piceifrons, assembly GCF_021461385.2. Taxonomy (NCBI): domain Eukaryota; kingdom Metazoa; phylum Arthropoda; class Insecta; order Orthoptera; family Acrididae; genus Schistocerca; species Schistocerca piceifrons. The sequence continues at coordinate 643,326,030 of NC_060138.1, forward strand.
GCCATACATATGAAGTGTATATCCAACATAATTTTAGTATGGTGTTAATTACTTTAGGATGTTCATAACTGATATTTTTTGAGTGCTTTTCCTGTATGAAGAACCTGTAACCCCAACTGATGAATTATAATTTCTGATATGTTGTTAAAAATGTTGACTACAGCAATTTCTGATTTTTGGTTGACTTTTGGCATTTGTAATGTTCCTTACACTGATGATTATTTGTTTCAAATAATCTCAATCATGATTGGCTAAATTTATGGATTTCTTCTTAAAATACTGCAGGTTAAATGATTTAACACAATATCTAAAACTTCAGAAATGCATGTGATGACTTTCTTAACGTAAATGTGGCAAATGATCTTCAAGTATAATATCATTACTTGCTAATGATAAACAGTTGTTTCTACAGGAACGCTGCAGTTAACTCATGACTCCAGGTCAGACAATCAATGAACAATAAAATACAATCTTCTCTTTTTTCTTCTCAAATTAATCCCAGAATTGTTAGGCTGGAGCTTCAATTCTAGGACCAACATGTTACTCCAGCCTTGGCCAATGGTAGATGGAGTGTGCATAACCAACTAAGCAGGTACTTCCCCTCATAAAATTCCTGTAATTGCCCTCCCACCCAGAAGACATACATTGTCCCTCAATACACAGAGTAGTAAATGGCTGGTTGGTTTAAAAGAAGGGGGGAGACCAAACTGCTGGGTCATCCGTCTCTTGTTCCAATTAAAATAATTCCACAAGGATGGGAGTAAAGTAATCAAGACATACAAAACACAGCTGGAAGAAAGGAGCACACAATGGGACAAGAAAACCACAGAGAGACATGTAAAAGAGATCAAAACAAAGAGAGCAGATTACCTTGGCTGACTGACCATGAGAATACAATGGAGAAGCCAGCCACTCTGCAACACATTAATACCTCAACCCTAAAAGTACTAGGGTGGAGAACACAGGACATGCACTAAAACATAGATCAAATGATAAAACCCACCCTCACAAATAAAACATAAAACTAAAGCTGCTGTTGGGGCATTGTCGCCCAACACCAAAGGTAGGATGCTGGGAAAGTTAAAAGTCTGCCGCAGAGTGGCTAAAAGTGGGCAGTCCAGCAAGAGGTGGATAACCATCATTTGTGAGCCACAGGGGTGGGTCCTCGCGACGGAGGAGGTAACCATGCATTAGCCACGTATGGCCAATGTGGAGCCGGCAGAGGGCAACTGATTCCCTGTTCAAACAAATTTTCGGCTTGCAGCCGGTCATCATTCAATACCTTGCATGATATTTCAACTCAGCACCTGCCAGTCACCTTCAGGTGAGCTGTTGCAGACTGGCGAAAACTTCCTCCGTTCTGCAATATATAGCACACTGTAACTATTCTGCGCATGCGTCGAAGACTCTATAGATGGACCACACTACCCGCTGGCAGTGCCCTCCCTGGTGGGATGGCGGAACTCAGTCACCCTCTGTGTTGCTGTTTGCTGCGGCCGTCAGCGCAGTCTCTTGTCTTCGATTAGAGCAAATCATAAAGATGATGGAATTCCATGCACTGTGCAGCTAGTAGCCACTGTCACCATTCAACAGATTTTCCTCCAGTCGTATTTTTATGGATTCTTTAATAATGGAGTCCCAGAAAGATGTTGCTGTGGACAAAATGATTGTTTTCTCATACTCCATTGAATGTCCAGAAGAAATACAATGTTCAGCAATAGTAGACTTGCTTGGCTGCAAAAGGCACATGTAGCATTGATGTTCAGTGCAGCGTTCTTTCACGGTGCATGTGGTTTGACCTATGTAAGCCATACCACACTGGCATGCTATCTTGTAAATTCTGGCTTTTCGTAGTAACAGAGTGTCCTTAACTGATCCCATAAGATCCGCAATCTCCGATGGTGGGCAGAAAACCACTTTTCCCTGAAATTTTCAGAGAATTATTGCTATTTTAAACAAAGTGCTGTCAACGAAAGGAAGAAAAGCTAAAGATTGTTCCAGCATGTTCTCCTCTTTATCAACTACCTACTTCTTAGTTTTAACTGTTAGTGCCCTATTAATCTGCCACATGGAATACACATTTTCACTGAATAATGTCTATAGATGGGTGAGTTCTTGAGGTACGCTATCAAGATCTGAGACAGTATGAGCTCTATGAACAAGTGTTTCAAGCACACTCATGGCTTGCAACAGGTGATGGCAACTCGACGCTTGCAGGTATAAATCAGTATGAGTGGGCTTCTGATACACTGAATGCCCGAGAGAACCATCATTCTTCCTTTGAACCAAGACATCCATGAAAGGCCAACAACCATTTTTCTCTATTTCCATGGTGAACTGGATGTTGCTATGAATGGAGTTGAGGTGATGTAGAAACTCAGCAAATTTGTCTTCTCCATAAGGTCACACTATGAACGTATCATCCGCATACCTTCAAAAGCTGTTGGTTTCTGGGCAGCTGACTCAAGTGCTCTCTCCTCAAAATCCTCCATAAAAAGGTTGGCCACCAAGGGAGACAGGGGGCTACCCATGGTAACACCATTAGTCTGTTCAAAATATTCTTGATTATACATAAAATAAGTTGAGGAAAGAGCATGCCTAAACAAAGCAGCGATATCAACAGGAAACATATTACTAATTAGTGTCAAAGAATCTGCAAGAGGAACTTTTGTAAAAAGTGAGACCACATCAAAACTTACTAAAAGGTCTACACTGCTAAGACAAAGAGCCCCCAGTCTATTGATAAAATCAGCTGAGGTCATATGTGATATGAGCACTTGCCCACAAAAGGACTGCATTATTAAAGATTCCACAGAAATATGACTGGCAGAAAATCTGTTGAACCGTGACAGTGGCTACCAGCCGGACAGTGCATAGAATCCCATCATCTCCATGATTTGCACTAATTGAAGACAAAAGAGTGTGCTGACGGCTGTGGCAAACAGCAACACCAACAAGGGCACTGCTGGTGGGCTGTGTGGTCCATCTATCAAGTTTTTGACGCATGCGCAGAATAGTTACAGTGCACTATATATTGAGGAACGGAGGACGTTTTCATCAGTCTGTGATGGCTCACCTGAAAATGACTGGCACGTGCCCAGTTGAAATATTGTGCAAGGTTTTGACTGACGACTGGCTGCAAGCCCAAAATTTGTTTGAACAGTCAATTCGCCAGGAAAATTTTAAAATTCACAACTGATTCCCTGCAAGAGGACCGCATGGAAGACTTCCACGCATTTGCAGTCTCCTTAATGGCACACAGTTAGTTGTGCATATTGTTCTCCCATTCCATCTCCCAAGGCCAAAAAACCCTGCGGCATGAGACAGAACGCATGTCAGTTTCAGAGGTGCCCATCTCCAGAAGCAGTTTCTGCCCAGCCTGTTGGCAAGTTCATTGCCTGGGATTCTGATGTGTCCTGGGGTTCACAGAAACACCACTGAATGACGGGACGGTTCCATGGTATAGATGGACTCCTGAAGAGACGCTACCAAAGGATGGTGAGGGTAGCACTGGTGGATAGCTTGTAGGCTGCTCAAGGAGTCAGTACCCAGGAGAAATGACTCACTAGGGCATGAGTGGACGTGCTCAAGAGCACGACGTATGGCTGCCAGCTCCGCAGTGAAAACACTGCAGCCATATGGCAAGGAGTGCTGTTCAATATGTCCTCCATGAACATATGCAAAGCCTATGTGACCATCAGCCATTGAGCTGTTGGCGTAAACCATTTCATGGCCCTGGTACATGTCGAGAATCAAGAGGAAGTGATAGCGGAGAGTGGCAGGGTTAACGGAGTCCTTAGTGAAATGCGAAAGTTTGAGAAGAATCTGCAGCCTAGGTGTACACCATGGAGATGTACATGAATGGACCTCAAGTAAAGGTGGTAAAGGCAAGGACTCCAGTTCAGACAGAAGGGACAACATGCGAACCACAATCATAGGCCCTGACCTAGGCCGCCAATGTGGGAGAGGAACCACTGTGGCTGGGAAAAGGAGATGGTAATTTTGGATGCACAGGAGAACTATGAATGTGTGCAATGTAACTGGTGAGCAGCTGTGCATGCCTAAACTTCAATGGAGGGACTCGAGCCTCCACCAGGACACTGGTCACCGGACCCTTTCTAAAAGCTCATGTTATAAGGCAAATGCCACAGTGGTGCACAGGGTCAAGTAAACGCAATGCTGAGGGTGCCACCAAACCATAAACCAGACTCCCATAGCCAAGACAGGATTGAGAAATGACTCCGTAGAGCTGCGGCAGTGTAGAGCGATCTGCACCCCAGTTGGTGTTGCTCAGGCAGCGGAGGGCATTGAGGTGCTGTCATCACTTCTGCATAAGCTGATGAAGGCAAGGTAGCCAAGTCAACTGGGCATTGAAAACCAGTCCTAAGAATTGATATGTCTCCACTACAGTGAGTGGATTGCCATTCTGGTTCTGGATGAATGGTGTGACACCGAAAGAAATGCACGACACATGACTTTGCGGCTGAAAACTGGAAGCCATGGGCTAGAGGCCATGACTGCAACTTGTGGATGGCTCCCTGTAGGTGCTGCTCAGCAACACCAGTCCTGGAGGAGCAGTGAGAAATGCAGAAGTCATCCGCATACAGAGAAGGTGAGACCGACAGCCCTACAGCTGCTGCTAGACCATTAATAGCCACTAAAAATAGACACACACTCAATATGGAGCCTTGTGAATGGCTCCCTGTAGGCCCTGCTCAGCAGCACCAGTCCTGGAGGAGCAGTAAGAAATGCAGAAGTCATCCACATACAGAGAAGGTGAGACCAATGGCCCTACAGATGCTACAAGACCATTAATAACCACTAAAAATAGAGACACCCAATACGGAGACCTGCAGAATGTCATTCTCCTGAATATGGGGGGAACTATGGGAGACACCAACTTGGACACAGAAAGTATGAAATGACTGAAAGTTTTGGATAAAAATCGAGAGCAGGCCCCAGAGACCCCACTCATACAATGTGGCAAGGGTACAATGTCGCGAGGTCATGTCATATGCTTTATGTAAGACCACAAAGATGGCAACCAGATGTTGGCATCTAGAAAAGGCTGTTCGGATGGGACACTCGAGGGACACAATATTATCAGTGGTAGAGCGACTGTGGCGGAAGCTGTCCTGACATGGAGCCAGTAGGCCACGTGACTCCACTACCCAACCCAACTGCTGACATACCATATGTTCCAGCAGCTTACAAAGAAAGTTGGTGAGGCTGATGGGCTGGTAGCCATCCACATCAAGTGAGTTTTGACCAGGTTTGAGCACCAGAATGATGGTGCTCTCCCGCCATTGTGATGAAAAGACACCATCACACCAGATCTGGTAGAAGGTGATGAAGAGATGTGGCTTGTAGTCAGACAAGAGATGTTTAATCATCTGATTGTGGATCCAGTCCGACCCAGGAGTTGTGTCAGGGCAATGTGGAAGGGTGCTGAGGAGCTCCCACTCTGCAAATGGGGCATTATAGGGTTCACTGTGGCATGTAGTGAAAAGGAGAACTTTCCTTTCCATCTGACATTTGAGGGTGTGAAAGGCTGTGGGGTAGTTCTCCGATGCACAGGCTTGACCATAGTTCTCAGCAAAGTAGTCAGCAATCACGTTTGCATCGGTAGATAACACACCATTGATGTTAAAGCCAGGGACACTTGTTGGGGTCTGGTACCCAAAAAGACATCTTATCTTCATCCAAACTTTGGAAAGTGATGTATGGCATCCAATGGTCAATATGTACCTCTCCCAACACTCCTGTTTTCGTTGGGTTGTAAGCTGGGAACGTGGGTACTGAGCCACTTAAAGGCTAATAGGTGCTCTATGGAATGGTGCCGCTTATGTTGCTGTAGAGCTCACTGAAGCTCTTTAATTGCCTCTGGCATCCTCCAAGGGTTGAGTTGTGACAGTACATTTTCACAGGGGTTATGCACAATAAAATCTCCTAAAAGTAGGAAAGGTTTAGGGAGTTGATCAAGCAGTGCAGCCAATACGTTCAAGGGCACTGCACCATCTGGAGAAAGATATACATTCCAGACAGTCATTTCCTATGTCATCCTTATCCTGACAGCCACAGCTTCAAGAGGGGTTTGAAGGGGCACAGGTTCACTACATACAGAGTTCAGGACACAGACACAAACTCCACCTCACACTCTATTATAGTTGCTACGGTTCCTGTAATATCCTTATAACTGCAGAGGGCAGTGGTCTGCATTGCCAGGAACCAGGTTTGCTGGAGGGCAATGCAGAAAGCAGGTGTAAAGCTTAACAGTTGCCTTAGATCAGCCAGATGGTGGAAAAAACTGCTGCAATTCCACTGGAGGATTACATGATCATGAGACTGGGAGGGCATGAAACATTCAATGAGGCAGTCTACACCTCAGGGTCACCTGCTGCCACCAGATGAGTACCGGTGCGATTGACATCCATTGTGTCTGAGGGCCCAGTGAGATCTAGGTCCTCAGTGGACGCCAGAATCTCCACCTCATCCTCAGACACAGAGCTTGTAGGTTTGTCCAGCTGGGAGGGCTTCACTGATTCAGTCTCAGGTACTGAGGAGGACTGTGAAAGCCATGCGACCATCTACCTGTGGTTGCTTCAGCTACTGGCGGGTCTCAGCTTTGTCACTGGTAGGAACCTGGGAAGGGAGTGATCCAAGGGATCCATTCCTGGGAAGAGGAGCCGAAGAAGACTTACGCTTCTCTGGCTGAGAAGCAGGGACTGACATCCCTGATGGTGGGGTGGGTAGGTGGGGCAGTGGGGGGGGGGGGGGGGGGGGAGAGGGGGAGGGGGGGGGGGTTGTTGCTCCTGTGCTCCTGAAGTAGGTTGTGCAGGAGCAATAGGGAGGGAAGTGGCCCCCACCATCAAGGGGGCAAGCAGAGTCTGACAGCTATGAGACCCATTTGTACACGGCGGGATGGAAGATGGTAGAAATGTTGTCATAGCGGTGGCATAGGTTGACATTATGTGCACAGGATGTAGCCTCTTATATTTTCTCTTAGCCTCAGTGTAGGTCAGTCAGTCCAGGGTCTTGTATTCCATTAATTTTCTTTCTTTCTGGAGAATCCAGCAGTCTGACGAGCAAGGTGAATGAAGTATTGGGATGTGAAGGACGTACACAATCCTGACAGGTGACGCTGGAAGTACTGTGGGAAGACATATGGCCAAACTTCCAGCACTTAAAGCACTGCATTGGGAGAGGGATGTATGGCTTTACGTTACATCACCTTGACTTTTGTAGGTAATGTGTCACCCTTGAAGGCCAAGACAAAGACACCAGTGGCAACCTGATTATCCCTCGGACCCAGGTGGACGCACTGGATGAAATAGACACCTCGCGGCTCTAAATTGGCACGCAGCTCATCACCAGACTGCAAAATAAGGTCCCTGTGAAATATGATACCCTGGACAATATGTAAGCTCTTATTGGGCATGATAGAAACAGAAACACTCCACAAGTTGTCACAAGCGAGCAGTGCCTGTGACTGGGCAGAGAATGCTGTTTTGATCAAGACTGAGCCTGATTGCATTTTGGACAAGCCCTCCACCTCCCCAAACTTGTCCTCTAAATGCTCCAAAAAAGGCTGAGGTTTCATTGACAAGAAGATTCCCCATAAACTCCCAAACATACGAGGTACCGGGGTGAATAAGCTTCGCTGCCATCGTTAGCCTGGCATTCCTCTCATGGTGAGGCTAGCGCAGGGGGATGATTTAGAATCGTATTTCTTAGCTTTGAAGTTAGATCTTGATCACTTACAGACAGCTGATGTTTGACCACCAGCAAGAGATGTCATATTACGCTTCATGGCATGTCATTCGCCCTGATGCCACCCATTCTGACCAGGGGCCCTTCCCGCGGGTGCCACCCAGCCACAGCAAAGGCCACTCAGCAGGATGGCCATTGCTGGTAGTCCCAATGTCCCAGGGTAACTGGCATCTACTCCTTGGCATAACTGTGGAGTTAACAGGGCAGGCATCAGCAGAGCGATCCCTATGTGGTCAGGGGGCTACAACCAATGGGGCACATGGCGGCCCACCACAACGGACTGGCTACAGTGCTAGATATCAGGCACAAATGAGCAAAGAAGTCCATTATCATTGACAGCACAGAAATTGATATGCACAGAGGCTGGAGGAAAACACACCAAAGAGGGTGACCTCGCCCATCAGATGGAGAATGAGCAGAAGTGCAGATCCACATCGACAAAGGATGCGAGAGGTCTCAATGCATGATGGACACTAAGCACCACATAAGGCGTCCTTCCCCAATTGGCTCACTCTTTGGAAAAATTTTCAAAATTGAGATCAAACCCTACAGGGGACCATCACATAAAGGCCAAAACATGTGAGACTCCTTTTAGTCACCTCTTACGTCAGGCAGGAATACCTTGGTACTATTCTAATCCCCGGACCCACAGGGTAGGGTTTCATATTATCCTTCTGGATAAATGATCTTGAGACAGAATTGCTGATTATACTTTAGACATATTTTAACTTCTTGACGCAAGTACTTCTTTCACAGGTGCTGTTAATAGCTTATATAAGATCATAACCTACTACTTCTTTATAAAAGTTACTACTTTTATATTAAGAATATCATGATAAGCTTTCCAGCCTTCTTTCTTTCCCTTCGTCTCTTGTTTCTTTTTATATAATGTGTAGGGGATGTGTTGGGCCTTGGCAGCACTGGAGGTAAGGTGGTTTATGCTAGAAATATAAGAAACTCCGGAACATGCATTTATGTAACAAAGTAGAATACTTTTCATGCTGATGGCAGACTTTTGTTCTACAGACTTAGTGACCATAGGGATGTAGCAATGTGAGGAACATATCACAAGGGGAGGGAGTTTGTAATGGCCTCAGCATACCTTCCTTACGAGGACAGTGCTCCTCCTCCTCAGGAGATGAAGAGACTGACAGAAGCATGTGCACAACAGGGCAACCATCTATTGGTTGGATACGATGCTAATGCCCACAACTGAGTGTGGGGAAGCATTGACACCAGCAGCAGAGGTGAGTAACTTCTAGAATTTCTTCTAGCTAATAACTTAGAGATCCTCAATAGGGGCAAGGAACATACATTTAGGAATATATGAAGCGAAGAGGTAATTGACATAACCTTCGGTTCCACTTTGATGGGTAGTTATGCCAAACAATGGCATGTGTCTTTAGAGCCATATTCATCAGACCCCATGTATATTGCATTCAAGGTTGAAATGGGCATTAAACAGACCATGTCCTACAAGAATCCCAGGAAAATGGACTGGGAAGCATATAGGAGGGACCTCGACTGAAGCCTATAAGAAGTCAGTACTTTGATAAGGAATCCAGTAGAGTTTGAGGAGGTGGCAGAGAACAGTGACCTCTGCGATCATGACCTCATACCATGACAACAGCTCAATCACCAAGAAGAGCATGAAGAGGAATGTATCTTGGTGGAACAACAACCTGGAATCACACAGGAAACAGGTACGATGACTGTTTAACCTTGTGAGAAGGAAAGTACAATGGGCAGAATATCGGGAGGCCCGTGTCAAATACAGTCTTGCAATTACTACTCTGGAAGGTATACTGTGAGGAGGTAGAGGGTACAGCTGTTCAGCTCAGACTTCACAAAATCCTCACTAGGATACCCAACTAATCCAGGAGGAACTTTAAGGAAAGAGGATGGGGAGTATACGAGGACAGCACACGAAATGCTGGAACTACTCCTCAAAACTCATTTTCTGACAGACAACAAGACCAGGACAAGATCCCTGTGAGATATCAGTTTTCAGGTATTCGAAGGGAGAACTGGGCATCTGCCAGAGAATGTGTTGACCATAGTAAAATCCTATGGGCAGTGGGAACATTCCAACTGTTCAAGTCACCTGGTCTGGATGGAATTTTTCTAGTACTCCTGCAACAAGCAGGAGTTAACTTAATAAGATTCCTATACAGATTATTTAGGGCTAGCCTAGCATCAGGAATCATTCCTAACATCTGGAGGACAGTGAAGGTTGTCTTCATTCCAAAGCCAGGGAGAACTGATCATACCAAGGCCAAGGAATGAGACAAACCAGTCTGTCCTCCTTTCTTCTTAAAACATTAGAAAAATTTGTCAACATGCATGTTAGGGAGAGGAGGTTAACTAGGGCCCCTCTACACAAAAACTAACATGCATACCAACCAGGAAAATCATGTAAAACTGCACTCCACTGACTTGTTGGGAAGGTGGAGAAAGCACTACACTTTCAGGAAGTAGCCCTTTGCATCACCTTGGACATCAAAGGGGCTATAAGCAACATGACCTTTGAATCTGTGGTTAAGGTAGCAGAGGTGCATGGCTTGAAGAGCACCATTTGCAGGTGGATGGGAGCCAAGCTTCGTGATAAAAAGGTAGAAGCCACCATTATGCAGGAAAAAACAGTAATCAACTCCACCAGAGGCTGTCCACAAGGAGGTTTCCTGTCCCCTCTACTGTGGAACCTTGTGGTGAATGAACTCATTGTAGAATTAAACTTGAGACAGTGTTTTCACCAGGAATACGCAGCTGATCTTGTCATAGTAATACATGGCAAATTTTCAAGTACAGTCAGATCTATTGCACAAGGACTATTGAACATTGTGCAAAATTGGCGCAGGAAAGAGGATCTAAGGGTCAGTCCTAAGAAGACTGTTGTAGCACCATTTATGAGGAAGCAGATCCAACACACGTATTGGAATCTCAAGCTTCTTTGTGAAACTCTACCAGTGAAGGGGATAGTGAAATATCTAGGGGTTACCCTGAATGAGAAACTATCACCAATTGTGAGGAAACAGATCCAACACATGTATTGGAATCTCAAGCTTCTCAATGAAACTCTACCAGTGAAGGGGATAGTGAAATATCTAGAGGAAACCCTGAATGAGATACTATCATTGACCCATTATGTAAGGAGCACCTGTGCCAAGGCAAAAGATACTCCAATGATACCAGGAGAGCTTGTGGTAAAAACTGGGGCTTAATCCCCAAGAGTATGTACTGGATATACACCATGGTAGTAAAACCCATGATTACTTGTGGGGGCTACAGTGTGATAGAAAAAGGTAGAACAGCAGGTACCTGCTAAGGAGCTTGCTAAGGTGCAGAGATTGGCCTGCTTAGCCATTACAGGTGGAATTAGCAGCACACCCACTGCTGGCATGGAACCTATGCTGGACATGCCCCCATTACACCTGCGAGTAAAGATGGAGGCAGTAGCTGGAGCACATCAGATAAAGACCGGCAAAAACTGGAACACACTGGGGTATCCAGGATCTCACACTAAATTACTGAATGAGGTAGACATAAGTATGGTTGGGGAAATGGCAGCTGACTATATAATAACTCCCAGCTGCTTCAACCAGCCATTCAATGTAGTAACTGGAAGTATAGAGCTCTGGAAGAACAAATTACAACACTGTACTGGGGACATAGTCTGGTTGACTGACAGTTTGAAAATGAACCAAGGTTTGGGGCCATGGTATGTTGGGTTCAGCCAAGCCTGGAGAATGCAATCTCTCTAGGGAAGATGGCCACCGTGTTTCAAGCAGAAATATCTGCTATCAGGGTGTGCGTAAGGAGAATTTGCAGAGGTGCTACAGAGTTCGTAGCATTTTCATTTATTGAAACAGCCAAGCAGCCCTAAAAGCACTGGCAGCCTCTGCAACAGGATCAAAGATTGTGGCAGAATGCCACAAAGTCCTTGTGGAGCTAGGGGAAAGCAATAGGGTAAACCTACTGTGGGTTCCTGGCAACTCAGGGATTAATGGTAATGAGCAAGCCAGTAGGTTGGCCAACAGGCCAACATAGGGGCGATGACACCATTTATTGGACCTGAACCTGTCCTGACAATCACCAAGGTGATAATCAAAATAAAACTATGAGACTGGACAAGGAGACATCATGCAGAATACTGGGCTAAGGTCCAAAAGCAAAAACATGCAAGGTATTGATGCCGAAGCCATGTTCTAAGAGAAGTCTCTCAGTCCTGGGCTTAAACAGGAGAGGAATGAAACTCATGGTTGGACTATTGACAGGCCATGGGAATTTCAAACAACACCTACATACAATGGGGGTAATAGAACAAGACCCCAAATGTAGGATGTGTGGTGGGGGCAAGGAAACAGCAACACATTTGATATTTGAATGCGAGGCATTGGAGATTAAAAGACACAGAATATTTGGATCAACCAGACATGAAGAAATTGTGTCCAGCAAAGCAGTGGTGAAGGATCTCCTTGCACTGTTCGAGGGCACTGGTTGGGTTTACTAGAGACACAGGGGAATGATACCGGACAATAAACTCTGTTTTGGCGCAGGCTGCAGCAGGCTTGACCAAAGTTGTTTTTGCTTCCCTGATAGAATCAAATCAAATCAATCCCCTCATAAAATTCCTATAGCTGGCCTCCCACCTTCAAGATATACATTGTCCCTCAATAGGACTAGCTATATCAAAATTAAATAACAAAATCATAAAACAGTTACATGCTCCTATATAATCTATTATATTATTTTAATGTTCATGAGCATCATCCAGCAGAGTAGTAAATGCAGGGTTTCATATCATCCTTCTGGATAAATGATCGCAAGACAAAATTGCTGATTATACTTTAGACACATATTAACTCCTTGATATAAGTACTTCTTTCACAAGTGCCATTGGTAGCTTATATAAGATCATAAGCTACTACTTCTTTATAAAAGTTACTACTTTCATTTTAAGAATGTGATGATAAGCTTTTCTCTCTCTTCCTTTCTCATTTGTTTTTAAGTCCTCTCATTATTTTTTAAATACAATAACATAGCAATTAAGAGGTTTCATTTGCCATTAAGGATAATCCAACTGCATTGATGGACAAAAGTTGCAGCACCAAAAATAAGTTAATGTAGAGTAATGAAATGTCGGGAATACATTTGTCTAGGTAGCCTATTTAAGTGATTAACATTGATAGATCACAGGTTAATGTAAGCACGAGATAAGCCATTGAAAACATGAAATGCTGGTTCATTAGTAACTGGTGTAACCACTAGAATGTTGAATACAAGCATGTAAACATGCATGCATTATGTTGTACATGTGCTGGATGTGAGTTTGTCACATGGAGTTACATGCCTGTTGCACTTGATCAGTCAATACAGAGACAGTTAATGCTGGTTGTGAATGGTGCTGAAGTTGTCATTCGATGATGTCCCATATGTGCATGATTGGAGACAAATCTGGTGTCAAGCACGCCAAGGCAACATGTCAACACTATGTAGAACACACTGAGCTACAATATTGGAATACAGGCGAGCGTCATCCTGTTGGAAAACACCCCCAGAATGATGTTCAGGGGTGGCAGCACAACAGGTCATATCACCAGACTGATGGACAAATTTTCAGTCAGGGCACATGCAATAGCCACATGAGTGTGCCTGCTGTCACACAAAATCGCATCACAGACCGTAACTGCAGGTTTAGATCCATTGTGTCTAGCACACAGACAGGTTGTTTGCAAGCCCTAAACTGGCCTCCTTCAAACCAAGTCAAAGCCATCACTGACACCGAGACAGAACCAGCTTTCATCTGAAAACACAACAGTCCTCCACCCCACCCTCCAATGAGCTCTTGCTTGGTACAACTGAAGTTACAGATGGCAGTCATTTGGGATCAGTGGAATGAATACTACAGAACATCTGGTTCAGAGCTGTCCTTCAAGTAACTGGTTTGTAACAGTTTGTTGTTTTATTGTGGTGCCAACTGCTGCTCAAATTGCTGCTGTGTAGTGACATGTAACCATTTGGAGCCCTGTCTCCTTGTGACTGTACATTCCCATGATCACTACTGCAAGCAGCCATGTACAGTGGCTACATTCCTACGAAGTATTTCTGAAATATCACAGAAGGAACATCCAGCTTCTCACAGCCCTATTACATGACCTCATTTAAACTCAGTGAGGTGCTGGTAGTGACGTCTTTGTAACCTTAAAGGCAGTCTTGAGTAACATCAACTCACCATGTCCAATCTCAAAGGTAATTAATGCTCATGACTGTTACAATGTATATTTAATGCAAACCTGATTTGCATTCTCATAGTGGTATTACTAGTGCCACTTTTATGTGGCTGGAGTGAAATCTGAATCAACTTCATCTTAGTAATACACATACCAACTTTCATTTATGACGCACTAGTCCTTCTGAGTGTAGTGATTTTTTTTTTTTTTTTTTCTATCAGTGTTTATATGCACACAATACAGATAATGTGTTCTCAACAGAAGTTGTAGTCACATTTACCACTGATCTGTTTTGTCTGACTATAACATATACTATTATTTCATGTTGATAGCATTTTTCTCTCCAAGTTGCTACAGCTCAGTTTTTCTAACATTCTTTTCAAAGCTGAATTATAAGAATAATTTTTAAACAGGTATCATTCTATGATAACAGAATGGAGTCTAGCTGCTAAAACATTCTGTATTAATTTGTCACATTTTTTTGGTCTCGATAACCATTTGGGTGGAGATACATTCTGAGTACTTGGTACTCTTAGAATTCCCAACAGTTTGTGTACTGTAATTGTTGTACTTTCTTTCATTTTAAATAATTTCTTCCTTAATTATACTCAGCAATCTGTTTTGACTCTAGTATGTTCCCCTTTCTACAACAGTGGATAAGTCCCAAAATACTTAGTATTCTATCGTAGCAGAAACTATCAATAAAACCCCTTTTCTCAGAAGCACATATTTTCCTATACAATCTACATTTTCTTCAGAAATACTATTAATGACTTTGGTGTTAAAGCAGAGTTACTACAGGCAGCTTTCTGAAATTCTTTCACCAAAGAAGACAAAGTGAATATTCCAGAATTCGAATAATGAACAGCTGCCAACATGAGTAACTTGGAAGTAGATATCTTCAGAGTAGTGAAGCAACTTAAATCATTTAATAAAATCAATTTTGGTTGAAATTGTTCAAGTGGTTTAAGGCCTCTCCCTTAAAACCCACATCCTTTCGTCTTTCCCTCTCCTTCCCTCTTTCCTGATGAAGCAACCATTGCCTACGATAGCTTGAATTTTGTGTGTGTGTTTGTGTTTGTTTGTGTGTCTATCAACATACCAACGCTTTCGTTTGGTAAGTTACATCATCTTTGTTTATAGATATATTTTTCCCATGTGGAATGTTTCCCTCTATATCTGTGTGTGTGTGTGTGTGTGTGTGTGTGTGTGTGTGTGTGTGTGTGTGTGTGTGTGTGTGAGAGAGAGAGTGTGTGTGTGTGTGGATACAGTGTTAAAAGAAATGTTCTTCATATTTTAATGCGTGTAGTATGGACAAAAACAACACGAAACTCTCCAGGAATCATGGGCTCTAAAACGCATACCTCAAGAACTAGCACTTGTCCATCTTTGTTACTGTGAAACACACATCTTCTGCTGCAAGCTCTTTGGTATCATAAATGATCTACAGAATGCAGCAAACAAATGAGGGTTATTGTCATGGATACAGGTTGCAGTAAATATCTGTTAGTGTTTTCACTATTAATCGTAGCCACAACTCTGGGTAAGAGCATTGTAAACATTAGTTTTAATGAAAGCAGTTTGTGTCTCAATAAGTTTATTGTGTTTGAATATTTCATTTGGTCACTGGCTAGCTTTCAAGGAAGAACTGGAAAGGTTGCAAGGCCTGAGCATTACTGAACCCATTCCTTAAACCAGTGGATTACTGGTTGTTATTAAAAAGCCTATGGGAACACTTCATTTGTATAGGAATTTTAAGTCCACCAATAATGCCCAATCATTACTGGTTTGCTACCCTATCTGTGCCCTGAAGAAATACTCTCAAAGCTATCACATCAGTGTTTTCCAAAAACTGATTTGGCAGAGGTGTACCTGCAACTTTGGCTGGATTCCACACCCCAACAGATTATGGCCATCAATATTTCCTTTGGTTTGTACCACCTGTCATTCAGCATCGCAAGTGCTCCCCCACTCATTTCCAAACATTTTTGGAACAGTTAACATAATGTGTTCTGTCCTGTGCAGAGTATGACATTATCATCATGGATTCCTCACAGTAGGACCATCTCATGAACCTTCAGAGTCTATTCATTACACAGCAAGAGGCAACCTGCAGAAACTGAAGTTTTTTTCTAATAGAAATAAAATATATGGGCCACTTCCTTTTGAAGGATGGCATCAAATCCAGTTCGAACCATGTAGTGATGACTGATAACCTATCCAATCTGTGGAACCTGAAGGAATTCCAATTGTTTCTGGGCACAATCATTTATCATTTGAAATTTCTCCCTAACCATAGTAGATATCATTCAGCCATCAAATATGTCACATAAGAAAGATGTTCCTTTCATTTGGTCTGCAGACTACAACAAAGCATTTGTCCATGTAAAGTTCCTAACAAAGACATTACCATGTCTTAGCACCTTTACACTGGTCAAACTGCTTGCCCTCTCAATGGATGCTTCCCACTATGGAGCTGACATATCTGATCAGCCTATTGTGCATGCCACCAAGACATTGGCAGCTGTTCAATGCAATTTTTCTCACACAGAAAAGGAAGGTTCAGATATCGTGTATACAGTCCAGAAGCTCCATGTTTTCCTCTACAGCATGTACAGCAACAAAGTTTACTTCATCACTGACCATACGAAGCTTGCGGGATTCTTTGGTCCCTGTTCACCACTTCCCTAGAGGATTGCACAAAGACTCCAGCATTAGGTTTTGTTTTTGAGTGTGTACCATTATGGGATTCGTTATAGATTTATGGCACAGAATGTTAATGTTGGGTGAGTTGTTGCACTTTTTCAAGGGACATGACCATGCATTCAACAAAGCCGAGGTTGTCTGTTTTCAGGTTGGTGGTCACTTGCAGCACACAGTGGACAGACTTCCAGTAATGGCCCATGACGTAACGCAGGCCACCCAGCAAGATCCTATTTTGTGACATGTAATTTTATGTGCAATGGTTGGCCTCCTTAGCACTGGCTTGGGTGATCCCCGGGTCATTATTGCTCCTGTCCTGCATGCTCTTATCCTTGCTCTCCTACACCGTGACCACTGTAGTTTGACCCATTAGAGGTAATTGCATTGTGTTTTTTCTACTGGCTTGGCAACATTTCAATTATTGAGAAGATTGTCCGTAAATGCTAACAGGGCTCTGAGCACCTGGCCGGACTGCAAGAACTTTCACGGCAGGGCCACGCAGACTCAGTTTTGGAACCTGATCCATGTTGTTTTTGTGGGTCCCTTCTGTGATTCTATGTGGTTGATGGGGGTTGATGCACTCTCCAACTACCTTTATGTCCTCCACGTGCACTCTGTGCTCCACCACCACAGATGTTACCATGTGGGTCTTTGTGACTGAAGAGTTTCCCCAGGTGATCTCCCACAATTATGGCCCACAGTTTCACTTTCTGTGCCCATAATGGTATTCCTCACACCAGTTCCACATGGTTTCACCAACAATCAAATGGGGAAGTACAATGTATGGTGCACAAATTTAAGACAAAGTTAAAAAAGTGTGTTGTGGAGTCGTCAGCAAACTAGGCATTGCCTCTGTTTTTGAGCAATAGGGGATCACACCACTGCATGACAGTAGCCCAGCAGAGATCCTCCACAGCCAGTACCCACAAACTCAGCTGCACCTGATCTACTCAACACCACAGCTAAAGGTAAACTCACACTCTTCACAACAAGCCCTGGGCATCCCTGTCTGGGCAAGTACTTTTAGTCAGCGTCCTGGAAGGGCACCAGTGGTTTTGCAAACAATGCATAGTCAACAAATGTTCACTATAGGCATCAGTGTGGTATCTCTATTCCGCCATCAGAATCAATAGCTTCCTTGGTTGTGCACCCGCAGCCACAGCCAATGCCAGCAGGGAGTCCACCTGCAAGCGATCCTCCTATCCATAGGCCGGGCACAACAGGGCCACTGTAGCTTGAGGTATTGCTGAACACTGATGATACTCAGATGCAGCTGGCAGCCACCTATAGTTTGCAGCTAACATTTGAGGACAGCTGCCTGGACATAGCCATCCCACAGGAGTGCTTGTCGGTTCTTCCCCCATCATCATCGTCCTGTCCCTTTCTGCCACAGCACATTTTTCACACAAAGTGCAAGATCGCTGCCTTGTCCAGCTTACCATCATCAGGCCACTTCTGGTCAAATGCCCCACCAGGCAGAAGATAGCTGAGGGCCCATCCCTGTGACATCAATGTCTCATTGAATGCCGATGAGCCCGTGGAAGCAAACATCGACAACACAACTGCCACAGCACATTTTTCACACCACGTGCAATATCACTGCCATGCCCAGATTGCCATTATTGGCCACTTCTGGCCAAATGCCCTGCCAGCCCGAAGATAGTTGATGGCTGATCACTGGGACAGCAACATCTCATTGAACACCAATGAGCCCATCGAAGCAAACAAAGACAACACACAACTGCCACCACAATGCTATCACTGCTACAGAGTTGCCTGGGCAGACCTCACAACCTTATCAGACATGCCAATCTGTCAGCAGCAGCAGCTCCAAAATTTTGGTTCTCCACATTCTTCTTCCAATGGTGATGCACCAGCTCCCAAAGAGGGGAAGGATGTGGCAACAACACCACCACAAATGAAGACCTCATACTGGGCACAACTGGCAAAAGAATGAAATAAGAGCACTGGCTTTCCTTGCAGCCAGGGGCACTACCAGCCTACTAGTGACAGCTGCACTTCAACTATGAACCCCACTCTCTTGTGCACTGTTTGTGCTTACTGAAAGTACTACTTGCTAACCAAGACTATTCTGTGATCTTGCTGTAACAAAATATTGCCTGTTACCAAACTCAGCTTGGAATGTTCTTTCCTCTTTTTCCATGTTCACAAGTACGTGTAATTCTGGTGCTAAGCCCTTGCTGTTGCATGTTCTGTTACTCGGTTGTTGTAATAAAACTGTAGATACTAAGTGAACCATATATTTTTCTTTTCATTAGCAATTTCCTCTCTTACTGTTACTGTTCAGGTATTAGTCACTGTCATATACTAAGATAAGGCATTAGAAGTAAACTGACATAAAATACTATTTGACAAGTAAAATCATTGAAGTTAGTTCTGGACTCTCTATACAAAACATTTATGCATTCATTCCACCTGCTCAGCTGGAGCTGCACACTAAATTCAAATTATTTCTCCCAAATGGATTGTTTGCTGACAATAACTGATGACAAATTTGTATTAATAGATAACTCAATATTTGGCTGAAACCTTTGTTCAAATAAATTATTAATGTTCTCTCCTAATGTCACGAGGTGGAGACCAAAATTGCCATTTTGCCTGAATCTTTAATTTGCTCCAAACCATTTAATATTATTGTAGTGTCTGACATTTGTTTATGTAACTCAATAAATCCCTGGTCAGGAAATTCTTTCATCTGTTTCATATCTCTAAAATGTTCAATTCCTCATTTCTAACAAAATCACACTGCTTAACAATTTTAAATATAATATTGTAGATTGTAATTTTGATATTTTATTATTTATTTCAACCTTTTCCTGATGTGAGTGAATAATGTGTTGATTTATTCCAGTATCTGTCATCTACCTTTGCATTTCTCTCGGGAATAGCTTGTTTGAATTTAACACCATGGATGTCTATTGTTGCATTTAATTCAGTCTTTATGTCAATACTAGTGGTATCTAGTTTTTCATTTCATACTGCACCTTGAGCCTTTAAGACACCATTTTCTGTACTAACTGTCCTACACTAGTTTTCAGCTGAGCATTCTTCCCTAACAATGTTCCCCAGCAAAAAACAATCAAAGTGTGGGTAATTTCACTAGATAACTTATATCATAACAAAGCCAACTTCAACTACACTTCACTATAGCTCACCAAACTTGGCTGAGCAGCATGCCACATTGTTATGGTGACAAAAAAAGCATGTCAATGCAACTTGATGAGGCCATGTCATTGTAGGTTGTGAGCAACTGCTGTTTGTACCACTAGTTGCTGTGTAATTGCTGGGCACCCACTAGAAACAGTCATTGTCCTTGATAATTGTTGGCCTTCTGACTTCTTTCTGACTCATGGACATAGTATTCTTTGATGACAGATATTTTGCTGCTAATTTTAATTGTTATTTATCAGCAAAAGTGTTTCTTCTGGAATATTTGACTTCCATAATGTATTATTAATGATGCACCCCTTCTTGCTGTTAGGTTGTTTACTCAATGTCAATGACAATTCCTCATTTTCCAATAAATTTTCAATCAACTCTTAAATAGTATCATTTGCAGATCATTTAATTAACACCAGGTTGCCAGCATGTAATGTTCCATATTTTGCTGCCCCCCCACCAAAATTAAGATTTTTTTATTGAGCTGTAATGGCTAAATATTATTAAGCTCACATTTATTCTAGGTTGTGTGAATTTATGGACTACTTCTTGAAATACTGCAGTCTCTGCTGAAATTTAAAATTATTTACAACAACATATAGCTCTTTTGAAATATATATATGTCACACATTCTTCAAGTATGATACAATTAACTGCTCATGATAAATGGTTCTTTCTACAGGAACATTACAAAGAACTCATAACTCCAGATCAGGTTTATGAATGACAGATAAAATACAATATTTTGTTTTTTCTTCTCAAACTGATCTCAGCACTGTTAGGCTGGAACTTAGGCATAAATGCCCATGCAGGCACTTCCTCTCACTAAGTTGCTTCAATTGTCAGTGCACCCTAAAGACAAGTGTCATCCCTCGATATAAGTTACCAAATGAAAATAAATAATCAAATTGCACAATAGTTGCTCTCTTCTGTATAATAATCTGTTAGAGTGTTTTATTGTTTGTGAATATTATCTGTCAGAAACATAAAGGAAGAAAACATTGCAACAGTCTTCCATGTTTGTGGGTAACTAGGACATAGGACATAGGAAAGAACTTTTTTGTAAATAGCATTGATTTCCTCCTAAGGAGGCTGACTGGTGAATTTCCAAGACTCATGTGGATGGAAAGACATAACCTGACATAGGATACCTAGTTACTTACTGAGGTTAGTTTTAAACTTTTTATTTCATTGATTGTATCTTATTACTTGTAAAATTAACAGATGCTAATAAATACAAGATCATATCAGAAAGAGCATCATAAATTACAGACATGGCAGCACAGCATTGTTCCATATACAGTTTCTGATGTTATCTTCTGCTCAAGCTGGTGTGGAGCTGTATCTGCTTGTGTTCTAGTGGTAATCACTGCTTAGTGCAAATTGTATTAACTGTTCAATACTATTTACAATATGCCACCAAGAAACCATTTTTTATGAGTCATCAGTCTTCTGACTGGTTTGAAGTGGTCCCCCAAAAATTTCTATCCTGTGCCAACCTTTTCACCTCAGAGTAGCATTTGCAAACTAAGTCCTCAAATATTTGTTGGATGTATGACAATCTCTGCCTTCCCCTATAGTCTGAACCCCAACAGTTCCCTATGGTGTCATGGAAGTTATACCATGATGTCTTAAAAGATTTCCTATCATCCTATTCCTTCTTCTTGCCAGTGTTTTCCATATACTCCTTTCCCCTCTGATTCTGCAGAGAGCCTTCTCATTCCTTACCTTATCAGTCCAACTAATTTTTGACAGTCTTCTGTTGCACCACGTCTCAAATGCTCTCTCTTCTGTTCCAATTTTCCCACAGTTCATATTCCACTACCATGCAATGCTGTGCTCCAAACATACATTCTCAGACATTTCTTCCTCAAATTAAGGCCTTTGACCTCTCTTGGCAAGGAATGCCCCTTTTGCCAGTACTAGTCTGTTTTTTATATTTTCTTTGCTGCACCCATCATGGGTTATTTTGCAGCCTAGATAGTAGAATTCCTTACATTCCACATACTTTGTGATCCCCAATTCTGAAGTTATGTTCCTCACTTTTCTCATTTCTGCTACTTTTCGTTACTCTGACCTTTCTTTGTTTTTCTCTCAAACCACATTCTGTATTCGTCAAACTGTTCATTCCATTTAACAGATCCTGTAATTCTTCTTCACTTTCACTGAGGATAGCAATGCCATTGGCGAATCTTATCACTGAGAGCCTTTCACCATGAATTTTAATCTGACTCTTGAACCTTCCTTTTATTTACATTGTTGCTTCTTCACTGTACAGATTGAGCAGTAAGGGTGGAAGACTACATCCCTGTATTACACCATTTTTAATCTGATAACTTCATTCTTGGTCTTCCAGTCTTATTGTTCCATAGTTGAAACAATTAAAATGCACAGGACAAATGCAGGCTGAGAGTTTTTTCCCACTACTTCCTCAATTTTTTAAACAGTATTTTGTTGTATGTTAAAACTATCAATGTATTATTTATTTCACTTTCTGGTTTGCCACTAACAGAAAAAGCTTCAGAAATGTGTCACAAAAGAGCTGCTACCTGGCTGTCCATTTCAGAACACTTTCTGCTTGAGAGCTTGCTCTTGATGCAGTAGCCACCTACTGTCCAGTAAATTGCAATGCATTGCACCTTAAGCCTATGATCCACAGGACATGTGGCTTTGGCAATGATAAAATAATTTATTACTGCAGTTTGAGTTTCTGCGTGAAATATCTTAGATAAACTGCATGAATACTGGGAAGTAACAACAACATAATCCATGTCAGTGTACCTAATAATATGCAAATGTGATGAACTATGAGCCTTTCATCCTCATGTGGCGGTTGCATTCAATGGAAGTATGGGTACTGCTTGTTCTAATTCAAAACAGCAAAAATCAGTAGGTAATCATTACCTGCATTTCTGGTTGAATGTCACTGAAAATTATCGAATGCTGTTACTAATGAATTTTTATTTGGTGCAAGCACAACAGAAAACATCTCCTTGAGAAAACGCCAGTGTGCATCCACAAATGATAGTGCTATGCATGCAGTGACACAAAGAGTGTGCTGTGTGATATTAACTTTTCCCAGGGATGTATCCATTGCAGCTAGCCTTTGTTGTCAACAACTGATTTGATATGATTTAATTTGATTTGTTCATACAGACAGCATCTCACAATGAAGTAGAATTTGTCGTTGTAATGCAATGACAATCACTAGCCCAAAGTATATGTACAAATACAATATTTAAATATGTTTTAATGAGGATAGGGCAGGCTGTAAGTCACCCACATGTGCGGTGAGTGCCTTAAAAACTGCACTGCCTCATGTGGTTGGTCTCTATCATGCAATGATCTTGATTTATATTAAATATTCATCAGATAACATAATATAAAAAATACTTTTACACTACACATGCTAAAGACACCTGCTGGTGACTCTTGGACTGCAAATTTACTCTTACATCCTTTACACTAACTCCAGTCTGTTCAGAAACTGCCTCCAGCCTCATAAATAGGCAACTTTGCCCATACATGTCTTCAGGTACTTCCCTCAATTGACCTGAAAAGCTGAGTTGGCATCCTCACATGATGAGTGAGGTGTTGAGCTCTGGAGAATGATAATATGCTACTGCCATGAACTTTAGATCCTGGCACATGTTTTTCTTGCAGAATCATTATATTGTCATTATGTATTGTAATGTGACAGGATGTTATCGTTGTCACCTTTCATCATTAACCACTACTCTGAGTAAACATCCTTGAGGGTTTCATTTGCTTTCTGTAGTAGGAGTTCTAATGCCTTATCAGTTACTGTGATGTTACTGTCATCAGCAAAGAGCACTTTTCCTCCGTATCTTATATTGTTTGGAAAGTCACTGAAATGTATTAGACCCAGTACACTGCCCTGAGGCACTCCTATGTTTACATGTTCCTTATTCAACAATTGTTTTACTAAGAATTTATTGTAAGCAGACATATAAATTACCTGTATTTTTTGCACACTCTTTCCCAGGTAAAACAGGAAACACTTATTTTCTATTGCTCTTACACCTAGTGCTTCTCATTTAATAATAGTACTTTACAGTCAACAGTGTCAAAAACCTTAGACAAGTCTAAGACTGTGGCTGTAACACCATGTCAATAGTTTCAAGTATGACTTATGTCAGCTCCGTAATGACCAATATTGTACTTCTCTCACTTTGGAAATGAAACTCTACTTCACTATAAAGTTGTACTTATTCATAAGTAACTCATTAGTCTATCTTTCATAATTGATTCAGCTATTTTTGGGAATGCAGACAGTAGTGAAACAGGAAACTGAGAAGCTTCATCATTGCAGTCTCAGAAAAAAGATCAAGAAAATGACAACAAATGTTATTACTATATGAAAATGCTTGCCAAAGGATAAAAGAAGTCATCCCAGATCTGCTTCAGAGTTCATTCCTCATTCCTCATAGTTTTCCTGATCTTGTGCACTCAAGTGTTAATCTTCTTACTTCTTATCAAACAATCAGATAGAAAAATCCTGTCTTGATTAAAATACATTTCAAAACTAGCTTGACAAATTCCTTATTTCGAAAATGGTAAATTTATGTAGGTGAGAAAGTAAAAAATTACCTGAACATTGTCAGACTATTGTTGAGAGAGTTGTTGTTAATGATTATTTTTCTCTTAAGTTTATCTGTTACATTCAATAACTAAGCAAAAACGTTTTAGAAAGTGAACTGTACTAATACACATGACTTGCAACTTACCATAATTACCCAATAACAAAAGCATATTTTTCATAAAACAAAAAGTATACATAAGACAAGCCTGCTTAAAACTTCACATATTAGTAAGATTTTAAGCAATTTACCCATGAAACAGTCTGTGGGTCACATGCAGCCTTGTATTTGGGACTATTGTAAAAAGACAGAAATCTGGCTGTGGAAGTAAACATATAAAGAAACCCAACTAACAAATTATTCAATGCCACAAAAGCACACCAGACACAAAATTACTGGCCCCCTAAGTCCTCATGGTAGTATCATTTAACATTACCTCTAGTCTTGATAATGGCCTCATTTTGGAAGGGAGGAGAGTAAACAAGTTTCTTTAGGTATGCTATAACCAGCTGAAGCCACTTATTAATGATTACATACCACCGAGGTCTTAAATTTCACGAAGGCTGACAGCTTCATTCACCCACTGTTCCAAATAGTTTCAGATATTGTCTGTGGGATTATGACTGGGTGGTTTAGCAGGCCAGCTGAGGAAGAGTGTTTGCCAAACCAGTAAAGAAAGCAAGCAACCCTGTGAACAGAGCTGTCCTCATACTGGAAGATGAGACTACACATGGTATACTCATAATGAAGATGTAGAAGAAAGGCCAACACCTTACTACTTAGATTGCTGAAATAAACATTCTGATTCACATTCATAGAAATTTAAATGAGTGGGCCCAAGTCATTGATACAAATAACATTCTCAACAGATCACTGAGCCACCTTCAGCCTGAACTACTTCTTCAATACACAAGGGTGCAGGGGCAAGGGGGGGGGGGGGGGGGGTTACACCTCACTGGGCTGTCAGTGCACTCTACACCTTGCATCACTTGAAATGAGGTAAAATCATGATTAGCTGGACTGCGCTATATGCCTCCAGTCTGCTATTGTTCAGCATTTGTTTCTATGGTAGATACTCCCCAATGAACAATGTACTGGGTGAAATGGATTTAAGGATCGTTACATACTCCATCCTGGATTTTCCATTGTTTGACAAATAGAACTATGACCTTTTCTTATGAAGAACAGCAAACAAAATCACATCAAGGACATCCACCTTCAGATGAAATGTCAAATCATCTGGAGGAACCTACACAGGAATGCCCACATAATGTAAAAGCCATGTTGTACATGATCATCAATGTAAAAATAGGAAATCATGAAAAATTATACGGCATCTGCCTCAGTATAACTTTCCCATGAGTAACATGTGGTCTTATTGATATGTTAATTGACAAGGTCACTGGTGAAACTGCATCTGAGATCTACATCTACATCTACATGATTACTCAACTATTCACAATAAAGTGCCTATCAGAGGGCTCAATGAACCACCTTTAAGTTGTCTACCATTCCATTCTCAATGGGCATGTGGGAAAAACAAGCACTTACATTTTTCTGTGTGAGCCCTGATTTCTCTTATTTTATCATGATGATCATTTCTCCCTACATAGTTGGGTGCCAACAGGATGTTTTCACAATCGGAGGAGAAAACTGGTGATTGAAATTTCATGAGAAGAGCCTATTGCAGGGAAAAAAGCCTTAGTTTTAATGATTGCTATTCCAATTCACATATCATGTCTGTGGCACTATCTCCCCTATTTTGCGATAGTACAAAATGGAATATCATTCTTTTAACTTTTTCATTGTCATCCGTCAGTCCCACCTGATGTAGATCCCACACCACGCTCCAATACTCCAGAATAGGGCAGACAAGCATGGTTTAAGCAGTCTCTTTAATAGACCTGTTGCACCTTCTAAGTGTTCTGCCAGTGAATCACAGTCTTTGGTTTGCTCTACCCACAACATTATCTATGTGATCATTCCAATTTAGGTTATTTGTACTTGTAATTCCTAGGTATATAGTTGAATTTACAGCCTTCAGACTTGTGTGACTTATTGTGTAATCAAAATTTAGTGGACTTCTTTTAGTACTCATGTGAATTTTCACACTTTTTTTTATTCAGGGTCAATTGCCACTATTAACACCATACACATATCTTATCTAAATCATTTTGAAATTCATTTTGGTCATCTGATGATTTTACAAGATAGTAAATGACAGCATTGTCTGCAAACAATCTAATAGCACTACTCAGATTGTCTCCCATGTCATTAATATAGATTAGGAACAATATTACTTCAGCAGAATAATGAGCTAGTTGTGTTTCACAAGAACGATGTTTTCTGAATCCATGCTAGCCATGTGTCAATAAATTGTTTTCTTCAAGGTAATTCATAATGTTCAAACACAGTATATGTTATAAAACACTACTGCAAATCGATGTTAGTAATATGGGAATGTAATTCAGCAGATTACTCCTATTTCCCTTTTTGGGTATTGGTTTGACTTCAGCAATTTTCCAGTCTTCAGGTACGGAACTTTCTGTAGGAGAGTGGTTGTATATAATTGCTAAATATGGAGCTATTGTGTCAGCATACTCTGGAAGAAACCTGACTGGTATACAATCTGGACTGGAGGCCTTACCTTTATTTAGTAATTTAAGCTGCTTTGCTACACTGAGGATATATACTTCTATGTTTCTCATCTTGGCAGTTGTTCTTGATTGGAATTCAGGAACATTTACTTTGACTTCTTTGGTGAAGGAGTTTTGGAAAACCATGTTTAATAACTCTGCTTTAGTGGCACTGTCATCAGTGGCTTCATCGTTGTTATTGCACAGTGAAGATATTGATTGCATCTTGCCACTGATGTGCTTTATCTATGACCAGAATCTTTTGTGTTTTCTGCCAGATTTCGAGACAGAGTTTCGTTGAGGAAATTATTAAATGCATCTCTCATTGAAGCATGTGCTATATTTCGAACTTCTGCAGAACTTGGTCAATCTTGGGGATTTTGCATTCTTTTAAATTTGGCATGCATTTTTCATTGCTTCTGCAAAAGCTATCTGACCCATTTTGGTACCATGGGTGATCAGTACCATTACTTATTAATTTATGTCGCATATACCTCTCAATTGCCATCAATACTATCTCTTTGAAATCATTCCACATCTTTTCGACACTTACGTGATCTGATCAAAAGGAGTGGAGACTGCTCCTTAAAAAGGCATTAAGAGAATTTTTATCAGCTTTTTTTTAAATAGATTTACTTTTTGTTTCTTTTTGATGGTTATAGATGTCATTGTATTTAGCCTAGAAGCAACTGCCTTCTGGCTGCTAATCCCTGTATTTATCATGATACTTCCTATTTGTCCAGGATTATTTGTTGCTAGGAGGACAAGTATGCTTTCGCAACCATTTGTACTTTGAGTGGGCTCATGAACTAATTGTTCAAAATAATTCTCTGAGAAAGCATTCAGTACAATTTTGGTTGATGTTTTATGCCTGCTGCCAGCTTCAAATGTACCATTTTTCCAGCATATCGATTGTAGATTGAAGTCACCACCAACTATAATTGTATGAGTGGGGTACCTATTTGAAACAGGACTCAAGTTTTCTTTCAACTGTTCAGCAACTATATCTTCTGAGTTAGGGAGTCGATAATATGATCCAAATCATAGTTTAGTCCAATTGTCAAGTATAACCTCTACCCATTCTATTTCGCAGGAACTATCTACTTCAATTTTATTACAAGGTAAACTACTTCTGACAGCAATAAATACTCCACCACCAGCTTTCCATACCTATAACTATTTGAGCTCCAGTGCTTTCTATTAGGGCTTGGAGCTCTGGTTCTTTCCCAACACAGCTACAACAATTTACAACTACAATACCAATCGTTTCTACAGCTACCTTACTGTGTTTTACCTGTCCCCTTTTTGACGGATGCCATTTCTATGGTTTCCTGAGACCCTCTAACCTAAAAAACCACCCATTCCTCCCTTCCACACACCCCCGCTACCCGTGTAGCAACTTCCTGTGGGCAGTCGACTCCTGACCTATTAAGTGGAAACTGGAAACCCACCAGCCAATAGCACAAGTCAAGGAATCAGCAGCCTACACAGTCACAGAACTGCCTGAGCCTCTGATTTAGACCCTCCACTTGGCTCTGCACCAAAGGACTACAGTCTGTTCTGTCGACAATGCTGCAGATGGTGAGCACCACCTTAATCTTGCAAGCAAGACTGGCAGTCTTTACCATTTCCGCTAGCTGCCCAAAACCAGAGAGAATCTCCTATGTTCCAAAGCGACACATGTCATTGGTACTGACATAGGCCACCACCTGCAGTTGGGTGCACCTTGTACTCTCCATGGCATTCGGAAGCACCCTTTCCCCATTCAGAATGACTCCCCCTGGTATCCACACTGAATGCACACTGGCTTACTTCCCCTCCTTGGCAGCCATGTCCCTAAGGGGCCCCATTACGTGGATAATGTTGGAGCTCCCACCTACCAGCAAACTCACCCCCAGTGAATGCCCAGATCTGGTCTTGCATCTGAAGAAGACTTGTGATCATAGATCATAGAACCCCAAATTGCTTCAACATAATGGAAATGATAAAGCTGCAAAAGCTGTGATACCCTTGAACACAAAACAATGCCACAGTCTGGATAACTGAACCCACAGCTCCTTAAATTATTCACTACTGACCAGTAGGCTTCAGT
The DNA here is from genome assembly GCF_021461385.2 of Schistocerca piceifrons. Lineage (NCBI taxonomy): Eukaryota > Metazoa > Arthropoda > Insecta > Orthoptera > Acrididae > Schistocerca > Schistocerca piceifrons. The sequence goes on from NC_060138.1 coordinate 643,355,242, forward strand.
GATGGAATTACAACATGAAACAATAAGATTCCATAAGAAATTGTTTGGAAACATGCCAATAAAATGATCACAGACCATAACTAGGAGGGGGAAAATGAAAAGAAACTGCAACAATACTCCATTAAGACTGAAATGCTCCAAAATGTCAAGCTCTCACTACATGATGGAGTAGCCTCAGGTACAGCACAAGGCAAAATTTCTGTTGTATTTCTCACAATTAATTTCTGACCAATGTATTTAAGTGGTGCTCCAATATACCAATAATTTCAGAGTCTACATCTATAAGCAGTTCACTAACTTTATCTCTAAAACCTCTTACATATTGATTAAATACGCTAATTCCTTCTCTACTTGGAATTATGACATCCTCTGAAGGTGATTCCTTAGTTAGAGGGACTTCCTTTAAGCAGGTAGACCTATCAGTTAACTTCAATCTAAAAAAAGGTGCAGCTCTAACACCAACTATTACAGGAATTTTTCCATGAGTGATCCCACCACCTCCTACTACACTGTCACCTATAAGCTTTGCCAGCCTCCCCTTCCCATACCTATTGAGGTGCAGGCCATGCCTAGTGAAATGCGATCTACTGATGGACTCAGCTGGCACCACTACAATGTGACCTCATGCCCTCTGCCAGCAGTGCTTTCTCCAGCCCCTTGTTAATGCACTTAAGAGCCGAATTAAGATGAGGCTGATCATGACGCTGGTGAGCAGCAATCTATACTTTACTGGAAATTCCAATATGGCATAAAGACAATATTATGGAAAGTATAGATTGCTCTTCACCAGTGCCATGATCGGTCTCATCTTAATGCGGCGGAGTGGCCATGTACGTAAAACCCAGTATTCCATTTGAGTCCATAGCTGTATCATGACACTGCACTGAACATATATTCGAATGTTGTGCAGGGGCAGTTGAATTTAATGGAAATAAACTTTTAATTTTTGTTGTTTATATGTCTCCTAACTCTGACTTCAGAACATTTCTGCTCAAGCTAGAAAGGGTTCTTGATTCACTTTGTAGGAAGTACCAGGAAGTAGTTATATGTGGTGACTTCAATAGTAATTTAGTATATGATAGTGCAAGAAAATGGATGTCCGTAGATCTCCTGAATTCATATGATCTGATACAGACTTCTTTTTTCCAACCAGGGTGCAGGGGAACAGCAGCATAGCCATAGACAGTATTTTTTTTCATGCTTCATTGCTAGATGGGGATTCTGTCAGTAAAAGGGTGAATGGCCTTCCAGACCATGATGCACAAATTTTAACACTAAATGGCTTTTGTACTCAAACAAATCTCACATCTAATTACAAACCATGTATGAAAGTTAATCCAATGGCAATACAGAGTTTTTTAAAACTCATCAAGGAACAAGAGTGGCAGGATGTTTATAGTGCTGATAATATAGATTACAAACATAATGCTTTCCTTAACACACTTCTCATGACCTTTGAGAGTTGCTTTCCATTAGAACATTCTAAATGGGGTACTATCATGAAAAAGCAGCCTGGGTAGCTGACTAAGGAGAGCATGTAGAACAAAGCAGGAATTGTATCAAAATGTTAGAAGTAGTCACAGTCAAGCTACAGCTGCCCATTACAAAGGGTATTGTAAGGAGCTTAAAAGTGTTATTAGGAAGGTAAAGAATATATGGTGTGCAAATTCACAGGATAAAATTAAAACTATATGGTCAGTTGTGAAGGAGGTGTCTGGCCAACAGCAAAAGGTCAACGGTATGAAGTCAGTTCGTAGTAAAAATATTTCTGTTACTGATAAATCGGATATATGTACAGTATTTAACAATCATTTTCTGAGCATTGCTGGAGAATTAAATAAAAATTTAGTTGGTTTCTACACAGAATCGTATAACTCTCTTGCCAAATGCTTTTCTGAGATTGATGTCTGAAATACTCCTCTGTGCTACAGACAAGGGGGAGATTGAGTCAATAATTAAATCACTGAAGACTAAGGACTCTCATGGATATGATGGAGTACCTATCAGAATATTTAAGTACTGTGTTGCACATGTTAGCCCTATACTCAGCCATATTTGTAATTTTTCCTTAAGGAATGATATGTTCCCTGAACGATTAAAGTACTCAGTAGTAAAGCCACTTTATAAAAAGGGTAAAGGGATAATGTGGACAATTTTAGACCTGTTTCTATGCCATCGGTGTTTGCTAAAGTTATTGAAAAGGCTATGTATGTAAGCATAATTGACCATTTTATATCACATAATTTGCTATCAAATGCACAGTTCGGCTTTAGAAGTCATTTAACAACTGAAAAAGCTATATTCTCTTTTCTCTCTGAGGTACTGGATGGGTTAAACAGAAGATTTCAATGCTAGGCACATTTTTTGATTTAATTAAGCCATTTGTTTGTGTTGATCACAAAATATTGCTCCAGCAATTGGATCATTGCGGAATACGTGGAGTAGCTCACAATTGGTTCACCTCTTACTTCAACAACAGATAGCAAAAGGCCATTATTCACAGTGTTGACAATGGTTGTGATGTGGGGCCTGAGTGGGGTAAGGTCAAATGGGGGGTGCCCAAGGGATCAGTGTTGGGGCCACTGCTGTTACTTATTTATATAAATGATATGCCCTCTAGTATTATGGGTAACTGTAAAATATTTCTGTTTGTAGATGACACTAACTTGATAGTAAAAGATGTTGAGTGCAACATTGGTTCGGTTTCAAATAGTGCAGTTCATGACATAAGTTCATGGCTTGTATAAAATAAAATAATGCTAAACCACAGTAAGACTCAGTTTTTACAGTTTCTAACACACAATTCAACAAAAAATGACATTTTAATTTCACAGAATTGTCATATGATAAGTGAAACTGAACAGTTCAAATTTCTACATGTTCAGATAGATAGTAAACTGTCGTGGAAAGCCCACATTCAGGATCTTGTTCAAAGACTTAATGCAGGCATTTTTACTATTTGAACAGTGTCTGAAGTAAGTCATTGTTCGCCATGAAAATTAGTCTACTTTGCTTATTTCCATGGTATTATATTTTGGGGTAACTCTTCAATTCTAAAAGTATATTTTTGGCTCAGAAACAGACAATTTGTGCAATAAGTTGGGTAAGTTCATGAACTTCTTGTCAACCCTTGTATTTTGACACTGTCCTTTCAATATATATATTCTTTATTGTTGTTTCTTGTTAACAATACCAGCTTATTCCCAAGAATAAGAAGTTTCCACTCAGTTAATACTCGGCATTTGGATTGGACTTCCCAAACTCTTGTGCAGAAAGGTGTGCAGTATACTGCTGCATTCATTTTCAATCAGCTACCACAAGAATTCAAAAATCTTAGCAGTGTAAGGATCTACAAATTGCGCACAGCCATGCAGTGCATTAACACACGCTCGCCAGCTGGCCTATCTGGAATGCTGACGATTCGCTTGGTCAGTAGACGCGAGTCCAGCCGCACTACGGCGGAGAGTACGCAACTGGCCGCCATCTGCAGTGGGCGGTATTAACTAGCGCGGCCTCGGTCGTGAATATGTCTCTTTTCTTAGCTCACCATGGAGCCTTTCAATACTACCATAATTAGCTGGTGTTAGGATGTCAGACACAGTGATGATGGGTGTGCATAGCGTGTGTGTTTTATAATCCGACTTTGTTAATAAATCTGTTTAAACTTACTTCTCGTGTTCGCATATTGCCATACCTCAGCAACCCACCACTTACAAATCCTGACAAAACATTTGTGTAATCATCATCCGGGGCAACAACAGAGACTAACTCTCCTATAGCAGTAATCCATGTGCTTTGAAATCAAAACTGAAGAGTTTCCTCACGGTCCACTCCTTCTATTCTGTTGAAGAGTTCCTTAAAAAATTAAGCTGATTTTTATGTTATATTGTTGACTGCACTTACTTAACCTTATGGCTTGACTTTTTCTGGGTTCATAAATATTTTATTTTTATCTTGTGTTGTAATTTTGTGTACTGACACATTCCATGATCTTGGAGATTTGCTCCTCAATTTGGTCCTACAAATCTTGATGTGTAAATAAATAAAATAAATAAATATAGAGGGTACACTGAGTTGCAGACAGGCATAACAAAAAGACTGCTATATATTTGAGCTTTTGGACACGAGGCCATCTTCTAAAGCAGAAAACACACACACATTCAACTGCAGTATGCAGTCTGGCCTCAGTGCTTGAGCTTGTGTGAATGTGTATGTGTTTTCTATTTTAGAAGAAGGCTTTGTGGACAGTCTTTGTTCCATCTTGGACTTTCCAGTGTTTCTGTAACACTGTTTGTAAAGTTATTAATTATTATTAGTTCTGTGGAAAAAATATGCAGTCCTTAATGAAACTGCATAAAATTTTTGTTTTGAATCTAAAATAAAAAATGCTACAGCTACTTAACAATACTTGCATAACAGAAACAGAAAAAAGCTGCACATATTTGTGGATGTTATCATCATATACTCACAGGAGGACCAGGAAGACCTGGAGGACCCATCAGGCCAGGTGGGCCAATGTCACCATACTCGCCTTTTTCACCTTTAGGTCCAAACTGCCCCTGTAATGTACAATTTGCTGATAAGGAAAATATTCATGTTCTTTCTAATTATTTAACAATAATACAGTGTATTTTTTTGATCCTGTGTACATGCTCCTGTTTACATATCAAAAGTAGCAGTGTGCCAGCCAGCTCTATGTTGGTTCTAGTCTGCAGCACTATAATGGGGTAACAGCAAGGCTGCAGCTGGGTCCTCAGTCAGGAAGTAAGAACTGTATGTTCCTTGGAATAGATAAAACATGATAACTATTTATTATATGTACTATCATTAGGATCAACTGAAGTGAATATAACATCATAATATATCATAGCTTAAAAATTTCCATACAAGCATATAAATTTTAATCTAAAATAATATATCTTTCTCAAATAAATAATATTTCAACCATTTCTGCCCAATTCATTACGGACCTTAGTACTGTTACAGTTACAATAATTCCCATGTAAGCAGCAGTTACAGCTACAATTTACAAATAAATACTGTCTCTTCCTGAAATTCATCATTATGGTACAACGAGGAGTTTTAAATTGTACATACACTTGTCAGGAGAATTGTTCAATTCAATACACTCTGCTAATTTAAGATATTACATACATGTAATGTTTCAAATGTGATATTAGATAACTTTTGAGGTTTTCAAAGACTTGAATGATGAAATTCTATTTAGGAGGAAATTTTCTTGTAATTCAGCAATGATTGGTACATTCAGAATAGATAAAGATTGTTCTCCATCTCCCAAACGGCTTCATAAAAAATCTCTGCATCATAAGATTCACCTAATATCCCATTTTTACAGGTGTCAAACATTCCATGTCAGAAAGTCCCACCCCTAGAGCACTGGAATTTGTGAGTGCCACATCTGCACTGGGAAGTAGAGTTATCCAAATATGATGATAATCTTACTCAGACAATATTCTTCACAGCTGTGTATTTTCTAGTTAAATGGGAACCTTATCTAATCAAATGTACAGCCACATACATATGACATACACAATATATCAGTTATGTTGTAATGACTGTACAACATTTGTTGTGGGTATAACAATACTGTAAGTACTTGAAGAAACACACACACACACACACACACACACACACACACACACACACACACACACACATTTATTTATATAGACTGGATCAGTACAGGGCGCTATGTGTCAAACTTCACCAGTCCATACCAAATAGATAACACTATATTTTACCTGACAGTAGTAATATAATTCACTTTTGTGCCCTGGCAGAATTTTCATTGAGGTGGGCAGGTAGCATGAGACTGGTCCAATCTATACAAGTAAGTGATACAAATAGCAGCCTTGTCCGCATACATATGTAATGTCATTCATCAATTCAATGCAGGCTGCAGGACACCAAAAGTACAAAACAGTTGTTTAATTTTATTTTTAAAATTTTCACTATGGTCTTATAAACCTATAATATTGTATCATTTTCTACTGTTTTTGTTGTTGTGAGACATGAGGTTGTGTTCTGTGTAGTATTTGCAATAATTATGAGTTCTAAATATTTAAGTGCTGTATAATATATGAAATCTATTTGGAGGATACTGTTAATTATTCTTTTACACAGTTATGTGGCAAGTACAATTGTGTATATTTTCAAAATTAGTTACACAATACGTGGATGGTTAAGCTACACTTCATCAGTTAGAATTGAAGGGCTATTACCATAGAACAGTTGGTATTTGCAAATGAACCCCAAGCACAAAAAGAAAGCACTAAAGCTCAAACTGTTATAGGTGTGGAAAGCTGGCTAAAGCCAGAAATAAGTTCTGCTAAAATTTTTACAGAGGGTCTAACTGTGTTCAGAAAGGATAGATTAAATACAACTAGTAGTGGAGTGTCTACAGCTGTGAGAAGCAGTGTATCTTGTAGTGAAATTGAAGCAGACAGTTCCTGTGAATTAGTATGGTTAGAGCTTATACTTGACAACCAAAACAATTTAATAACTGGTTCAATATTGTGAACTGTCACAAATAAAGCTTACAGGCAGTGAGGTCTTTGCCAAAATTAGATGACAAACACACACATACAGACTCATGCAAATGCAGCTCACACACACATGACTGCAGTGTCAGGCAACTGAGGACACACTGCAAGTAGCAGCACCAGTGCATGATGGGAGTGGCAACAGGGTGAGAGTAAGAAGGAGGCTGGGGCAGGGAGGAGGAGGGATAGTAGGGTACAGGTGGCGGACAGTAACATGGTGTTGGGGAGTGTGCAGGGACAAGGTGGAAAGAGGGTAGGGCAGCTATATGCAGTTGGGAGGTTAGATGGAGGGCAGTAGAGAGGTGGGGAGTGGGGCACAGTGGAAAAGGAGAGAAGTAAAAAGACTGGGAGCAAAGGAGGAATGAGGGCTGGAATGGGAGCAGAGAAGGGGCTGGATGGGAGAGGATAATGACTAATGAAGATTGAGGGCAGGAGCATTACAAGAACGAACAATACATTGCAGGGAAAGTTCCCACCTCTGCAATTCAGAAAAGCTGGTGTTGGTGGGAAGAATCCATATGGCAATGGCTGTGAAGCAGTCACTAAAATGAAGGATGTCATGTTTGGTAGCATGTTCAGTAACATGGTGGTCCACTTGTTTCTTGGTCACAGTTTCTCAGTGGCCATTCATGCAGACAGACAGCTTGTTGGTTGTCATGCCCACTGAGAATGCAGCACAGTGGTTGCAGCTTAACTTGTAGATCACATGACTGGTTTCACAGGTCACCATGCCTTTGATGGGATAGGTGATATTTGTGACCAGAATGGATTAAGTAGTGGTGGGAGGAAGTGTAGGACATGTCTTGCATCTAGGTCTATTACAGGGGTATGAGGCTTGAGGGGAGCAGGAGTCGTGTAGAGATGGACGAGTATATTGTGTAGGTTTGGTGGGTGGTAGAATACCGCTGTTGGATGGATGGGAAGGATAGTGGGCAGGACATATCTCATTTCAGGGCACAACGAGAGATAGTCAAAATCATGGCAGAGAATGTAATTCAGTTGCTCTAGTCCACGGTGGTACTGGGCTACAAGGGGAATGCTCCTCTGAGGATGGACAGTGGGACTTTTGGAGGTGATGGGAGACTGGAAAGATAAGGCACGGGAGATTTGTTTTTGTACAAGGTTGGGAGGATAATTACAGCTTGTGAAGGCTTCAGTGAGACCCTTGGTATATTTTGAGAGGGACTGCTCGTCACTGTAGATGTGACAGCCATGGGTGGCTAGGCTGTATGGAAGGGACTTCCTGATATGGAATGTGTGGCAGCTGTCAAAGTGTAGGTATTACTGGTGGTCAATAGGTTTGATATGGACGGAGGTACTGATGTAGCCATCTTTGATGTGGAGGTCAACATCTAGAAAGGTGGTTTGTTGGGTTGAGTAGGACCAGGTGATACAAATTGGGGAGAAGTCGTTGAGGTTCTGTAGAAATGTGAGTAGAGTGTCCTCGCCCTCAATCCAAATTGCAAAGATGTCATCAATGATTCTGAACCAGTTGAGGGGCTTAGGATTCTGGGTGTTTAGGAGGCATTCCTCTAGATGAACCATGAATAGGCTGGCATAGGATAGTGTTATGCATGTGCCCATAGCCATACCCAGATTTGTTTGTAGGTAATGCCTTCAAAGGAGAAGTAATTGCGGGTGAGGATCTAGTTGGACATGGCGATTTTGTTGGTTTGGGATCCATTGGCTGTTGGGAAAGGTAGTGTTCAATAGTGGTAAGGCCATGGGCATTAGGGATGCCTGTGCAAAAGGAGGTGGCATCAATAGTGATGAGCACGGCACTGTGTGGTAAAGGCACAAGGACTGTGGAGAGTCGGTGGAGGAAATGGTTGGTATCTTCTATATAGGAGGGTAGGAGCTGGGTAATAAGTTGAAGGTGTTGGTCTATGAGAGTAGAGATTCTCTCAGTGGGGGCACAGTAACAGGCAAAATGGGGCATCCTGGGTGGTTGGGTTTATGGATTTTAGAAAGTGTGTACAAGGTAGGAGTCCGGGGAGTGGTAGATGTGAGCAGAGAGATGAACTTTGGGGAGAGGTTCTGAGCTGGGCCTATGGATTTGAAGAGTGACTGGAGATCTTGCTGGATTTTTGGAATGGTGTCACTGTGGCAAGGTTTGAAGGTGGATGCATCTGACAGCTGGTGGAGTCCTTCTGCCAGATAATTCTTGTGGTTCTAAACAACAATGGTGGAGCCTTTATCTTGCAGGTAGGATTATAAAGTTGGGATCAGTTTTCAGAGGGTTGACTGTGGATATAAGATTAGTTTGCATGTTCAGGGATTTGGGGAATGATAGTGAGATAAGGTTCGAGATTACGGAATTATGAAAGGTTAACAGCAGGTAATTAGGGGCCAGTGGGGGAGGATCACAGTTGGATGGAGGAGTGAACTGAGTTAGGCAGGATTCAACATTGGTCTTTGGTTGAGTCTGATTGGTATGGTTGGTGGCAAAAAGCACTTCCTCTGTAGGAATGAGGAGAAGGAGAGTATCTTTAACAAATCCTGCATGAGTGAATTTGGGAGTGGGGCAAAAGGTGAGGCCTTTGGACAGGACTGACATTTCTGTGAGGCTAAGGTTTTCCTTCCAGAAGCATTGCATTATACCAAAACCTAACAACCACCCTACCCCTGTATGATCTGTCACAGACTGCAAGAAAACCGCTACCGCTCTTACTACCCGACTAGTCTATCACACAGGTTTGTTTTCCCCTGATGCTTGGTTTGGTACTTTTCTCCTTCTGTCCTTGAAACTGTTATCCTTCTTTCATTTTTTGTCCACTATCTATCTCCTCACTGTGACTATGTTAGTGGGTAATCCTACCCAGAAGTACGGATAACATCACTGCTCCACAGCCCGTGAAGTCCTCAATTGATAACTAACAAATACAGAGGTAACAGCAGATCCTTTTGAGATGGTAACCACCCTTTAAAAAAATATAAGAATTTAAGCTTGTCTGTCCTCCTCTGGACCTTACTGTGTGGTATGGGAGCCATATGAGATAGGACAGATGGAGGACATTGAAAAAGTTTAAAGGAGGGAAGCTCATTTAGTACTATCACAAAATAGGGGAGGGAACACCACTGATGTACATAAATTGGGGTGGCAGTCATTGAAACAAAGATATTTTTCAAGGTGGCAGGTTCTTCTTGTGACATTTTAATCACCACCTTTCTCCTCCAAATGCATAAAAATTTTGTTAGCATCCACCTATATAGTGGGAATGATCATCATAATAAGATAAGAGAAATCAAAGATTACACAGAAAGATTTAAGTTTCTGTTTTTCATGCACACTGTTCAAGAGGGGAATTGTAGGAAAATAGTTTGAAATTGGTTCAGTTAACCCTCTGCTAGGTACCTGATTGTGAATTGCAGAGTAATTGTGTAAATGTAAAACAAGTTTCTTAAATGTCCAAACAATTTTCCCAGTTTTGAAAATGGAAATTGGTTTTAGTTGTCAATAGCTTCTATTTCAAAATGTTTTTAATTTGTAACTGGTTTCTGATAATACTATTTCTGAACTTAATTTCACTTACTATTCTTTGCTTTGCAGAAGAGTAATAATGTAACTCATAGACAATTAAATACAATACTGACATGATTTTCTTTATTGAAACAATTTTAAATTTGAAGAGAGTGGGTACATGACCGTTTAGTACCTTGGAATAGTTTTTCATATTTGGAAAAACTTACTTTTCTTATTATGTTGAAGAGACTATCATACTAACCATTACAGGAAAGGGTTGCAACCTGGAGAACATGGTCCACAATGAAACAAACCAAGCTGCCAGCTTTCCTCTGGACTATTCATAGTACCTTTTGATGACTTACAGTGGAGGTTAAAACAGCCAGCTTATCTCATCGTGATTTGATAAAGTTTGCATCTACAGCACCATTCCAAAAAATGATCATGGGACTCTGGGTTTTGAAGTGAGTAGAGCCACTGAACCTGAGACAAGTTATGACTTCCAAGACTTGGGCCATATGGTTAACAGTTCAAAGTTTCCTTAAATCATGGAAAGATATACTTCAGACCAAAGACAACAACTAATGTAGCTGGCCGTGTGTGGAGTTCTCATAATGTGCTCTTTTCAGTTCTAAGCAAATCTCCATCCAAACTGGATAAATGCTGAAATAGATGACTTTAAAATACTCCTACCAAATCTTTATAAATGTTTCCAAGACAAGAGAATATTAAAATATATGTGATTAACTACAAAAGAGTTCACAAAAACTGCAAAATTTTGAGGCACTACTGAAAACTTGCAGACCTATAATTACATTCAGGACTGAAGTTGGCTAAAACCATGAATAATAATTCTAATATTATTAGATTCTATCCTGGATTTTCCATTGTTTGAATAACAATTCTGAGATAGGATAAGAACCTTATTATTAACCGAAATGATACTAATTTGAACATTAGAGGTGGTGTATTTATTACAGTTATATTTAATGTATTAGGACATATTGATACTCACTACATAGAGGAGGCACTGAGATGCAGACAGGCACATTTAAAAGAAAAGTCTATGTATTATTGAGCTATTACACAAGCTCCTCCAGTAGATGTAGAGGCTATAATGGTAGAGACTAGTCTAGAATCTGATCCCCTGACTTTAATGAAGAATCTAATACACAGGTCATGGGAATGGTGATATTTGTAATTACTCTTAACTTCCTGACATTCTTAATTTCAAAGCTGTATCATATTGCAAATATAATTAGATTTAAAGAACATGCTGTCTGATGCTGTAATATTATTATTTTATACAAAATTATGAATTGTGGTGAGTTCTAGAAGTCTGGTGACTGAATAATGACGATGGATCAGTAAAGGTGACTAATGAAAATGGGTAGTTGAGTTTTATTAAAAGAATACTGATAAATTTGAACTGCAGAAGAATATTCTTTGAGAAAGAACAGAAAAAATAAAAGAAGCAAAGTCAGGATTGTGTCAGTTTAAATTACCTTATCGTGAGTCTAAAAACTCTAGCTAAGAATTTTGATTTAACAATATGCATCCAATAATTTAACCATAAAATATAAAATGAAAATTTTATTTTAAATACAAGAATCTTACAGGTAAACCAGGAGGACCCTGAGGTCCAACTTCTCCATCTCGCCCATCTTCACCTGGAGGTCCTCTTGGTCCAGGGTCACCACGGCTGCCTGAAAAGTAGGGATTTAAACATATTTCTCATTCATGTGCACAATGAAATCTGTGCACTCAGGTCTAATATCTTAAGTCTAATCTTCAGAGATTAAAGAAGGTTGCCAATAAAGAGCTGATTTATTAAAAAGCTATGGAAGTGAATGTTTCAACATTATATATATCACTCAAATGACACACTTTTTTTTATTTTGTGTACCTTTTCTCTGCATCTTAAATTTGTCAATAAGACCATAAAATATAAGACTAGGTACAAGAAATAATATTACACACAAATTTAGCTCACTGGCTTCCTATCAAACATTGTTTAAAAATATTCCTACACAATTGGCCAAAAAACTTTGACACAAAACAAATTCTGATTTCAGTTACAAAATTTGATGTTAATTGAATCAACAGCTCTATCAACCAAATACTAGTAAAATCATTCATTCTATTTTGCATTTTAAACAAACTTGTCTTAAAACTCATTCATTTTTTTGACATATATTGTTTTAACAGTAGCAACTTTTAAACTTATTTCGCTTTCTTGCACTATATAATAATATTAAACTGCTCTAGGAAAAGCTGTGACTGCTGCCAAATTTGATCAGGCACTTCACATGTGTTAAGTCAATTCTGTTCCACCTATAATCTACAGAGATATAAATGCCTTCAGTAAGTCCAACACAATGTGTTGAAACTTTTGACATTAAAGCTGGACACTATCACATAGTACTCTTTAATTCCATCACAAACTGGGTAACAAAACAATTAATATATTTGAAGTAATTACTGTTCTAAACATTCATAGTGTGTATCACTATTGATAATAAGTTCTGTGTCAAAAAGACACATGTCTAAATTTTACATAAACAAACTTTAAGTAACTAGACACACTGAATAGTTCATAGTGTACTGACTGAAGACTGAGAAAATTGAGGCAGAATAACTACAGAACAGACACAAACTAATTGGAAACACACTACAAAATCATTACAGTCATAACAATTTTAAATGTAATATAACTGGTAAAGTCTTCGTATTTTTCAGAGAAGATCATGAATCATATCTACTACTAGCTTAGCCCCCACTGCTTTGCTTGTTTAGACTGCTTGGTCTGCAAAGACTTTTTTGTTTTCTTTAATTGAATTTTTATGTTTTTCACAAATTGCAACACCTTCCAAACTTTTGACATTAACTACTGTCATACAAGCATGGACTTTTCCAAACTTACTTTGCCCAAAAAGTGATTCTGGTAGCTGGGATTGGAGGTCTTCATTAATCCTGCCTTCCATAAAAACTTCCGTCCCCTAACACGTATATTTTTAGAAGTCCAATGCCAGTTTTCATAACTTTGGCTTTAAATGTGTTTCAATATGATGAAATATTTCATAAAAATTTTCATCGCCTATTTAATGCCCTTATGGTGTAATAAGCAAAATCACTGAAATAACAATTTCAATATATGTTGCTTTAAAAATGCTTTAGTAGCACTATAACAAAGATCTATTTTCAAAATAAAGTTTCACCCACTATTTTATGGCCTTAGTGACTGAATCTTCAAAAATGCTGAACCACATAGTTTTTATTTCTGACCAAGAAACCACATACCAGTCTTCATAGTTCTAGCTTCAAAATTATCTTAATAGCAAGATATTTTCAAAAAACCCTTCAGCCCCTTATAGGTGGAGTATCAAAGGATCGATTTTTAAACACTGCCTTCAGTATAAGATCGCCAAATTTCAAGTTTCTATCCTTAACAGTTTGGGCTGGGTGATGATGAGTCAGTGAATCAGTCGGGCCCTATTTCACACCCTTAGAGGATGAATTTCCAAAAACACTGAAACACATTTTTTTTTTTTTTTTCTTGAACTGAGAAGTCAGATTTGGATTTTCACAGATTTAGCTTTAAAAATGCTTCCGTAATTAAAAATTTTCATAAAATGTTTCATCCCCTATTTCCCCTTACGGGTTGAATTGCCAAAATCACTGAAATGCGCATTTTTTAAATTTGTAATTGAGAAGTCAAATACCAATTTTCATAGATTTAGCTTTAAAAATGCTTTCATAATCAAATATTTTCATAAAACATTTCAGCCCCGTTTCAACCCTTGCAGACTGAGTTTCCAAAAACAATTTTCTTATTTGGAACCGAGAAGTCAAATATCAATTTTCATAGACATGACTTTAACAATGCTGTAGTAGTTCTTTCATAATGATTTGTTTTTGAAAAGACTTTCATCTATTATTTCATCCCCTATGGGTTAAATTTCCAGAAATGCTGAAACAGGTACTTCTTTACTTCTGACTAAGAAACCAGATACCAATTTTCACAGCTGTAGTTTCAAAATTGCCTTAATAGTGACATATTGTAAAAAAAAACCTTTCATCCCCTATTTCACTTCCTTAGGTGTAGAAATTTGAAAAGTCCCTCCTTAAACATCATTTACAACATAACATCGACACCCTCTCCAGATCTGAAGTGTCTATCATTAGCAGTTAGGGCTACACGATGATGAGTCAGTCAATCAGTCAGGGTATTTCCTTCTATACATCTACTACAATGATTTCTTAATAGCTTTTCTGCATGCAAAACTGAGAAAGAGAAGGCAATGATCCATTACTGAGAATGAAATCGAGACATCATAACTGAAGACATAACCTCTCATAATATATCATTCCTAGCCTCACCATGTGGTCATTCCCTAGGCTCTTGGGAGAGCCCATTCTGGCGTCTGATGGAGAAGAGTTTGGTCTAATGTGAAGATGACAGGTTTGCCGTTCTGTAATCCATCTAAGTGGTTTATGGTTGAAGATGACCATGATGTATTAAGTGCACAGAAGACAGGTGTTCACCAACACCCACTAAAAATAAATGTGCAAGAAATCTTGGCAGGAATCAGCACTATGCAAAGGAGTGCTGTAGGATGAAATATGGAAAGGCCAATGAAAATGTCAGCAGTCCTCCCCTGAAGCTCATTGGATGTAAGGCCTGAATAATAACACAACTGCAAAGAGCTTCTGGGTACTCATAAAATAGAGAAGCTGGCTAGCAGGTGTAGGAGGCAAGTCATGTGTTTTTGGGGCTAGAAGTAATGTATTAAAGTGTTTAACATTGTAGAAGTTGGGAGTTAGTGATCAACAGTGAAGTTAAAACATAGAAAGTGGCCACAGGAGTGCATCATATACAGTAGGTTGAGTGCTGAGTGTTGCATTGTTGAGTTATGCACAGTGCCACAGTTACCTCTCAACTCACTGATGTGATGCACTCCTGTGGCCGGACTCACATTCGGAGACCAACGGTTCAAAACTCATTACCCCAATTCATGTTGCATGCTGGTACATTCTGTTTCTGTGCACTATCTACGATTATTTTTCTGTGAAGAGTTGTATAAAAAAAGCCTTAACACATTTTCTGTTTCTTTCTGCAGGGAAAGTGTACTGAAACTTTCTACATATCTGTTACGTACTCAATAAGAGCTTAATTGGTCTACTTGACTTTCCTCTGTATACATACTTTGAAAAAAAAAAAGAAAAAAAAACTTGTTTAGGACTGATATGTTTATCTTTTATTTTTAGGTAATTCTTAAGTGCTTGTCTCCTTCCTACATCTACTGGATTACTCCACAATGTACACTTGCGTGGCTTGCACAGGACTCATGAAATCACCTTTACTGCATTTCTCAACTGTTACAGGTGTGACCTGTGCAAGTCTCCAGACTTCTTTCATCATTTGAGCAGTTGTACACCATTGCTAAGAATTATATCACTATAATCTGAAAGGAACCTAACTGCCGTACAGTCAACCAGTTTTTTTTTCTCTTTTAAGCACCATTTCACAGTACGTCTTTTCACATTACAGTCCTACAATTTTTGCATTATCACACAATTTTCTTTTCCCCCAGTTTTAGATCCAAAGATGATCTGTGCACCAAATCAAAACCATTAATCAAAACAATAAAAAAATATAGGGATATATAGATATGTTTTGCTCTGTTAAGTAAGGATGACCAAGGAAATGATGAAAGAACTGGGAAGTAAGGTGCAAGTCTTTTAATATAGCTTTCATATATTTATAATTTCATACAAGTAGCACCTGTTTTACTTGGCAAAGAAATCTTGGCAGTGAAAGAAGTCTTGATCAAATGGAAACCAAATATGAATTGCTGTTGTTGCTCTCTCTCTCTCTCTCTCTCTCTCTCTCTCTCTCTCTCTCTCTCTCTCTCTCTTCTCGCCCAAAATTCACTCCCTCACACTGTTTGTTTGTTTGTGTGTGTGTGTGTGTGTGTGTGTGTGTGTGTGTGTGTGTGTGTGTGTGTGTCCTATCATGCTTGTGGGCAAATAGTGCCAAAGTCTACACAGGGCAGCAGAATCAAAATTGGATGATTATTATTTTAATTTTTTCATTGTATCCTTGTGTATCACAATTTGTTTGAAATTATTTGGTGTGGGTAAAAAAGGAAATTATTCAGTTAAGGGAGATGAAAATTTAATTCTGATGGGTGGCTAGAATTAAGAAAAGGAAGAGCATGAAAAATAATAGGAGAAGACAGCGTGGGAGAAAGGAATGAAAGAAAAAGCCACATGGTCTAATTCTGCACAGAACCTAATTTAATCACCACTAACACTTTGTTTAATAATCATGCAAGAAGATTGTACACATGGAAGAGACCTGGAAACACTAGAAGGTATCAGATTTATTACACAATGATACAGCACAGATTTGAAACCAGATTTGCAGGGGTAGATGTGGGGCTGGACTCAACTTATTAATTATTAAAACATAATAATTTGCAAAAAGGCAGGAAATTAAGGTGATGGGACCTGGATAAACTGAGTGGACTAGAAGTTGTTCCGAGTTTCAGAAGGAGCATTAGGCAACACTGGACTGAAACAGGAGGATGGAATACAACAGAAAACAAATGGGCAACTTTGAGTGATGAAACATGGATGACAGCAGACGATCACAGAAGTTAAATGACAAAGACTAGTAGAAATCCTGGATAACTCAGGAGACACTGAATTTAACTGATGAAATGAGAAAATACAAAAACACAACAAGTGAAGCAGGTAAACAGGAATATGGATGCCTAAAAAATGAGATTAAATCAAACAATGGACAATCAAGGATGGAATAATGAGGATATTACACACACACACACACACACACACACACACACACACACACACACACACACACACACACTTATTCATGCAAATGCAACTCACACACAGATGAACACTGTCGCTGGCTGTTGAGGTCACACTGGCACAAATGAGACTAACAGAAAGTGCAAAATGGCTAAGCAGGAATGGCTAGAGGACAAATGCAAGGCTGTATAAGCATGCAATACTAGAGGAAAGATGCTCATTACAGGAAAATTAAAGACGCATTTGAAGAAAAGAGAAAGAACAGACAAATACTGGGAGCTCAGATGGTGAGTTAGCACGAAACAAAGAAAGGAATATTAGAGGGTCTGTATGAGGGGAACAAACTTGAGGACAGGATTATAGAAAGGGAAGAGGAAGTAGGTGAATGTATGATGGGAGAAGGACCTGATACAGCAGTGAAAGATGTGAGTAGATACAAGGCCTCTGGAGCAGATGACATTCCCTCATAATTACTGACATCCTTCGGAGGACCAACCATGACAAAATTATTCCCTCTAGTTCCCAAGACATATAAGACAGGCAGACCAAATTCAGACTTCAGGCAGAATACAATAACTCCAACTCCAAAGAAAGCAGGTCCTGGCACGTGTGAATACTACAAATAATTAGTTAATAAGTCACAGTTGTAAAACATTCACATGCAGAAGAATGGAAAACCTGGTAGACACCAGACTCAGGGAAGATCAGTTTGCATTCCAGATGAATGCATGACGATGTCAGGCAATACTGACCCTATGACTTATTTTAGAACATAGATTACCAAAGGCCAAACTTATGCTTTTGCCAAACTTATGCTTGTATCATTTGTAGGTTTATATAAAGCTTTGGATAATGTGGACTGCACTACAGTCTCCAAATTTGTTAAGGTTACTCAAAACTTGTGCAGAAATCAGGCTGCTGTTTTATTTTGGCCACAATAAGTTGATGATTTGTGCAATGGCTGTCAGGGATAGTAGGAGACTTATCCTGTCTTCACATTAAGGATACCGTGGGGAGGGGAGTGGTGAGGAAAAGGAGTGGTAAGGGGAGGGCAGTGTGCTTATATGAAAGCAGATGTGACATGTGCAGAAATCTTGGTAGTACGCAGGGGGAAATGAATATCGTCCAATTAGTGCCAGTTTTCTCCTCTACTGACAATACCAATAAAACTCATTTATCATGGCCAAACTATAAAAAGAGTGAAGGAAATGAAAGGGAAGCCACAGTTGGCAAGTATGTGAGACATGGTTGGAGCCTATCCCCGATGTTATACAATCTGTACATTTAAGAAGCTGTGAAGGAAATCACAGAAAGAAACTAGGAAAGGGTATTGAAGTTTACAGAGAAGAAATAAAAACTTTGCAGTTCACCCATGACATTGTAATTCTGTCAATGATGGCTAAGAGTTTGGAAGAGCTCTTGAACAGACTGCATAATGCTTTGGAAAGAGACTAGAAGATGGACATCAATAAGAGTGAAGCAAAGGTAATGGAGTGAAGTCATACTAAATCACACGATGCTGAGGAAATTAGATTATGGAAGGAGACACTAAAATTAGTAGATGAGTTCTGGTATTTGGGCATCAAAATAACAGATAATGTCCAAAGTAGGGAAGCTACAAAACACAGACTTGAAAAAGCTAGGAAAAAAATTCTGAACAAGAAGAGTTTTGTTAACATTTAATATCAATTTAAGTGCTAGGAAGTCTTTTCTGATGACATCTGGGTAGACTAAATAATAAATGTAGAGGTACTAATCAAACTGGGAAAAAATCAATTTATGGCACAACTTGACTAATAGAAAGAATCAGTTGATGGGACATACCCTGAGGCATCAAGGTGTGTGTGTGTGTGTGTGTGTGTGTGTGTGTGTGTGTGTGTGTGTGTGTGTGTAGGAGGAGGGGGAGGGGGGGTGGAAAAAACTGTAGGGGAAGACGAATACAAATGTATGTATGTTGCATAAGTTATTATTAGAGATGAAAAGGCTTGTACAGGATAGACTAGCATGGAGAGCTACATCAAACCAGTCTTTGGACCCAATATTGTAGCAACAACAAAAACATGAGTAACATTACAGGAGTAAATTGTCTTGAGACTGGTATACTAATAACATGTGTGTGTATCACATTTCTTCATCCTAAACGTGTAAATTTATATTCAAAACATTTTTTTTTTTAATTTTATTTAGGGCAAAGTTCACTCCAAGCAAATGGAAAGTTAACTGACATCTATACAATTCATTATCAGAATGATTAATAAATATGTCCAGAAAACTACAAATGCCTAATAATATGGACTTTTGACAATATTTTACCAATTCTCTTCAGAATGTAAATTGTTATTCCAATGGAATACACAAACTGTGATTGTGTAATGATTTTACTGATTGTTACATTAGCATAAGTCACAAATAGCAATTGCCAGGGCATTCAGATCAAATAGGTTTTGGTAATACACATCTGTTGTGAGAACAAGCATACCTGCAAGTCCCATGGCACCCCTATCTCCTTTCTCACCCTTAGGACCAGAGTCTCCTGGTTCACCTTTTGCACCTGGTTCACCAGGTAAGCCTCGTTCAGCTGCCTCACCAGACATTCCCTTGCGACCCTAGCACATATTTTTGTCTATAAGAATACACAAAGCTTACAAATATTTCTAATATCAGCATATTTCTACAAAGTTGTATCGAATACTTTCCCTGGAAAGATAACTTAATAGATTACAAAACAATAAAATGCGATAGCATATTTTTATATATACTCACATATTTTATAGAAAACATTTGTGTAATTTACATTTACTCAACATGTTCTTTTATTTGGAGGTCCCATTATGAGAAATTTAAATTGTAAATATGAGATGTGGAGAATAACACGTCTTGACATTTCATGTTGTCCTATAATGCTAAAAATTTCTTGCTAGCCTATAAGATACCATTTATAGAATAACTGCTGTGAGAAGAAGATACATAAGTCACTTAGCAGTAATATTACCATTTACAAATAAGTTTAACAAATGGTTGTTTCAGTTTGGAAAACTAGTAACTTAGTAACAATAGATATAATGACAGCCTTTTATGAACATACAGTGCAGGAAGCCATTTCATAATAATGAAGCTGAAAATAGCATTAAAGTAATTATTGTGTTAGCTTCTGCAAATATTAATGGAAGTTCAGCCGAACAATTATGCAGATTTTTTTTTAAAGAATTTCTTAATTTACAACCAGCTTATTGAAAACTTATGAAGTTGAATGGAACTAGGACTCAGTTTAGAGTAGACACAAGCCAAATAATTGTACTTACATCAACTGCATTGCCACTTGCGATGTGAGGAGTTGTTTGTGTTTTGCGTGGTTAATCAACTCGACTACAAACTAATACAAAAGGTTAGTGTGGGAAGAGCCTTGGGTGAAACAAAAGACACACATTAATAGAAACTACAAACAAATAACAATTTCAGCATAGCCAGGAAAATAAAACTAAAAAACTATCTACAAAGGTAATGAAATGTGTGGTGATCAAAAGTTTACTAACACAATAAAAATCACAAAAATTAAATACGAAAGAGCTCTGATTAAATTCTGGTTAATCTTTGCTGCCACCACCATATCAAAAGTACTTTTATGAGATGAGGACAAAAATATACAAAAAATTCCCAAAAAGTTTAAATAATAGTGAACATTAAATCAGCTCAAAGAAACTAAAGAAATTTAATTAAAACTGAGCCATGAGCACATGAGTGGATCTGGCATAGGATAAGCATGTGCAAGGTACCCCAAGCATGCTTCTGCACAAATGGCATGCATGCTCTGTCATCTCAGTTGTGCAGGCTTACCCTCTTTCCTCGTTTGCCACGAGCCCCTTTCTCCCCTGGTAGGCCCGGTGGACCAGCAGGGCCCATCTCACCTTTTGCTCCCCTCGTTCCTTCTGGTCCTATACATCATAAATTGTGAAATCACACATGGGCCATCCAAAATTAAATACCCCAGTCCACAGGCAAAAATAAAACAAACACAATTGTAAAACTGAAAACATTTCTTTAATCTTACATTACATGGTCCTATTTATTTTCTCCCAAGCAGTTGTGCTGTAATTGACAATAATACGACAAAAAAATTATGTTGGTGCTATTAAAGGGGAAAAGAAAATATTGGTTTGAGTGTTAACGTGCCTGTTGCCCACACAATGCCTATACTGTATTGTTAAGTCACTTCTGTTACTCCTGTTATTTGTATTCCACCTCAGAATTTTCAGCATAATAGTGGTATTTACACTTTGTGTCATAGCAAACAGATTATGTACCCTTAACTTTTAATAGGTAATCACACCACTGTGGAACAAAAGTTTTCTTGCAGCTGGCATTTACACAAAGAAAGAAATAGTGAATCATAGTGGTACAGAACTCATAATCAACCCATTAAATGTTCACAAACATATGAATCTATGACAACTAGCATGCATTTTATGTGTGTTAAATTGGAGCATGAATTATAAAATATCTGTAGCTAGAAGAAAGTCAAGAGACCAAAATAATATTGAGTACAACAGAAAAGAGAAAGGAGGATATCACTTGTCTATGAGAGGGAATTGCCACAGAATAAGAAGGAAACCTATGCCTGATGAATATTGTACACTAAATGTCAATAGCAATATTTGTTCATGTCAGGAAGAAAACATTATTGAAATGATGAAAATACAAGTCAGAAATAATGATATACAGAGAAAGAGACAGATACATCGTTATTAATTTTATGATATTTGGTTAATGGAACAGGCAACATCCTTAACTGTGATCAGGAAGAAGAATTTGTAGATAACAAAAACTGCTGTCATCAAGTTTTTTAATTGTAGATGCTATTCAGCTTCTGCAGAGTTTATTAACATGGAAAATAATGAACACCACACTTCATTACTTTTTTTATAATGCTTGAGGCCACTGAATATTGAAGCACATATTAAGAAAATGCAGAACAGTGAATCAAAAATGTATGTACAGCCAAAAATCGTACCACACAGTATGTGACTCAGTACCCTATCAATACTCATTAATGAACGAATGATCATATAGTGTATCAAATAAAAGTTGTCACTAGATTGAGCATGTCTTGGTAGGGGTGACACAAGGTGATGTCTTGGATGGAAAGTTATCAACAGATACAAATAAAACTTTAGGCATGTCTCATCTAAGTGCATTGGGATCCTTGCTGTCCATGTTGTTATGATCTAGCAGACTATATTAATATTAACCTCAGATGTTTACAATTATGCAGATACCTATAGGGAGAGGAAAATTTTGTGTAAATGCTAGTGCAAAAAAATACTGCAAAATCAACAGTTTCTTGCTATATAACATGGAATCAGCACTTTTACAAAATGTCCAGAAATTTGGAATTTTCCTCTTTCTGTTGAAATGCAAGAGACTGAAATTCTCCAACTAAATAATACAACACATCTCTTTAATAAAGAACACAATACACCGTAATCTTGTTACTCAGTTGTAGTGAACATTTATGATCATGTGTCAGTTTACAACTAATATTACTCATTTTCTAACAACATTTGAAGCAACATATTTATGATCAAAATAATGTAATCAATTCCTCAGAGTGTAAACATTTTGCACATTGCAAGCCTTCAGTATTACTCGAAATATTGTTCTTTGCATAAAATTATAAAACATTAGCACATCTATTGTAGGGCATTAAAATACTTAAAGTGCTAAACAATTTACTCAAAATGTGTAACTATTTTCTGCTTAATATATTGTCAGATTTAAAGCAATTTGGACCAACTCATTTTTTATTGTACAGCACAAAAACTGTAACTGTAACAATACAAATGCACTGTAATTAACGTATAGAAGGGCCTGTGCTAGGCCAAAGAAGAGGAAGCAGGGAGTAAGAGTAAGGTGGAAGTTGCTACAGAGAGTTGTTGTAAAAGTTGTGAGAAGTGATGGTTCATATTAGTTGTAAAAAGTTTTAAGAAATGAAGAAAATATGAAACCTGAAAGTCAAAAATTATTTGAAAAGTATAGAACCTATTTCCACATCATAAATACATAAGACCAAAATGAAAATCCAGGTTCACTGAAGAAAAATGAGGAATAATCAATATCAATGTTCATCTTCAGCATTGACTCTTTGAGTTAAGTACTATACATAAATAATGTCACATTTCTTGCTCTAATGCTTTGAAGACATCGCAATTATTCCATTTTATTAAATGAGAAGACAGCAATGTATAATTAAAATTCGAGTCAGTTTTTATCTGTACTGAGGGCAGGGATGTTACATCATGTAAATATGTTGTTAATCAGATGGCAGCAGTTTGTACACACTCTTAAAATGGCTGTTCATTTGCTGTTTAAAGACTATGGCTCAAGATTTGATGTCAAACAAAAATACATTATTTCCAATGTAGTCCACCCTAATAAAAGTTCCAGCTTTTTTATTCCAAATTAAAAGAGTTTGAAGACTTTTTCATTATTGTAGGAAAAGTGAGTTTTGGTGATGAAAGCAGCAAAATTCTGACAAACATGAAAGGGCAAATGGTTTGTGCAGACGTTTAGGAAATACTGACACACAATAAATTGCACCTTTAAACTACACTAACAACTCTTATGGCCATAAATCCATGCAGAAAACTGTTCACAGCCATAGGTTCTTGTTTCAGCTATAGAACAATAGTGATGAACTTCATTAATACTGACATGTCAAAGAGTCTGTTATGTGTACCTGGAATTTCAGGTCTCAGCCATGCACGTATTCTGAAGAGATACAAATCCCTTCATAATTTAGTGAAAAAGTGACATTCCATGCCAGCTGGAAATATGGATACTGTCAAATGCTTTGTGTTGTACTGAAGGCAGTAAGTCTTCCATCTTCAAGTACATACTCTGGGCAATTGTTTTTATGATACAGTTAAGTGTTGATGGATCAGCAGTATAATGCCCTAGAACAGAATTTTGAAGTTATGAGACTGTTTGCTTTTCAAAGGATACAGCAGTGCATGGCTGCAGAGTCATTTTTAAACTGATAACATTCAATGTGTTTAACATAAATGACTTCTTTTTTCTTAATACAAATCACCAAAAAATAGCACCAAAATTGGAAAAAAACAACACCGAACACAGTAACAAGGGACATCAAAACTGACTGAAATATAAACTGAAATTGGCAACAAGTGACATTGAAATTGGTAAAAAATAGTACCACTATTGATCATAACTAAATGATTTTTTCTCATCCCTAATTTATCGATAATGAAGTAGTATCTGAAAATAGTTGCACAAATGCCCAGTTAGGCATTGATTTGATTGTCAATTGGTGCAAAGATTGAAAACCTGTTTTATATGTACAAAATGTAAAATTGTGAACTTCAAAAATCCACAACACATGACTCCAGTATTAATGAATCATAACTGCTACCAGTCAACACAAGGAAGTAATTAAGTGCTATGGTTTGTGGGCAAATTAAATGTAGGTAATGTAGGTAAAGTAGGTAGCAGACTTTGATCCATTGATATGACACAGGGAAAATGTAGTTAGCCTACAGAAGCAACTGCTTACAAGAAACTCATGTGGCCTATCCTGTAATATCGCTGAAGGTAAGACCTGTACCAAATACAATAGAAGTAACAGGATACTGAATGTATACAATAATGGGCTGTATATATGGACTCAGGCCTATCTGACTGATGAGAGTCAGTCAAGTAAATACTCATAAACATTATCTGAAAGACACTTGAAGGTAGATATCAAATATTCCATGAAAGCCTACTTCCAATGCTTCAAGCACCAGTATTAACAAAGGAATCTACAGCTTCCCAAGTATTGTTCTCATAGACACCACAAAGATAAAATCAGACTAGTTGCAGCAAGCACAGAGCCATTTAAACAGTCATTCTTCCTGAGCTCCATACATAAATGTAAAAGGAAGAACTCTTAACACTTCATTTATGATGGAATAAATGTAAGTTAACACAAGTGAACATTTAAATGTGAACTTTTTAGGTTAGGCTTTACCGTGACTGTTATTGACATTAAATGAAACAACAGGTTTACTGTTACCAGTCACTGTTTATTTATTTCCACAAAGCATTTCAAAGGTTTAAATCTCCATCATCAGGTAGATTTACATTTGTTAGTATGATGTGTGTGTGTGTGTGTGTGTGTGTGTGTGTGTGTGTGTGTGATTTTTTGGAGGACTTTGTGGCACTGTCTAGCGGAAAACAAAACATTATTTCAGAACATGGTTTTGGGTTTCTTTTGAGAAAAAACTAAACATATATCTAACAGTAAAAATAAATTATGTAAAATAGAGTACCTCCAGTGGTCACAGGTTCCTTGCACCGTCGTAACACATCACTCATATACTGTCAGTGAAAGAAACCCGTGACCACTGGAGGTACTCTATTTTACATAATTTATTTTTACTGTTAGATATACATTTAATTTTTTGTCAAAAGAAACCCAAAAGTATGTTCTGAAATAGTGTTTTGTTTCTCCGCTAGATAGTGCCACAAGTTCCTCCAAAAAATTGTAACACAACACACATCATACTAACAAATGTAAATCCACTTCATGATGGAGGTTTAAACCTCTGAAACATGTCGTGGAGATAAATAAACAGTGACTGGTAACAGTGAACCAGTTGTTTCATTTAATGACAAGTGAACATGCATTTTTAGACAATTTACCATTTTTTAATAATAATTGTCACACAGGTTCCACTTGACAACAGCACAACTTACAGCCACAATGCAAACCTATTATATTCAAATAGGATTGTTCTGCATGGCAAGTACCCTGTTTTTGAAGAATAATGCAATATGACGTAGGAAAAGAATACTGTAGGAGTCTTATTTGCATGTAAGTTTGAAACATGTGGAGTTAGAGTGTTGAACACTGAGTTACATCTCCAAGCTTCATTAACATTATTACCAAGCTATGCACATATGTGAGTTGACACTGTTCACTAGATTCTCATTGAAAGTGAGCAGAAAATTTAAAAGGTGAGCACTACTTATCAGCAATCAACACAACCTGAAGGAAGGACAGCATTACACTCAAGTTGATAGCACCTGGAGATAATTATTTAGTAACTGGTTTGCATTTCAGTAGATGCTGTAACTCAGACAATTTCTGATGTTGTCAGTGACATAAATGTAAAGTTCTTGAGGATTCTGCTAAAGTACTTGTAAGGAAGATAATGTCAATAAAGTACAATCAGTGAAATTTGAAATGTACATGCAACTTGTCACATAGATTACTTGATCAAATCGGCTATATACTTTGTTAGAAAAAGAATAGCATGATTTCAGGAAATAATTTTTATCTGTTCAGTTATTACAACAAAAACCTGTACAACAGCAGTAATCATGAGGCATGTAATTACAGTTACCATGAATGTAAGAAACATGAATTATAACATCTGTCATACAGTTTTAATTGTAATCAGTGTAATAGATACATATTCACACTTGTTTACTGTCAAGGCAGTTTACCATGATGTTCCTTTTTAATAAAAATAAACAGAACGCTTGTGCTTATTCACTCTGTTACCACCTTATGTAAGCTTCTAATGGTGTTATCGTCTTCTCAGTGAGGCCTATGACTGTTTTGTCAATTTTATGCCAATCACATTTCTTTTTCTTCAGAATCAGTGCTGTGAATCTCTTGTATTCCACAAGCACCTATGATATTTACATTCTTCTACAATCAACATTAGATTCTCTTCAACTACTCCACCTCTCATGCAACTCATGCCAAAAACAAAAGAAGTTCACATGTAAAATAGTTGATGAATGCTCTCTGCATTGTTACTGTTGATGCAGAGAAAATGTGAATTTCCTTTGATGGTTTGCTATTAGAGCAACAACCAGCAGAACACAAGTGAGCACCAGCAAATACATAGTGAACACAACTGAATACTGTTCACTCACCAGAGAGAATTCTCATTTGCTGATGCTTGTTCACTTGTGTTCACTCTGCTGTAAAGTAGTCTTAGTACAAGCTACAATTGGAAGTATCCTCTGTCATGAATTTCACAGTTGTTTGCAAAGTATGTATGTTTATGCAGATAAAGATGTAGATATATTTAAAAACAAAGATGATGTGACTTACCATACGAAAGCGCTGGCAGGTTGATAGAAACACAAACAAACACATACATACACACAAAATCCTAGCTTTCGCAACCAATGGTTGCTTCGTCATGAAAGAGGGAAGGAGAGGGAAAGACGAAAGGATGTGGGTTTTAAGGGAGAGGGTAAGGAGTCATTCCAATCCCGGGAGCGGAAAGACTTACCTTAGGGGGAAAAAAGGACAGGTATACACTCGCACACACGCACATATCCATCCGCACATACACAGACACAAGCAGACATTTGTAAAGGCAAAGAGTTTGGGCAGAGATGTCAGTCGAGGTGGAAGTAAAGAGGCAAAGATGTTGTTGAAAGACAGGTGAGGTATGAGCGGCGGCAACTTGAAATTAGCGGAGGTTGAGGCATGGCGGATAACGAGAAGAGAGGATATACTGAAGGGCAAGTTCCCATCTCCGGAGTTCTGACAGGTTGGTGTTAGTGGGAAGTATCCAGATAACCCGGACGTGCATCAAGGCATGTTTAGCCACAGGGTGATCCTCATTACCAACAAACACTGTCTGCCTGTGTCCATTCATGCAAATGGACAGTTTGTTGCTGGTCATTCCCACATAGAAAGTGGGAATGGGAATTTTTCCCGCGTGGAATGTTTCCCTATTATATTCATAAAGATGTAGATATATAAAGAAGAGACATGAATATAGAGCAATTATGAGTCATTCTAGCTTTTCATTCATTTTCTTTACATAATTTAGGCAACAAAAAATTTATAGCAACCATTAAATAAAAAAAATTGTGTCAGGACTTTGCCTGATGTCTAAAAAGGACCTATGAAGATGAAAGAGAAAGAAGATTGAGAGATGGAGGAAGAGATAATTGGAGTGAGGCAGCGAGCAATATTTAGACTTCTTGTGGGGGGAGGGGGGGGGGGAGTTAAGAATTATCCTCTTTTATTGTAGAATGTCTAAGGCTTTGGGTAATGTTAGACATATCCTCATGCATTGTGCACTAATACGATGGTTACTCAGAAAGTAAGGTCTAATTTCTTATAAAACATAAACTGTCACTGATTTTTTCAAAAAACTGTTTTTTTAATTCTTTACATGTTTCCCTATTTTTCTATGTAGCTTCCATATTTGTCTAAAGATTTGTCATAATTTTCTACAAGCTTTTGTATCCCTAAGTCACAGACATCTGCCACATATGATGATAACCAATCTTTACCTGCTCTTTCACCCATCATCTGTTACAAAGCACTTGCCACTGAAAAAATCATTGACATAGTAGAACAAGTGAAAATTGATTGGTGCTAAGTCTGAACTGTATGGTGGGTGGAGAATCACTGTTCCCTTAGAAACAGTATGATCAGATTTTGCATGTCAGTGGCAAAATGGGTCTGGCATTGTCATGCAGTAACAAAACTACAGACATCTAAAGGTCGTGTCAGTTACTCTGTATTACATGTCAAAGTTTAGTCAGGACAGACAGTAAGTGGCTGCATTTACTGCTACCCCTTGCTGCATAAATTCAACTATCAAGATCGTATGTCTGTCCCAAAACATGGCTGCCATAACCTTGTACACTGAGATTGTCTGCTTGGCCTTGACTTTGACTGGTGATGTCATTTGATGCTATTCCATTGACTGACATTTAGACTCTGTAGTCATGTGAGAAACCAATGTCTCATCACCTGTGATAATGTTCTCTAAAAACTGACCACTTTTCTTAAGATATCAGTCCAAAAAATCAAGAGCACAAGCCATTCTTTCCATTTTGTGTTCTTGTGTTTCTCAGTAAGCAGCCTGTGAACCCAACATGTGCAAAATTGCAAAACTGCAATCTTTTGGAGACAATATTGTAGAAAGTTGTTCTACCTACATTCATAAATTCCAATGCTGAAGTTGAACTTGTGACTCACCAGTCTTCAGGAATCTTTCCATCCATGGCTTTGACCAAATCTTCAGAGATCACTGATGGTCAGCATGATCAAAGTTCATCACACACACTTTTCCATTTATCCCTGAAAGCTCTCACTCATTTATGCACTTTTCTGTCACTCATTACATTGGAAAAATACACTTTACTTACCCATTGATGAATTTCTGTTGCTGTGTTATTCTTTGTTATCAAAAACCAAATCTCTGACTATATTTCACACTCAGCAGGCTGATCAATTGCTTTAAACATGTTGAACTGGCACTATAAACAGCACACTGTGGCAATACCAATGAGAATGGTGCTATCTGATGAGTAAGCTACACATGCATGTTTCAATGTTGGTGTGACATTCTATTAGTTATGGAAATTTGGACCTTACTTTCTGAATCACACATGTAAATACACATAACAAGACACACTGGCGAGGTATTGCTAGACACTCCCATAAACAAATTGACACAAAAATGCTAGTTTTGAGAAGTTCCCTCTGGTAAAAGATTAGAAATGTTTGGAAGGAATATGATCAAGGGAAATACATTAATTTATGTTTTTATACCACATTTGTTGCTCTACATCCAGAATTGATTCTTCTCTCATCCTTTCCTGCCATTTCCACTGTATTAGAGTTCCTGATTGATTTTCATGTTTGCATACACCTGTTCCCTTTGACATCCTCCTCTCAACTGCCAATTGAAGGAATGATTCATACAAAAGTGACTACCTTTTTATAATTTTCCTTCCTGCACATGTCTGCTGTCACACAGTAAACAGGGTAATTATTTCTTCAGCTTTACTTAATTATTGTTTCACTCAGAGATTATCTTTGTTAAGTTGTTACTGCCAAGTTAGTACAAGGTGAACAATCAGTAATAAAAATAAGAATTAAAGGAGAGTTATGTGCTTGGTACTGCCTTTCGTGTATGTACACATATCATCTTATATTAGTTCATACTCTGCTTCTTTTTGTGCCGATCTTTAGTAATTTACATCAGTTTCATAAAAAGACGAATAATGACTCACATATTGGTCAACATTGATACTAAACAATGGGCTGATTAATATTTGCTGGCCAAATATTACAGGGCCAAATCATTTTAATTTTCCTAGGAGTAACTGTCAGATATAAAAATTATTCAGATTTAACAGAAATTTAAAATGGTGGCAAAGCAACTGCTGCAGTTTTATGATGAATTCAACATTCAGTTCCATGGATGATCAAATCAGTCTCTAAAACAAAAATATTACTGGAATTACTGTTGTAGCACACCAGTCACTGCTTTAAGTTTTCCATGATCTACACATGCACTTGTATTTTAGTAACATTTTTATGAAGCAAGAATATATAAGAATTAATATAACAGACAGAAACATAGGTAAATTAAAGGTAAACCAAAACTTACAGTTTTGGTGTATTTTGTGAACCGAACACTCAAAAAAAGATCTTTCAATATGAGCTTTCACTACTGTGCTTCGCTCAGGAGTCCTATGATGAATATAAAACAAAAAGGAAAAAAAGAAATGAAAATAAGAAAACAGAACACATGTAGAAAACACAGTACTTCAGCAACCACATACAGTCAAAAAAGTGAAAGTATATGGAAGAAATGAAAATAAATTCAGAAAATGGTAAACCTCATAGAAGCAATAACCAGAGGAAAAATGCTCACACTGGAGCACAAAAAAGATGAATATGCTCATCTTTATTAAACAACTCTGATTGAAAAATGAAGTACCAGCTGCCTCATTCTATTTTCCTCAGTACACTTAAAATGTTTTGCAAAAATATTGGCATGTCAACATAATCATGCTCTTTTTAATATCCAACTCACCCCTCACTCCCACAAGCTGCTCTAACTGTAACTCACTCACATCCACTAGTGAATTGCTGTAACTCTTCACCCCCATCCATCCCCAATTGCTTGTGGCTCTCCAACTGTCAAGGGTTCCTGTCTCACAGCTACACTCACCTTTGTTCTCTCCTTCTACTACTGTCTCTTCTCACTGTCCCACTTGTTCTCTCTTACTGCTACTACCTCATTCATTCTATCCACTGCTACTGTCTCTTCTCACTACTGTGACTATCTCTCTCTTCCTTATTGTTATTGGCATACACTCTGTCTCTCACTATCACTGCCGCTCACCCACTCCTACTTTCTCCTTCTCTTTACTCCTCTCTCACTGGCACTGTCTCCTTCACTCTTTTCCTAGCACTGTTCTGTCACTGTCAACTACACTCCACTGCCTCTCTGTCTCTCCCTTTCTTTTGCACTGCAAAATGTCTCCTTCATTTTTTCTTTGCCACAACCACTCTCTACTATTTTCCAGTACTTATTAGCTCTCCATTTCTTTCCCGTTGCCACTGTCTCCATCTCTTTGAGCATACAAAAGTGGGAATATATTCACTTGCCATTATTTTTGCAAAAAGTTTTAAATGTAGAATGAGGAAGCTTGCCCCCTGCTTTTCAGTCAGAGTCTTTTGATGAAGAGGAGCATTTTGGTTTTTTGTGCTCTGATAGGATCATTTTCTGCTGGTTCCATTCTTTTCCCTGCCACAGCATATGAAAAGAACTTGAAGGGTCAGAAAAATTTGAACAGTTTCCTTTTGTGAAACTGAAATAATGCAAAACTATTCTTACATCGCAGACCAGATTTTACAGGTACAAAAATTTTGAATGTGCCTCAGTGCTACAACATGGAGTTCCCAGAACCCTTCTGAAGATAATGGAGGCACTTTACATCATATTTCCCCATGCCACATCATTTTGCAAACTACGTTTTAGCCTTACTCTGCATTTTAAGTGCATATTTTATGTGCACAAGTATGGGCACTTTGAACCCCTGTACCTTGGGAAGGGAAAAAATACCTAGAAAATTTTCTGAGGTTGTTAATGACTGGGATCTTATGAACATATCATAAAAACTACTGCCATTTGCTGTGCATAGTCATCTTGGAATCCATGGCTGAGTTTTGGAACCAAAAGATCATATTTTTAACATTTTTTAAGCCTACAGGTAATACAATTTTGGCAAACTGTACCTGCAAAAACAGGGTGTATATGTGGACAAGGAAACAAAATTCCCAGATTTATCCCAGATTTTCCCTTTAAAATACACTTTTTCTTGGGTAAAAATACACTTTTCCCATGTTACATGACAGTATACTTTCCCATGGAGCTGAAAAACTTAATTCCTTTGAATGGTTAACATTTTATACACCAGCGTAGAACTTCCTGATACATTAGAAAATGTAACCCGACCAAAAAAAAAAAAAAAAAAAAAAAAAAAAAAAAAAAAAAAAAAAAAAAAAAAAAAAAAGAATGGTGTATGCTGCATATTTTTCATACTATGATATGCTGCATATTTTTGCATTACAAAAGTATAAATTCAAATTCCACCAAACACAACATGTTAGCTTCTGAAGCACTGAAATCGAGATTGCAATGCCCTTTTGTAAGGCAATCACAGATCATATCACGTGATCTTGCCAGCTGATGACAGCAGATATTTAGAGCATAGGGCAGGTGAAGCAGTCAGCCAATAGCAACATCACTGTTAAGTAGCATAGGAAAAGTTAATGATTTAAATTAATATACACAGTGTAACTACAAGAAAAGCCAAGCTTTCACATATAATATTGATATCGAAGATTAATAAGCTACAAGAGAAGCTAAGCGTCACATGTAATATTGGTCTTTTTTCGTATGCTAAACTTTAAGATACATCACACAAATGTGCGAGCAAAATTTAAAATAATGACATAAATGTCTGGTCTTCTGGGTACAAAATTCTTCTAAGTGGCTGATCGTCAAAATGTTAAGTTTCAAACGAGGGTCAAATGCTCTGTGATTTAAGAAATTCATCACACATTCTCATATGTAACATAAGTCAGCTTAAATAAAAGTAAATTTACTTTGAAAGTAACGCTTTCCAAAGCACCATGCCCAATATTTTCCCGAGACCTGTTAGAAAAGGGTTCGATTCAGCAGTTTCCAGAGAGCGCCAGAGAACAGGCTTTACTGTGTGTGCACAATTACATAGGAAGCCTGTATGTTTGTACATATAAAGCATTGAGAGATCTCATTACGTTATAAGAGAAAGAGGACATCAGAGGATACTCCAAGAGCATCAGAATTTGGTGAATCATAGTAAAATGCAAAATTTGGCTTGGAATGCACATTCGTATGTCCAGATTCAGAACAAAGAGTGCCTCAATCCGATATTAACCTTTTCAGTGTGGTTTCTGGGGTGTGAATTTTCTTAGAGTACCAGTACTGTATTACCTCTAGTTTGGTTCTTTATTATGGCATAATGCCCTATGTGCCAGAAGGTGAAAATGTGCACTTGAAATTCAGCAAACAGTTGAAACTAGACAGTAGTGTGGAATGAAACACTTCATTTCAAATAAATTTACTGCCTCAGCAGAAAAGATTAATGAAAGCTAAATTTCTTTAGCAAACTGACAAAGATAACTTCATTGTTCTGCAAGGCAATTAATGCGTGACTGCCAAAAATGTGCAAATAAAATAAAATCAGAAAACTGACACTAATAATATATTTCAGCCTTCTGTAATTATGTGAATGTATTTTAATTCACTTGATTGATCTTGGCTACAGAAATCTGTTCTATTTTCATTTGACGTGAGAGCTGTAAATGAAGAGGAAACAGCAAAATCACTAAATGTAAACATGGGTCATGTGGAGACTACCGCCCTCCACTAAATCTGGCAGCTTGGGTGCAACGGAAAAAAATTATGGTTAGCATCTGGCTTCAACTAACCAGAAGCAGGAGAATGTACTGCTCATATCCAACCAAATTGCACATGCACACAAGCACACTGGCAACTGATCAAACAAACCTAATGTAAAGAGTTGTGACACCACATTCATCAGAAGCAGTTTGTTGTTAGGAACTACTGCATAGTCTCTGACACATTTTGCTGCTGGCAGACATTTGTGTATGCACAGCATTTTGTTGTTGTAAATGATGCGTTTCCTTTGCAACTAAAGTTTATTTTGGTTTTTATTCTCTCATTTATGCTTTATTGCAGCAATATTATTCTGCATTAGCAGGATACAGTAATATTCTTTGTTAGAGTATCTATTCTTAGCATTTAAAATGACAAAAATTTAACTGAAAACTAAAACAATGAAAAATTCCTGGAATTCCAAAAAAATTCTGGGTTTTTCCTGGTTTTATCATGGATAAAAAAAATCCCAGATTTGCCAGTTGCTCTGGGAAACACCATAAAAAATTATGCAAATGCATCATTTATTCATCATGGGTATACCAATAAATTTAAATCAGGAGATATCTCAGATATAGCCATAATCATTATTTAATTTTTTTATGTATTTTATTTATTTGGAGGAGGGCAACGGCAAACAACCTCCATTAGGACCTTGCCTAGTATAGCGGTGCGGGTCTCCTGCATCATTCCTCTACACTCTGCCAAGAAGCACGGGACTTCATTTCCTTTTTACTTACACAAGTAGTGTGATTTTCAACCCTCGTATCTTGGAAAGGGATCAAGATATAATGAAAATTTTCACGGTAGGTTGAGATTGGGATCTTAGGTATTTGCTGTATATAGTGATCTTACATTTTGGTCTACTGTTGACAGTGAAAATATAGTCAAAATACCATTATTTGGGGGGTTTTCCAAGGCACTGCCCAAGAGTTAATGGTAACCCCAAAAGTCCCAATAAGCCCACTATAGAACACATCAAATGCAAAAAGAATCAATCGAATGTTCTCTTCTTGTCTAAATTGTTTTGTCATCCATGTTTCGCTTCCATACATGGCTACACTCCATGCAAATACTTCCAGAAAATATATCCTGACACATAAATCTATATTTGATGTTAAAAAATTTCTCTTCTTTGGAAATGCTCTTCTTGCCATTGCCAGCCTACATTTTACATCCTCTCTACTTCAACCATCATCAGTTATTTTGTTGCCTAAATAGTAAAACTCATCTACTACTTTAAGCATCTCATTTCCTAATGTAATTCCTGCAGCATCCCCTGATTTCATTTGACTACATTCCATTGCCCTAGCTTTGCTTTTGTTCATGTTCATCTCACAGCCTCCTTTCAAGACACTGTCCATTCCAGTCAACTGATCTTCCAAGTCCTTTGCTGTCTCTGAGAGAATTACTATGTCATCAACAAACCTCAAAGTTTTTATTTCTTCTTCCTGGACTTAAATTCCTACTAGAAATTTTTCTTTATTTTCATTACCGCTTGCTCAATATACAGATTTAATAACATCAGGTATAGGCTATAACACTCTCCCACTCCCTTCTCAACTACTGCTTACCTTTCCTGTTTCTCGACTCTTATAACTGCCATATCATTTCTGTACAATTTGTAAGTAGCCTTTTGCTACCTGTATTTTACCCCTGCCAGCTTTAGAATTTGAAAGAGAGCCAACATTTTCAAAAGCTTTCTTGAAGTCCCAAAGACTATAAATGTAGGTTTGCCTTTCCTTAACCTATCTTCTATGACAAGTCGTAGGGTCAGTATTGCCTCGCATATTCTTACATTTCTCTGGAATCCAAACAGATCTTCCCTGGGGTTTGCTTCTACCAGCTTTTCCATTCTTCTATAAAGAACTCATGTCAGTATTTTGCAATCATAACTTATTAAACTGACAGTTCGATAATTTTAATACCTGTCGGCACTTGCTTTCTTTGGAATTGAAATTATTATATTGTTCTTGAAGTCTCGGGGTATTTTGCATGTCTCACATAACTTGTTCACCAGATGGAAGAGTTTTGTCATGGCTGGCCCTCTGAAGGCTATCTGTAGTGCCCTCAAGCACACCTCCCTTGTATAGAACCTCTATATACTCCTTCCATCTTTCTGCTTTCCCATCTTTCCTTGGAACTGGTTTTTCATCTGAGTTCTTGATATTCATAGAAGTGGTTCTCTTTTCTCCAAAGGTCTCCTTGATTTTCCTGAAGGCAGTATCCATCTTAACCTTAGTGATAAATGCTTCTACATCCTTATATTTTTTCTCTAGCCATTCTTGCTTAGCCATTTTGCACTTCCTGTCAATCCCATTTTTTTTATGTTTGTATTCCCTTTGCCTGTTTTATTTACTGTATTTTTATATTTTCTCCTTTCATCGATTAAATTCAGTATCTCCTGTGTTAGCCAAGGATTTCTATTAGCCATCATCTTTTTACCTATTTGATCCTCTGCTGTCTTCACTGTTTCATCTATCAAGTTACTCATTCTTCATGTACTGTATTACTTTCCCCTATTCTTGGCAATCATTCCCTAATGCTCCCTCTGAAACTCTCAGCAATCTCTGGTTCTTTCAGTTTATCCATGTTCCTTCTTCTTCAGTTCCTACCTTTTGCGGTTTCTTCAGTTTTAATTTACAGTTCATAACCTATAAATTGTGGTCAATAACCTATAAATTGCGGCCAGAGTCCACATCTGCCTCTGGGAGTGTCATACAATTTAAAACCTGGTTCCAAAATCTCTGTCATACCATTATATAATTAATCTGAAACCTTCTTGTGTCTCCAGTCTCTCTTCCATCTATACAACCTTCCTACATGATTCTTATAACAAGTGTTAGCAATGATTAAATTATGCTCTGTGCAAAATTCTACCATGCAACTTCCTCTTTCATTCTTTTCACCCAGTCCATATTCACTTACTATTTTTCCTTCTTCTACAATCAAATTCCAGTCCCCCTTGACTATTAAATTTTTGTTTCCCTTAATTAGCTGAATAAGTTCTTTTATCTTACCATACAGTTCTTCAATCTCTTCCTCAACTAAGAAGTTAGTTGGCTTATAAACGTGTGCTATGTGCAGTGGGTGTGGGCTTTGTGTTTATCTTAGCTACAATAATGCATTCACTATGCTGTCCATAGTACCTTATCTGCATTCCTATTTTTTATTCATTATTAAACTACTCCTGCATTATCCCTATTTGATTTTTTATCTATAGCCCTGTACCCCTATTTGATTTTTTATCTATAACCTTGTAATCACCTGACCAGAAGTCCTGTTCCTCCTGCTACCAAACTTCACTAATTCCCACTATATCTATCTTTAACTTATCCATTTCCTTTTTTAAATTTTCTAACCTACGTGCCTGATTAAGGGATCAGATGTTCCATGCTCTGATCCATAGAATGCCAGTTTTGTTTCTTCTGGTAGTCCTCACACAGAGATCTGAATGGGGTATCATTTTACCTTCAGAATATTTTATCCAAGAGAGAGCTATCATCAATTAACCACACAGTAGAGCAGCATATTCTGAGGAAAAATTATGGCTGTTGTTTCCCCTTGCTTTCAGCCATTCATGGTATGAGCACAGCATGGCTGTTTTGGTTGATGTTACAGGGCCAGATGAGTCAAACATCCAGAATGTTGCCCCTCCAACTACTGAAAAGGTTACTGCCCTCTTCAGGAACAACACATTTGTCTGCCCTCTCAACACATAGCCTTCTGCTATGGTTCCACCTAAGGTATGGCTATCTGTATCACTGAAAAGCCTCCCCACCAACAGCAAGGTCCATGGTTCATGTGGGAGCGGGGTGGTTTGTAACGTACCAATGACTAAAGTACAAATGGAAGCATAACCAAAGAAAGGCAGGAAACAATGTGATAAACAAGGAATAAGTACATAAAAATAAACAACAATATGAAGATACTTCCATGCAGATTAACAGAGGACTATTTAATCTGAATAATTCATAAAATAATGGAAGTCTACCACTTACCTTTAGCAGACTGATGTGTGGTGCCTACAAGCACAATATTAACTAGATTTTGAGCCCTGGCTCTTCGTTCTTCCTCTGGCAGGAAGTCCACAAATTCACACACAACAGACACCAATTCATGCACTACCATGGCTGTAGTGATGTAACTACTAGAGAGAACTTGCCTGGGTTGATGATTGTGGGGAGAGGAGGGAAGGACACATGAGTTACAGAGGGGATAGCGGGATAGTGGGATGTACAAGCAGGAAAGAGGGCTGACATAGTGGCTAAACAACATGATGAAAGGAGTTCTGAGTGGGTAGAACATGTAAGATTTGTTTTGCTACCTAACTTACAAGTTCAGTTATGAAATAGTGAAACAAGGCAAGGTGTGTGCCACACAAAGAACAACGTACTCACATGTTTAAGATACACATTTATTTAAGAACTACACTACTACAAAACATGAATCAGTTTCAAAATTTATAAACACTGAAATGAGTTAGTCACTGATGTGGTGGCACTAGACAAAGGTGCAGCACAAATAATGCAATTGTGCGAAGTCGTGACCTCATCCCTGAGTATCACCAGCATGACACAGTTAATCTGTGATGCAAGGCACAGAATTAATCATATCTGATGGAAGACATGGAGCAGAACACTGACTTACATACCCCACTTCATAACAGGTGTAGGTACAGTGCAGCACAGGTGTGACTCAAACTTCATGATACAGATATATGTTGCCATGTGGTGTACTGTTGCTTTATGGAGCAGATGATGATGATGATGACGCTGTGAGGAGCAGGTGGAGACTAAGGGTGAGGGTAGGTTGGTGAAAGCCTCACTAGTAGTGATGGGCTAAACTGCGATTTTCCGATATCAGTGATTTCTGTGAATGCTACTTTTCAGTATCTGTTATTCTTAACTGTGATTTGTCGCAGTTAAGAGTCGCAGTTAAGGAACCTAAGTCGTGTATCCCTCCGCCACTGCTATTTCTGCTACTTCCGCGATTTCTGCGACTTCTGCTACTTCTGCGATTTCTGTGACTTCTGCGATTTCTGTGACTCCTGCGATTTCTGCGATGTACCACCGTATGAAAAAGTTACATCTGTCCACACAGAAAATTGCATCTCAACAAAGCTGTCATTGGTAAGTATGTTTTACGTTTATTCTTCCGTTGGCTTTAATTTTGTATTAAAGAGACAACTGTGAAAATATTAATAGTGTAATTAATATGTAAGTAGCCGCACAGTACCGTAATAGTTCGTGTTTAGAAAATGAATTCTAACATATTGTTATGTTCATAGGTACCTGAACTACATTTCAGTCACTCAGTAAAGTGATAATTCAAAATATCGTTGTCAACAGAGCTGAAGAAATTGTCAGTCTTTAGACCGTTTTCGTCAGACGAGAGATTAGTTTCTAAGCGTTTTGATGGACCTAATTACTTCAGTGAGATCGTTCTTGCGAATGTGATATAGCAAATATTAGCAATCTACTCTGTCAATTATATTGCTAGTAAAGTGACAGCAAAAATTGTTTAATAATCCTTGTGTTTTTGCAGACGCAGTTCTGACTGATTACTGTTTGCTGTACATATCTATCCACATCAAGGCTGTTGAGAGAGACTCGTGAAGATTCAAGACAGCTCTTAGAGGATTTGCAGTTTAAAAGTGAAATAATTATGAAATAAGTGTGTGACTGACTAAAGTGTTTTATTGAAGTTGTTGTGCGATTTTAAAGGAATAATAAATGTTAAATACATTGAGTGAATAATAAAAATCTCATTTTCCACATGTTAAGCCGTCCTATACCCGTAATTTTCTGCCACTTATTTATTGGTAAACACTTGTTGGATACCGACGTGCTGCCCCCCCCCCCCCCCCCCCTTTCTCCCCAATCTTAGTGTGACACTGACCTGTAACATATCCCGAAGTCTACAATATGCATTTTGAGGCTGTTGATATGAAAGTGGGAAGTATAGATCTTCCAGTTAAATCAGGAATAGCTTAAGTGCATTACTTGAAAGTGACACAGGAAAAGCTTACTTATGTAGGTGGTAGTAGTGTCGGCAAAAAGTTCTTGTGTGTGAAGTTGCCATGTAGAACACCAGGTGTAAAACTTTTCTCCCGAGTCTTGAACTGTCTGCTGTGTTAACATTGCAAAGTCCTGTAGGCATGTGGAGTATTAACCAAAACTGTCATATTGGAAGCAGAATCAAACACATTTGTTACGTTACTTGATATTTTCAGGAGAAAAAGGCAATGTTGCTTCTTATTAATATAATACATTCAGAGTCACAGCAGTATTTGACCAACCATAACTGATGCTGAATGTGCATGTCGTCATATAATATGAAGGGCTTATTTCAATAGTGGTACAAGTCCATTACCTACACTTTTCTGTCTATAATGCTTCTGAAATTAGTGATCCAAACAAACATAAATAAAGGTTCATCTCTAGCAAGAAGCCATATGCTTGAATATTTCTGGTATCTCAACTGCAGATTTTTCAGCACTCATTTAACTTTACGACTCTATATCTCAAAATTAACAAAAATGGACTTGTACCACTATTGAAATAAGCCCTTCATATGCACACACAGCACATCGATCTCGTGAGGCACAAGGCTCTCATAACAAAGTACGTACGTCGGTCAACAGATGACACTAGGAAAAGTATGTTAACTGCGCTTTTTAGTTGCTACTTGCGACTCTTAGTTGCGATTTGTCACAGAAATCGCAGTTTGACTCGGTAGCGAATAGCGTAGTATGAACTTTGCTCAACAGATGGCAGTGCTAACTGCACTTTTTAGTTGCTACTTGCGACTCTTAGTTGTGACTTGTCACGGAAATCGCAGTTAGACTCCATAGTGTACCGCAGAGATGGACGTAGTACGAACTTTGACCCACAGATGGCACTGTTAACCGCGCTTTCTAGTTGCTACTTGCGACTCTTAGTTGCGACTTGTCACGGAAATCGCAGTTAGACTCCATAGCGTACCGCAGAGATGGGCGTAGTACGAACTTTGACCCACAGATGGCACTGTTAACCGCGCTTTCTAGTTGCTACTTGCGACTCTTAGTTGCGACTTGTCATGGAGATCGCAGTTAGACTCCATAGCGTACCGCAGAGATGGACGTAGCACGAACTTCGGCCAACAGATGCCACTGCTTTTTAGTTGCTACTTGCGACTCTTAGTTGCGACTTGTCACGGAAATCGCAGTTAGACTCCATAGCGTACCGCAGAGATGGACGTAGCACGAACTTCGGCCAACAGATGCCACTGCTTTTTAGTTGCTACTTGCGACTCTTAGTTGCGACTTGTCACTGAAATCGCAGAAAGCAGTGCTAAATTCGACCAATAGATGGCTCACGTCTTTGAATGTGAAATACTACTTGCGACTGCTAACTGTGACTGAAATCGCAGTTAGATTCTGTAAAGTTGCTACTGTGATATCTGTGACTTCTCTGTCACTGCGATTTCTAACAGATACGCGATTTCCTGCCCACCACTACTCACTAGGGACTTAGCTCCTGATCCTTACCAGTAGCCAGCAATCACAGTATGCAGATATTTGATCACACAGCAGGATCAACAGCTTGGGACAGAAGTAAATGCATAAGGGAAGACACTCACTGCCTTAGCAGACAGCTGTAGTGAGCTATGGCCATATGTAACTTCTAAAACAGCTGGTAACCTTGGAGGGGCATGTTGCATCAATGATGAGGACGTGGATATTGGCACTGACACTATGGTTGCTGGTCATGTGACAGAAGCAGGCACCAGATGCCAGGATGTTGGGTGTGAGATGGGTGGGGCAGCTGGCTGACACTAGTGCCAGTCTGTCACGTGGTAGGTAGTGGTGGCACAGTATGGGGAGCTTTTGTACACAATGAGTAAGCTAGCAGCACACTGGGTGGGCGATGCCAGGGCAGAGCTTGTATCCAGTGCTACGCATGCAGGGGTGGGCAGGTACTGGGAATGGTTGGCAGTGCAGAACTGCAGAGGCAAAGGCACAGTGGTATTGTTGGGTGACTACAAGGAGTGGTTGACAGCCTGGTGGTCACATTTTACAGCTGAATCATACACACTGGGCACTGTAAGCACGAATCACAGGTTGCTCCAGTGTGAAGATAGGTGGCAGCAGGTCTGGGGTAGGGTGCAAGGAACATGTGAAATAACACTGTTGTGGAAGTGGCAGAGGCAGTGATATAGTGTCAGCGGCATACCTGGCTTTTGATGGCACTGGAGGTGAAATTGCTGCTTTGGGCATAGACTGCGTGAGAGGTAGAGGGCCAGGAGCAAGAGTGTCCTTCTCATCAGAGATACTCGTGCCTGGGTTGCTTAAGGCCAGTACCGGTAGGTTGGGGGTGGTACTGGCCAAGCATGGTGGTTTCCCACTATTTCCTAAGTTGTAGTGTGGTACTTAGGCATCACGGGGGCTTAGATGGTGAGTGTGCTTGGCATGGTGACATTGTTGATAGTGGCACCATCAGAGGCGCTGGCGTCTTTGTCAGCGTGCGTCTGCGGGGCTGGGTAGAATGATTGTCTGGCTGGGTAGCGTGGGACTGAGCAGCTTATAGGCATGCTTCAGTCTATGGATCAAAGTGCTGGTTGGGGTGCTGTGGAGATGCAGAGTAAATGTCTCCAAGTCCTGCTTTAAGACCTAGTGGGGGCAGCAGTAGTGTGGATGAAGCATGGGCTCATGAAGCATGGGGGAGGGGTGGGCATCAGGCAAGCCATGCAGTCCTGCAAGCTGGTGACGAATACAGGGAAGACTTCATCCACAGGCAAATGGGTGGGCTCCAGGAAATCGTCAGGCACAGTGAGCAGTTGGACATAAACAAGGTCAGCAGCAGACATCTCAACGTCAGTCTTTGAGTGAAGTGGGAGCCAAGGAGTACCAGAATCAGGGCAGCAGTCCATCAGTTGTTGTGGCAGATGATGGCAGCATTCAAGGTATGGTGGAACAGTTCCAACACGCTGTTGATGGCTGGATGGTTGCTCCATGTCAGTTGCAAGTCAACCTCATAGAGCTCTGTCATTGAGGGAAAATAGCAGATCCAAATTGGCATCCATGATCCATGGTGTTGTGGTGTGGGCAGCTGAAAGGGGCAATCCACATGGAGACAAAGGGAGCAGCTATCGAGGCAGCAATGACATCAGGTATCGGCATTGCCTCAGGCCAGCGAGTGAACCTGTCCATCCTTCTGATGAGATACCAGCAGTTGTCAGAGGACAGTAATGGGCTG
Source organism: Schistocerca piceifrons (assembly GCF_021461385.2). NCBI lineage: Eukaryota > Metazoa > Arthropoda > Insecta > Orthoptera > Acrididae > Schistocerca > Schistocerca piceifrons. The sequence goes on from NC_060138.1 coordinate 643,398,131, forward strand.
ATGATGTTTACATGAACATGGGCGAAGTGATGCGTGACATCAGGGAAGGCAGTGAAGGAGACATGTATGTGGTGGCTGACCTTGGCACAATAACAGGCAAGGCAAGTGCGGAGCAGGTCCTGCAGACTCTCTGATGTCCAGCCACACAAAATGCTGCGCCACCAGAGTGGCAGATGCATGCATGCTGGGGTGTCCCAGGTTGTGTAACTGCTCAAATGCAGCCTTGCAGAAGGCACCAAGCATGAATGGGTACATTGAGCTAAGTGCCTCATAGCTCAGGGAAGAGGTAAAGGCGCAGGTGTAGCTGAGGAAGTTGGTGATAACGCTGTCAGTTCTGGTGATTTAATGTATGTCACCAGTAAATTCGGAGATGAATTACAGCTGCTGGGATTGATGCTGGAAGCATCAGTCAGTCTTCTGCAATGAAAAACACTATGTAGCTATGGTCAGTGAAGATCATGAAATGACAGACCTCAACCAATGGTGGAAAGTATTTGCCTTGTGGATGGTGTGGAGCTCTCTGTCATATGTGCTTCAGTGCCACTGAGTGACACAGAGCTTGCTGGAGAAGAAAACAAGTAGCTACCAGGCATTGCAAGTGTAATGCTGCAGGACAGTGTTGATGGCTGTCTGGCTGGCATCAATCACGAGGCAAGTGTGACAGTGGGATGGGGTTGGGTGAGCAGGGTAGCATCTGCCAAGTCACGCTTGTTGGCAGAGAAGTAGTCTTTCATTTGTGTCATCCATAGCACCAGCGCATCCTTTGTTTTGGCATCATGAAGGGTGGCAGAGAGCGGCCTCTCAGTAGCATAGGCATTCATCAAATGGCAGTGGAGAATATTAACATGCTGAGGAAGTGGTGGAGGTCCTTGAATGTCTCTAGATGTAGGAATTCAAGAACAGCTTGCACCTTGTTGGGATGTGAGGTGGTGGTGGAGATAACACAGACTAGGAATACCACCTTGCTTGCACTGAGAACGCACTTTGCTGTGTTGACGACGATTTCAGCATTCCGTAGGCATTCAAATGTACTGCAGGGGTACCTGTAGTGTTCCCCAGGCCTCATAGAAGAAAAGTGTTTGTCGTCAAAGTAGGTGAAACAACAGTGCAAGCCTTGCAAGATGCCACCCGAGAAACACTGTCATATTTTTGCAGCATTGTGGAGGCCGAATATTATGAAGGTGCTCTCAGAGAAACCAATCGGCATGATGATGGCAGTTTCCTGTATGCCAACGGGTGCTACCAGAATCTGAGTAAAAGCCCTGGAGCAGTCGACTGTGCTGAAAATTGTAGCGCCAAATGGTGCACTGTTGTAAGTGTGCAGGACCAGCACTGGGTAACGGCCAGGGATAGGACACATGTTTATCACCTGGTAACTGCTGCATGGACGCCAGGAGCTATCCTTCTTCTTGGCAAGGTGAATGGCAGAAGCCTACAGGCTCTTTGAAGGGCGCAGCACACTAGCAGCAAGGAGCTTATCAAACTCAGCCTTGCCAATCTTAAGTTGCACAGTTGAATGGTGGACCTCCACAGGTATGCTTGATGAGCATGTTAGAGCAGAAAATTGTGTCAGTAGGTCAATACATGAGCCTGAATATGCCACCTGCTTCCCATCAAAGAAAACGGTGAAATGATTGGTAGACTTTGTTGATCTCCCAGTGCTGCTGTCAATGAGGCAACAGCCAGCAACGTCACGAAGCAGGCAGTAGTACCTGATGAAGTAAGCTCTGATAATGGGGTCAGTGATGTCGGCAATGGTGAAGATATAGGGGAGGGAGATCCCACTGAAGGTCGAAGTCGAAAATGCAATGACATTTGCTGTTGGTGATGATAGAGATATTTGCTGCTGTTAGGAGAATGGCTGAGATGAGCCCGGGTTCCTGTACGAGCCACTGAGAAAAGATACACAAGCTGGGGCCATTGTCAATCAGGCAGGAATGGAATGGAGGAGCCAGTGTCATGGACAAACAGACAGTGGCAGACTGAGCAACAATGAGGTGTGCCTAATCCTCGTGGTTTTTGGCATCTGGGAGTCAAGAGTAGGGCTCTCTGCAGTTCACAGCTCCTGGATTGAAGCTCCTGTGGCACCAGTAGAGGCCAGTAATTTCACAAGAGATGTCAGCAAGGTAGATAGAGCTGCAGCAATGGCAGTTATCATTGCACCAGCAGATGGTGCTGCACGGAGGACAGTGGTTGGTATCAGGCAGATTACAGTTGCCAGCAGCATTGCCATGTCAGTGCTGAGGGGGGTAAACATGTCATATACTTCCAGCTGCTAGGTGCTGTCCTGTGGGCCAGCAGGGAGAAGAATGGCTAGTAACATCAGTAGCAGCCTGTCAAGCAGCGAGGGGAACTTATGGACAGGTGGCTGGAAGAGTGACAGCCAGCTAAATGTGCCAATTGGTGGTGAGGCTGGCACATAATGGCTGCTATCATACGGAGGGACACTAGTGTTTTTTGCACCCTACCATTGAGGCTGGCAGCTTTGGTGAGGGGGAGATCAGTGTGTGACACCACAGCTGTCTCTATTGGAGCCATGAGACAAACCAGCCATGTGTTCTAGGGGAAACTGTCAGAGATCATAGTGGCTCCATTAGGTTTCGGAGATGGCAGAGAAGTAGAGAAATTGCAAGGATTGCCAGTCCCCACAATGTTCAAGGGTAAGGAGGGTCCTGGTGCACTGCATTTCGGATGAAGTTATTTGCATTGTGAGGTGGTGGCACAGTGTCTCATAGTGATCAGTGGTTGATGGGTGACAAATTGACATTGCAGACCTCCATTGCACTTGTCAGCTTGAGCTGGCTGATCACCATAGCAAACATGGTGTCATTCTGGGTGATGTCACAGCCAGTGAAGATACCATCTGCCAAAAAAATCAAAGGCATGAGTCCTATCCATTGAAGGCTTGTGGGTGAGCCATAGCATGACTGGACAGATTGGTAGTGGCATGGAGGGTGTCAGGCATCAGCACTTCGAGACTGGGAGGTAATGGCAGTGGCAATGCAAGCAGCAGGGGCCAGTGCATGTGTCGTGGAATCTGGCACAGGTGGTTGTGCCACTGGTGGTCATCTCACAGTGAATTGCATGTGCAGCTCAGTTTTGCAATGTTGTAGATCCATGAGGTGTACAGTCAGCTCGGAGACAATGTGATGAGGCATGGGAGCAGCAGCCACATGTGGCGAAGCACCAGTTGGGCTGATGGTAGAAGTGAAGGTCGCAAAGTTACACAAGGGTTGAAAAAATACATGCAAGAGAAACATGGTAAGAAGGACACTCTATTGTCCTTAGCATGAAAACTGAATCTGCTGGTGGGGCACACACATGCATGTGAATCGAAACAGACGACACTGGGATAAGGTAGCCTACAACATGTGAAAACGGAAAATGAAGTCAACTTAGTTTATTGTCAGGTCATTAGTGTAGCAATTGTTTCCCTATCTAACTTACAAGTTTGATTAGGAAATAGTGAAACACATCATAGTGCATGCCACACAAAGAACAATGTCGACACATGGTTTATTTAACAACCACACTTACAAATACATGAAATAGTATCAAAAGTTATAAATGCTGTAAAGAGTCATTCACTGATGTTATGGCAGTAGATAAAGGCACGACATGGTAGGAATAATGAAACTGAGTGAATTTGCAACCTCATCCCTAAATATAAGCACAAAAACACAGTTAACTTTCAATGTGAGATGTGGAATTAATTGTGTCTGGCACAAGATGAAGCACAAAACACATATCTATATGTCAGGCTGCTTGGCAGGCATAGAGATGGTGCGGCACTGTTGTGTCTCTCAAATTTCATGATATGCATCACCACAAGGCCTATGTGTTGCAGCATGGAGAAGAAGACAATGTTGACACCATGAGGAGCAGATGAAGACTAAGGGTGAGGCAAGGTCGACAGGAGACTTGCTAGGGACCAAGCTAATGTTCTGCACTTGTAGCCAGCAATTGTACCACACAACTATCTAGTCTCACTGCAGGATTGACAGCTTGGGACTGAAGTAAATGCGCAAGGGAAGAAACTCACTGCCTTAGCAGATGGCCGTAGTTAAGTAAGGATGTACAGAACTGCTACAGTTGTGCAGTGAAAGACTGCCACAAGCATATATATATATATATATATATATATATATATATATATATATATATATATATATATATATATAACAGACTCCCCTCTCCCTATCCCTATATTCCTTATACACCCTAGCACCTCAAAACTCATTTTGTCTTGTTTAGCCCAGTAAAGGAAGACAAAAAAAGATTGATTGGGGAAAAAATTGTGTAGTCATAAATTTTTGTACATTGGTAGTAGGGAGTGACATGAGCAAACATACAAAAAATTCCCTCTACTGGGATGTGAGCATGGGGATTCAAGAAGGAGGGGGGCACTTGAAGGTCACTTTTTATGTTTTGCTTGGGTAACTCAAAAATGACAACTTCTAGGGAAAATGTTTCCAAGTAAAAATTTAAACCACATTAAATTCACTGACACAGTTTCCACATTTCAGGAGATGGAAAAATTGAAAATCATTAAAAATAATGTTTTAATGGTATAAAATTAGTATTTAACAATATCAGAGAAGGAAAATTGCTACTCACCATATAGTGGAGATGCTGAGTCACGATAGGTACAGCAAAAAGATTCACACAATTGTAGCTTTTGGCCATAAAGGCCTTTGTCAGCAATAGACACTCATACACATACGCACATACTCACTCATGCAAACACAACATGCACACACGTCTGCAGTCTCAGAGGAGAGAAGGTGTGGAGGGGGGAGGAGGTAAGTAGCGGAAAGGAGAGAAATAAAAAGAAATTAAAAGACTGGGTGTGGCAGTGGAATGACAGCTGTGTCGTGCTGGAACGGGAACAGGGAGGGGGCTGGATGGGTGAGGACAGTGACTAACGAAGGTTGAGGCCAGAAAGGTTACGGGAATGTAGGAGATATTGCAGGGGAAGTTTCCACCTGCGCAATTCAGAAAAGCCGGTGTTGGTGGGAAGGATCCATATGGCACAGGCTGTGAAGCAGTCATTGAGATGAGGGATATCATGTTTGGCAGCGTGTTCAGCAACAGTTACATTCCATCCTGGATTTTCCATTGAAAATTAGTATTTATTATTAAATGAAGTGGGTTAGGAATGAATGTTTGTATGTATCATGTGTAAGTGCAGCAGATCATTACTAAGGGATAAATTGTGTTCTGGGGGTGTGAAAGGCTAGAGGGGGCACTGATGAAGGGTAGAAGGTCGTTAGCCAGATTGTGGTCATGCACTTCCCTCATTCACAGGTCTGCAAACTGAAGAGCAAGTAGGTAATTCCTCACTCTCTCTTAATCACAAGAAGCAAATACAGAATATTTCATGAAGTTATACTGCAGTGCGCCTCATGACTCACTAGTGACACAGTGCACAGACGTGCCCAGGAGGTTTTACTTACCACAGAATGCATTAACAGTGCATGGAACATAGGCATGACTTACCAATAATATTGAAGAAAGAAATGCATATTGATAAAATCTACATAAATCTCTGCACACTGTTCTACATTGCTAGAGTGGAAATTGATTCATAGCCACCCTGTACGGCAGCTGTAGTGCTCTTTCAGGAAAGACAACTTCTCCACCAGAAGCTCTGCTCATTATTCATTTTGCCCACTGACTGTACCTCCCCGTCCAGTTCTGTTATGTGATTAGACAAAATAACTTCATGAAGCTCATGTTTATATTTTGAGTTTAGTAGGTGAGTACTTATTTCCAGTTGTTAATTGATCTATTATGTAGAAAAGGTTAATAGCTTGATCTGTTACCACACTGGAGAGCCCGTCCCAACCATAACATGCTGTCAATATGTATTAAACAATGTCAATTTCATTGTCTACACTATCAATGTTGGAACACATTTCATGACATGAGGGGTATAAAATGCATCATCCAGCTTCAGTTCTCCCAACATCTGAAGAGGCCCAAGCTTCAGATATTTCTACATAGATCAAGCAATGCATTACTGCAGATTATTTTTCAAGTCTTCAACATGATCAGACCCATTGCATCAGACATACACCCACCTTGGGAGATATACTGTGAGTGTGTGTTAAGTGGCTCCAATCAGCTCACTATACAAGTACCAGCAATTCCTGAACAGAATAGATTTATGGAGTCTACCAGTGACACAGTCAATGGTGAAGGAAGTGCAGTAACTTTCTCATCATTCATTATTGACCACCAAGTGACTACAACACAATTACGTGGCATAACAATATCCTGTCACTGACAGACAGCAGTAACGTGGCACATTTACCAATACAATCCTTTTCCCACCAACACTGTAAATGTCACTGATAACATCACACTTAAAAATGTACACTTTTCAGCTATTATTTTATAGGAATGTATTTTACATAAAAGCTCACATAACAAACATGTACTCGCCTAATAAACTAAAAATAACTCCCTAATATAAACACGAACTAAGTGAAGTTATTTTATCTGCTCACATATGAGAACTGGACAGGAGTAAACCATAAAGTGAGCAACACTCGTGGTGGGTGAAGCTGCCTTTCGCACACAAATGTTACACTCACTATACAGGACAAGCAAGAATAAATTCCCCCCTAGCAGTGTAGAACAGCGTGCAGAGACTTACGGAGATTTTGTCCATATGGTTTTCTTTTACTTGTGTTAGTATTACTAGTAACCCATATCTGTATTCCACACAGTGTTAATGCACTTTGTGGAAAACAAATAGCGCCTTGGAATGTATCTGCACTGTGTCATCAGTGATTCATAAGCCCACTTCATTTAACAATAAAGATTAATTTTATACCATTAAAACAGTATTTATGCAGTGCAGAAACTATTACTCTTACAGAAAACATGAATAGAGCCTTTTCCATAGCAAATTTAATGAATTTTAATTTTCTACTGGGAAATGTGTCTTTTCCTACATCCTACCCAAAATCATCAGCTCAAGCAACTGCTCCTTGATAATCATTCACCTTGAGAACAGTAGTCTTCATTTGGTTGTCCATGTGGCTTTATGAGTGAATTTAAGTTCTTTCTGCCAAAAGAAGAGCCATAGCTTGAAAGATAGTTAATACTGAGTTCTGTTATGTGTGTCTATGTACAATACCCAATGTGCTAAAGCTGAGTGGTTGCCTTTCCTTTATTTTACATACTGTTCCACTGAGGAATGTCCATTGTTATAAATATGTGTAGTGTTACATAAAGTACTGACTCAGGAAAATTTTTCACATGGAATCAATTGACTTTATTTTTATGAATAAAACATGTGAAAGTTAGTTGGGCAGGGATATTTCAGTGCACCCATTATTTTGTATTGTCAGTCATATATTGGCATGTTCTCAAATCCATTGTTCACAATCATGGGAAAAAATGCTGTTAGAGAAAATTACTATCCTTAGTGTGAAAGGTTCAGAAGTTATTCTGTTACAGAACTTCAGCAGCTACAAGCAAATAAGTACCATCACTTGGTCAAAATTACACAAAATCAACATGAAAAATTAAAACCTTGAAACTTCATTTTTGGAACCTGTTAATTAGCAAATTTAAAATACAAAAAGTAGGTAAATATGATGATATGAAGACACATACTGGACATCTGAGTGACTGTTGTATAAAGAATAGACTAGATATAATGGTTAAACAGGGCTATAAAACTGAATCTCGATGTATAGTGTAAGAGTTAACTGTTAAATGCAAATTGCTCATGTCTGGCACTGAACATCACTAGAACACATTACATATGACAATACAAATACACTAACTATTGGGGCTGATGACCACAGATGATGACCACAGATGTTAAGTCCCATAGTGCTCAGAGCCATTTGAACACTAACTATGCTAATGTTCTAAGTTCCCTGCCATATTTTAGTATTGTTTAACTTTCCTGTTTAAACTACTTTTCTAATTGAGAAAATTTTATTTCAATTAGCTGTCATTTTTCAACAATATATTCTTTATTGTCTGACATTTTGTGATATATATTACTTACAAATGATACTGCTTTCAAATACTGTTAGACATTCACTTCCATAGCTCACATATTCATAATTACAGCAATACATAAGTAATAATGAAAGTATAAAACATGCAAAATCAAACTTACCTGGAGGTCCTGGAGGCCCAGGTGGACCTTCAATGATTCCAGTAGGAAAGTTGTCACCATTCAGAGTTGTTGTGAGGCCTCTTTCTCCCTTGTCACCTTTCGATCCCTACAAGTCAGACCAATCAATTGTATTATACACTGTGAATTTTAACATGAAGTGGAATTTCCAGAAAAAGTGAGCAGAACATTAGCAACCCGAAGGAGCTGCCACTATAAGTTGTAGTAAATACATCTTAACAGCAGATGAAGTCATCTTGTTATAAATGGCTGTAGGACAATTATCCTACGCCAAGTTCATAAGAACTGTTTTCATGAAAGTGAAATACTGGAATTCAGGACATTAATTTGAAGTTGATACACAAGAAACCAATTGTCTGATCCTGGCACAAATTCTACTACCAAAACACAAAATTTTATTCAATTTAATAATAGCCATTACAAGAAAAATAGTTTCAATTATAGTCCTCATACAATTATCTTCATTAACATGATGCAAGTCAACAAAGATAATTTCTAAAATGTCCACAGCTCGTGGTCTTGCGGTAGCATTCTCACTTCCCATGCACGGGGTCCCAGGTTCGATTCCTGGCGGGGTCGGGGATTTTCTCTGCCTCGAGATGGCTGGGTGTTGTGTGTATTTTCGTTCACTCGCAAGTCGCCGTAGTGGCGTTAAAGAACTTGTGGAGCGGCGGCCGAACTGCCCCGCGAGGGGTCTCCCAGCCACCAATGCCATATGCTCATTATTATTATTTCTAAAATAAATGCCACGTTTCACAAAAGTATAGTTTTCTGACAGATCAAAAGAATTCTTACACTCGATTCCTACCATAAGTAATATCATTGTCATCACGTGTCACATCATGCACCACCAGTCCCACATGATAGTGACTTCTGGCACAGCAACACAATGTGAAAGGAACTGCCTATAAGACTTGAAAGCATTTCTTCCAGAAATATGCTGTGACAATCTTAAAATTTATCAAATAAATATTTAAAACTACAAGTGAAGTGTGTGGAAGAGGGTATATTCTGTTGTACTAGGGGTTATAGTATATTCCCAGGGTCATCATTTAAAGCCAGTTCTTGGAACTTTGTAAGCAGGCTTTCTCAGGGTATTTTACATCCACTTTCAAGAGGCTGCCAGTTCAGTTTCTTCAGCATCTCTGTGACACTCTCCATGGTTCAAATAACCCTGTGACCATTCATGCTACCCTTCTCTGTATACATTCAATATTTCCTGTTAGTCCTATAAGGTATGGGTCCAACACACTTCAGCAAATGATTTGTAAGCAGTCTCCTTTGTAGACTGATTGTGTTTCCCCAGTATTCTACCAATGAACTGAAGTCTACCATCTGCTTTACCCATGACTGAGCCCATGTGATTATTCCATCCTATATCTGTACAAAGTGTTACATTCATCTATTTGTTCTGAAGTGATAATCACCTTAATAGACTGTCACTTGCCAGCCTGTGCACTCTGTACATTTTTGTCTCTATCACTTTACCACACAGCATGGCACCTCTCTCTTTACACCCTATAAGTGCAGAATTCACTTCATAATCGACACATGAAATTATATGCAATTGTGTTAAATGTTTGGCAGAAAAGGCAAATGAGAGAGCAAAAATTTAATAAAAAGCTGTACTTGAGAGGGTTGCAGAACCATCAGCTATCCTAGTAACTCAACAAAGAGAATCGTAAATATGAATACTTTCCAAAGTTTCACTATTGTGGAAAGATGTGGAAGAATGGGAAGAAAATTTTATTCTTAGATATTATTGCCAAACAGATTGTCACGGGGACTTAAATATACATTTAATGCAACACATGTTCTTTATTTTACATTATCAGAATTACGGTATGTGATGCTGTCCGCTTAGCTAAATTTTGTATCCCTTTTTCTTTTGTTAGTTTTCCTTCTGGCAATGTGTGGTTGATCTTGTTTTACTTTCCTATCTATGTAAGATATATGTTTGTGCTTAGGATTTTGCTGTTGAACTGAAAATTTCTTACTGAGAGTTGTTCATTAACAATGCAGTACCCACCATTATCATTGTCCCCTCCCCTAAAGTGCCATCTGCACAGTTACATGTCAAGTTATTTTGTGAACACTACACTCATGAAATGATTATCCATCATCTGAAACTGATGCTGACACTGACAGAAAACTACACTCCTGGAAATGGAAAAAAGAACACATTGACACCGATGTGTCAGACCCATCATACTTGCTCCGGAAACTGCGAGAGGGCTGTACAAGCAATGATCACACGTACGGCACAGTGGACACACCAGGAACCGCGGTGTTGGCCGTCGAATGGCGCTAGCTGCGCAGCATTTGTACACCGCCACCGTCAGTGTCAGCCTGTTTGCCGTGGCATACGGAGCTCCATCGCAGTCTTTAACACTGGTAGCATGCCGCGACAGCGTGGACGTGAACCGTATGTGCAGTTGACGGACTTTGAGCGAGGGCGTATAGTGAGCATGCGGGAGGCCGGGTGGACGTACCGCCAAATTGCTCAACACGTGGGGCGTGAGGTCTCCACAGTACATCGATGTTGTTGCCAGTGGTCGGTGGAAGGTGCACGTGCCCGTCGACCTGGGACCGGACCGCAGCGACGCACGGATGCACGCCATGACCGTAGGATCCTACGCAGTGCCGTAGGGGACCGCACCGCCACTTCCCAGCAAATTAGGGACACTGTTGCTCCTGGGGTATCGGCGAGGACCATTCGCAACCGTCTCCATGAAGCTGGGCTACGGTCTCGCACACCGTTAGGCCGTCTTCCGCTCACGCCCCAACATCGTGCAGCCCGCCTCCAGTGGTGTCGCGACAGGCGTGAATGGAGAGACGAATGGAGACGTGTCGTCTTCAGCGATGAGAGTCGCTTCTGCCTTGGTGCCAATGATGGTCGTATGCATGTTTGGAGCCGTGCAGGTGAGCGCCACAATCAGGACTGCATACGACCGAGGCACACAGGGCCAACACCCGGCATCATGGTGTGGGGAGCGATCTCCTACACTGGCCGTACACCACTGGTGATCGTCGAGAGGACACTGAATAGTGCACGGTACATCCAAACCGTCATCGAACCCATCGTTCTACCATTCCTAGACCGGCAAGGGAACTTGCTGTTCCAACAGGACAATGCACGTCCGCATGTATCCCGTGCCACCCAACGTGCTCTAGAAGGTGTAAGTCAACTACCCTGGCCAGCAAGATCTCCGGATCTGTCCCCCATTGAGCATGTTTGGGACTGGATGAAGCGTCGTCTCACGCGGTCTGCACGTCCAGCACGAACGCTGGTCCAACTGAGGTGCCAGGTGGAAACGGCATGGCAAGCCGTTCCACAGGACTACATCCAGCATCTCTACGATCGTCTCCATGGGAGAATAGCAGCCTGCATTGCTGCGAAAAGTGGATATACACTGTACTAGTGCCGACATTGTGCATGCTCTGTTGCCTGTGTCTATGTGCCTGTGGTTCTGTCAGTGTGATCATGTGATGTATCTGACCCCAGGAATGTGTCAATAAAGTTTCCCCTTGCTGGGACAATGAATTCACGGTGTTCTTATTTCAATTTCCAGGAGTGTATTTACAAGAGTTTTGCTGCTGGTCTAAAGTATGCGAAGGACATGAATAATGGACATCTGTATAAGAACATTGACACCATCACTGTCTTTATGGTTGACATATTAATACCAATATCCCATTCATAGAGCAATACCTCCGAACATATCGATTTTTGAGCTTTTTGCTGAAACAAATGAGAAAACCAAAGTGAGTACAATATAGTGCAAAACATTTTAGAACTTTCATCCTCTGAGTGGACTTTTGCAAATTTGTTTATTCTAGAACTTAGTAGCCTTTGTAGCTTTTCATGGTTCTGTATTTATGAGTATACAATATTTTCTTCAGTCTTTTCTTTAAAATTCATTTACAAATGTTCACAGACTGCACAATCAGATGGCATCCTCAGGGGTATAACACAAGTCAAAGATAGAGATAAATAATGGAAGGTATCAAAGTAACAACTCACTAAATAGTTGTGGCAATGAGCCATCACTAGCCATATAAATAAGAATAATAACATTTCTAGCTTTCAGATAAATACTTATTCAGAGATTTATAGAAAACACACACACACACACACACACACACACACACACACACACACACACCTGCATGGGTATATTGTCCTGCTTGATAACATCATGAGACTCCACTGCTTGACTGGTGTAAGGGGTTGTGTCAGGTGCAGTGGGCAATGGAAGAAAGAAGGCAAGGAGGATTGAGAAAGAGTGAATGTAAGTCGGGAGGGAGACACAGCAGACGCAGGATAGGAATGTGACACTGACGAGAACCTTTTGGTCACAGATAGCGGTATTTGTGCACAGTGCACAATGACATAGTGAGTGGATTGAGAGAGAGAGAGAGAGAGATAGAGCAGGAGAGAGACTGTGGAGAAGGGGAAAAGATTAGTGAAGCTCGGATCATGAGGCATGAATCGAGGAGAGAGTGGAACACAAGCTAGAGGAGACTGAGGCCAAGAGTGTTAGAGGGTCTAAGGACGTGTTTCGAGTGAAAATGTAGGTAGCCAGGAGAACACAGTTATGCACATGTATGTATATGTATGTGTGGTGCATAGCTCTGAAGAATGATACATTTAAAAACTTTATACATTCTCAATGACACTCTACATTCTCAATGACTCTGGGTCTCAATTAGTTGGTGAATTGTTAACTTTATTCCTTCCATTATTCATATTCCATCAAGGGCTTCCTATTGCCATATTAATATAACAGAGATTCAGTTATGATGAACTACTTGAATTGACTGCATTAATAGGTATCATACGGATATGATGAATACGTTACTTGTCAAGAGTATTTGTCATATTAGCTTATATATGTGTGAAAGTACAAACTGATCTTGCATTATTTAAACAAAAGTTGCCACTTTAAAGATGCCCTCTTTGTAATTAGTTTCCCACTATTCATCTAATACAGCATACTATATTTATAAATTTTAGACATTCTTCCATCCATCAAAGAATTTTTTATCTAACTGACCTGCATTTCTAAGACTTGTATGTGAATAATTTTCTCATAATTTATGTTATAAGTTCATATTCCTAGCACTGTCACAACAGAACTTAATTAAATGGGCATATTTACATAAATAATAATTGAGACATAGTGGAGATGCTGAGTCGCAGATAGGCACAACAAAAAGGCTCAGAGACTGCAGTTGTGTGTGTGAGTTGTGTTTGCACATGTGTGTGTGTGTGTGTGTGTGTGTGTGTGTGTGTGTGTGTGTGTCATCTATTTTCAACAAAGGTCTTGTTGGCCAAAAGCTTATTTTTGACAGTTTTTTTTGTGCCTATCTGCGACTCATCATCTCTGCTATATGGTGATATAATGAGTGGCAACTTTCCTTTTCATAATATTGTTACATTCCATCCTGGATTTTCCATTGTTTGAGAAATAATAATTAACTGGTTTATAGAGATGAATTTCTTTAATCCATGGTATACTGTTTTAACAGTAATTTGAATTGGAAAAAGTTTACTCCTCATAGTTCTTCACCCAGGTTAGTACTTATTGAATACTTCAAAGGAATTTCACTATGTTCAAAAAGTGTTCAAATGTGTGTGAAATCTTATGGGACTTAACTGCTAAGGTCATCAGTCCCTAAGCTTACACACTGCTTAACCTAAATTATCCGAAGGACAAACACACACACCCATGCCCGAGGGAGGACTCGAACCTCCACCGGGACCAGCCGCACAGTCCATGACTGCAGTGTCCTAAACCGCTCGGCTAATCCCGTGCAGCAATTTCACTATGTAAAAGGTGAAAGCAAAAGAATATGCCAGTCCCTCAACTGCAGCTATAATGCTTAATTATCTACAACATAATAAAAAATGTTCATTGAGACATAAATTAAGTCTACACAGTTCTTAAGGTATTCACATATTATAATGATGGAAAAAAGGTAGATCACTGACACCACACAATACATGATAGAATAAATATGTAACAGCAAATGAGTGTGTATGGTTGTTCTTATGCTCTTGTAACTAAGAGTAAAATACAGGGCAAAAAAAGGGAAGTGTATTTTTTAATATTCATTAGTATATGACTAAGATTAATAATGTTTATCATATCAAATTTGCATCTAACAAAGGCATCATTATACATTATACTACGTGACCATCTATACAGTCACCACTATTAATGTCACGGCCACTAATATTTTTAAAAAATCGCAACCCATGTGTACTACATATAGTTATTCTTAGAAAAAAAAGCATTGATTTTTCGTTCATTCATTATTCATATGATCACTTAAAATATTTATTATAGATCATTGCCAGTTACTTGCAATGACCTCACAATTTCTGTTAGTAATGTATGATTTTGAAAACCGCAAACTGGTCAGCCCACTATAGCATCACTCAAGCTATTCTGGTGAAATCATTTAAATACATCAGCAACTTGAAAAATTTGGCCATTGTAAGGTTTCACTCTTAAGGTAGAAATAAGTCACATGATCTCATTTTCCTCCATAAATGAGAACACATGTACAGAAGTCATACTATGCAAAACATGGCCTGGTGAACATCACACTGGCCAATAATGGAATACACAGCTTATTCTAAACTTGGTGCCAACAGTCAGAATGTAGGGGACTCTCAGTTCAACCTAGTTTATGTTTTCTTATTATTGTCTCTGTTCAGCTGCAGTGCACAGGCTGATAATTCAACAAATTCACTACTATTGTGGATAAGGAAAAGGAACTGACTTCAGTATGAAGATAGAGTGTTCCAGCTTCCAGAAACAGTATTTTGTTGGATATGAAACTGAAATCTGTTCACACTGTTAGAAGCTATACTTTGGGAAAATATCTGAAGATATGAGGGTCGGTCAAAAAGTAATGCCTCCCATTTTTTTTCTACTTAAAGAAATTAAGTTAAGTGAAAAATTTGAATTTGGCGCCATTCCTCAAACTTTCTTCTGCAATCCACTGCAGTAGTAAACTTTCTGTGTCAACAGGTGGCAGCACAGCAGAAGTTTGTAAGATGGCCGACATCGATGTTCGTTTGAGACAGCGTTGTGTGATTGAATTCTTGAATGCAGAAGGTGAAACGCCCATACGCATTCATGAAAGACTGAAGAAGGTGTATGGTGTTGTGACAGTGGATGTCAGCACTGTTAGACTATGGGTTCGTCGTTGTAAGGAAGCTGAAGGGCAAACACCGTTGACTGACAAAAAGCGGAGCGGCAGGCCGGTGAGTGCAGTGACTCCACACAACATTCAGCAAGTTGATGACATCATTCGTGGTGACCGTCGGGTGACTGCAGATGAAGTGTGTCGCATTATTTCTCTTAGTAAAGGCAGTGTGAGCACGATTATTAAACAATTGGGGTACTCAAAAGTTTGTGCACGGTGGGTTCCAAGAATGTTAACCGATCAGAATAAAGAGGCAAGGAAAACAATAGCCTCCCAACACTTGCAGTGCTTCCGTTTGGAGGGAGATGAGTTTCTGAAAAAAATTGTGACCGGGGACGAAACATGGGTGCATTTTTTTGAACCCGAATCAAAGAGGCAGTCAATGGAGTGGTGTCACACAAGCTCGCCGAGGAAGAAAAAATTCAAAACTGTGCGATCGGCAGGGAAAGTTATGGCAATAGTTTTCTGGGACACAGAGGGTGTGATTCTGGTTGATTTTTTGGAGCAGGGATGCACAATAAATTCTGTTCAATACGTCACAACCCTCAACAAACTTAAAGCACATCTTCAGCGAGTTCGCCCAACAAAATCAATGGCAGATGTTCTTCTTTTGCATCACAATGCAAGACCACACACCAGTCGTCACACCTCTGACGAGATTGTCAAAATTGGATGGGAAGTTTTGCCTCATCCCCCATACAGCCCTGACCTGGCACCATCAGACTTCCATCTGTTCGGGCCACTAAAAGAAGCTCATCGTGGGATTCATTTTGAAGATGAGGAGGCCGTCAAAACATCCATGCGTCAATGGCTTAGGAAGCAGAGCTGTGATTTTTACCGTGCTGGGATACATGCCCTTGTTCAAAGATGGACCAAAACTGTAGAGATGGGCGGAGATTACATTGAAAAATGACAAAATGATCCTCAATGTTGTGGTTTTCAACCTATGTAATTGCATTTAAATTTCCTGACAATTAAACGTAGAAAAAAAAATTGGAGGCATTACTTTTTGACTGACCCTCGTAGTTTAACCTCTCAAAGTTATCTGGTTTTTCATAATTCTCTTTAGGCTATGCAAATGAGAAATGGTTCTTAAGCAGGAAAAGCCTTTTAGTTTCCAAATGGTCCACTCTTTAATGACCAAATATAGCATTCTCACATTGTTGCTACCTTCCCTGCTACATATTCCCGAAATGCGATGTTTCTACAGAGAAAAAAGGTTAGGTAATTTCTTATATGAAATCACACAAAAGTGCTCAGATGTTCAGAAATTTAATTCAAAATGGTAAGTAAAAAATTAATATCATCTACATTTGAGAAAGAAGATGAGACTATACATTTGAGGGACAGAAACAGGAACAAATTTAACAGTAGTAGAAGGAAAGTAAATGAATAAACAGGCCATGAATCTCTAGCAATGAGTCTCTACCAATGGAAAGAAAAATGACTGTTTTGTCAAAAGAAAGGGGCAGATAAAGAATATGCTCATTACATTACTTTTGGAGGTTTGTAATTGATCAACAGTTATTGTAATGTACTATCACATTCTATTCAAGCAGTCAGAGATGCGTGAAAGAAAATCATGAGGAGATTTCAACTGGATGGTGATGAGCAACAGTTCTTTAAGCAGCCTTTTGGGTAGCTGCCGTGGCAATAGACTGGATGATTGACTGATTTGGTCTTCTAAAGTTGCCAATATGGCCCTGCTGTGACAGTACTGTGAACAGCTGAAACAAATGGAAACACTGCTGTTATTTTTCCCAAGGACATGCTACCCTCCTTTATGGTTAAATGATGATGGTATCCTCAGAGGTAAAACATTCTGAAGGTAAAACCATCCCCCACTTGGATTCCCAAATGGAGACTAATCAGGAGAATACCATCAGGAAAAACAAGATTGACATTCTACATGGTGGAGCAAAGAATGCACATCCCTCAACCAGATATGCAGATTGGAGAATTTAAAAAGGAAAATGGATAGATTGAAATTAGATATAGTGAGAGTTAGTGAATGCAGTGGCAGGAAGAACAGGATTTCTGATTAGGGAAGTAGAGGGGTCATAAATACAAAATCAAACACGGGTAATGCAGGCACAAGTCTAATAAAGAAAAAAATTGGAATATGGGCAAGCTACTATGAATAACATAGTGAATACATTGTAATAGTCAAGGAGGACACAAAGCCAATGCCCACCTCACTAATACAAGTTTACGTGACAACTAGCCCCAAAGGTGATGAAAAAAATAAAAGAATGTATGATGAGGTAAAAGAAATAATTTGGATTGTTAAGAGAGAAAAAAATTCAATTGTGATTAGGGACTGGAATTTGAAGTAGAAAATGAAAGGGAGGAAAAATAGCAAAATAATAGGGACTGGGGAAAAAGAACGAAAACTGAAGTGATCTGGTAGATTTTGCACAGAGCATAATTTAATCATTTGTAACACTTTTTTTTTTCAAACAATTGCATTCCCTGTAGGAATATCAACAAAGTAGGAAAAGACAGATTGCTACTTACTGTAAAGAAGTCGAGTTAAGTTAGAGACAGGCACAATTAAAAGATTCTTACATAAAGGTTTCAGCCACAGCCTCCATCAGTGAAAAAAAACACACACTCAGTCATACACAGGCAAGCACACCTCATGCATACGTGACTGCCAACTCCAGCAGCTCGGGCTAGAACACAACTATCACTTGGGATGCAAGCAGCAATCTGTAGGGGACAGGGATGGGGAAGGGATAGTAGTGTATGGGTGGAAGAGAGCAAAACTTGTCAGGCAGAGTGTGGAGGGACTGGGATGCCAACAGGCATGGTGTCAGGAGGTTGTTGGGCAGAGATGTGGGGGGAAAAGGGGCAAAAAAGAAGAGGACAAAAGAAGACGATTGGGGAAAGATGGGTGGATGCATTGGCAAAGGGCAGCAAGCAAAGAGGGTGGGAAACAAGAATGGGGAGGAGAATATAGGACAGAGAGGGTGGAAACTGTTCCTTGGAGGGTGTGGTGACAGTGTGTTACTGTAGTTTGAGGCCAGGATAATTACAGGCCCAGGCCACCTGTGAAAGCAGCCATGTCATTTACCAGCTCTGCTGCAGTCACTGCACAGCTTTTTATGGATATGCTTACCAACCAGTTGTCCACCAGGATGAACAGCCACTATCAAACTGTGGCCAAGAGCAAAGTAGACCACCTTGTGGCATAACATGCAGGTAAACATAACATGCTTGATTTCAGTGACTGCTTCACCAACCAAGCCCTCTGGATCCTCCCCACCACCACCAGCTTCTCCGAACTGTGCAGATGGGAGTTGTCCCTACAACACATTTTCCACCCCCATAATTATCCCAACCTCAATCTATCTAACACACCGGCCCCAACACCCTCCACGTAACTGTTTCCCGCCCCTCTGCCCTATCATCTCCTCCCTATTCTTGTCTCCTATCCTCTTTGTTTACCACCCTCTGCCAATGCATCTGCCCACCTCTCCCCACTTCCATCCTTTTCCGCTTTTTTTTTTCACCACCTTCCTGCCCCACAACCCCCTGACACTGTGCCTGTTGGCATTCTAGTGCCTGCATACTCTGCCAGACAGTGTTTGCCTCTACCCCCATCTACTAACTCTTCCCTTCCCTGACCCCTCCAGGTTGTTCCCAAGATGCCAGAGTTGGTGATCATGTGTGTGTGAGGTGTGCTTGCTTGTGTGTATGAATGGTTTGCATTTCTCTTTTGCTGATAAAGGCAGTGGCCAAAAGCTTTATATAAGTGTCTTTTAATTGTGCCTGTCTGCAACTTAATCTGTCTTTGTGGTAAGTAGCAACCATCCTTTCCTACATTGTTGATATTCTTACCTGGAGATTCCATTGCTTGATTCTGCCACACAGCTTTTCTTCCATCCTACAAACCTGTGATATTTTCCTTTGTTAACCTTCTCTACAGCATTACTCTTCTCAGTGTGCATTCTTTCTCTTCTTTCCTGTGTTTATTCACCATCTCCCAAACTGTGTCTACTGCCAAGCCACACGATATCAACAATCATGTGTGCACAATGCTGGCTTCATGACCATGCTCATTGTTGATGAAGCATATGATGCACCAGGTTCTTGCCTCCGATAGTTATAATTGTATTTATTCCTATTGATCCAACTTCATCCTTTATCCTGACTTACTTTTGCTTTTTATTTTCCACACCTGCCTGTGCCACATGATCTTTAGGTTAGGTTAGGTTAGGTTAGGATCCTCGACCTAATCCATCCCCCCTCCCCCTCTCTTCCCTTGTTGCAGGACACACACACACACACACACACACACACACACACACATATATACCTCACTGTTCCTTTCCTCCCATGTTCCTGTATGTTCATCATGTATTTGCGAGAATTTTGATGTGGTTTTACACAGCTTTATGCATTTTTTCATATATTTACGTATCTGTGCATATTCTTGAATATCTATGCGTGTCTTTATGTATTTTTTACAATCTTTTCTCTTATCCGGCTCCTTTCACAACCATCAACAGCCATTTTGCCCATTTCTTTTACACCATTCTTGCCACACTGGACCCCTGCAGCATCTTTCTGCATCAGTTCAGATAAGTATTCCTTTTCCTTGCTAAAACCCAGTCCCATGTCCTACTTCTCAAATGCTGCCTAAACTATGGAATCCTCCAAACAGCCTAACCAGAAAGATTCCTTTCTCTGGATCCCATTCCTCCTTTCATAATGACCATCAACTTTTCAGATTCTGCCAATCCCAGGCTCTCATAAACATGGTACTGCAAAAACATATTTCCATGGCACAGGCATACCAGAGCCACCTCTGCTCCTTCTGCAAGATACCACTATTGTGTAATCCCTTCTCCATACATCACATCTCTGAAATTGAATCCCTTGCTCTCCAGTACCTGAGGGAGCATTCCAGACACCACCTCAAAAGTTATCCAACTTGCTGACATGCTGCTGTTGCCTTGGAGCACCACCATCCAACCCCTATACTACACATAATATTCCTCCTTGTCCACCACTGTGTCCTTTCCAAAGGTCTCACCTTCAGCCCTATACCCAAATTTAACCACACTGGACTTGTGAAAGACCTACACACCTTTTCCTAAACCCTGCAGTGGAAGTACTTCTTTGCCACCAATCCCTTAAACCAAAACCAACCTAATTCCAACATTGAACGCTGCCTCTTCCAACCATGATCCTCCCCCCTCCCACCAACCACCTTTTGGTCACCTTCCAAGAATTCCTTACCTCCAACTTAGCATCATACCTCCAACTTCGTCTCATCAGCCTCACCCAGGTCCCTTCCTCAGTACACCAACCGTTCACTAGGAGAAAGAAAAGCCACACATAACCTGCAAACAAATACTGACTTGATCATTCTATCTGCAGACAAAGGTTCCACCACTGTTAAGAATCACAGAGGCTACCTGGCAGAAGGCCTCTATCAATTATCTGAATGTTCCACCTATAAACTCTGCCAGAGTGATCCCATCCTAGAAGTCCAAAACAACCTCCAATTCCTGCTTAAATTCCACACACCTATCATCTACATGCTCCCCAAAATCCACAAACCCAACAATCCTGGATGCCCCATTGTGGCTGTTTACTGTGCACTGACTGAAATAATTTCAGCCCTCACTGACCAACATCTCCAATCAATTGCCTGTAATCTAGCCTCCCACCTCAAAAAGACCAACCACTTCCTTCATCAACTCTCCACCATCCCAACCTTATTTTTTACTTTGACACCACCTCCCTATTCACCAGAATCCATCATGCCCATGGTCTTACTGTTATTGAAAATTACCTTTCCCAACATTCTTCTGTCTCCCAACCTGCTATCTCATTCCTCATACACCTTACTAACTTTATCCTAACTCACAGGTACTTCTCCTTTGAAGGGAAGGTATACAGAAAAATTTGCGGCACAGCCATGGGCACCCGCATGCAACCCTCCTATGCCAACCTGTTTATGGGCCATCTAGAGGAGACCTTCCTTGTCTCCCAAAACACCAAACGCCTCATCTGGTTTAGGTCCATTGATAATATCTACACGATCTGGACTCAGGGCCAAGACATTCTGTTCTCTGTTTCTTCACAACCTCAACACCTTCTGTCCCATCCGCCTCACATAGTCATCTTCAACCTAGTGTGCCATCTTCCTAGTTGTTGACCTCCTCCCACCAACAGTGCCTGCATTTTGACAGCTGTCATCCATTTCACACCAAAAAATCCCTTCCATACAACCTGGCCATCTGGCAATGGAATATCTGCAGCGACAAAAAATCCCTTGCTCATTATGGTGAGGTCCTCACCAAAGCCTTCATAGGCTGGCACTATCCTCTCAGACCTAGTTTGTACACAATATCCCATGCCATTTCCCCTCACGCCCCCAATCCTCCCACCACCCTCAAGAACCAGACACAAAGGAGTGCCCCCTTTGTCACCCAGTACCAACCCAGCCTCCAACAACTGAACCACATCCTTCACCAGGATTCTGATTAACTATCATTGTGCCCTGAAATGAGGGACTTCCTACCTGAGATCTTTCCCACCCTTCCCAAAGCAGTACTCTGTCATCCATCCAACCTCCACAACATCCTAGTCCACCCCTATGCCACTCCCAATCCCAATCCAATACCACAAGGATCACATACCTGTGGAAGAGCCAGGTCCAAGACCTTCCAAATCCAGCCACCCAGCACTTCCTATTCCAGTCTTGTCACAAGTATATCCTACACTATCAGGAGCTAGGCCACCTGTGACAGCAGAATGTCATTTACCAGCTCTGCTGCAAACATTGCATAGCTTTTTATATTGGTAAGACTACCAACCAGCTGTCCACCAGGATGAATGGTCACCATCAAACTGTGGCCAAGAGCAAAGTGGACCACCCTGTGGCACTCCATACAGCTGAACATAAGATGCTCAATTTCATTGGCTGCTTCACTTGTCAAGTCATCTGGATCCTCCCCTCCACCACCAGTTTTTCTAAACTGTGCAGATGGGAATTATCCTTACAAAATGTTCTCCACACCTGTAATTATCACAGGCTCAACCTATGTAACATACTGTCTCCACACCCTCCACCCAATAGTTTCCATCCCCTCTATCTATTACCTCATCCCCATTCTCATCTCCCACCATCTTTGTTTGCCGCCCCCTGCCAATGCATCTACCCATCTTTCCCCACTCCCTCCTTCTTCGCTCCTTTTTTCCCCTCCTCCCTACCCCACGACTTCCTGATACTGCACCAGTTGGCATTCAAATCCCTGCACACTCCAGCAGACAGCATTTGCCTCATCCTCCGACCACACAATACTATCCCTTCCCTTTCTCCACCCCCTCCAGGTTGCTGCTTGCGTCCCATGTGATAGCTGGATTCCAGCCTGACCTGACAGAAATGGTGGTCATGTGTGCATGAGATGTGCTTGCGTGTGTGTATGAATGATGTGAGTTTCTCTTTTGCTGAAGCTGGCTGTGGCTGAAAGCTTTATGTAAGCATCTTTTAATTCTAACACTTGGTTCACCAATCTTGTAATAAGGGTGTACACATGGAGAGCACCTGGAGACTCTAGAAGGTTTCAGATTGATTATACATGGGTTGAATGAAAAGTAATGTCTCCATCTTTGTTAACTGGGTTTGGATGGGAATATTTTAATAAATCAAATGCAGAAATAATCCTTAGAATGTGATCTTTAATTACCAATATTCACTTTTCCACATAATCACCAGCTAATTGGATACATTTCTGCCAACGATGAACAAGTTTTCTGAAGGCATCATGGAAGAAGTCAACACACTCTTTCTGCAACCACAGTCTCACAATTCTCTCAATGTCTCCATCAGAAGCATAATGATGTACCCGCAGAACATCTTTTATTATCGAGAATGGATGGAAGTCAGATAGGATGCCATGTGGTGGTGAAATTCAGTCTCTGAAGTTCTGCTGTGGTGGCACCTGAAGTGTGTGGTTTGCCAAGCAAAGCAATAATGTGACCCACATGTTCCTGTGAAATGCCAATTCTGCTTGCAATTTCTCTATGAGTGATATGACAATCGTCCTGAATCAATCTGTCAACATTTGCTTGTGAAACTTGGTGGTTGCTGTCACAGGATGTCCATCTCTTTGTTTGTCATGCAGGTCAGATGTTCCCGCCTCAACATCTTTAAACCAGCAGGATCAGTACAAACACCATAAACTGCTTTCATTCTCTGGTGAATTTCCTTTGGAGTGACACCTTCTTCTGTCAAGAACTCAATGACTGCACTTTGCTTAAATCACATTGACTGACCATCTGCACAGGGTTCCATACTTTACACTGTAACAGCATATCCGTTCAATGCTAAGGCTTCCCACTGACTGGAGCTGTAGAGAAGAGTCTACAGGAAAAGCCAATATAAGCTGCATACCAATGCTGCCAACTGTTGAAGAGTGACAAAGGTGGAGGTATTACTTTTCAGTCAACCCTCGTATAATGGTGTAATAGAGATTCTGGAACCTCCCTTAACCCTTTATGATCCACTGTGGGACTACCCCTGACATTACATTTTTCCACTATGGCTCCAATGTCAGACAATATCTTACCTGTTTCGATTATTGTGTTTTCTGTCCACTCCAATTTTTGGAATTCACTGGGTACATGGCAGTGCTTAGTACGACAGTCTGAAAACTCAAAGCGTGTTGGATTTGCCTGCTTCTAATATGATAATGCCCAGTAAATTATGATGATATTGCCAGGTGACTTTTCAAAGGCACAAAGGACAAAGGAGGATTTAGTGATGAAAGTGATTGGGAAGAAACTTCCACCATGTGCAATAATATAAGGCTGCTGAGGACACACTGAGAGCAGCAACATATAATGGGATGGGATGGGATGGGATGGGATGGGATGGGCAATATTAGTGGTGGGGTTAATGAGGAATTTGGATGGGGAGGGGGAGGGATAGCAGGGTAGGAGTAAGGGACAGTAAAGTTCTGCTTGTGGGAGCATACAGGGATGAGGTGGGGAGAGGGCAGGAAAGCTAGGTGCAGCGGGGAGGTTAGATGGAGGGCAGTAGACAGCTGAAATGCAGAGAAGTAAAAAGACTGTGACTGTGTTTGTGTAACAGCGAGCTGTGTGGTGCCAGAATTGGAACAAGGAGATAGTTGGGTGAAGGAGAATGACTAACAAAGGTTGAGGCCAGCAGGGTTGAGGCCAGGAGGGTTACAGGAACCTAAGATATATTGCAAAGAGAGTTCACACCAGCACAATTCAGAAAAGCTGGTGTTGGTGGGAAGGATCTTTAAAATAAACAATGTCATGCTGAGCAGTGTGCTCAGCAACTGGATGGTCCATCTGTTGCTTGGTCACAGTTTGTAGGTTATAATTCATGAAGACAGAGAGCTTGTTGGTTCTCATGTCCATGTAGAATGCAGCACAGTGATTGCACCTTAGCTTGTAGATCACATGATTGCTTTCCTCTTAAAGCCATAGCCCACAGAAGTATCAGTCCTTTCCAAAGGCCTCACCTTTTACCTCACTCCCAAATTCGATCATAAAGGATTTGTTAAAGACCTTCTCTCCATCTGTCAGTGCTTATAGTGGAAACACTTTTTCACCACCAACCCTACCAATCAAACACAACAAAAACCAATGTTGAACCCTGCCTTAATCAGTTGTCTTCTCCATCCAACCATGATCCACACCCACTGTGGCCAAATCACCCCCTGTTAACTTCCAGAATTTCTTAACCTCTAACTTTGCCTCACCATCATTCCCCACATCCCTCAACATGCAAGAAATAACTGCAATCAATCACCTAAAAACTGATCCTGACATAACCCTACCTGCTGACATATGCTCCACCACTGTTGTTTTGAACCACAAGAATTACCTGACAGAAGGACTTCAACAACCATCAGATTCATCCACCTGCAAACCCTGTCACAGAGACCCCATTCCAGAAATCCAGCAGGATCTCCAGTCTCTCCCCAAATCTTTAGGACCAACCCAGAACCCCTCCCCAGAATCATTTCTTTCCTCATTCCTACCACTCACCACACCCTTAACTTCTACTTTTCATGACACCCCACTGTGGCAGGTTACTGTGCCCCCACTGAGAGAATCTCTGCTTTCATAACCAACAACTTCAGCCTACCTGCAATCTTACCTCCTATATAAAACATACCAACCATTTTCTCCACCAACTCTCCACAGTTTCTGTTCCTTTAGCACATGATGCCCTACTCATCATTATTCGTGCCACCACACTTTACATTAACATCTCTAACGCCCATGGCATTACTGCTATTGAACACTACCTTCCCCAATGCCTGACTAGTTCCAAACCAAAAACATCCTTCCTAGTCACCAAGACCAATCATATCCTCACCCATAATTACTACTCCTTCGAAAGCATCAGCTAAAAACAAATACGGGGTATGGCTATGGGCACCCACATGGCAACATCCTATGCCAACCTATTCATGGGCCATCTACAGGAATCCTCTCTAACCACCTAGACTTCCAAACCACTTACCTGGTTCAGATTCATTAATGACATCTTTATGACCCTACCCACATTCCTCCAGAACATCAACACCTTCTCCCACATTTGCCTCACCAGGTCCTCCTCAAACCAGCAAGCCACCATCTCAACATTGACTTCCACCTAAAAGATGGCTATATCAGTACCTCCATCTATATCAAACCTGAAAATCACCAGCAATACCTCCACTTTGACAGCTGCCACACATTCCATACCTAGAAGTCCCTTCCATACAGCCTAGCCATCTGAAGCCACTGCATCGTAGTGATGAGCAGTCCCTCTCGAAATATACTGAGAATCTCACTGAGGCCTTCAGAGACTGTAATTACTGCCTCAACCTTGTACAAAAACAGATCTCTAGTGTGTCTTATCTCTCCAACCACCAACCACCTCCCAAAGTCTTACCATTCGGTCACAGAGAAGCATTCCCTCATGACTCACTACCACCAAGGACTGGAGCAAATGAATCACATTCTCCACCAGAATTTTGACTACCTCTCATCATGGTCTGAAATTAGGGTATTCTGCTACCCAACCAACTTACACAATATTCTCATACATCCCTACACAATCCATGCTCCCAACCCCTTGCCTCATGGCTCATATCTCTGTAATAGACATAGATGCAAGACCTGTACCATACATCCTCCCACCAGAAACAACTTCAGTCCAATAACAAGCATCACCTATCCCATCAAAGGCAGAGCTACCCTTGAAACCTTTCATGCGATCTACAAGCTAAGCTGCAACCACTCTGTTGCATTTTACGTGGACATGACACCCAACAAGCTGTCTGTCCACATGAATGGCCACCGACAAACTATGGGCAAGAAACAGTTGGACCATTCAGTTACTGAGCATGCTGTCCAACACAACATTCTTCCTTTCAATTACTGCTGAACAGCCTGTACCATCTGGATCCTTCCCACCAACAGCTTTCCTGAATTCCACAGGTGGGAACTCTCCCTGCAATATATCTCACATTCCCAAAACCTTCCTGACCTCAACCTTCGTTAGTCATTGTCCTTTACCCACCTACCCCTTCCTGATCACATTTCAGCACTACACACCCCTTTATTCTACCAATGCACCCATAGTCTTTTTAGTTATCTCCAGTTCTGCTACCCATCCATCCTCTGTCTAACCTCTTGACTGCAGCTAGCTGGCTTACACACCCTTCACCTTGTTTCTGTATACTCCCAAAAGCAGCACTTTACAATACCCCACCCCTACCTTCACCATTCAGTTGCCTCCCTCATCATTTGCTGCTGTTTGAAATCTGGCTTTAGCTGCCAGAGACTGTGGTCATATGTGTGTGAGTTGGATTTGCTTGAGTGTGTGAGTATGGTGTGCAATTTTGATGACGGCCTTTTTGGCTGAAAGCTTGTTTGTTTGACAGTCTTCTTGTTGTGTCTGTCTGTAACTCAGCATCTACACTATATGGTTAGTAGCAGCTATCCTTTTCGTAATATTAAAACTATTACAAAAGTTGACTGTATAGTTTTCAAGAACTTTTAAATCATATCAACTTTTATATGAAAAGCATATTTTACATATCATTTTTTTGATGATATTCCCTCTAAATTACTTTTTGGATGTGTTTTACTCCTTAAAAGTGGAGCTGGGCAGTAATGAAAAAATGTTTATTGCATTATTTTGTCTTCTGCACAGATCCACAAAGTTTCATGAATATCATTTATTTACACTTGGGAATGTTCCCCTGTGAAAGATCTAAGTCAAAACAAGGCCTCTGGAGTACATGAAATTTGCTCAGAATGAGATCCTTGGGAGAGCCAGCCATGAAAAAACAACTCCACCTGGTGTACAAGATACACTATCCAGTCACATTAATGTGGGCAACTGTCAAAAGCCTGGATACCCCTTTTGCAGTGTGGACCACTATGAGGTGTGCAGGAAAAGTTGATGGGGTTCAGGAATGTACTGACAGGCATGTGGTGCCATACTGACTCCACTGCTGCAGCCAGTTGCACTAGGCTTCTTGGTTAACAACCCATAACATGAATGGGCCAACCAAGGTGGTCCCATAAATTCTCAACTTAGTTTAATCTGCAGAGTCTGGTGGCCACAGGAGTACAGTAAACTCATTGTGGTGCATTGTGAACCGCATACATACAATGTGAGCTATATAACGTGCTGTACTGCACTGCTGGTAGATGCTATCATGCTGAGGAACAACAAACAGTATGTAAGGTTAGACGTGGTCCCTAAGGATAGGTGTATACTTTTGTTGGTCTACTGTACCTTCCAGAATTAAGAGATCACACAGAGAGTGCCACAAAAACACTCCCCAGACCCTTTGCTTTCAGAGGTTTCACACTATACAAGTTAACGGCTACATTTCCAATGGAGCATAAAATGTGATTTATCTGAAAAAGCCACCAGTCACCACTCAGTGAACATCCAGTTATGCGGTTGCCATGCAAATTCCAGCCTTCATTGATCATGAACAGTAGTCAGTATAGGTGCATGAACCAGGCACCTATTGCAGAGGTCCATATGCAGCAAAGTTTGCTGAATGGCCATTGAAGAGACTGTTGGTATCCATTGGTTCATCTGAGTATTCAGTTGTTCAGAAGTTGCATGTCTGTTCACTTGTACATATCTCAGCAGCTATTGTTCACTCCTGTCATCCATGGACCATGGTGCACCACAGTTGCCTCAGTGTCAGTTCTGGACAGTGCCATTTTGCCATGCACAGTACATTTTAATCACAGTGACACAAGAACAGTTTACAAACTTAGCCATTTCAAAAATACTTCCACCTGTCTACCAAAAGCCAATGATCATGCCCTTTCAAACATTTCTGCATTATGACAACTACTGCACTATTTTGTGTACCCCTCTGACATGCTTTATATGAGGTCTGTTCAAAAAATTCCGGAACATTCATAATTTCATGCCAATCGTGTGTTGGAGTGAAATGTGGTTGCTATCCCAGCACATGCCTATTTTTAATGTGTAACAGCCTGAAGTTTCACTGTTGTGTGTCTGCTAGCTATTATTCAGTGCTGTATTGAGTAGAACGTTCTGTCACACAGTCTGCAAATTTTGAAGCAGCAGAGTTAAAGCAGAAATATGTCTGCACTAAATTTTATGTGAAACTTAAGAAAACCTGTAGATACACGCATCAAAATGACACTAGAAGCCAACAGTGACGAGTGCTTAAGCCATACTCAGCATTACAAATGGTTTACGTGGTTTAAAATGGCCTGACGTAAGTTAAAGATGACCCTCATTCAGGATGCCCTTTGATGTCTACCGATGATGGTCATTTCAGGAACATCAATGAAATTGTGCATGCCAATCAAAGACTGACTGTCTGAAAAATTGCAGAAGAATGTAAGATTTCAGTTGGATTATGTCATGAAATCCTGACACAGCATCTTGGAATGCATCATGTTGCTGCCAAATTCGCCCCATGGCTCATGAAACAAGACCAGTAAGACCTACACCATGCAATCTGTGAAGAGCTTTTGGATCGTGCAAATGAGAA
The DNA here is from genome assembly GCF_021461385.2 of Schistocerca piceifrons. NCBI lineage: Eukaryota > Metazoa > Arthropoda > Insecta > Orthoptera > Acrididae > Schistocerca > Schistocerca piceifrons. The sequence goes on from NC_060138.1 coordinate 643,427,561, forward strand.
TGATATGTTCCTTAAGAGAATCATAACTGGTGATAAAACATGGGTCTATGGTTATGATGCTGAGATCAAGGTTCAGTCTTTACAATGGGTCAGAAAAGGTTCTCCAAGACCAAAACAAAATCTCATCAGGTAAGGTCAAACGTCAAAGCTATGGTAGTAGCCTTCCTTCACTCTGAAGGATTATTTCATCATGAATTCATGCCACAGGGACAAAATGTTAATCAATGGTACTATCAGGACATGTTGCGATGTCTGAGAGAAAATGTGAGAAGGAAACGGCCTAAATGTAGTGAGACTATTTGTGGATCTTGCATTACAATAACACACCTGCACATTCATCCCTCTTGGTGTGTGACTATTGCACAAAAAACAAAATCAATGAGCTGCCTCATACTCTGTACTCTCCAGATTTGGCCCCTTTGAACCTTTTTTATTTCTGAAGTTGAAAGCCCCATTGGAAGGACAAAGTTCTTCAACAATAGACGAGCTAAAAGAAAATCTGCAGACAGCATTTCACACGATCCAGCAAGAGGTGTGCCAAGACTGCTTCCAGAAGTGGAAATGGCACTGGAAGCAGGGTAATACCTGTGGAGCAGAATATTTTGAAGGAGACCATGCACAATAAGTAAAAGGTAAGCACAGAAAAATTTTGTGGACAAAGTTCTGGAATTTTCTGAACATACCTAATATACCCTCCATTGCTACTGCTATCTGTGAGTGGTTACTGCAAGTTAACTTCAGAAACAGGCAGTGATCACATTAATATGACTGGACTGTGTATATGAGACAGTGGAAATTCCCTCAGACTTCAAGAAGAATGTAATAATTACAACTCCAAAGAAAGCAGGTGCTGACAGGTGTGAATATCACCAAACTATCAGTTTAATAAGCCATTGCTGCAAAATTCTGACAGGAAGCACTTACAGGAGAATGAAAAAACTGTCAGTATCTGCCCTTGGCAAAGAAAAGTTTGGGTTCCAGAGATATGTACAAACACACGAGATAATACTCACACTATGACTATCTCAGGAGATAGGCTTAGAGAAAGTTTTTAACAATACTGATTGGAATGGACTCTTCAGAATCATGAAGGTAACAGGGACAAACTACAGGTAGCAAACGGATATTTCCAGCTTGTGCAGAAACCAGACTGCACTTACAAGAACCAAGTTGCATGAAAGGGGTGCAATGATTGAGAAGGGAGTGAGATGGGGTTTTAAGCTATCTCTTAAGCAATGGTTGGGAAGGGAGTGAAATAGGGTTGTAGGTTATTTATGATATTGTTCAATCTGTACATTAAGCAAGCAGTAAAAAGAAGGGAGTGAAATAGGGTTGTAGGCTATTTATGATATTGTTCAATCTGTACATTAAGCAAGCAGTAAAGGAAATGAAGAAGATCTGTACAAGGATTTAACATTCAGGAAGAAGAAACAAAAACTCTGAGATTTCCGGATGACAATCTGATACTGTCTTAGACAGCTAAGGCCCTTGAAGAGCAGTTGAATGGTACGAATAATGCCTTGAAAAGAGAATGTAAGATGAACATCAACAAGAGTAAAAGAAAGATAATCGAATGTAGTCAAATTAAATCAGGTGATGTCATGAGGATTAGATTACGAAATGAGATGCTAAAATTAACAGATGAGGTTTGGTTTTTGAACAGCAAAATAAGTGATGATGGCTGAAGTGTAGAGGATGTAAAATGCAGACTGGCTACAACAAAAAAAGCATTTTTGAAAAAAGAAAAATTTATTGTCTACAAATATAAGTTAAAGTGTCAGGAAGTGTTTTTCTGAAGATATTTGTTTGGAGTGTAGTGTTGTATAGCCAATGGCCTTGCTGCAGTGGTTACATCAGTTTCCATCAGATATACTGAAGTTAAGTGCTGTCGGGCTGGGCTAGCACTTGGATGGGTGACTATCCGGTCTGCAGAGCCCTGTTGGCAAGTGGGGTGCACTCAACCCTTGTGAGACAAACTGAGGAGCTACTTGAGTGAGAAGTAGCAGCTCCGGTCTCTTAAACTGATAAACTGACATACGGTCGGAAAAGCGGTGTGCTGACCACATGCCCCCACATATCTGCATCCAGTGACTTCTGTGGGTTGAAGATGACACAGCGGCTGCTCGGTACCATTGGGGCTTCCAAGGCCTGTTCAGATGGAGTTTAGTGGTAGTAGTAGTAGTAGTAGTAGTAGTAAGTAGTAGTTGTAGTAGTAGTAGTTAGTAGTGTTGTATGGATGTGAAACATGGAGATAAGCATATCAGACAAAAAGAGAATAGAAGCTTTTAAAATGTGGTGACACAGAAGAGTGCTGAATATTACATGAACATATTGTGTAACTAATGAGGAGGCACTGAACTTAACTGGAGATGGTACAACTTCACTAAAAGAAGGGCTCAATTGGCAGCACACATTCTGAGACAACAAGGAATTGTCAGTATGGAATTGGAGGCATGTGTAATGGTAAAAATTGTAGAGGAAGGCCAAGGGATGAATACAGTGAGCCTATTCAAATGGATGTAGGTTGCAGTACTTTACCGGAAATGAAGATGCTTTAACAGGTTAGGCTAGCATGGAGAGCTGCATGAAACCAGTCTTCAGACTGAAGAAGATTATGACAACAGAAATAAGAATAACATTACAGAGTACACTGAGGTAGTGATATACTGAATATGTGTGTGTACCATTTCTTTACACAGAACAGTGAAACACCATAAAGACATGGTCAGATGTCAATGTAACTTTGTACATGTACACACCATGAGCATGCATACAAATGATCAGGGCTGCATTCACAAGTAAAAGGACCACCAAAGTGCATTAATGTTCTTCATGTTTGTTGTTGTTACCTGGTCTGATACGGTATGTAGGGGGTCTGATTAGTACAGTTGCTGAGTGATTACTGTGGGGCAGGGGGTCATTCCATGCCAATTCAATGCAGTAAAGCAACATTTTCAACCTGACCATCTCAGATTTCTTTCAAATTTGGTAAATTTGATGACAGATAAGAGATGGAAAAATACCAATTTCCAGATGTATGTTACAACTGTGAAGAAAGTTACAGGTCTGGAAAGTTTGGAATTACTGCAAAATTTACATGTGTCTCTCACAACACAAATGTCTTTCATTCAGGTTCTAATTCGGTTACAGAAATGAAAATGGTACCATTGGAAAGCTAAAAAATAGAGCTTTACATTGATATGCTACATGGCAAGTTCCTGTGAATTTTCATACTAAAAGTCATAGACCTTGACCTTTGACCTTGAATATCTCAAAACACCCTATCTTCAATTTTTCTGAAAAAAATATAGTTTTAGTGGCTCCAGTATGTTACTATAAATATGGTAAATATCAAGATGGCACACCAAAGGCATCATGCACAAAAAATTATTTTGTCAGCATCAATACACTACCGAAATGAAGAAGGTAACACACATATATAAAACACAAATTATGATAAAGTACAATCCATAAGTAATATTGTACCAAAATATGGTTTACATTATTATAGTGGTATTATGAATTATTTACATTACAGTACATTATTTACATTACAGCTGTAATGAAAAGACAATTAAAAGTTATTAGATGTCTCCTCACAATTCTCCAACTAAATTGTTAATGTTCGCCAGATCTGATGCAGGGAGATTGTATGTCCTTCCAGTTGGTGTCACTGGTTCCACTCTTGTGATAATGTCACATTTTCTGGTGACACAAGTGTCTGGTTTGGCAGGAAACACAAATGATGGAGATGGTACATGTGGATGCAAGATGTTGACCTCTACTTTATTTTATCTGTTTCTTCACATGTTTGTAAGACATATGCAACCTACCAATGACTGTCCTACATACAGGCAACAAATCCATGTACATTTGTTAACAGCATTTCATTCACCATAGCAATCACTGACTCATCTCTACTCACTAAAGAAGCAGAATATGTCTTTGTCTTTACTAAACCTTTGTTAACAGGTATTGCACAATGAAGCTTACAGGTACCTGGAATCGTCCTTGTATTTTTGAAACATTGTTTCAGCTTGGCCATATCTTCATCATGATGGGAAACTGATGTATAATAGAAGACACATGAAGGAATATATTTATTTGCACCATTCAAACAACTGTCGTGATGTCAAAATATGATTTTTGTAAGGTCGCTTGAGGCTGGCAAGTCTTGCTAATCTCTTTACAGTCCCTGCTACCCCATCACAAGGTCCTTTACCATGCTCTGTAGCAAAAAAATGCCATTCTGCTGTAACATCAAAATCTCCTTGACGGTAGAACAGATTCATAAAGTTCTTGCTGTTTTTGTGTTGGGCAGCACATCCATCCAAAACGTAATAAATGTGCTTTGGATTTGAAAACTTACATTTTAGAAATTGATGAAATTTGTCTGGAAAGAATAACCATGTGTGTGTTTATCATCATGTATCATGCTAAAGGCAGTCAGATATTTCCACATATGGTACATGTTGTATTTCATTAGTGCTTGAGTCTCTGTAGTAAGCTACAAATGGGTGAATTGTAGCCTGTGAATTATTCCAGTGGAATTCTTGTACCTCAACCTGAATGGTGAAGGAGTAATTTTCTGCAAAGTCACAAAGAACAAGAAATGTATTTACTTTGAGACCTTCTTTAGTGATTTTATAGAAATTTGATTGCTGCTGGGAGATAAATGAGTGTAGTAGGAGCTGCTGTAATCTCGATGCAAACACCTCAATGAAATCATCTGTTGACTTTGTTATAGCCTCTAGAACTGCCTTGCCCATAGTTAACCAATACTTATATGCAATTTTGCCAATGCAGTTCTTACCAAACAGACCATACGGATAATCAGTTAGTCTTGTCATGCCTGGACAATAGGGATATGAACCTAAGAAACATCCTGGTAGTGCAGGATTACATGTAATAAATGCTACAAAGTGCTTGTATGATGGTAATGTGTATTCTTCACTCTTTGTTAATGCTCTAAGTTCATAACTTCAATCATTAACATGAAATTCTGGTGCAAGACGCACACACACACAAACAGCATGGGTTCCACTGGCATTGGCAAGAACACAGTGCTTTGGCCACAGCTCACAAAATTTGGAGAATCCAATATTTATATCTAGGTATTTATCTTTGAAATATGCATACAGTTCCTTAAGGTTGTGCAACACTAGCTGCTTTTGTTTATGTACTGTAATTCCATTTTCCTTCACAGACACAGAGTTTTTTCTTCCTGGCATGATATGGCTCACGTCACGATCACAGTAAAAATCACGCACACACTGAACAGTTTTCTCACATAATGTCTTATCTGCGACTAACTGTTTTGCTCTCCGTACCAAGTAATCTGAAGCAGAAAATTCTTTCATAGTTTTCCTTATACTCCAGATCTTTGGAAGTACAGTTACAATTTGTGTTTTGTCACAAATACGGTCTGAATTGTGAAACTTATCTTTCAGCTGGGTGGTAACTTCACTTTCTCCATTTTCTCTCTCTTCTTTTTCCAGTTGTGCCACATAAGTATGTTCCAACACAGAGGCTATTTTTTCAGTTTTTGCTTTGGGTACTTTTTTTCACTCTGAAGCCTCTTTTTATTCACAGGGGATTCACCTAAATAGTGAAGGCTACTATTTAAAGCATCGAGTGCCAGATCTGATGCTACTTCATCTTCACTTAAATATTCTCTGGAAGTATCTGGCCCAACTGAGGCAATATCTGTAGTTATTGCTGGGTTTTGCCATTTTTTTCTACATTTACTGCAAATTTTTCCACCTAACAATACATTAGGATATTTGTTTATCATCCACTAACATTCCTTAAATTCTTCTGACATTCCTTAAATTCTTTTGCACCCTTGCATGACCTTTTTCCCTAAAGAGATTGCAACAATACAATTTTGACCTGAAATTCATTTTTTCCTAAATATTACTTTACGACACATTTACACTGCACTTTGTTAAACAAGCCACAGCCATAAAACATACGAAACAAAATTTGCATAATATAAAGAGATCAGTGGACTAATTGTGACTAGTTGAAATAAGAGTCTCTCTGATTGGCTGTTCACTAAAACAGGCTAATGTTGATTGGTTGAAATAAAAGTGTCTCTCATTGGCTGTTCACAGCTAGAAATATTAAAGAACTGATCTGAATAAAAGTAACAGCTATTGGCTGGTGTTATAGGAAAAAACTGGATACGTAGCTGCTTACTGCATGTTGGTGGTGTACTTAAGTTGACAAAATAATTTTTGTTCATGATGCCTTTGGTGTGCCATCTTGATATTTACCATATTTATAGTAACATAAAGGAGCAATTACACATATTTAAAAAAATGAAGATTTTTTTTTGAGATATTCAAGGTCAAAGGTCAAGGTCAGTGACCTTTAGTATGAAAACTCTTAGAAACCTGTCATGTGGCATACCAATGTAAAGGTCTTTTATTAGCTTTCCAATAGTACCATTTTCATTGCTGTACCTGAATTAGAATCAGAGTTACAATCATTTATGTTGTGACATATGCATGTAAATTTAGCACAAATACCAAACTTCCCAGACCTGTAACTTTTTCACAGTTGTAATACACATCTGCAAATTGGTATTTTTCTATCTGTTATCTGGGTCATTGAACGCAACAAAAGAAATCCGGGAGCGTCAGGTTGAGAGATGTGTTGAATTGACATGGAATGACCCTGGGAAGGACACGGACATGCTGCATACTTAAGTGAGACAGCATTTTCAGCACCTGACAGAGTTTGAAAGGGGCTCATTGTGGCTGGTGGTCAAATTATGCAGTATCCAGATTTGTGGGGCAATCAGATGTCACAGTGATCTGATGTTTGACTCCATGAGAATGCGAGGGGAGGCAAAAAGGTCCCTGTTAACCACACTGATCATGGCAGTGTTCTGCACTATTCTGGTGCTTTACCCACACCTTCTGCCATGACCTACATTGCAAAACTGAAGGGGTTGATCAATTTCTGGCACAGGACTGATCACTAAATGAGACACGACCAACAGAGTTGGCTACATTGGAAGAGCAGAAGATTGCAGAGACAGGGATAGTGGTTGCTCCAGCAGCATTGGTGGGGTGAGGACTCATCCACTGATGTGTGGGGAAAGGAGGGTGCTGATTCAAATCCCATGGCCTCACCTTTGGTAGTTGTCGGAGCCATTCCTATTCGCGCCCTGTTGTGCAGATAGGATGCCAGAAGTGTTATGGGGATGGCAACAAGTGAGCATGCTGCTGCAATTGGGAGTCTTCAATTAGAACAATGCCATGACTGACCTTGTTGTCTGGCTGGCTTGGAGACAGTGGCTTAGAATGTCCAACAGGTTGTGGACGCAAGTGACTGGAATGACAGGTCAGCTGCTACCAACAGACATCCATCACAAACAAATAATGAACTTTGTGGCCCACCACAATGCCAGGCAGCACCCCTTGATGCCAGCAGAAAGATCAGGCCCAAATGGCAACCCCATGAGGAAAACATGGGAGGCTGCAATGTTCTGTGGAATGCAGCTCAGTGTGCAACAGATCCAAAAGACCCTGTGGCTCATGCTAATGCAAATGTTCCACTGGACTGCATCTGTTAACTGGCGTCACCAAGTATGTGCAAGAATAAAGGACAGAGTATTGTTGCAGGACAAGGCAGGCATAGACTTCTTTGGTTTTGAACATTCGCATGATTGCTCCACCTCACAGTTAGAAGCTGACTGAAATGGGATGGTGGATATTGGATAGTACTGCATATCTAAAAATCAGCAAACTCTCATGCCACAAGTCATCAGCTGTTATTAAGATGTGGCTCCAGGGAGATCCCTCAATAGCAAAAATGACCTGAAACACACAAATAGTAGCTGTTAACATTGTGGAGGACAGTTTGACAATTTCACAATGCGTTGAGCACAAACAAGCACATGCTTCCCGAAAGGACCCATGGCCAAGAGGAAAACTGACATTGTGATGCAGGCTGGTTTTGTGCACAGGCTGTGCAAACCCACACAAGATGTTCAATATCACATCCTCCGTGACAAGCATGAGAACTCTTGGAAAACACTGAGCTGATCTTGCAGCAGAAAAAACATATGCCATGCTGAATGTGTTCCTGTGTTTCTGAAAGGACATGCTTAGACCCTTCTGTCTGGACTGCTGAAATGGTTTTCCAGAAAAGCATGTCAGTGGACATGGCGGCAGTGATCTCCTGCGGCATCAAAGTAAAATCCAGGAATGTCCACTGCAAGGTATTCTCCAATGTGAAAACTAGAGCCTCCTGTTGACCAAACTTTGGGTCAGGCACCACTGACAACCATGATTGTCAATCTGCATGAGCATGCTAAGCAATGGACCAGTAACAAATGTCATAGCATCAAAGAGGATCCACCTCTGCCATCAGTGGGCAGTCCAATCTGCTAGCTTAGAGTGATGGCCAAATATAGAAACCAGAGACCAGTGATCAGTAATAAGTAGGAACTTCGTTCCACACACACACACACACACACACACACACACACACAAATAGCCAGCGCCATATTGCCCCTTTGCATTACTTATGTTGCATCATGAAAAGTGATTAAGTTATGGGCTGCTTGATCCCACCTGATTTCCAATGTGTCAGAATCACACTAAGCCATACTGGCAGCCAAGGTTAACCATTTATCCATTGTAAAAGAGGCCAAACAGGAAGCAGAGCACAAATGTTGATTGAAGGACTGAACAGCACAGTGATAATCCACAGACCACTCACATTTGATGCCCTTGGTGGTCTGTGGATTATCATTGTGCTGTTCAGTCCTTCAATCAGCATCTGTGCTCTGCTTCCTGTTTGGCCTCTTTTACAATGGATAAATGGTTAACCCTGGCTGCCAGTATGGCTTAGTGTGCTTAAGAGGTTGCAGATGTGCCTGATATAAAGAATGAATTTAACATAATAAGAAATATTCCCCAAAAAAGGACTGGAGCTCATTCATGTTCTTGGACACAGGCAGGCTGATGATGGCTTGGACATCCTCATCCATAGGGAGAGGCCACCTTTGCCAAACATTTGACACAAAAAATTCACTTTTGGGGAAAAAGAAAATAAATCTTTCCAACCTGCAATGAACACCATTCTTCAGGAGGTGCTGGAAAATCACCTGCAGATTACATAAATGCTTCTCTCGTTCAGAGCCTATGACCCAGATGTCATCAAGGTATTTTATGCCACAGGGAATGTCCTGAATCAGTTGCTCTGAATATCTTTGATAAATTCCTGGCACATACGAAATTCCAAAAGGCAAGTGACTGAACTGTTGAAACTCAAAGGGGATGTCAAGCATCAAGAAACTCCAAGAAGTAGCATCCACTGGCAACTGCAAGTATACATTGCACAAATTGGTGTATAAAAACTACTGGCTGCCTGACAACTTCAAAAACACCTCCTCTTCATGTGGAATGGGAGAAGAGCCTGAAACTCACTGCACTCTGACCACATGTTTAAAATATCCAAAAAGGTGTGTGGCACCATCTGGCTCCTGAGTCACCAACAAAGAGGTGGCCCACTAACTCAACAAAATAGGAGAAATGAGCCACGGTCCTGCCAATGCTGCAAAACAACCTTGACCTCAATGCACCTTGCAAAGTAAACAGGACAGGGACAATAAAATTTAGGTGTTTCTGATGGCTGAAGAGAGGCTTGTGCCTTGAAACTTTCTGTCTGACTAAAAGTATTCTCAAACAGCTGGTTGTATGATCATAGTAAGGAGTTTAAATCTTGAAAGGACACTGATTGGGGCTCTAAAACTTCATCAAAGAACTGAAAGCCAAAAACGGTAAAGGCACCTAACCAAAAGATATTGTCACAGAAACCATGGTATAATAGTTATGAGACTAGACTGTTGCATGGAAGGTCATGAGTTCAAAACTCACCTGAACTGTAAAATTTATTTCTATATTCGGTTTGAGTACATTCTAGAAGTATCCACAAATGTCAAGAATGATTGTACTAGAATGTTCTGTAGCCGAATATATACCGTATGTGTTCTGGCTGGAGGCAGTTAGCTCCACACTCTTGTATGTGCAAGTGCTGAATAAACCTTCATTAAGAGAAGTTAGTGTTCATCATTCATCTAATTACACCTTCTTCTACGTGACATTATTCTGGTGGAGGTGCCAGGTATTGGAACTTGTGATAGTGCGCATTATCGACATCACAGTAGCTCCCATCAGGCCACAACAGAGACACCGTTTACACGGCGAGATACCCAAGTTCGAGCCATATTCAACAGATCGCAATCTATCGGAGACAGAAGCAGATGTTACAATGACAGCAACTTTGTGCCACCACATGAGACATCCTTCCGGGTTCTCTGGTGATGATGGCCAAGATCCTAACAAGTGGCTGAAGATATATGAGCGTATAGCCAAATTTAACAAATGGGATGACACTGTGTTTGGCTAACGAATTTTTCTGCTTGGACGGGACTGCCAAGCCATGGTATGAGAACAATGAGGGGAAGTTCACAAGCTGGGAAGTATTCCAGGTGGAACTGCACAAGTATTTCAGTGACACACAACGACAGAAGTGCAAGGCTGGAGATAAATTAAAGTGCAGGGCACAAAATTACAGCATCTTACATTCAAGACATCTTGGAGCTGTGTAAAATAGTGAATCCTAGAATGAAGGAGGAAGATAAGGTTGCACATCTCATGAAGGGTATTGCTGAGGACATGTATCAATCCCTACTCCTGAAGGAGGTTTCTACAGCAGACGACTTCATAAAATGGTGCCAGTATATTGAGACAATGCATCAAAAAAGAATTACATGCAAGAAGTTTGAACGGCTTCCAAATGTCATATCAATGTCTGTGATGGAGGAAGAAACTGATTTCACAAGTGTTCTTCATCAGATAGTGAGAGAGGAAGTTCAAAAGGCACTAGAATTGCACAGCGAGCAAAAAACCGAGACACTTCAAGAGATCATAAGGCAGGAAGTGGAACAGATATTGAACCCAATCTCTCATCCTTTATCACCCTTTAAAACAGTGAAAAAGTTGAGACCCAGGTGAAGTTACATTCCCACAATACCGCATGAGGAACCTGTTTGGGAACCAAGGAACACTGACATCTGGAGGACCCAGGATAACCAACCCATATGTTTCCACTGAGGACATGTGGTGTGCCATTGTTAAGAAAGGTGGCGGATATTTGATGATGCCCGTGCCAGAAGACAGCAGACCGATCTTCGCCAACGTCAACTACGGGACGACGAAGATGAACAACAAGATGTGGGTGCAGAACGACGTAGGTCACCATCGCTGCAAGCTAGCAGCTGGAGAGGACACTCCCCAACATGCTGACCAAGGTCTCCATTGCCGTTTAGAAGCTCCAGCCGATCACCTACCCGCCACAACCTGGAAAACAAATGGGTGCAACCTTCCTTGGAGGTGAGGCTGCCAAAGAGAAAAAGCCTCTGCCGCCAATCACTACAAGTATTATAGGAAACTACATTGATATCCTCATGGATGGCCCACCAGCACAAGCTCTTGTGGACTCTGGAGCATCATATTCAGTCATTTCAGAGAAGTACCATCGCCAGTTGCAGAAAACCATATTCGTCGACAACAAAACATCTCTGCTGAAGGTGGCTAATGGGGAATATGTAAAACCTACAGCAAGATGTGTCATTCGTGTGGGTATAAGTGGCCATCTCAGCCCTTGGAAGTCATTGTCCTACAAGAGTGTAGTCATGATGTCATTCTCGGATGAGACTTTCTGAAAGCTTCTCAGGCAATTATAGATTGTGGTCACTTGAAGATTATGTTAGACGAGATGAGATACTGTGTACAGGAAATTGCATATCCGAGAGTGTGGAGACTATGTGTGCTGGATGAAGTGATCATTCCTGCAGTCAGTTCTAGAAAGGTAACTGTCGTGTCATGCCATGCATTAACCCATGGATCTTGTAGTGGAATGTAAGAGAAGCATACCACTGAAGAATAACTTGGTCATACCAGCCTCTGTCATCTCGTTTAAGAATGGATTCGGTGAATTGTGGATAGTTAACTGTTGCTGAGAACTGCAGATCCTTCCAAGACACATGTGCATAGCAAAGACTGAGCCATTAACTGCAGAACAGCTGAGCTTTATAGAAAGCTCCCATGCCAAGTCTGTGGGTGAAATTAGAGCTACCACTATGAGACAAGATCTTCTAGCTCAACTATCACCAGATCTCACTATGGAGCCATAGAGCATATCATGTGTCAGCAATGGAACATTGAATAATTCGTGATGAGGTATAGAAAATGATGAAGAATGACTTCATTCAGCCTTCACAGAGTCCATGGTTGTCACCAGTGGTTTTTGTCAGGAAGAAGGATGGCAGTTGGCACTTTTGTGTTGATTACAGAAAGCTTAATAAGACAACTAAAAAGGACGTTTACCCTCTTCCAATTGACAATACACTAGATTGTCTGAAGGGGGCTAAGTTTTTCTCAACCATGGACATTTACTCAGATTACTGGCAAATTGAAGCAGATGAGGCTGATCATGAGAAAACTGCGTTCATCACCCCTGAGGGCCAGTATAAGTTTAAGGTATTGCCTTTTGGTTTGTGTAATGCACCAGCAACTTTTGAATGGATGACAGATAATCTTCTAACTCACCTGAAGTGGACGAAGTGTCTTTGTTATTTATATGACATTATAGTGTTCTCAGAGACATTTGATGAATACATAAAAATACTGAGGGCCATTCTTAAGTGTCTCCAACATGGTGGACTGAAACTTAATCCAAGAAAGTGTCTCTTTGGAGCAAAAGAAATCAAAATAATTGGACACCTTGTGTCAAATGAAGCTGTGTGGCCAGACCCAGAAAAGGTAAGATCTATAATGGAATTACCTATTCCTAAAAGTATTAGAGATGTGGGAAGCATCCTCAGATTATGTTCTTATTACCGTCATTTTATCAAAGATTTTGTATCAAAGCCAGGCCACTCCAAGAGTTGTTACAGCCGATGCTAAATTTATCTGGGGTGGTACTCAACAAGATTCTTTCGATATGCTGTGAAAAGCTCTGATGACTGACCCTGTACTTGTTCTGTATGATGAGAAAGCACCTACAGAACCACACACAGATGCCAGTGGGTATGGAATCAGTGCTGTTCTGGTGCAAACTTTGGATGAAGAAGAGAAGGTTATAGCCTATGCTTTTAGGACACTTACAAAAGCTGAGAGAAACTACTCAACTACAGAAAGAGAATGTCTTGCTGTGATCTGGGCCACGTGCAAATTTTGACAGTATCTCTGTGGAAGGCCATTCACAGTGATTACAGACCATCATTCAGTTTGTTGGTTGACAGGTCTTAAGGATCCAACAGGACAACTCGCCAGGTGGGCACTATGCCCTCAAGAGTATGACATTACCATAGTGTACAAAAGTGGAAGAAAATACCAAGATGCCAACTGTCTCTCAAAAACCCTGTGCAAGACCATTAAGACTTTGATGAAGATAGTGACTGTCTCCCTGCACTCCATGATCTCTTTGCTTAGCAGAAGAAGGACACCAAGATATCTCAAATTATGCTTGCCTTAAATTGGTCAGAAGATGTGAAAGGACTATTTAAGGCAGTTAATGGATTACTTTGCAAGAAAAACTTTGATCCGTTTGCAAGGGGGTGGCTACCAGTGATTCCTAAACACATGTGCTTAGATGTTCTACAGAAATTAGATGACACACCTGAGGCCAGACATTTAGGATTTATTAAGACTCATGATAGGGTCCGTAAGAGATTTTTCTGGCCAGGTTTATTTAGGAGTGTCCGTCACTATGCGTCGCACTGTCGACAGTGCCAGAGGAGAAAGGCAGTTCCTCAGAAACCAACTGGCTGACTCATACAAATTCCACCAGCCGAAACACCTTTCCAGCATGTTGGGATTGACCTCCTTGGATGATTTGCAACATCTGCTGGTGAAAATAGATGGATTATTGTTTGCACTGATTATCTGATGCACTACACCATTACAAAAGCCGTGAAAACAGCCGAAGCATTCAAGGTAGCCAAATTCATCATGGAAGACATTGTATTAAAACACGGTGCCCCAAGGTTGTTAATTATGGATTGAGGGAAAGTTTTTAAATCGAATCTTGTGACAGAGATAAACTGTCGCTGCAACATTACTCATCAAATGATGACTGCCTACCATCAGCAAACTAATGTGCTTACTGAACACCTTAATAAGACTTTGGCCAATAGGCTATCAATGTTTGTCATTGTTGAGCGGGGCAACTGGGATGAGGTGCTACCTTTCATGGCATTTGCCTACAACACCGCTAAACAAGACACCACAGGATTTACGCCATTTTTCATGGTGCATGGGCGTGAGGCATCTACAATGATCGACACTGTGTTTCTGTTACATCCTGATAACATGGATGACGACTACATTGGCCAGGCGTTAACCAGAGCTGAGGAAGCTCGGCAGCTAGCTCGAGTCCGCACACTTCAGGCTCAAGAATACGACTGCCGAAGGTATGATCCGAGCCACAACCCTGTTGTCTACTAGCCTGGTGACCACGTCTGGATCGTCACTCTAGTTCGGAAGGTTGGTCTCTCTGAGAAGATCCTCAGGCGCTACTTTGGACCTTATAAGGTTGTAAGACAGTTGTCAGATGTTACTTATGAAGTTGAAGATATCAACCCCGACACAACACGACGAAAGATCACAGACACAGTCCACATCCTTTGAATGAACTCCTATAAGGATCTTGCAACCCAGGTGAATTCAAAGCTCCAGCAACAAGCAACAAGTGGACAGGTGACAAAGAGCATAGCGGCAAAGAAAGTTCTAGGAAGATCAACGCCAGGGTGAACATGAGTCATTGGGAGTCAGAGTATGCAGGACCGATGACTCATTCCTGGACTAAGAGGGTGTAACACCAACATGCTGTTCTCTTAAGAAGGGAGCACTGTCACAGAAACTGTGGTGTAGTGGTTATGAGACTAGACTGTTGCATGAAGGGTAATGAGTTAAAAACTCACCAAAACTGTAAAATTTTAATTTCTATATTTGGTTCGAGTACATTCTAGAAGTATCCACAAATGTCAAGAATGATTGTACTGGAGTGTTCTGTAACTGTATATATACCATATGTGTTCTGGCTGGAGGCAGTTCGCTCCTCACTCTTGTATGTGCAAGTGCTGAATAAACCTTCTTTAAGTGAAGTTAGTGTTTGTCATTCATCTAATTACACCTTCTTCTGCGTGACAATATTTTGCGATGACAGTGAATTAACCACTAACAACATAAGTTGACATTCCACATTCTTATATAGTGTTGAGGTGGAGAAACAGCCCCACAAAAGAATGCACCATTTACTACAAGACACTATTTGATGCAGTGGCAGTTGCCACACGGGGCACCCCAACAGCCTGTACATGTCAAAGTTAATTAGGCTGACCATTGCTCCCACATCTACCTGAAACTCAATCAGTCACCCCACCTTGGTCAACTTTAGCAGAATAAGTTGGGGCAATGCTTGTGTGGCACTGGAGACAGCCTCTGAATCCAGGAAAAACACTAAGACCCCAAATGATCGTCACACAGATTGTTAAGTGTCACAAACTGTTGTCAAAAGGCCCACTATGTGGCATACCATACACATTGTATTTATGAGGGTTGGAAGTTAAATAGTGGCAACTATTTATTCACAACTGATACAAAAGAGTTACATGTTTGCACCTGTTACTGTCCTTCAAAGTAGTCACCAGCATTGTGTAGAACCTGTTGCCAGTGATGTGGAAGGCGAAGTGTACCATTAGCAGAGCCTGTTCGGTTGATGGTACGAATGGAGCAATCTACTGACTGTTGAATCACTGGAACAGTTTGGAAGCAAATGCCATGAAGGGATTCCTTCATCTTCAGAATCAAATCAAAACCACGACTTAAGTCTGGGGAGTATGGTGGATGGTACCATACTTCCCAGTCCCATCGACCAAACAGAGCAGTCACAGCTTGCACTGTATGCTCCCGTGCATTGTCATGCAAAATGATGGGTGGGTTGCACAGAAAGTGTCGCCACTTCTTTTGCAAAGGCAGTTGCAGGTGATGCTCCAAAAATGAACAGTAATACTGTGCATTGACTGTCTGCCATGGAGGAACGTAATGAGTTAGGACAACACCATCACAGTCGTACATGTGAATCACCATAACTTTAGACCACTCCATTTGCACCATCAACAGAACAGGCTCTGCTAACGGTATACTACGCCTTCCACATCATTGGCAATGGGTTCTACACAATGCTGGTGACTACTTTGAAGGACAGTAACAGGTACAAACATGTAACTCTTTTGTATCGGTTGTGGATAAATAGTTGACACTATTTAAGTTCCAACCCTCGTACATTGTGACCATACTGTCAATCTGAGCCAAATGACAATTGTGGCAGCACTACTGGCTTACCCATTGAGCAGAAACAGGTGTGGAAGGAGAGCAACACCAAGAACCCCAAAAATGTAGCGAGCAGGAAGTGTGATACTTCAACTGAATCATACCTACTGAGCCCAACATGAATCAAGATAGGCAGTGTCATGACTGCACTGTACTCAAATCGTGAACAGCATCAACACATGGTAGCCAAGTGGAAGGCAAGGCTGCTTGTCTCACTCCATGGGGCACTGGGGAATGTTTGTCACACATATCTACCGCATACCATTTGTCAGATAGTAAGCCCAGATTTAACATCCCATCAACATCAAGGTCATTAGAGATAGAGAACAAGCTGAGATTGTATCAGGGATGGGAAAGGAAATTTGCCGTGTCATTTCACAGGAACCATCCCAACATTTGGCTGGAGTGATTTAGTAAAATCGCAGAAAACCTAATAAGGATTGCTGGACGCATGTTTGAACTGCCATCCTCCCAGTGCGAGTCCAGTGCGCTAACCACATTGTCACCTCACTCAGTCCACTGCCTTCAGTTCATATAATCCACAATCTTAGTAAGTTCAGCTAAAGAAGGATGGGACCAAGCCAAAGCCCTAATTTGAACCTATGGATTGAGCATTAAATGGATGATAAAGTACTTAATTAATGAGTCTATATACAAGGTAGCACACTGAGGACACTCAAAATGACACATGTGCAAGACACTATACAGATTAGTGATCCATGCCACACATGACTGTCTGGATGACTGTGGTGCTGGTTGAACTGTAACCATGCTGCCACCACATGCATCTGATGAACTAAATACTGCATGAGCAACTGACAAAGTTCCTGAAAGCTAAGGCTGTCAAGCCAAGTAGAGGGCCTCAAATTCTGCAAGAATTCATACAATACCACACTGCTCGACAATAACAAGGCAGCCTCTGCCGCTATATCGATGGCCTTACCAGGCAGTGCAACAAAAACCAATGCAGGTAGTTCTTCCACTTTTTTGTAGACTCATCGAAACCAGCAAACAGCAGTGGGGGAAGAAGGCTTTTCCGCATGAGTCTGGTTTGACACAAGTGTGGCATGTGGACAGATCAGTTCCACACTCGGTTTGAGCAGCCCCTGCAACCGATTCTGCTGCAGTTATTGTTGTTTCTGGAGCTGCAACTGATCATGCCAGCATTACAGAAATGCCGGGTCCATGGTGGCTACAAATTAATACAAAGGGTGGTAGGAAAATTTTGCAATACAACACAACAGTAAGTGGCATGAAACTGACTGTTGCTGTGTTCTGAGAATATTTCATACTGTGTTCTGAGAATATTTCATACTTTTGCGGTAAAACTTTGTGCGTTGTTTAAACATATACCAGTGTTTTGGAGAAATGACTCTTGCACTTGGTGATGTGTGTCCACATTGTACAACTATATTCAGGTGCTACAGAGAATTCCAAAGAGGAAATTTCACTCTGGAGGATCCTGAGAGGGTGGAAAGGCCGGGATCATCAGTTACGGAGGAAAACATTGATGCTATGAGGAAAATGCTAGATCTATAACCAAATAGACAATGCCTTAGAGCTAAATGCACCAGGAATTCTTTAGATTCTGCATGATCATTTGCAAGTAATTAAACTTTGTTGTCTCTGGGTGTCTATAGACTGACGGAAGAGCAGATGACATGATGTTTGACTTGGTGCTGGGAGACATAACAGAAGTTTTCTAAGGGACAATCTCAATATGTGGATAAAATTGTGGCAGGTAATGAGACTTAGCTGTACTACTATGACATGCCAACTAAGACTCAACACAAAGTTAGGGACTTTGACGATGACAACACACCTGCAGCTGCCAGAAAATCCTAATAAGTAAAGAAGAAAATGATGCTGGTTTCTTTTCTTTCTTTCTTTCTTTCTTTTTTTCCACTCAAATGAAATGGAACTGTGAAGTGTGTTGTTTTGGAAACACATAAGACAGTCACAACTAAGTGGTACACTGAACAGTGCCTGTCCAAAGTCATCCAATCTTTGAAGAAACTGTGACAGAAGTTGATAATGGACACTTGGTTCCTCCATCACGACAATGCTCCAGCTCACCCGTGCCAAAGCATGCACAGAATATTTGCAGGGTACTGGACTGAAACTTCTTGAGCATCCTCCTTACAATCCATGCCTTGCTCCTTGTGACTTTGCACTGTTCCCGCATGCGAAAATGAAGCTGAATGGGGTGCAGTTTTCAAGTGATGAGGACCTCCTGACGGCTTGGGGGCAAAGAGTGTGCCTTACTTCATACAGAAAACTGCTTTACGAATTGATTTCAGAGGATGGAGAGGTGCATTCAATGTGGCAGAAATTACTTCAAAAAATTAAATAAATAAAGCTGTATTACAAAACTTCCCTAGCACCCTTTGTACTAAGAGAAAAAAATAAAACACCACACACGTTAGAGTATGCTATGTCACCAATTTTGCACATGCACAGGCATGACACCATTTGGAAAACATCGCTATTGGCACAAATGGAACAACCCATGCCAATGGTGACTTGTCAACAAATTCAGGGAGCAGGAGCCAAGAAGAGGTAATAAATTTTACATGTGAGTCAATCTAGGGGGGACCAGAAATCCGAACACTGCCTAGAGATGAGCACGGGGAAAACACAACATGACAAGTGTGAATGATTGAACAGCTTGGCATGTGGAATCAGGGAACGGCACAAGGAAGGTCCACATATGTTCATGTCAGCATAAGAACTGCTGGGCCAGACCTATTGCCACTGACAAGTATGCAACTGCATCAGTAGCTCTGCCCATACAATGATTCTCATGGACCCTCCATGACATCATTCTGCACTGTTTCACTGTGATATCCGTGCCAGCTCATACAAATCCATCTCAATATCTGCTAGCGAATACACAAAAACTAACATTGTTGTGGTGTTGCATTGTTGTATTATGAATGACATCTAAGGCTGACTGGGAAAGGAATGAACGAATATTTGCGACTGCAGATCACAGTGCTACAATAAACACTGTAGTGATGGCTAGTTATAAGAATGGAGTTAATGGACAGGTCGAAGACAAAAATAATCTGGATCTCTTTGATAATTGTGGTAGGCACTTCCTGAATTTATCAGGTGTGCATTCATCCAACCAAGATGCAATAGCGATATCATGCTTTGAAACTATTCAAGCACTTTGTTTTCTTTTCTCACTTGACACTATGCTAGAAGGCACTCAAAAAAGTAACACATACAGCCCTGAAAGCAAAAATTGGTGAACTGTAAGAAGTAGTGCATCCTATCAACCAGTTCCTTACAAGGGTAGTTCAAATTCTTCAGGATTTGACAGGAGATAACTATAAGACTGGGAAACCTAGTTGTGATGCAAGTCGACTGTGCAGTCACATGCATAGGTATGACTGCCTGACTGTGCTGGGATTCTGGGACAAAATTCTCACTTGCAGAGACAGAGTTCAGAAAGACTGCACTTTCTATGTGTTGGATCTCAAAGCTCTTATTCTGAATAGTTCCACGAAGAAAAAGAGAAGTTAGTAGCCAACTCATTTCAGGGACAAAGTCAAAGTTTGCCCCAGGTGCCAGCTACCATAGTCATGCCACTGCTTCATCAGGGTGTGTAATTCAATTGCTTATGAATGTATGTGGATACAATCTCTTATCTTTCTTCAATTTCAGAATGGACTTTCTGATATTTATTTCCATAGTACAAGTACATGCTGTGTATCATTATTGCAGCCATACAGATGTATGATTCAGATGTTTCATAACTAATAAAAATAAGGTAAATATTACTGGATGAGGGCTGAAAATATTACATCTTGCTTTCCTGTTCAAGCTGATGCTATCTTCTAGATCTTGCCATTCAGTGCTACACAATTTATACAAACATTTCATATAACAACAGGGCACTCTTATCAGTGATCAGAAAGGATAAAAGAACAGCATTTTATATTTTAGTTATTTAGCAAGATAAAATATGGATTATAAAGTTATACTACAAAAAAATAAATATTGAAAATAAATAAAATGAAGAATGAAAACATTACTCCCACCAATAACCAACAACCATTTTTAGCTCAAGCATGCACTTGGTAAGAAATCCAGCTACATAGAAATACCAGTAACAGAATAGGGGTTAGTGCAAAGTGTAGACACACCAGTTTCAGCAGAATATGACAGTTGCCTTGTATGCAGAATGACTATAGTGCTTCATAAAATACTATGATATTTTCATTCCAGCTGTTCCACTTCTCAGAAAATTATAGTAAATTCAGAGTAATGCAAAATGTATCTGAAATTAACAGAAACTAAACTATCATAATAACATTAAACATTCTGATAAATTACTCATTTTGTTCTCTGTTACATTTGCCTACAAACTCCTTAATGGTGCCTAGTTTTTGAAGCAGTCTTTTCATTTTTGAACCACTGCCTGTGCCTTTATAATTCTAGTGTAACAAAAAGTTTCAAACTGTTCTTAAAGCATACATTTAAAATCTCCATCCTTCACACAACTGACATCCATGCACTTTAAATATGGCATATGCTAGTGTGTCGAAGTCAATTGTGCCAAGGGCAGACAGTTCAAATGTATACTGGAGGACAAAAACAAAACTTTTGCATATTACACTGGAATTATTTTACAATCACATGACAAAGGTGCAGGCAATAGTTCAAAAATGAACGGATCACCCAAAACTGGTCATCAATAATGAATATGTATTTTCATTTTCAGTGAAATGTTAAACATACTGTTTGGTGGCAATAGGGTATATTACAGCAACAAAACTATCATAGTTAACGTGCTCATCATACACTGAAATGGTGTTGATACTGAAGCAGCTATTGTAGTCAATGGCTATCTGGGTGCATTATACTCAACGAAGCTCTTCATCCTTAGACTTGCAATATTTTTAATTTCATAGGTCACCTCTGGATTGTTGGAGGATAATGCAGAGTGTGGACATGTAGTTCAATCTGATATTTGAGGTAGCTTACAAAAAGTGAGATAAAGAGCAGAAGTATTCTTCAAATTAAGACTAAGCAGAAATATCAACTACGGTTATTTTCAGGTTGGTAACAAATTTATACAGTGTGTTTAAGATCAGATAATGCAGAATATTTTTTATTAAAAAGTTTATTAAAGTAGTCATGATGTTTAGGCTTGTTCAAATGGAAAGGTTGGAATAACCTGCTGTCATAAAATGCCTTGTTTAGGATGGCTAATTCCAGTGGAACTACGTCCCAAGTGTGTGAAGCTGTATAACGAACATGCTCCTTGATTTTAAAGAGTTGGTAATGGGCACCCAAATTCAAAGTTTGTGTCCCATCTTGAGGATGATCCACGTGAAGTACATGCCCAGACTACAACCATAGATGAAAACATCAAGAAAATGCACAATATGATATGGAATAATTGTCAGTTAAAGATTTATGACACATCTAGTTCCACAAGCACATAAAAAGAAAGCTAATGGTACTTTTCACACAAAGAATCAACTATGAAAAGCTTTGTGGAAGACAAACTTCTTTTCTTATGGGTCATTTTCAATATACAGATATTATTCAACCATTCAACAACCAAAACCATAAGCAATCCATCAACCAGATGGGCACTAATAACTGTGGTTATATTAGGAGAAGGTGATGTTATCTGCTAGAAAAGAGGTCAGTGTTTTCTGGGATTCAAAAGGCCTCTTACTGATTTTATTTAACAGGGTAATAGTATGCAAGTCTTCTGGATCTACAGGATGAGCAAATGAGTGAATAGAGGGGTAGACTCTAAAAATAAATAAGTAAATCAGTCTACTAGTAATGTTATTGCAGTTACAGATAGGTGTTCTGCAGACCTTCCACAATAACAACTCACAGATGGAGTTAACTCACTGGAGAAACATTGGACAATATGCACTGTCTTGACAGGGCAGTCTGTGGCAATCTGAATGCATTTATATTTTGAAGAAACACAGTCTTCCAGTACCCATTCTAAAACATTTATCCTTGCCATTTCACAATTTCAGTTTATTAAATTGTGTTCAAAATTAAAAATCTTTCAGAAAATGATCATCTTTGATCGAATATGACTTTGGAAGTAACTGTTTCCTATATATTATAAATTAAAGGTCAGATCTTCTCAAAACATATTTGGTTAAGATGAAGAACTTTGGATCAAAGTGAATGTAAAAATCGTGTATGGTATGTTAATGTCTTGTGTTAGATCCCACTTCCACTAATGACTCAGGGAGTTGGTGTATCTGATATCTTTGATGGTGATTCACTCATGAAATGAGGATGTTAATATATGCAGCTCCATTACAGAGCTTTAAACTTTAAATGTCTGTCAAATTAGAGAGATTTGTACTTATACAGAGCTGTAATGACCATCCCCAAATGGAACAGAAACATGGAATATAAGCAGGGGACAACACATACCCTTTGCCAAACACCATATTGTAACTTCTGAAGTACAAATATAAGACATGTTCTTTCAGCAGTCAATTATGATGACACAAATGCAACACTAAAGTGCAGAAGCACTCATTAATTACAGCCATTCACATGACATGGATACAAGCTCGACAAACAATTATAATAAAAAACAACAATGTGCCTACTTCAGTATGTATCAACAACGCCAATGAAAATGTGTCACAACATAAGTGTACAAAATAATAATTAGATGTAAATGAGAACTGTCCTAAATATTATGCTACTGTTACTTGCCCAGATAGCAATGCATGTTAGCATGTCAGTTCTGGTATTCAAGGAGGCACACTGGCCCCAGATCAAATCTGCCAGGCAGATTGACAACAAGGGTCACTGTGCTGGCAGGCCTGGAAGTGGTTTTTAGGCAGTTTCTCAGAGCCGACTACCTGAAAGCTGGGTTGGTACACATTTTCCGCCTCAATAACATAAACTGCAAACATTTCAGAAATGTTCTTCCACATCCACATGGATAACACTCAACACAAACAGATGGGGTGGACAATTTCCATCCTAGGGGAGAAGGGGTGTTGGCAGGAAGGGTATCCAACCTCACTCTACCCCAGTATTGCCAAATCCACATTATCATGCTGACCTCTTGAAGATATGTGATGTAGCAAGCTTCTAACAACAAGAAGGGACTTCTATTTTTACTTACTATGTGCATTTTGGAATAACCTCTTAAATTTATTGTGTATTTGTGTATCCATTACCTAAAGTTCAGGCTATTAATTACTTTGTAGTGTATATTTCAACTGTTTGTATTGTAACAGGCATTTGTTTTTGTGTGAGCAGTCAGTTTCAGTAGTAGAAACTGACTGCTACACAAAAACAAAATGCCTGTCACAATACGAACAGTTGAAATACACACTAGCTGGGCAGCAGCTTCTGTATCATCATCAGAACACCAGAGCACACCACTTACCTTTTGGGAGTTGTAATGAGCTTCCAATAACTAGAAGTAACTTATACTGGTACTTCATGTGTGCACTTCAGCCTATACTCTGAAACTTATTGAGTATTTCTGTATCTAGTAAATACTATTCTGGGTTTTAGTTACAGTCTAGTCTATAGTTCCACCATCTTTAGTATGGATAGGGACTGTGACTGCTCTGTTCAAACATAATCAGAGTTGGTGACCCTTTGCTCACAGCTCTAAGAGTGCTGGCTTCAGTCACAAAGCTTGGGGCTGTTGTGAACGGGTATTGTTCTGGGGAATCAGATGTGGGGTTGCAGGGTACATCCAGCACATCCCTTGCATCCACCGACTGGTCCACTCCCTGTGACTGTCTAGATTCCTACCTGCATTGAGAGTGACGCCTCACTTGTGGTTGAATGGGAGGTTGTTTCAAGGTGTGAAAGGCAGTGAAAGTCTTTCTGGGGACCAACCAGAGGGCCTCCCCTGTTTGTCTGATGAACAAATTTTCAGGTGCTATCTGTGGCTGATGTCTTTCACCCTGTCCAATAAAAGCCTCTCAGCTTGCAAGATCTCAGCATTCACACAGGTTGCAAATACTGGTAGTGGGGAGCTGCAGTCGCAGTAACGTAACAGGACCCCTTAGGGATATGGCTGCCGAGGAGGGAAAGAAATCCAGTGTGCATTGTGTGTGCCTATCATGAGGAGACATTTCACTTGTGGAATGAGTGCTACCAGATGCCATGAAGAGCACAGGGTGCCTCATGTCATTACTAACAGTGTATGTCACTTTGGAACAGAAGAGATTCTCTCTTGTTTTGGGTGGAGAGCCGAAGAGGTAAAGACGGATGGTCTTGCTTGCAAGATGAAAGCAGGACTCACCATCTGTAGCACTGTCAACATTACCTATTGTGGACCTTTGGTACAGAGCTGAGGGAACAGTCCAAACCAGTGACTCAGGCAGTACTGCAACTGTGTAGCTTGCCAATTTCTCAGGTTGCACCATAGGTTGGTGGTGTTTTGGGTTCCACTTAATAGGTCAGGTATCCATTACAGGTCAGGTATTAATTGTATGCAGGTAGCACCTACATAGGTAGCAGGAGCTGTGTGGAATGGACTGGGCAATTTTTTTAAAGTTAGATGGTTTTGGGAAAGTGCAGAAAGGGCTTCAGTCTCAAAGGGTGCAGCATTAGCACAGGAAGAGGTAGACATAGCAACAATCGGTATTGTAGTTGCAAACTGTCACAACTGCGCTGGCAAAGAACCAGAACTCCAAGTGCTAATAGAAAGTACTGAAGCTCAAATCATTATAGGTACTGAAAGCTGGAGATAACTTCAACTGAAATTCTTTCAAAGGATGTAACAGCTTTCAGAAAGGATAGGTTATGTACAGCTGGAGGTGGCATGCTTGTTGCTGTTATAAGTCATTTGCCTTGTAGCAAAATTGAAGTAGGTAGTTCCTATGAGTTAGTAAAGGTAGAGATTACACTTGACAACTGGAATAAATTAATAACTGGTTCCTTTTACCAATTCCCCGACTCAGATGATTCAGTTGCTGGACTGTTCAAAGAAAACCTGTGTATCATCTCAAATAGGTACCCTACTCACACTATTATAGTCAGAAGAGACTTCAGACTACCACTGATATGTTGGCAAAAACAGATGTTGAAAGCTAGTAGTAGATATACATCATCAAAAATTGTACTGAATGTATTCTCTGAAAATTATTTTCAGCAATCAGGTCAGGAGGTCACGCAAAGAGTAAATCGTTGTGAAAACATACTTGACCTCTTAACAACAAATAATCCTGAATAAATAAGGAGAATCAAGATGGATAAAGGGACCTGTAACCACAAGGTCAATACAGCGAGACTGACCACCAAAACATCCACAACCACGAAAAGCAAATGCAATATACATCTATTTAGTAAAGCAGATAAAAATATGACTGACACGTCCCTAAGAGACAGTCTCCACTCCTTCCCAATTACCTATTCAACTGTAGATCAGATGTGGCTTACATTCAAAGACATAGTATCTGAGAGATTTGGACCGAATAAATTAACAAAATATGAAAGTGATTCCCCATGGTACACAAAACAAGTCGAAACACTGTTACAGAAGCAACAAAAAGGCATGCCAAATTTCAAAGAACACAAAATCTCCAAGATAGGCAATATTTTACTGAATCTCAAAACTTAACATGGACCTCAATGCAATAGCTGTTAATAGCTTCCACAATGAAACTCTGTCTCAAAATTTGACGAAATACTAAAGAGATTCTGGTCTCTTGTGAAGTACAGCAGTGGCAACACACAAATAATACCTTCACTGCATGATACCAAAGATAATATCACTGATGACAGCACCACTAAGGTGGAGTTATTAAACACAGTTTTCTGAATTTCCTTCAGCAAGGAGATGAAGTAAATATCTTAGAATTCTAATCAAGAACAACGGCCCACATGAGTAAACTTAGAAGTAAATGTCCTCAGTGCAGCAAAGCAGCTTAAAGGACTTAATAAAGACAAGTATTACAGTCCAGATTTTATACCACTTAGGTTCCTTTTACAATGTGCTGATACATAAGCCCCATACTTAACACATGTATATAACTGCTTTCTTGATGAAAAATCGGTACCAAACATTTGGAAAAGCCAATATTCAAGAAAGGAAATAGGAGGAATCTGCTGAATTACAGACCTATATCACTGATTACTATCAACAGCAGAATTCTGGAACATATGCTGGGTTCGAACATTTTGAATTACTTCAAACATAATGGTCAGATGACAATTAGGCAGCACGGATTCACAAAATATCCTCCTTGGGAAACACAACTAGCTCTTTATCCACATGAAGTAATGAGTGCTATCAACAGGGGATCTAAAATTGATTCCATGTTTCTAGATTTCCAGACACCATTCGTCACATGAGACTTCTAATCAAACTGCATGCCTATGAAGTATCTCTTCAGCTGTGTGACTGGATTTGTGATTTCGAGTCACAAAGGTTACAGTGCATAATAACTGATGAAAAATCATCAAGTAAAACAAGAAATATCTGGTGTTCCCCACCAAAGTGTTATAGTGCCTCTGCTGTTCCTAATCTATATAAACAATTTAGGAGACAATCTGCGCCAGTGTATTAGATTGTCTGCAGATGCTGCTGCCGTTTAGCATCTAGTAAAGTCATCAGAAGATCAAAATCAATTGCAAAATGAATTTGACATGATATCTATATGACAGGAAAAGTGGCAATTGTCTCTGAATAAGGAAAAGCATGGGGTCATCTACATGAGTAAGAAAAGATATCCATTAAACTTTGGTTACATGATAAATCACACAAACTTAAAGGCTGTCAATTAAACTAAATACCTACAACTTACAATTACAAATAATCAAAAGTGGAATAATCACATAGCTATTGTTGTGGAGAAGGCAAACCAAAGACTGTGTTGTATTGGCAGAACATTTAGAAGATGCAACAAGTCTACTAAGGAGACTGGCTACACTATGCTTGTTCGTCATCTGCTAGAGTAATGCTGCACACTATGGGATTCTTCCCACATAGTATTAATGGAGGACATCAAAAAGGTCCAAAAAGGGCAGTTAGTTTTGTATTATTGCAAAATAGGGGAGAGAGTATCACAGATGGTAAGCGAGTTGGGATGCCAATTGTTAAAACAAAAGTGTTTTTTGTTGTCATCAGATTACCAACTTTCTCCTCTGACACTGAAAACATTTTATTGTCACCAACTTACAAAGCAAAAAATGATCATCATAACAAAATAAGAGAAATCAGAGTTCATACACAAATATTTAAGTGTTCATTTTGCCCATGTGCTGTTAGAAATAGTCTGAAGGTGGTTCCAAGAATCCTCTATCAGGTACTTAATTGTCCATTGCAGAGTAGTGATGTAGATATAAATGTAGAAGGCTAGGAAAAAGAAAAAGGAGATTATGCTGCTATTGGTGAATAACACTAAATCCAGTATCAGAGGAAGAATAGACAGGGCCAGGATTGTTCAGCCACTAAATTTTTTACCTGCAATACATATTACAAATGAGAGTAAAGTTACAGCTAGAATCTGGATCACACAATAAGAGAGAGTTGTACATTATTTTTTAGAACAAAACTGATTCATCACAAATAGCTTTTCTGACCTCTGAGAACATGACTGTTAACAATTCTCATACTTAAATTTTGACAAGCGTACGACATGAACTTTTGCGCTAATCTAACTGCCCTCATTAAGGAGGTCAGTGATGTCCTATTAAGTCAAGGACCTCTATATGCTGCATGATTTTCTGTAGGCCTTCTGTGCTATTACTTCGATATGTATTATTCCATTTGAGTTGCCACGATGCAAAATCTGTATTGCCTTTTTTTCATAAAAATTATGATCATCAAGACAAACATTTTAAAAGTGTAGGAATAACGCAAACCCCATTTAACAGATTTCTAGACTTGCGCTATTGGGTGGGGAATTGTTGGACGCCCCTAGATAGCTCAGGGTTGCACTACACAAAGGAAGCGGTTATTCGGGTAGCAGAGTACTTGTGGCATGCACATGGGGGTTTTCTAGGCTAGGCAGTAGTGCGAGGTGTCCTGATGAACACTCACCAGTCAACGTGCAGGTAGGTAAATCAGGATGCGCTCAGTGTAAAGACACTTCAGCTATCAAGATATTAGCAGTAAATTTTCAGAGTGTTCAGAATAAAGTTCCTGAATTTACTACCCTCCAGGCAGCACGTGGCGCGCAAATTATTCTTGGGACTGAGACCTGGCTGAACCCTGAGATAGGAAGTTCTGAAATATTTAGTGAGGGTTGGAATGTGTATTGCAAAGACAGGTTAGACACCATAGGAGGTGGTGTCTTTATTGCAGTTGACAGAAATATTGTGTCTACTGAGGTCGAAATAGAGTGTCATTGTGAAGTAATCTGGACATGTTTAACAGAGCTAGGGGAAATAAAGTTAATTGTGGGGTGTTATTATCGACCACTAGGTTCCACCGTGACAGTTCTAGAATCATTCAAAGGGAGTCTACATTCTGTATTGCAGAAGTACACAGATCATGCTATATTAGCTGGAGGCGACTTCAACCTACCTAGTATAGACTGGGATGTCTATGAATCCATAGACATCCCAGTCTATACAGCTGGTACAGACAAGCCATCATGTGAATTACTTTTGAACACATTATCCAAAAACTGTCTTGAGCAGCTAAATCGACAGCCAATGCGTAATGGAAATATTTTAGATCTGGTAGCCACGAACAGACCAGACCTCATCAACGGTGTCAGTGTTGAGACAGGGATTAGTGATCATGATGTTGTTGTTACGAGTATGGTTGCGAAAGTTAAAAAGTTGGTCAAGAAGGCTAGGAGAGTATTCTTACTAGAAATAGCAAATAAGCAGTTGTTAGCATCCCACTTAGTAAATGAATCAACTTCATTTACTTCCGGTACGATGGACGTAGAAGAATTATGGGCAAATTTTAAACACATTGTAAATCAAACATTGGACAAGTATGTGCGGAAAAAGTGGGTTATGGACAGAAAAGACCCACCGTGGTTTAACAGTGTAATTTGGAGAATGCTCAGGAAGCAAAGACAGTTGCACTCATGGTACAAGAAAGATCGGGAGAATGAGGATAGGCAAACGTTAGTAGAGATTCGTGCTGCTGTAAAATGCTGTAAAAAGAGCAATGCGCGAAGTATACAACCACTACCACCGTCATACCTTAGCTAAAGATCTTGCTGAAAACCCAAGGAAATCCTGGTCTTATGTAAAATCGGTAAGTGGGTCGAAGGCTTCCATTCAGCCAGTCACTGATCAGTCTGGCCTGGCAATGGAAGACAGCAAAACGAAAGCTGAAATTTTAAATTTAGCATTTGAGAAATCTTTCACGCAGGAGGATCATGCAAACATACCGCCATTTCAGTCTCGTACAGATTCCCGTATGGAGGACATAGTGATAGACATCCCTGGGGTTGTGAAGCAGCTGAATGGGTTGAAAATAAATAAATCGTCAGGTCCTGATGGGATTCCAATTCGTTTTTACAGAGAGTACTCTACTGCATTGACTCCTTACTTAGCTTGCATTTATCGCGAATCTCTTGCCCAACGTAAAGTCCCAAGTGACCGGAAAAAAGCACAGGTGATGCCTGTATATAGGAATGGTAGAAGGACAGATCCTCAAAATTACAGACCAATATCCTTAACATCGGTTTGTTGCAGGATTCTCGAACATATTCTCAGTTCGAATATAATGAATTTCCTTGAGACAGAGAAGTTGCTGTCCATGCATCAGCACAGCTTTAGAAAGCATCACTCACATGAAACGCAACTTGCCCTTTTTTCACATGATATCTTGCGAACCATGGATGAAGGGTATCAGATGGATGCCATATTCCTTGACTTCTGGAAAGCATTTGACTTGGTGCCCCACTGCAGACTCTTAACTAAGGTACGAGCATATGGGATTGGTTCCCAAATATGTGAGTGGCTCGAAGACTTCTTAAGTAATAGAACCCAGTACGTTGTCCTTGATGGTGAGTGTTCATCAGAGGTGAGGGTATCATCTGGAGTGCCCCAGGGAAGTGTGATAAGTCTGCTGTTGTTTTCTATCTACATAAATCATCTTTTGGATAGGGTGGATAGCAATGTGCGGCTGTTTGCTGATGATGCTGTGGTGTACGGCATGGTGTCATCGTTGAGTGACTGTAGGAGGATACAAGATGACTTGGACAGGATTTGTGATTGGTGTAAAGAATGGCAGCTAACTCTAAATATAGATAAATGTAAATTAATGCAGATGAATAGGAAAAAGAATCCCATAATGTTTGAATACTCCATTAGTAGTGTAGCGCTTGACACAGTCATGTTGATTAAATATTTGGGCATAACATTGCAGAGCGATATGATGTGGGACAAGTATGTAATGGCAGTTGTGGGGAAGGCGGATAGTCGTCTTCGGTTCACTGGTAGAATTTTGGGAAGATGTGGTTCATCTGTAAAGGAGATCGCTTATAAAACACTAATACGACCTATTCTTGAGTACTGCTTGAGTGTTTGGGATCCCTAGCAGGTCAGATTGAGGGAGGACATAGAAACAATTCAGAGGCGGGCTGCTAGATTTGTTACTGGTAGGTTTCGTCATCATGTGAGTGTTACAGAAATGCTTCAGGAACTCGGATGGGAGTCTCTGGAGGAAAGGAGGCGTTCTTTTCGTGAATCGCTACTGAGGAAATTTAGAGAATCAGCATTTGAGGCTGACCGCAATACAATTTTACTGCTGCCAACTTATATTTCGCAGAAAGACCACAAAGATAAGATAAGAGAGATTAGGGCTCGTACAGAGGCATATAGGCAGTCATTTTTCCCTCATTCTGTTTGGGAGTGGAACAGGGAGATAAGATGCTAGTTGTGGTACGAGGTACCCTCCGCCATGCAGCATATGGTGGATTGTGGAGCATGTATGTAGATGCAGATGCAGATGTAACACAGAAAACAAAAGGTCCGATATGTTAAAACTGCTGCAGAACACATCATGTCCAGTGATCATAATGCAGCAAAACACATCCTATCTCAAGTGGCAAACAAGATGCACATCACATTTTCATTGCATTTACAGAAAATCTATGAAAAGCAGAAATTTTTTTGCATCTAGAGTATTATAATCCTTCCTCAAGCTACTACATTTATACATGAAGTATGAGTTAACAACACTAATTAACAAAGCCGTTATGGCAACCATTGCACGGGCTTTTGATGACCGATGGTGTCATAATGAGTTCTGAAGTGCATTCAGCACTCTATAGAAAATAAAGGAAGAAAAGGATGTGAAGAATTTCAAAATAGATACAGCAGAAAGACTTAGGTAGTATTAAAGGATTTCTGAATTTATAGACTGGCACATATATACACACCATGAGTTTTATATTGAATCACTTAATTAAAGCACAATTAAAATTTGTGGATAAAATTACTCAGTGTATGTGAATGCACTGTCAATACATAATGTTCTCCAATGTGTCAGTCATTGTTGCAGTGGCCATCTCCTCAGGGAGTTGTGCTGACGGTCATTTGCAACAGTGGCTGAAACATTGGAGAATTTTACATACTGACAATACGGTCACATACAACACAATCACAGTGACATTGGCCATAGGAGGCTTTGCTTCAGATTGAAATTTATTTAAGTAGATGGAATATTATAATGATACTTCTATTTCATAGCAATTTTTATTCTGTAAATAAGAGTTATGTGTATAATCAAACAAATTTCCCCCGCCCCCCTCAGGTTTGCACCGCTTTCATTTCCTCCTGCAACTACAAGCCAATGCAAAGCTCCATGAGCTTTTGGTTGCAAGTACATTAGTATGCAGGATGTTAGTCATATGTCTCAGATATTCTACAGCCACCTAAACAGCGAAGTTCAACAGAACTTCATGCTGCCCCATGTCGTAGTTTCAGCAACTAAAATAAGGAGCTCAAGGGCTGGAAACAATGTTAGTGTAAAAAAGCAAGTAATTGTTCAATATTTTATTCCAGCTTTGCAAAATGGATGTAAAGAAAATATTCACATAATCAAACAAATCATCAATAGAACTTCACATGTGCACCACAAGACTAAGAACAGACGTTACGTAGAAGACTCCTCAGAGCAGGTGGGACATCTTGATAGAGGAAGCAGAAATTCAAACAAATATTCTAGCAGAAAGGAAACAGTCAAGTGATTACTGATTATATTCACATGTCTGGGTCACATTATTACCACAGGAAAAGCAGCTTTCAAGTTCTTTGATTACATTATAAAAAGTCTAAAACTGAAAACTCAACAAGTTAAGTAGAATTATTTTTACGAAATTTTTCGTGATGATTATAATATTAGATGTGGTAGATTGGTGCTCCAAGGCTATCTCCCTTTCAAGTTACATTAATATTTGTATCAATGAAGAAATGAAGCAAAAACTGCAAGACAGGATACTGATGAAAAACTGATACTTAGCTATTAATGCGAGAAGAATTAATGCCATAAGAATACTGAAAATTTCCAATTTAGCAACATATTATTTATGCCAATTACACATTTACCATTTCACTATCCATGAAGGAAGTTCTAGAAACTTTCAGAAGAGGACAAAATATTTAGCTATATATGGTACGAAAATACAAATGAGAAAGACACTAATAAGCTTGCATTGGCACAGTCCAGTTTGAGTATAACCACACAAAATTACTGTCTATCACCATTAAAACTTTCTTTTAAATTTATGAGGTACCTGTGTGGCTATAATTTCTTAACTTCTATTAATTTTACAGCAGTCAAAAACATAACAGTCTTTTCTTTCATCTACACAAGGACACTCATGTGATTAATAACCCTTTTCCTTAGGTCTAAACCAAACCAAACCTGTGTTACATTGTTTCCATAAGTGACCTACTTTGCCACATGAAAAACACTTTT
Organism: Schistocerca piceifrons; assembly: GCF_021461385.2. Classification (NCBI taxonomy): domain Eukaryota; kingdom Metazoa; phylum Arthropoda; class Insecta; order Orthoptera; family Acrididae; genus Schistocerca; species Schistocerca piceifrons. The sequence goes on from NC_060138.1 coordinate 643,460,852, forward strand.
TTTTTTTTTAAACTTTCATTTCATTTACTGTGAAATGTTCTTGATGTACTTGGCTCAGATTTAGTTTGACTGTGCCTTTGTCAACATTTATTAACCTACATTTTTGACATTATTGCTGTAGCAACACTTTTATCACCACAGCCTGTTATTCTCAGCTAATAGCTTGAACATTGTTTTTGTAACTTATACCATGTTTTTTCCTCAGTAGGTAAATCATGCCATGTAACATAAATGAAACAGAGCTCCTTGAGCAAAGTTTGCAAAAATTGTTCACATCATCACTGTTATTGTTCGGCCTGTATAACAAAGAAAACTGAGTTTGTATTTCATCAGATTTGGCTATATGGCTTCTCACACAACATAATGAAATCTGTGTTTAAGCAGATCAATGTTTTCGGCTGAGCGAACATCAAAAATCTTGTGCAGTTTATATCCAAGTCTCTTTGGTGATCTTGCATTCCCTGACACAAAGTAAAGACATAGTATTGAGTGACTGAATTAGGCATTTGCTTAGCTATCCATTCGCCTTGGTCCATCAATTACATAATTCACCAGGTTTTCCAGTTTTCTGCACCAATGAGTTTTTCAGTCTGCTGTCTTTTGTCTGCCATCATCTCGTCTTTTGCATTTCTAATACATTGGGTTATTGTCAAAATTGGTTACAATTGTCACACTTTATGAAAATTTTACCAACCACACACCTCTGCTACCATGTTGGTAAAGCACAATAGGCTATTTTTAAAATAAAATACTTATTTTAAAACATCAAAGTACAACAGTACTGGAAAATCCACAAAACATCCAAAGCCCAACCAGCACAAGTCAATAAACTTTGAGTTTTTATAATTTCAAGTTAGGTAGGTAAAGTTCTGGATTGTGGCCCTAGACAGACCAATCGGGACTGACTGACCACTGTGTCATCCTCTCCCAGTGGAGTCACAGAATGCAATATGGATGAGCATGTGGTCAGCACACAACTCTCCAGGTTGATATCAGGTTTCTTGACCTTGGCACCACTAATAATCAGTTGAGTAGCTCCTCAGCTGGCCTCATGAGTTTGAGTATGCCCCATACCAGTCTTCCCACCATGGAAAAATCCCTGGCAGTACCAGGAATTGGATCCAGATCCTCAGTGTGGCAGTCAGCTGCACTGACCACTCAAGTACGGAATGTCATTTCTTACAGTCAAATGCTTCCTGTGGATTTATGCTTCTTGATCTTAAATATGCATTTACAGTGTCTAGCCACTGCAATTTATGTCTTCCACATTGTCTCTGGTCTTCTACAGTGAGGTGATAGGCAGAGCTGATGACTCAAGCAAGTAGTGCCCACATGATATTTCCATACCACAGAGATCTTCTCATTGACTGGAGTCACTCTGCATATTGGATCATTGCATTGTTGATATGGCCAGGCAGGGAAATGCCTAATAATCTTCTCGGTATTCACATTTCCATGGTGTGTTTTGAGTGCTCAGCATTTCTAGGTGTGGGCCAGTACTTGGTACCATATAATACAACTGGTCATACCATTGTGCAGTATATTTTTGATTTTAGGTGGATAAGCATTTTCTTATGATAAATAATATTAATGATGTCTCTGAATCACATCCGGGTTGCTTTTATTCTTGTTTGCATACCCTCATTCACATAGCCGTCACTCTGTAGTTGAGAACATAATATCAGAATGTATCCACATTGGTAACAGCAGCTCCTTAAATTTCTATAGCTTCAGGAGTTGGAATCATTTTCAGGTACTCAGTCCTGTAGATGTTTAAATGGGGGCCAAATCTTTGTAGATGATTGTATCACATTTGGAGTTGAGTTTTAAGACCCTCCCTAGTATCTGCCATAAGCATCACTTCATCAGCATATACCATCGTCCACAATAGTCAGTTTTGTAAGGCATGTGTCAAGGTATCCGTTACGGCAACAAAGAGCAGCAGACACAGCTGAGCCTTGATGAATGCCAACTGTCACAGAGAAGCTGTCAGTCAGCCCTGCAGAGCATCACTTCGGGCTGCTGGTGTTTTCATTTTTATCCAGTTGAAGTAAGTTTCAGGACCATATGATTGCAAAGAGCATATTAATATACACTGCCTGACACAAAAGTGTAGACCCGCAAGGAGAGGAGGAAATAAAACTAAATTTTATGGGTTGAGAAGATATGGATGTTGTTTCAATGATTACAATCTCCAATCAAATTTACAAAGAATTGACAGTATGGCCCACTTATCAATACGACGCCATGCTCCCTCTGGCCTGAATGAATTCACTGACTCAGTTGAGAAAGTTATAATAGAGCCACTGAATCCTCTCCTGATTCAAGTTGTTCCACAACTGTTGTAACAAGTTCATTGTATCCTGGATACTATTTTTCAACAGAATCTCTGTTTAATGCAATGGGCTTATGCCACCTTACTGGGAGAGCCTGTAAATCCGCATGGTACCTCTAGTAATCGGAACTGAGCACGACTGGAGCACACCAAATACCAAGGCTAGAAAGAAAAAACAAATCATATACCAAAAAATAGCAAATATCAGTGACCAGAGCAATGATGAATACACAAATAATCATGAGCATTGTTGGAACACAACTGTGGTCTGAGCCCCTGCACTGCTGGATATACAGGACCACCACGAATGCTGATAGGCCGGGGTGGCAGGCATGGCCTGAATGTAGTGCTGTGGCAGCAACAGCAGCACTTGCAGATTATAGGAAGCCACCTAGCAGATGTCATCTATGTCCATACTTTCTGGTGGGCTGTCAAAATTGTCAGACCAGGATGTCAGAGTACTACTCTACTGGTCGATTTTGGAGCCAAAGCCTGGCTGTATCAGTAACCTCCCCGTCCTCTACATACTGCATACTTTATTGGGTCAAACAAATGGATGACAGAAGGCACAAAATTTTGTGATGATGATCAACTATAAATTGTCACAATCAGCCTCTAAACATCAAGCAATTCATCACAGAGGGTCCTTCATTGCTCTTTATGGTCTCCTGTTAGACGGAGAGGAACACACCTGGCACACACCTTTTTTAAGTACCCCAACTGGTGGATGAGTGTGTCAGCGCTACAAATAGATATATCCAGCTCTGCAGCAAGGTGTTCAATTTTGATCCATTGGTCACCTTGAATGACAGTGTCCACATCTTCCGCCACAGCAGAAGTCACAGCAGTGTGCAGCCGGCCAGCTCACAGAAGATGAGACAGATTTGTGCAACCTCATTGCAAAGATGACAGACACCTCCTAAAATTAATTACCATGCTTTTGATTACTGCTTGGTCTCTATGGATATTCTGCAAGAGCCTATTAATATCTGTGATGTTCTCACTTTCTGCCAAAAGATACTCAATGACAGCTCTCCGCTTGGAACGCACATCCATTACGAACATTATTTTGAAGACTACATATAGCATCCACCACCACATATTGGAACTTCATGGAACTGTAGGGGCTGAAGCAGGAATATTCCACAATGTCCCACAACAAATTCCAAAATTTTTTCCATCCAAAATTGACTGAGAACAAACATGTGTTGCATTACTTACTGAATGCCCCTCATAGCTCTGTAACTTTATTTCTTTAGAAAACAATTAAAACATTATTACTAGTCTTTAGATGACAAGCAGCAGAGGTTAGTACTGACCCCTTTGCTATTCAGCTTACATACAAATTATGTGCTACTTTCAGTAAAAGACAATACAATTATATATATTGATGACACACCCATTGTAGCCAGTAGCAAGACTGAGGAAGAACTGTGAGAAAAATGTCACACATTATGGAAAATGTAGCTCCACATTTCATTAGCAGCAGTTTGTAAAAAAATGATGGTAAGACAATGTATATGCAGTTCCACAGCAATGTAACAGCTATAGCTAACAATATTAACCTCAGGTTAAATGACTCATTTCTGAAGGAAAAAGAGAAGGCTCCCAACTCTATTATTGTAAACCAATATATGGCATGGGAACCTCACACATCTGCCCAAAAATAAGCTCTAATGTATTTCTCAGGGGGAAATAAACCACTACAGTAAATGAAGATACATTACTGAAAATGTGTTGTGGGTTAATATTCGTATACCTGTCATACTATATTGTGGAGCGTGCTGTATAGTTGTGATTATATAATAAAGAAGCTGATCAAATATCATCTGATAACCCCCTCAACACAATCCTGCAGGGCACAGTTAGAAATGAAAATACTGACAGTACCCTCAGTACACATATACAGAGCAATTATCTTCATGAAAATAAACAAGAGTGCCTTATTACCTAGATATTATAATATTATGAGGAGTGGTCATAATGTTTTAAGTATAACGCACATTTAATTTTTTGGTGTTTGCAAGTAAATGCCTTCAGTCGTTTTGCACACTGAAATTCTTCAACCCGCAGTGTTGTCTCAATATGTAGCTCCTGACAACTCATGAGTCTCAACTATGTGATGAGCTGTTACTTTTACTCCTTGAATTATGTACCTCCATTATAAAGGGTGCTTCAATAACAGTGCAAGATCTGAATTTTAAAAATACTGTAGCAAAACATTGTAATACTTATTGATTTATAAGACGAAATTTTATATTCATGTATATAACGAAACATCCAGTGAATGGTTGAAATTTCTTTGGTGGCACACAGGTAAGTGCTAATCAGGGATGAATGCAGCAATCAGTTGCATATCAGTCTGCATTTTATTGCAGATCTAGCTAGATTTCAATTACAGTGCAGCCATAATCTGTGTGTTGAGTAGAGAGTCATATGGATCCAGAAAGCTGGTACAGGCACATGATGTTAAAATACCTAAACCATCAATAGCTCAACTCGTAATAGAATCCAACCTCAAGTAAGTTCTGGTGAAATCTGGGTAAATGTCAGAGTATTTTCTTGATATAGTATTTAGCTTCTGCCTTTAATGCTGGGGATGTTGTCGGCTTGTTAGAGTAAATCTGTGGCTTTAGAAAACCCAAAGCACAAAATCCACAAGTGTTAAATCACAAGATCATGACAACCAATTCTGGATTCTGGTCACCAAAACAACAGATGATATAACAAGGAAAAGACTCGAGCACGACCATCAGTGTCATATGGGTGGTATGGCAAGTGGCACCATCCTGCTGAAACCACATGTCATGAGCAATACCTTCATACTGAGCTCAAAGAACTGAGGTATCAAGTCACAATAATTTCCATCATTTACCATTAATGCTTTACCTACCTTGTTTTCAAAGAAAAATGGTCCAACAATTCCTCCAAACCCAAATGCACATCAGTGACATCTCGGATATGGGTTTTTTTTCTCATCAGTCACTTGTCAAATTTGTGTACAGCAATTGTACCTATTAAATAAGCTCTCCAATGTGAAAACAAGACTCGAGACTGAAGATAATTTTGTCCACAAAGTCATCATTCACTTCTTCTTGTTGCAACTGGGGAACTCTCTCCATTGTGATGGTCTGTTTGCATCAGTGCAATGAACTACCTTTCTCTTGAACTCTTAAGTGCCTATTGTTTTCTTCTTGTTATGATGTATTGTGAAAGGCAGGAATCTGTACATATATATCAAAATAAAAGTGTTCCTTCAACTGTGAAATGCTGCAAATTTGTGCACACTCCCTGAATTTTTTATAAAGAAGATTCAGAAGTTATGGACACAGAATTGTCAATCAACTCTGACAGGAAGAGAGGGTACCACCTAAATAACATGAAAGGCTGGAAGATCGTTCAAAATGCTGAGAAACTGTGAGCATCTGCAATGAAAATTTTCTTTCTTGTGGCCTGAGAAGAGGGTTTATAAGCAATATTATGCAATCAACATGAAAGTGACAGATACAACTGAATTTGACAAAAATAAGTGAGAAAGTTTTCATACTCCACGTTATATTTATGTTACGTAAGTAAATGATCAAACATGGTGGCTGAGTGAAAAATTGAAGTGTTGAATAAAGATAATTATCACCACCAGACTCAATGAATTAAGGGAATTCTCATAAGTAAACTGTGTTTGTGAGTGATCAACCCTGGCATAAGAAACAAATGTGTGGCAGATGAACAAAAGACATATGAAAAGGTGATCGGAATACTGATAACAGTACATGATAATTCACTTGATGATGTACAAGACTACAAAATAAACCTACAAATGAATTATGCCACATTGCGGGGGGGGGGGGGGGGGGGGGGGGGGGGGGGAGGGCAGAGGCCAAAATTTAAGACAAATGGCAAGACAATGTACTGCTGTTCAAAGTAAATGGTTCTGGCACAGAATTATAACACAAGCAAGCAGCTGTCCATATGTTAATGGGTCTACCATCTGAATATGAAACCCCTGCAAGAGGTACACAGTGTGACTAAACAGATATCTCTGTTGATTCCCTCTAAATTTAAAAATCATCTTTTAGGAGAAGAACAATGACCAACAAACACAAAAGGCAAAAATGAGGCAAGAGCATTAGAAGTTTAGACAGTCAGAAGAAGCCAATCACAATAAACAAGGCAAGAAGGAAGTGTTTAAAGGAGAGGAGGCTGTGGAACCAACCTGCGTGATAATAGTCACAACAATTAAGAAAAAATGTATGACCATGGCCTGCGATGTTTTTGTTGTCAAGAATACAAACTTATTAGAAAATATTGCTCACAATTAGGTGATCATGTTTCAAACAAGAGCAAGCAAACCATGAAAAGGAGGCAGACAAAACATCTTCAAATTCTGCAACACTAACTGCTAGTGTTATTGTTATTGACAGCAAAACACAATGGCACAAAAAGTCATCCTATGAATGAATTAACTGCAGGCATGTTGGACACTGTAGTGTATTCACTTGCAACATACACTACTTTCTGAGAAAATGAAATAAATAATGTGTGGATTCTAGACAGTAGGGCAACAGACCACATGATTTACCAAATGAAAACTTTATCTTTAGCTGGTGGCGGATATTTGCAAAATACTGGTTTCAGCAACGTGTCCCTGTACCTATCAATCGAATGTAATATAATTGGACAGGTACAAACAGACACATCAAGTGCCAGTAGTCGTCCTTTTCCTTCATGCTTCTTCCTTCCCCTTCAACCTGTCTGCCAGAAGAAGAATGAGCCAATGGTTCCGAAAGCTTGCACATTTCCTTAACTTTTATATGTATTGCCTCCTGATGTCACTTATTGACACATTTTTTAAACTACCCTTTTGTATCATTTTTCAAAAATTGATTATTCTGATTGATATGTCAGAAAAATGTGGAGGAGAAAAAAGTTGACTCACACAGTACTTTGTAGTCTACAACCCAGAAGCCATGTGTAATTTTATATCAGTTCCTCAAACAATTGAAAAGGAATGACATTATTTTTAACAAAAGTTGAAGATAGAATCACGAAACAAAGAAAACTCCAGTTATTTTAGTGAGTGGATCTGATCCTGTCACAAATCTTACTACTAGTCAAAAATGGATTTATGGCACCAAAGGCTATGCCACATTCACATTGAAAAAGCTAAGTGACAGCTCAAATGTAGTGGAACAATTCTCAAAGCATCAGATGACGGGGTACATCAGCCACGCAGTGCATAAACTGAAGGTAAGATGAAAAGTCAAGCCTTTCCCCCGGCAGACTGAAAACGGGACACATTAACAGCTACATTTGATACACAGTGAGGTAATGCATGTCTCTGCCCCACAGTCACATGGTGGAATGAAATATGTTCTCATTTCATTGATGATTACTGAAAATATGCACTAACATATTTCCTAAAGGTCAAAAGTGAGTTGTTTCCATAATTCAACAAACACAAAGCATATGAAGAAAATTTTCAACAGAAAAGGATAGGAATGCTACATTCATACAATGCAGGTGAATATATGAGTAGGGAAACCTAATGATAAAAAACCTTTCAGATACTGCGTGATGTATGCTCCTGGAAAGTGGAACATCACAAAATTTCTGGGGCAAAGCAATAGCAATGTCAAATTACTTCCAAAATACATGTCCAACAATACCAAGTGTTGGAGAAAGTCCCTACAAACAATAGCTTAGATGAGGACCAAACATTGATCATCTACGATTATTCAAATGTTGTGCACGGGCAAAAGTGAAAATCAACATTACAAATTTCAGCCACAAGGACAACCTCATATAATGGTTGAATATTCTGAAATCATGAAAGCCTGCAGACTGTTGCATTCAGAAACAGGAACTCTAATGACTGCCAGAGATACTGTATTTGATGAAAATATCTTTTCTGGAAAATTTAACAAAGGCATTACAAAAGCAATTGATTTGAAGACCACAACCATCACAAATGATGAACAAGCAATACAGAATGTAGGGGAAAAGCACCTGACACTGAACAAAGTGTAGATCTGGAAATGTGCAGCTTCTGAAAATATTTACATAGAAAAGAAGGCTGAAGGGGAAGATTAGAGTGCTCGTAATGACTACTCCACACCAGATGATAACTGTGAAATACAAGAACTTACAATAAATTAAAACATGTTCTCAGAAACTATTCAAACTATCAAAATGGCAGATGGACTACTAAACAAATGAAAAGAAGAGAGTGTGTATAGCTGAAAAGGAGAATACATGACGAGAAAATACATGATGCTGCATGTGTGTGCTTAAATCAACCGCCAACTGTATCAGCGCAGGCCAGCCACTGGAGGCCACCTGTAAGAAGCATGCACACAGCACAATCTCCACCATGCACTCTACTGGCGACTCATGCCTATATATGCACGCAGCAGTGTTGACTCACCCACACTATGTTCTTTTAGTTTGTACCACTCACATCACTGTTCTGTGTATCACTTACGTTGAGCCTTCTGTATGATTCCTTTGTCTTGTTACATGTGGAGTCATGAGAGACTTATTTCCGTTGTCACTGAGAGGTTTATGAGTAAGCTGATATTTCTGTTACTCAGATTGATTTCATGTATTACTTGGTTACTACATGACTGGCGATGAGTTTCAAACGGTACCTTTGCGTGCAGTCTTTATGTGCAGTTTCATCAGGTTACGTCATTATGGATGCCGTGCTATCTGCCCTGTCTGAACAGCTTACTTTGGCAAGACCCACTTTGTTGCTTCCATTAACAGACAGGGTGCTGTTACACTGGCCTATCCACCCACTTTTCCTCTGTATGATGATTCAACTGAGGATTGGGAAGCTTATGCAGAAAGACTTGGAGAGCAATTTTTGTTTCTCAATGTGATGCACTCAAATTTGTGCAAAGCCTTATTCCTCTGTGGATTCCACCAAAGGTATATCAATCAATTACTGTGTCAGCATGCCCCTTTAGAAGAACCAACAGCTCTTACTTTTGATCATATGTGCAGTTTATTGTTCAACTACCAATGTAAATGAACATATGTCACAGCGGTGCGAGCTGAATTCAACAAATGCTCCAGGAAACTAAACCAGTCATACATTGCCTGGGCATCTGAACTTCACAGCCTTAGCCATAAGTGTCAATTCATTACTGATGCTCATAATGACTCTTATGCAGACTCTATGGTGTGCCACACAATTATATGCTTATCTTTGGGCAGGGACGTACACCCGAAGACTTTACTCTGTGAAACCCCCCATTGGACGAAGTTTTGCAAATAGCACAATCTTCTGAAGTTTCTCAGGCAGTGTGTGATCAAACTGAGGCATGGGGGATATGGCTTTTAGTGTCATAAGATGTGCCCTCTAGGATGGCAGACAGCTTGCACAAAGAAGCAGTAGTAGCGGCGGTAAACATGTGGACCCAGCACCTAGCAGACAAAGGCTGGCCAAAGCAGCTGCAACCACCATAGTGCTAGTGCCAGCATTCTCTGTTTCCATGTTATCCTTTCCATTTTGTCAGCATGAACATTCAGTGTGCCCTAAGTACTGGGCTGCTTGTATTATCCTTTTCATTTTGTCAGCATGAACATTGAGCATGCTCTAACTGCTGGGCTACTTGTAATGTGTGCCACAAGAAAAGCCACAACACCTCCACATGTTGTTCACTGAAAGTTGCTCAGGATATGAGCAAGAACATAAACTATGTGACTCCAATGCTTGTGACTTCTCCCAAGTTGTTTATCAAGTTAAGTGTTTCTCGCCAACTGTTCCAGCTACAGGTTGACACAGGTGACATTATTGAATTCTCTAATCTATGTGAGTTCAGGCGTGCTGCCATTGTCACTGGTCATGTAAAAGCTGGTCAGTTATAAGAAACAGAACACTGTGCTGTTGGGACAATTTATGGGATGTGCCTCTTTCAAGTCAGAGGTTCATTCCTCTGCTGGTTGTAGTTCAGAAGCCATCGGTGAAACTTCACCTCTGTGGTGAATTTTGCACTACTGTCAATGCACAACCAATCATAGTTACATACCCTCTCCCACACCAGGAGGAACTGTTGGTGAAAACAGCTAGTGGCCAGAACTTTTCTAAAATTGATTTGTCTGAAACATATCTGCAGGTACCCATGGACAAAGAGCCTCGGCGAGTCCTAGATTTGAATATTCCTTTGCTCTCTATCAATATTTGTGCCTTCCCTTTAGTTTGGCTAGTGCTCCAACTATTTTCCAATGGTTTTTAGAGCAACTTAATTAATTATGTGGATGACATTATTGTCACAGGCTTCCCCACGGATGATCACTTGAAAAACTAGTGTACTTTGTTTTCTCTCTTACAGTCCACGGCTTACAGTCTATCCTCATGAAATCTCAGTTTTTTCAACCTGCTATTGTTTATTTGCAGTTCAAGGTCTCGCAAAAAAGTGTTTGCTCTCTGCCAAGTCATATCTTCATTGTTGCATCTAGGCCTCGGCCGTCGTATATGAAGGAGCTTCAGGCCTTCCTAGGGGCGGCCGCCTCAACCCACTCATTGAATGCCTTGTTACACAAGAATGTACCTTTCTGTTGGAGCCGGGACTGTGAATGTGCTATTCAAATGTTGAAATCCATACTACTCTTGGTCCCTTGTTTAGCTACATTCTCTCTGGACCAGCACATAGCTTTGGCAACTGACACCTCACAGTACTTCCTTGGCACAGTCCTAGAGCACAAATATGCCAATGCCTCTGAGCAACCTGATGCTTTCAAAGCAACTGCCATTTCCACTTCACTATCACATTGCAAACAGTGGACCTAGGGATGTATAGGAGTGTGGAAATCTCGCATACAGACTTATGACACAAGTGACACCCAATCACCTGACCACGTTCAAAGTCTGTGAGTCTGTGGAGCATCCCATTCTGCTCTCTCATTATGTCTAATGACTACTGAGGTCACTGATATGGAGTAACTGGCAGTAGGTGGCAGCACAATGCACCTAATATGAAAAACATATGTTTGGGGGGGGAGGGGGGGGGTGTCTGGATACTTTTGATAACATAGTGTATCTGTGATACACAAGAATAAATATGAACACTAACAAATATGGTATGCTAGCTTTGCAAACACTTGAATCAAAATAGCAGCTGCTCAGTTTGCTTCTGTCAGCCATTGACAGCACAAGACCCATGACATCACAGATATATCACTGTTTTGAGCTTCAAACTCTTAAAATGTTGGAGACTGAGTACAAAGACACTATACATCACTCATTTAGAAAAGAAAACATGAAAAACGTTAAGCGTACACCAAAGCTAACACACACTGTGTTCAAGGTACCCCATAAATGCATCTTTTAGTATGATCTGTTGTGATAAAGTGTTGGGAAATGTGACTTTTGTTAATAAATATGCCACCTATAGATCTTATCTTGGAGTTAGCTTTTTGTGGTTTGTTGTAGTTGATTATGAAACGGAAAGGAGATACGGTATGTAGACTTTTGGCTTTAGTGAGATCCTCCACCCTGAAATCTTGGTTTTGGTGATACTGTGATCTGTAGCATAGCATGGTCTACGTTCATTCCAATCGATAAATGTTGCAGCTTTCCCCAGTATGGAAACCATGACCCACACCTGTTCACAGTCTTTAAAATCAGTCCTTCCAGCCACAGCTTCATATGAACATCCAAAACTGTTAACCGCTGTTGGCTCCATTTACTAACCTGTGAAAATTATAAGTGTGTAAAACATCTTCAACTAAAGCACTGTACTTATAAGGGTTGGGCAAAGTGATCTAGCAATAAAGTGCATTCCTTGAAACCAAAAGGGGGTCAAATCCCTCTTGTACAAGGATTTTTCAGTCTGCCTTTAACCTAGAATTCACTTTTCAATTATGTGGAGATGCACTGGAAACAACATGTGGTATGGATTCCACATTAAACTGTAGGTTCGTTTTACTCAGGTTAGGGACACACAAGTCGTCAAACTGGCATCCAATAGAAAGACTTAAAACAGGCCATTGAGCCACACAAAATTATTATTATTACCACTATTGCTGTTGTTGTTGTTGTATTTATTGGGAAGGCCAGAAAAAAAAGTCTGTGTACCAATGTTAAGCACATTAAATAAATTCTTGCTACATTTTATGGCTGTGCTATGAGGGTTTAAATGTTATATTCATGAGGTGCAGACGCAATTCCAAAAACTTAATGGTACATATAATATGGCTTCTATGAAAAATAAACATTCTATGGACAATGAAAGAAGTCTGGTTAAGGTACGAACAGACTTGACGATTTAAAAAGCTATAGTGGTTGCATAAAAAAAATGCTAGAAGAAGAAACCTGACAGAAATGAAGAACAAAATAACAAAGCAGCTAGATTATATGGAGGGTTAAAAACACTTAATATATTGAGAATGTCAGAATCCCAGAGCTATCGGCTAGTATAAGTTTGACAACACAATGAGCTTAAAAAAATATATAAACATGTACAAAACATGTGAAGACTGGCCCACACATGCATTTTTTAGAAATGTGACTCTGAGTCTATCTATGTGAAATAAATAGGGCAACATAAACTAATCAAAAAAAGTTAAAAAACGGAACACAGTGCTAAAGATTATTTATGACAGATACTAGAAAGCTGAGACAATGTGATACAACAAGAATTACTCATATCCTTCCAGTGCTTGCTTAAATACATTATGAATGCTGTTGCAAACTGAGAGAAACAATTCCACATATTGGTAATTAAAGACATAAGTCAATCTCCAGGTGGGTTATGAAACAATGAACCTCCGGCAAATATGCTGAGAGCATAAATAAAACCAAGTGGTTTTGTATTGGATAACTTTGTTATGTTTTCAGAAGGAAGACACAAACAGCATACTACTCTACTACAAAATAAATTGCTCTAAATTTCTTTAGAATTTACTGCAGCAATGATGACTTAAAATAGGACTATCTTAAAAAAAAATCTCTTGCTTTAGTGTAGCAGTGTCACTGTTTCTGCAAAAGAAAAGGAAGAAGGTTAAATTTCTTGAAGCTAATACAGTATGTAGAAGAGAAATTCATGGCCAACAGAAATCTTTTGATTAATCCCCAGTGATAAAGCATATCCTGCTACAATGTGACTATCATCCAAAGAAGAATATGTAACACATATTACAATAACTTCATTTAATCCATATGCTATGAATTAAATTTACATTGGCAGTTACAAGTGAGGCAGTGTGCATATTCTGCTGAAGAAAAATAAATTGTGAGTGAGCAGGCTGAGAATTCCATACAAGGACTTACTGGCCACCCGGGAATTCCTGGTTCTCCCATAGGTCCTGGTTTGCCTGCATGCCCCTGTCACACAACATAACCTAATAGCATATGGAAAACAAAAACTGTCCAAAGATGATTACTTCTCACTTTGTGTTTGGACAGCATATTACAAGCAAATGTTTAAATTCTAACACAGCTGTAGCACATCCAGCAGCCATGATGATGAGTGAAATGAGATACAAAAAGCACTTTAAATACTTGTATAAAACTAAATGAACATGAGGTGGAAGGCACTATTATATAACATTTAATCACTCATGACAACTGAAGTAAATCTTAACCCATTTGTATCAGCCAACAGTTACACAAACAGACCTTTAAAGGAAACATTATAGTGTCACACCAGTTAAAGGTGATAATCAGAGTGATATTATGAGGTTGCATTTCAAACTTTTCTGACTGTTTCCTACTCTTGAGTTCGAGTAATAACCAAAATGCAACAACAATCAGGTGCCCACGCACAACACTCAGACACTGTGCAACTGGTGCAGTCTGCATACAGCACAGATTTTTATAGTTATGTGACTGTATGAAAATGTGGTCCTAAAGCAGCCAAAATTCCAGTAGCATCACATGGAAAAAAGGAAATCTTTTTTTCCATGAGGTAATCAAATCTGACAGAAAATCTGTTTGTATACATTACCTGGCTTTCGGGATTGCAGAGTTCATTCATCCACACAGTTTTGATAATCACCAATATCTCACAGATGTACGTTGTCATAAAAAGGGAGGGGGGGGGGGGGAGGCCTTTTAATTGTGATTTTATGTACACCCAACAGTGACTGAAGTAATGATGCCTGCCTGGCAATGTTGATCAAAATCTTTTATCGTGACAATGGTGTAAGTTTCTCCTTGCAAAGAACCTGCAATACCTTGGAAACGTTTGGGGAGGTATGCTGATCCATGACACTCAATAGCCAATGACAGTTTATGGAAGTGAGTTACAGAAACTCCAGTTCATGCAAATATAAGTCATTTACATACCAAATGTTCCCAACAGTACTGAGACCATGTGAACTCAGGGGTACACAAGTAGTTCCATTTTGATGGTTGTCCGTCAAATCTTTATGCCAAAATTCAGAAATGGTAAAGTGAAATGCCATTTCAATTAACCAAAGAGTTCTTCATGAAGATATTATGGGGAGGAAACAGAAGCATATTGTTAATCAGCATGTCTTTGTTTCTTAGCCTATGAGGCATGATGTCAGATATACCAAGGGCCCAGTTTCATCCAGCAAAACATTCATCCACACAAAGATATCACCATTGTTGGGAACTATACTCTGATTTTTACTACAGCCATACTTGCCATCATCAAGTGCCAACATATTTTGAGTCTCTTCAGTTTAGGTGAGGTTTTTCCACAAATTTAGGAACAAATACTGATGTCTGTGTGTCCCACGAAGCAAACAATGAAGAATTCGGTACATGGTAGATAATAAATAATTACACACAGATAGACTGATAAGTCACACAAATTTCTAAAAAAGAACGGGTAATTTTGATAATATTGTTGTTGAAAATGACTAATGAATATGACTAGATTGTTGGTTTGCATTTTTATCTTTTTGTGGCATAATGAATAGTCCATTAAATTTTGGGCATGCAGCAGTGCAAATTGTTGGTTATCAATGCGGAGAAGTTAGTATGATATGTAGCATAAAAGATGAGAAAATTCACTTTCAGATTGTTATCAAATATTTTCAGGGTTTGGCAGTTATACTGATTGAAAGCTAATTGGAATAAATCCAAGGAGATTCTGGACACATATTTAAAACTAGGTGTTTAATAGATAATGAATTTGTATCTAGTGGCAATATAACAGAAACTGAACTGTACTCTATTTCTGTAGGTAGGTGCATCACACAAAAAACAACTGGGGCAGTTCCTAAAATGTTAATGGAAGAAAATGATTGATGTTACATAACTTATAGACAACTCATAACTAAACTAAAGTGAATTATCCATATTTATATAGCTTATAAGCACATATAAAAGTAAACACACTATCCTAGCTTTCAGAACATCAGTTGCATCCTCAGGGAGGAGAGAGGGATAGGTTGGCAAATGCTTAAGAGGAAGAACAGGTCACTCAGACCCCAGGCTCACCCTAAGTTTAGCCTCCAACTTTAACTTCAAACTGGGATTTCAATGGTTATGTAAAATCAGTGGAATGGAAATTTCACCTTGGTATATAAGTGCCCTGACACATTTGAAATGTATTTGTATCATTATCTCTTGTTTATATCCTGTAAATTGAAAATATCAAATGTAAAAGTTCTCCACCAGATATCACAGATGTTAAAGGAAAGAAAACTGAAACATATTATGAAACAAAAGAAGACACAATACTTGGCATATACACCATCCAGTCACATTAATGTGGCTACTTGTCAAAAGCCTGGATAACCATCTTTTGCACAGCAAGACAGGCAGAAAGGGCATCAGTAAGGTACTGGAAGGCACTGACAGGGATGTGGAGCCATGCTGACTCCAGTAGTACGGCTAGCTGCGCTAGGTTTTCATTGAGAATCCATAGCACAAACAGCTTGACAAAAGTGGTCCAACAGATTCTTAGATGGGTTTAAATTCGAGGAGTTTGGTGACAGGGGAGTACAGTAAACTCATTCTCATGCTCTTTGAACTATACTCATACACTGGAAGCTGTGTGACACTTTGCGTTGTCCTGCTGGTATATGCCATCATGATTAGTAAAAACAAACAGGATATATGGTGGACCTGGTCCACAAGGATAGATGCATACTTGTGTTGATCCACTCTGCATTCCAGAATGACAAGATCTCCTGGAAAACATCACAAAAACATTCCTCAGACCATTATCCTCCCTCCTAGTTGCAGGGTGCTTTTCTTTCAGACGTTTCATGCTGTACACACCAAGGGCCATAGTTCAATTGAGTGTAAAATGTGATTCATCTGAAAAGACCACCTGTTGCGGTAATGGTGGGCTAATTCCAGCCTTCATCACTGTTCAATAGCAGTCAACAAGGGCACAAATCGGACACCTGCTGCAGCAATGTTCACTGAATGGTTGTCAAGGAGACACTGTTAGTAGACTCTTGGTTCACCTGGGTGGTCAGCAGATCAACAGCTGCATGTCTATTCACCTGTACACATCTCTCCATAGTTGTCTTTTGTCCTTGTAGTCTATGGCCCGTGGTGCAGCACAGTTGCATTGGCACTAGTTTTGGATAGTGCCATTTTGCCATGCAAATTATACTTTAGCCACAGCAGCATGTGAACAATTTATAAACTTAGCTGATTCAGAAATGCTACCACCCTTGACCCAAAAGCTAATGATCATGCCTTTTTGGATGTCAGATAAATCACTAAATTTCCACATTACGATAATGACTGCACTGTTTTCCACATTGCCTTGACACACTTTATGTACCCTCCATTGCTAGTGATGCCACCTGCTGTCTGTGAGTGGTTATTGCATGCTGATGGTGGTCACATTAATGTGACTGGACCCTGTATTATGAAGGATGAGAGATATTCATTATTACAATTTATTAGTGAAGGAAACATTAACAGCAAAAGGCACTCTGCAAGATATAGAAACTCATGGCTGAAAGACATTCAAAGGTAGCACAACTGTACATCAGAATGACCTTTCCCTAGTGCAATGTGAAGATCAGAGTTAACTATATGGATTGCCACCTATACTAGAAAATGGCATCTTTAGAAGCAAATAAAAGTGCTACATCATAAAATGAAACTCAACATGTAAATGATCACTTAATTCATGAAGATCTGCATTCTGATACAAAATTGATACAGATGTAATTAACGTGCAACATATTGCATTTCGTATATTAGAATGGTAGAGTGGATTATGAAGAGGAACAGCTCCAACTAAGTTTTGGACAACCTCTTACAAGTATTATGAATCAGATTATTGTGATTATCAGATGTGGACCTCAGCATTTCCTTTACTTCCTGTGACAAGGGAAAAAAATGCTAATGAAGCTGAATGATGATTAAATATAAAATGTTAAAAAGAGTACAGTGTTCAATGAAAAACTAAACTGAAGAGCTGGAGTTGGGGCCATAACAATCAGTTCTTTGTCAATAACATGGAAAGGACTGATTGCTACTCACCATACAGAGGAGGCATTGGTTCCAGGCAGGCACTACGGAAAAGACTGCTTAAGTACTGGACAAGTCAAAATGGGAGTTTACAAATCTCAAATGATAGCGAAATTTATTGAGATAAATTACAGAATTGGTAGATGTGTCATTTTACAACAAGCAACCTCAAGTTTGATTCACATAGTGCATCAATATCCCATTATGCCAACAGGAGTGCTAGCATAGCATATAATTAAAATCTACTCTCACTGGTGTGGAACAGGCTGACTGTGTGTTTTGTGACTGGTACTGTGTGTCTGAATATGCTTGAAAACTTTTAATTTCCACATATCGCTGAAGATGACTGAAATAGGATTGTTTACTACCAGAAACATGGTGGACCACCTCATTTTCTCAAAGAAGTTCGAGGTTTCCTCACTACCCATGCCTGACACAGATTGATTCCTCTCTCTGGGGTTTCATTAAAGACTGTATGCAAGTTCTCTCCTACCAAACAATTTAGCTGACCTGAAAAATTGAGTCTACAGTGCCATTGCACAAGTTACGTCCAATTTTCTGCAACAAATGTAGGAAGAAATTGATTACCAATGGAATGTTTGCCACATCACAAATGATAGTCACATTAAACCAAAACGATAGTTGACATTTTTATGTGAAACTTGAGGTTGTTTGCTACAAAATGATACAACTACTGATTCTGTAAGTTATCTCAGTAAAGTTTTACACCATTTAAAGTTGTAAAGCCCTTTTCAACTCATCCTGTATTAAGTTTTTGTACAAAGTTCTTCTTCTGAAATAGAACACAAACACACAGACACACAAGTACAAATCACACACACACACACACACACACACACACACACACACACACACACACACAATCTTCATCATTGTCATCATTTTCTTCTTCTTCTAGATTGGCCTTGAGGCTTTTCGCACTTTGTCACTTCACAATGTTGGATAAACACTTAAACTAGATATAAAGTACAATTCATGTGTGTGCAAGATAGTACAAGTGTCACTTGGTATAAGGCATATTCCAAAATTAAGGTTTGTTCACTCACAAAAAATTAGCTCATGAGAATGGTTTTTATTGACAGTAATATTTTACTACATATCTATCAAGTTGACACATATGTTGAGAGAGTTTTTGTTTTGTATGTTGGTATTATGGTTGCTGTGGGTTTATTTATTGACTGTAATTTTTTATTTGTAGTTCTCTGTGCTATTTGAGCTTACATACTGTCATTTTGTCATTTAGTGATAGCGAGTGGAGTTGTGGACATTGGAAAATAGAGGGCCAAATGGAGTAATCAGAACATTTCCAACATATTTTTCTGTTTGAGTTCCACAATTTGCATTGTGTACGGGTATAATGCCCTTGGATAGAGCATGGCAGAAAAATGTTTTTTTCATTTTTAGGAGAATCGTTTTGACATTAGTGACTCTCCCTGTTCAGAAATACCTTTGGGGTTTGATGAAGATCCTTTAAAGGCATTAATCCACAATGATACACATCAGTATGCTCAACAACTGACAAATGTGATGAACTGTGACCATTCCACCATTGCGTAACATTTTCATGTAATGGGGAAGGTTCAAAAATCAGATGTATGGGTACTGCATGCTCTAAGCCAAAATCACAAAAATCAGTAGCTGACTGTATTTACATCTCTGTTTGCTTCTCACCAACTGGCTCATGAACAACACCAACGATTCCTATCCTGCATCATTACTGGCAACACTAATTAGCATCTTTAAGGAAAAGAAAGGAATGATTGAGCCCAAACAATGTGGTAACTCCCATACAAAGACCTGCATGCATCCACAAAAAATCGTATTATTCATCTGATGGAACAGCAATGCTGTGATGTATGATGAATTGCTTCCCTATGGTGTAACCATTACTGCTGACATTTACTGTCAACAACTGGGACTTCTTGCAAATGTAATCCAAGGACAATGACCAAGAAGACTGCACTGCATTCTTCTGTCTTCCATCTGCATTCTACTAGACTGACAAAAAACATTATACAGGAGTTGAGTTGGAAAGTCATTCCACATCCATCTTAGTCACTGATCTTGCACCCTCAGGTTTTCACCTTTTTTGTACGCTATCAAACAACCTTCAAAACACTTCCTTCCCAGATGAAAATGTGGTCCAAACATGGCTCGATGAGTTCTTCACATTAAAACCAAATGATTTCTACAGTCATGGAATCGAGAAGTTACCCCAGCAATGGCAGACTGTTGTAAATAGCGAAGGAGAAAAGATTATTGATAACTAAAGTCTCTGTTATGAGTACCTGTTGTGTTTATTTAACTTATGGAAAAACACTACAAACTTATGCACCAACCTAATACTTTACTTTTCTATATAATCTCCTTTCGCATCTATATATTTTCTGCAATGCTGCACCTGCTTCTTTACGCCATTTGCACAGAAATCTGCTGCCTGAGAAATGAACCAGTTGGTAATTTCAGTTTTGAGTTCATTGTTTTTGAAATCATTGTCCCCCAAATCACTTTTTCAGTTGCAAGAAGAGGATATAGTCACTTAGCACAAGGTCAGGACTGCACAGAGGAGCTCAAAAAGTTCCCACAAAAAATCTTGAATCTTCTCCTTGGCTTTGACAGCAGTGTGAGGGAGTGCATTGTTGTGAAGGTGGATTATGCTGGATGACTTCTCAGTATGGTTAGCACTTAACAATATACGTCAACTGTAATTGTTGACCCACAATCCATGAAAGCAATCAAAAGGATGTTCTTTTCATTCAAAAAAACAGTAACCATCATTTTTCATTTTGAGAGTGGAGACTGCTTAAACTTTTTTGGATTGGATGGACTTGAATGACAACACTGTATTCACCTTCCTTTTGATTCTGCATTGGTGTACGATATCCATGTCTCGTCACCTGTTAACATTGTGGAAAAACAAATTATATTCATCTTGCCTATAGTGCTCCAAAAACTGTTGTGGACTATGCATTAATTTGCTCTTTGTGCTGATCAATGAGCATTTTTGGTACCCACCTCACATCCAAGCTGTTCAGTGACAATCCTGTAAACTGAGGTTTGAGTAAAATTTTGGAATTCATTAGCCAGACCACTGATCATTAATTGCTCATCACTTTGAAGTTTTTGGTTCACTTGGTCAACAATGTCATTGATGCAAATACTGGGCCTGTCACTCCGCTGCTCATTGTGAACATTTGTGTGGCAATTTTGAAATTGTTGACACTATTTTCAAATGTGTTTGTCACTCATTATTTCAGGTTTACACATTAGGTATAACTCACAATAGATTTCAGCAACTGAAATCCTTTTGCCAGCAAAAATCTCATCACACCGCACGCTGCATGTGTGAAACTTGATTCAGGCCTACCATCAGTTAAATAAGTTAAATATTGCTCACAGATCTTAGTTTTGGAATATGCCTTGTATCTTTATAAAAATAATTGTTAACTTCAGAAACACAAAAGTAACATTATATTTGCTCCATCATCTTCTTAATAATCACAAACTCCAACCCAATATCTGTCTTTGGTTACAGAACTCCTATATCCAAAACACTCACAAAATATTCAGTCCTTAGATTCAAATTACCCAAGATGTTTATTGCAAGTATTTGATGATAGAATAACATGCCAGTTACATCAGAGATGTGCCACAGTTACCTAGAAATAATGGTACCTCATCATTTAGATTTAGTGCCTATACATGGCTAGCTCAAGCCCGATGCCTAAAGCTTTGTACATATTTTAGCTGAGTGCTTCTTTTTGTCCCTTTTCTTTTTTCCTTTCTTGTCTAAAGTTTTGATTTTCTATTCCAGTTGTAACAATATTATAAACTGGTAATGACCTTATGTGAAATTCCATTAAGTGTTACATGAAAGTATAAATAGCTTATGTTGTAAAATAACTGAAAAATGTACAAGAGGACCTGAATGCATAACTTTTGTATGGTAAATGATGGAAAAATATGTTAGTTAATAACTAGCATGCCACTAATCAGATTCACGGACAGATAAATGTTATAACATTTGGAGATGTCTGTTGATTAGATTAGATTAATACTTGTTCCATAGATCATGAATACGACACTTCATAATGATGTGGAACGTGTCAGGTTAATAAAAGATGTCTGTACAAGATATTACATTACACAAAATATTGCATGACACTAATGTTTAAGTTGATTTTTTTTTCCCCTCCCTTAATTTATATCTAAAAATTCAGCCAATGAGTAGAAGGAGTTGTCATTCAGAAATTCTTTTAATTTATTTTTAAATGTTGGTTGGCTTTCTGTCAGGCTTTTGAAGCTGTTTGGTAGGTGACCAAAGACTTTTGTGGCAGCATAATTTACCCCTTTCTGTGCCAAAGTCAGATTTAACCCTGCATAGTGAAGATCATCCTTTCTCCTGGTGTTATAGCTATGCACACTGCTATTACTTTTGAACTGGGTTGCATTATTAACAACAAATTTCATAAGTGAATATATATACTGTGAGGTTACTGTGAGGATCCCTAGATCCTTAAATAGATGTCTGCAGGATGACTGTGGGTGGGCTCCAGAAATTATTCTGATTACACGTTTTTGAGCAATGAATACTTTTCTACTCAACGATGAATTACCCCAGAATATGATGCCATACGAAAGCAGTGAATGAAAGTAGGCATAGTAAGCTAATTTACTGAGATTCTTATCACCAAAATTTGCAATAACCCTAATAGCATATGTAGATGAACTCAGATGTTTCAGCAGACCATCAATGTGTTGCTTCAACCAAAAATACAAATTATTGAAACCAGTCACATTTACTATTCTTCCCACTAAATTGTTCAGAGGACTATTCTTCCCACGAAATTGTTCAGAGAATTATACAAGTTTTTCAGAGGATTATACCTCCATCACAGATGGATGTATTTCATTTAATAAGGCAGAGACAAACTGTATGCACAGCTTTTGTCCACAACCTGTGGCAATGTCTGGTGACAGCTGATTGCAATAATAATAATAACAACAACAGCAATAATAATAATAATAATAATAATAATAATAATTCAGTGAAGGATCAAAGTTATATTGGTGATTTGAAGGCTTAGTGGATAATGATATACACGTAAATACCTTTCAGGGGTCACAGGCAGTTTTTCCAGTTATATTTACATCCCGTAAACTTTGTATGAACTGACTCAAAGAAAGATGACGTATTAGAGGTGAACAAGTGCAGAGAGCATATAAAATAAGAATTCCATCAACAGTAGCAAACAATTTATGTAACATTGTAATTATACTTATTATTACAGTGATACTGTGTATGTGTTCACGTGTAACCAGACCCTGACAAAATTTGAAACTGGCCCCATTGTGTTACCACATTTACCCAGTCTTGTTGGGCATTCAAATTTGACAGTAGCCCAATGGTGGATTGCATGGGAATGTGAGGAAAGGCATACTCACTGTCAAGATTCTGGTCAACCATGTCTAGCTACCACAAAGGAGGATAGCCATATGGTGCACAAAGCACAGTGTAACCCCTTCACAGCTGCACCTGGCATCAATAAGCAAGTAACAGCATCCCTGCAACATTCTGTGACATCCCACATCAATAGTTAGAAACTAGCAGCAGCTGGACTACAGAATTACCAACCCATGTATGAGCTTCCATTAACACTACAGCACAAACGGCAGCATCAGGAATGGCGCCATGACTGGGAAGTATGGACTGCCGACAAACATCATCGCACCACGTTCAGTGATGAATCATGCTTCTGCATTAGACCAGATAATCATCATCAGTGTGTGCAGCAGTGACCTGTCCCATTCTTACAATATTTTGGAGAGGCACAGCAGTGTCGCTCATAAAGTCACAGTATGAGAAGGCATCAGGTATGACTTAAGGTTATGGTAGACAGTTTTAGAGGGCTCTCTGATGGCACAGTATGTCAGAAACATCCTGCATCCTCACGTGTTACCTCCCATGCACCAGTATCATTATTGTTGTTATGGTCTTCAGTCCTGAGGCCGGTTTGATGCAGCTCTCCATGCTACTCTATCCTGTGCAAACTTCTTCGTCTCCCAGTGCCAGTACCGGTATCATAGTGCCATTTTTGAATCAGACAATGCTCATCCACACACAGCATGTGGCTCTGTGAACTGTCTGTGTAATGTTGAGGTGTTTCTGTGGCCAAAAGGGTTCCCAGATCTGACCCTGATAAAAGAAGTGTGGGAACGTCAATAGCCAGGACATCAAGGACCAGTTAAACAGTTGTGGTCATCTTGCCTCAGGATTTCATGACAACCTTCACAATCAAATCCTGGGTTTCCAAAAGTTTTCCAAAGGGAAATTCCTTGACAGTTTCCTGATTTCCAGACAGTTTTACCATCTTTCCCTGACACATTTTGAGATCTGAAGGGTAAGTGAACAGGTAAACTGATAAAAAAAGAACTTCTGTATTTCTGAATGTGTAACTAACGTATTTTGAATGAACAGCAAGTTATTATTTCCTTTACAGGATTTATGATCTGAAGGGTGCTGTGTCCATTATTTTACAGGTATTGCGTGAATTTTCTTTAGAGAAATATATGAGTACATAGTCATCGAGAGTGAGTCTGTGGTGCAACACAAAATAATTAAAGACAGGATCTGATGCTTGGATCGATGGTCATTCTCTGGATATACTGCTGCAGTTGCTGGAGAAATGGATCCAACACATGAGTGATGTTGGTGCTTGTAATGGGAAGCTCATCTTCAGTCCACCGAGCTACTTCACCGAAGTAAAAACAAAGGAATTCTTGCTGGTCAAAGCTGGTTGTCGGGACCAGTAGGGAGAGTTGAGAGTGCATCTGCATTGATATGCTGAGCTGTTTGGTGAAAGAGAATGTGATAGTGATAATGATTGAGAAACAGGGCCACCATGACTGTGCCACCCTGAGAGACTGACATGCAAACTACCTGATATAATCCTGAAATCAAGTGCACTTGGCCTCATTCTGTAGGCAGCACCATATTGGGATCTGCATATGCAGCTCACTGACAGTGCCACCCTGAGTGACTGACACGCAAACTACCTGATATAATCCTGAAATCAAGTTCACTTGGTCAATTTTGTTATTGTGTGTTCTCATGTTCACTTGTCTCCACTCTCGGGTCTTTCTGTACATAATCAAATTTGGCCTAGGACTGTTTATGGAATTTCTAAACTGTTTTCTGATTACAGAGATATTCATTCTACAAGCATACTTATTTACACATGAAGTTACTACAGTTACACTATGTATTCATGTTAGAACCAACAAAGTTCTGCAATCTCACCACAGTGCATTATATATAAAGACTCATATGATGCAAACTAGTCCTAGTTCTCTCATCCCAGAAATTCAACAGAATAAAATTAGTCTTTAGTTGCAATTTGTGTGTGTGTGTGTGTGTGTGTGTGTGTGTGTGTGTGTGTGTGTGTTTGGAAGAGAGAACCTCTCTCACCAACTGGTTTCACCAAATTATAAATGTGTGTAATAATTCCACATGCACTTTATTTCAGAAGGGTCTTCTACTATTCTCTACTAACATAGTGTTGAACTGTTCTGTTCAGGTCAATCTCTCAGTGATCAAGGTAGAGTAATTAATGATGATGAATATGTCAGTAGAAAACCTATTTCAACTACGTCTTGCACTACATGCAGTGAAAGAATTCCATCCCACTCTTGCGCTTTGAAGCATTTCCCAGAGGTCAATATGCAAAGACATGATGGAGAACATTTACACCACAATCTCCTCTGTGACAATAATGAAACAATGTTACCAAAAAGAGATTAAAGCAACTCACTTGGGCTCACGAGCGCTTGCCATTTTCTGGCCAGAGCAATATTCCTTTTCTGTGCACTTTTCCTTAAAAACTAATCCACTGTATGTTCAAAGTGAACAGAACAGCATAAATATTAGTTCAGTTACTTTAGAAGCTTAAAACAGCTTCTTAAATCAGTAAGAACGTGTCTTCAGCATACCAGTATGTAATGACTTTTTGTGATTTCAAATCAATGAATTATTAATAACATCAGAAATATTGTACAATTGATTTCTGCAACTGCCTTTGACCACCCATTTTGTAAATTCCTATGAAGAGTAAAGAAGTTCATCTTTCCCATGTCATCTTGTCAAGTAGAGGAGTGACAATAAGAATCAATGGATTAAGTTTCAAATACACAATAAATATTACGGTATATTGATAATTTTTACTTTTGGACCATCTAACTACAACTGAATGAAACACAATTTTTGTGCCATAAGTTTTTCACCTTTATTCTCTGCAAGGCATCTTCAGTAGCCTGGAACATGTACATATTTTTACTATTTACTTTACAGTTTGGGGCAATGTGCCTATAGGTTATAAACAGTTTTGGTGGTTGGTTTTTGCTATGATGTAGTAATATTTTTTAAATTCTACTTAAAGGTTGTGTGGACAATTTTCTACATCTTACGTTCCTGTTCCATTTTCATTTCTTGTGTGTGTATGTGTGTGTGTGTGTGTGTGTGTGTGTGTGTGTGTGTGTGTGTGTGTCTGTGTGTCTCTCTGTCTGCCTGCCTGCCTGCCTGCAAAGGGGGGGGGGGGGGGGGGGTAACGATAAGAGAGATTTTTTTTATGGCTGCTTGTGTGAGAGCAATGATTTTTATCTTATCATTTCTTTCATTAAGTGTAGTAGGGAGTTTGTACTCTTGTGTGTTTGCTCATTTATCACATGTTTGTTTTTGAATATAATGAGAGTAAACAACTGTGGCAAATACCTTATACAAATGCAAGAAAAATGAGCAAACACACAGCAGTACAGACTCCCTACTACACTTAACAAAAGAAATAATAAGATAAAAATCAGCCCTCTCACAAAAGCAGCCACAAAAAATCATCTCTCTCTCTCTCTCTCTCTCTCTCTCTCTCTCTCTCTCTCCTCTCCCTCTCCCTCTCCCCCCACACCACCCCCCACCCCCCTCCCTTTGCCTTCTGGATGGACACACACACACACACACACACACACACACACACACACACAAAGAAAGAAAGAAAGAGGAGAAAAGAAAAGAAAGCTCACCAAAACAAATACTATTTCACACAAAACACATACACACACACACACACACACACACATACACAAACAGATCACACACATCTCAAAGATTACACTTGAAAGTTGACACTAACATTCAATCTTTGGCAATAACATCCAACACTTGGCAACACAAACCAAAACATCACATCAAAACAAATGTCCAGTTCCTAGTGCTGTGAAATGTGGAAAACAAAAAGACCAAGTGGCAATTATAAAAAAGGAACAGCACCAAAAGAAAGTAGAATTTAAAAAATTTTACTACATCATAGCAAAAACCAACCACCAGAACTGTTTATAACCTCTAGGTAAATTGCCCTAAACTGTAAACTAAACAGTAAAAATATGTACATATTCCAGGTGACTGTTCATTCAGATATTGTTAGATGGTCCAAAAGATAAAATTATCAAAGTACCATAATATTTATAGTGTATTTGGCTCATATGTTACAGTAGCCAATTTTTTATGACAATGTTCCATATGTTGAATGTGCAAAGAATGCATATTTCTAATACTGAATAGAAGAGATTTTATTAGGGCTACATTCTCTATCTCACCTTGTTCCGTGACAACATCACAGACTTGACACATTTTAACAACTGATCCTTCTTTCATATTCTCAAACAAGCACACTGCATTTGCAGAGAACCTTTGCTCTACATTCGTGTTGCTGTAGAAGAGACAGATTATCATTTTAACAGAGTGCAAGAAGTTTGCAAATTTGTAATCCAGAAGGCTCTCTGGAAATGATAAAACTGGTTTGGTGGATAAATGCACATTCACAATGCATACATTACTTGTGAGCAAGTTATAAGTTCACAGAGCTCATGCATTAGAATTTTGAAGTTAGTTCTTTACCACAAGTATTGGAAAACGTTTATTCAGCTGCTTCTGTCTCAAAAGGAAATTAGTTTCAAAAATGTCATTAAGACTACTTGTAGCTGTTGACCAACATTTAAGTCAGAGTTCAGAGATATGTTCTAGGGATGAGTTTTTGAAACAGTGTATTTCATTCTTCCTTGAAACTAAGACATTTGGCTATCTTAGTGCTATTAACCATCTTCACTTCACTACATATATCTAATTTCAAAGAAACAATCTTTTCTGGGAGTGAATTACTGTCATTTTTAATGTCCTAATGTTCTACCAATGCAGCATTACTCAACATTTCATGCTTCATTACTCATTTCATCAAGTTTTGCTAATCATAGGTAAGGATGTGTGTAGAAAAAAAACTAATGTAACATAGAATGGGAAATTTTGGAGAAAGGATTGCACACCAGCAGCCAAGAAAATAAAAAATATGAATTTTGCCTGCAACAACGAACCATTGGCATACTTCACAACTGCTCTGTAGCTCTTGTGGATAGGTTCTCATTTGTCCTTTTCATGCCCTTGATGAATTTATTGATACACGGAGTAATTGCCATAGCCCTTCAGGCAATATTTGAATTGTCCAGTCACCTAATAGAACAAACCATTACAGGAAACACATCACAGTCCATATCTTTTTCGAGTATACGATAGTGCCCCAGTGAGTAGTAGAGATGCCATCCTTGATAGCAAGGGGGGAAGGGCAGTGGGTTGGGGGCAGCAAGCTGCATCATAATAGACAGTGCAGGCACTACATCTGCATGCACTGGTTTGCACAGCATGGTATTACATCATTTTGTTACAGTTATGGTATACATCAATATTGTATTGTTAGATCTCCTGTGTTGACAGCAGCCAGAAACAAAACATTAGTGGGCCAAATTCAATAGACTTCCATCAACATTTGCCAACCCAGAACTATGGAGCCATGACTCAGGACACTGTGAACAAATACCAGTTACAGGTTATTTTTTAAAAAAATTAAAATACTTTGATTTTATGTGAATGATGAATTCACGACTTTGTCACAAATTCTCACACACAACACTCTGTCACACACAAAATCATGCAAAGGTAAACGAAACTGGAGCCCAAGAACCAATGGACAACATCGTAGATTCTCAAGGTTGTCAAGCATGTTGGATGCAGCAACAATCAACCAACAACAAACAGCTAACAGCCAGTTGTTTCTGAAGCAGAATCTCAGAGTGATTTGTAACAAAATAACTATCTAGATTTGATTTCTTCCATAAGCAGTTAAAATCCTCCTAGTCTCTGAGAATTTCCTGACTCTTTCACTTTTCCCTAAGATTTTCTGATTTTTTCAAGAAATTCATGTTCTCTGAGAATTCCCAATTTTTCTAGTCTTCTAGACAAGTAGCACCCTCGATAAGAAAATATAATCTAATTTAACTCTTATTTCATTTCTTCTATGATATCAAAACAGTATGAGAAAATGTCATACAACACCACCACCACTGCGACCACCAGCCATTTGCTGAATAAAAGACTCCTACACATATCTATAAATACAATGAAATCAATATAATGGAAGGAAACATTCCACGTGGGAAAAATTATATATAAATACAAAGATGAGGTGACTTACCGAACAAAAACGCTGGCAGGTCGATAGACCACAAACAAACACAAACATACACACAAAATTCAAGCTTTCGCAACAAATTGTTGCCTCATCAGGAAAGAGGGAAGGAGAGGGGAAGACGAAAGGAAGTGGGTTTTAAAGGAGAGGGTAAGGAGTCATTCCAATCCCGGGAGCGGAAAGACTTACCTTAGGGGGAAAAAAGGACAGGTATACACTCGCACACACGCACATATCCATCCACACATACAGACACAAGCAGACATATTTTAAGGTCTTTAAATATGTCTGCTTGTGTCTGTATGTGTGGATGGATATGTGCGTGTGTGCGAGTGTATACCTGTCCTTTTTTCCCCCTAAGGTAAGTCTTTCCGCTCCCGGGATTGGAATGACTCCTTACCCTCTCCTTTAAAACCCACTTCCTTTCGTCTTCCCCTCTCCTTCCCTCTTTCCTGATGAGGCAACAATTTGTTGCGAAAGCTTGAATTTTGTGTGTATGTTTGTGTTTGTTTGTGGTCTATCGACCTGCCAGCGTTTTTGTTCGGTAAGTCACCTCATCTTTGTATTTATATATAAATACAATGAAATATATAAATGAAATAGGTATTACAACATTCAGCCCTATGCATCACATACCTGGAAGCATTTTGTGGAAAATGAGCACATGGTCCATTGTACTATAACCACGCCTAAAGCCAGTCTGTTTGTCTGCCCCCCCCCCCCCCTTTTTTTTGGATAAGTTTAGCAAATATCTTGCACCTTTTGTTTTTTCGTTCTTTTAATGCCTTTACATGTGTCTTCTGACATTACTTCCAGAATAAAATTAGTTTCACTATATAATTATCTACGTTTCTTACCATGTCTTGAACTACAATATAATTTAGTTTAGCCATTTATATGGTCCATGTATTGATGTACTGCAACTGTGACCTCTCTGTAAGATGTGTAACAAGTCAGTTTTATAATTATTGTACACTTTCTCAGTGAAAAATATGGCATTACCTTTAGTTGCTTTTTCTTTTTCATAAATTGATTTATACTTAACTATGTTCAATCTCTCTCTGACCACACACACACACACACACACACACACACACACACACACACACACACACACACACACACACACAATATTATTTCACAGTAATACGTTCTTCTATGGAGTAGAGTGAGGTATCAATCAGATATGATTTTAGATGACAGTTAATTCTGTTATCTATTAAAATCTTTACACCTCTAGGTATATGGTAAAAAAATTTACGGCTGAATGTCTTACTCCTTTCTATGCCACACTGAGAATGACTGATGTATAGCATAAGTCATTTCCCCTTCATTACAAATGTTATGTTACTTTTGTTTTTGGTCTGAGAGTCTTGTAAGACATGATATCCATCCAACATATATTCCAGTTTTGTTTTCTTCAATCTCTTATGATTTTAAATCTTTCTCACATTCTCCTAGGAAAATTCAGGAACAGTTTTGTTTCAATCATTCTATTATCATTCACTAGAAACTCTCACCTATTTAACAATTTCCTCTTCCACTGGCATATTATTTTATTTTGTTTGCTTCATATCTGCAACATCATTTGCTATTTGTATAAGTATCTTTACTAAATAACTGTCCCATTTGTTTATATCTGTATAACATTTGTTTTTTCTGCACCTGATGCTTACTTTAATATTTCAATTCTTAAATAAGTATTCCTTATCTAAATTTATGACAGCCTGCATAATGAGAGTTTCCTTGCACCTATTTTTAGTCTGCATCTTATGAATCTTTGATTCCTTACAATTTGACGCTGGTGTAGGATCATCATATCCTGTATACTGACTCATTTTTGACAGCCTACAGTCTTACCTAGTCCTTAGTTTGGCATGCATATAGGATTCTTCACGTAAAATCCACATATGGCCCCACAATTGAATTATTGCCAGGTCTAAACAAGAAAACTGTAATGCTGACATACTCTGTAAACTTCCATAGGCTTTGCTTCTGTTGTCCAAAATACCTACAATTTTTTGGAATTACTGACATCCTTCTCGCATGGATAGATATATATCTCCATAACAGAAATCACAGGATCACTTTAATGAATGGTAGAACAGGAGAACCTAAAATATGATGCCCTATATGATTTAGTTTCTGGTCTATTCCTCTTCTTAATCACTTTAATGGACTATTCAAAAGCTGTAATGTTTGTCAATAATATTAACATAATAAACATATACCCAAACTCAGTTAAACCAGACACAGCTGAGAAGGTGGCTGAACATGCCAGCATCTAGTTTGTACAAAATAATTAATGTCTTCATCTCACAATAAGTAATGCTATGGATACGCAAATTACTACAAATGACATTAGGTGACAGAAAGTACATTACCTCCAATTAAACATACCACTGGCACATACATTTCTAAAAGTACATTAATGGTCACACAATAAACTAAACATTGTATTAGCTGCTGGTAAATCTTCCAGGTTTTATGTTTGTGGTCCTCCAAACATTTTTGTTCCCAATGACAGCTCTGGATGAAACATCAGGTATGAAAAAGTTTCACAGACCACAACCATATAACGCAGATGATTACCAGCTAACACATATGGTCAGAAAAGCCTTCACTGTAAAAATATTAAGCATAAAATCCTAATCCAGCAGGATAAAGAGTTAAAATAAAGTCAAAACATAGATAAACTAACAAAGAGCCCTGGTTTGGCATTTTTCATGCTTAGAGGTATCTCTCATGGGTTTACTTGAAGACTAGAGTGTTTGTCTATTTCACTCACTTTCAGTATCTCTTATGTTACAGAATTATCTTCTGTGGCATCCAGCTAACTAAAGAAAGCATTCATCCAGTACAAGAGTAAATACTGTGTAAGTAACACAAATCCACTTCTTAAGACCTCTTCAAAAATCGTTGAAGAGCTTTGATATTTTACACTCACTCCCTTAATGAGATTCATTGGTAATAACAGACATCAGTCTGAGATAAAATGTGATTTACTCAAACACAACACAAAACACAAAAATACTATCCATTTAGACCTTTTCCAGGTTCAGAATGAGTTTGTGTGTTGTATTTCAAAAGTATCCAACAACATCCCAAGTGGTATACAGCAAGAAGTTGTGAATACCTATAAACTGGAACAAAATTAAAAACTTACTTAATTAGAAATGCTCTCAACCAATTATATTATTTCCATATTGAATGCAAAGATTCCTGTTAGCTGCATGATGTGAGTGGCAAAGTTCATGCAACAAACCGGTTTTCGTTAATATGGGGCAAAGATGACTATAGTTAGTGATAAATATCAATGGGGTCATACAAATGTTGAACTGCCTATGGGAAATAAGGAGGGTTTTAAGGGAGAGGGTAAGGAGTCATTCCAATCCCGGGAGCGGAAAGACTTACCTTAGGGGGAAAAAAGGACGGGTATACACTCGCGCATACACACACATATCCATCCACACATATACAGACACAAGCAGACATATTTGAAGACAAAGAGTTTGGGCAGAGATGCCAGTCGAGGCGGAAGTGCAGAGGCAAAGATGATGTTGTATGACAGGTGAGGTATGAGTGGCGGCAACTTGAAATTAGCGGAGAGTGAGGCCTGGTGGGTAACGGGAAGAGAGGATATATTGAAGAGCAAGTTCCCATCTCCGGAGTTCGGATAGGTTGGTGTTGGTGGGAAGTATCCAGATAACCCAGACGGTGTAACATTGTGTCAAGATGTGCTGGCCGTGCACCAAGGCATGTTTAGCCACAGGGTGATCCTCATTACCAACAAACACTGCCTGTGTCCATTCATGCAAATGGACAGTTTGTTGCTGGTCCTTCCAACATAGAAAGCTTCACAGTGTAGGCAGGTCAGTTGGTAAATCACGTGGGTGCTCTCACAAGTGGCTCTGCCTTTGATCGTGTACACCTTCCGGGTTACAGGACTGGAGTAGGTGATGGTGGGGGGGTGCATGGGACAGGTTTTACACCGGGGGCGGTTACAAGGGTAGGAGCCAGAGGGTAGGGAAGGTGGTTTGGGGATTTCATAGGGATGAACTAAGAGGTTATGAAGGTTAGGTGGATGGTGGAAAGACACTCTTGGTGGAGTGGGGAGAATTTCATGAAGGATGGATCTCATTTCAGGGTAGGATTTGAGGAAGTCGTATCCCTGCTGGAGAGCCACATTCAGAGTCTGATCCAGTCCCAGAAAGTATCCTGTCACAAGTGGGGCACTTTTGGGGTTCTTCTGTGGGAGGTTCTGGGTTTGAGGAGATGAGGAAGTGGCTCTGGTTATTTGCTTCTGTACCACGTCGGGAGGGTAGTTGCGGGATGCGAAAGCTGTTTTCAGGTTGTTGGTGTAATGGTTCAGGGATTCCGGACTGGAGCAGATTCGTTTGCCACGAAGACCTGGGCTGTAGGGAAGGGACTGTTTGATGTGGAATGGGTGGCAGCTGTCATAATGGAGGTACTGTTGCTTGTTGGTGGGTTTGATGTGGACGGACGTGTGAAGCTGGCCATTGGACAGGTGGAGGTCAACGTCAAGGAAAGTGTCATGGGATTTGGAGTAGGACCAGGTGAATCTGATGGAACCAAAGGAGTTGAGGTTGGAGAGGAAATTCTGGAGTTCTTCTTCACTGTGAGTCCAGATCATGAAAATGTCATCAATAAATCTGTACCAAACTTTGGGTTGGCAGGCCTGGGTAACCAAGAAGGCTTCCTCTAAGTCACCCATGAATAGGTTGGCGTACGAGGGGGCCATCCTGGTCCCCATGGCTGTTCCCTTTAATTGTTGGTATGTCTGACCTTCAAAAGTGAAGAAGTTGTGGGTCAGGATGAAGCTGGCTAAGGTAATGAGGAAAGAGGTTTTAGGTAGGGTGGCAGGTGATCGTCGTGAAAGGATATATATATATATTAGCTTTACAAATGTCTGCTTGTGTCTGTATATGTGCGGTTGGATATGGGTGTGTGTGCGAGTGTATACCTGTCTTTTTTTCCCCCTAAGGTAAGTCTTTCCGCTCCCGGGATTGGAATGACTCCTTACCCTCTCCCTTAAAACCCACATCCTTTCGTCTTTCCCTCTCCTTCCCTCTTTCCCGACAAAGCAACCGTTGGTTGCAAAAGCTAGAATTTTGTGTGTATGTTTGTGTGTCTATCGACCTGCCAGCACTTTCGTTTGGTAAGTCACATCATCTTTGTTTTTTATATATATATATATATATATATATATATATATATATATATATATATATATATATATATATATATATATATATATATAAAAAATAGAGGGAAACATTCCACGTGGGAAAAATTATATATAAAAACAAAGATGAGGTGACTTACCGAACGAAAGCTCTGGCAGGTCGATAGACACACAAACAAACACAAACATACACACAAAATTCAAGCTTTCGCAACAAACTGTTGCCTCATCAGGAAAGAGGGAAGGAGAGGGGAAGACGAAACGAAGTGGGTTTTAAGGGAGAGGGTAAGGAGTCATTCCAATCCCGGGAGCGGAAAGACTTACCTTAGGGGGAAAAAAGGACAGGTATACACTCGCACACACGCACATATCCATCCACACATACAGACACAAGCAGACATATTTAAAGACCAAGAGGAAAATAAGACGACAGAAAAGATTTCGAAATGCAACAGTGACAATAACAAACGTAATTGTTGGATTCAAATTAATGATATCAATATAATAGAGGGAAACATTCCACGTGGGAAAAATTATATATAAAAACAAAGATGAGGTGACTTACCGAACGAAAGCTCTGGCAGGTCGATAGACACACAAACAAACACAAACATACACACAAAATTCAAGCTTTCGCAACAAACTGTTGCCTCATCAGGAAAGAGGGAAGGAGAGGGGAGACGAAAGGAAGTGGGTTTTAAGGGAGAGGGTAAAGAGTCATTCCAATCCCGGGAGTGGAAAGACTTACCTTAGGGGGAAAAAAGGACAGGTATACACTCGCACATATCCATCCACACATACAGACACAAGCAGACGGAAAATATGTCTGTATGTGTGGATGGATATGTGCGTGTGTGCGAGTGTATACTTGTCCTTTTTTCCCCCTAAGGTAAGTCTTTCCACTCCCGGGATTGGAATGACTCTTTATATATATATATATATATATATATATATATATATATATATATATATATATATATATATATATACATAGAGAGAGAGAGAGAGAGAGAGAGAGAGAGAGAGAGTTAAATGCAATAATGGTAATTGTGGCATGCCACCTGCAACGAAGAATGTGCGAATTCCACAATTCTGTTTGGTAAAATGTCACTCAGTTTTCTGCATCAAATAAAAGTCAGTATTGTCATAGTCATTAACGGTAAAAATTATACAGCAATATGAGATACAAATATTAAATTTGTATATGAAATACGACAGTTCTTTGCAGTGGAAAATGCTGTATAACTTACTGGAGGACCAGGTACACCTGGACTGCCTGCAGTTCCAGGTGGTCCAGCAACACCAGGTGGCCCCCTCTCCCCTGGTGGCCCTGGTTCTCCTGGAATTCCTTGTCGCCCATCGTGACCTGGAAGACCTTCTGGGCCTTGAGGTCCTGGTGGGCCTGGTGGTCCAGGTTCACCAGGTTCACCCTGTGTATCAAGCACAAAGACATTCACTACTGTTCCAGTTTACATATCTATTCATAACAAAATATAATAAATATTATAGTATCAACTGCTCAATAAAATAAATTTTCTTAATATCATACCTACATATGTTTGTCTGCATGGCCATCTTCCGTAGCAGCTTTTAAGATCGATTATTATTGGTTTTGCCATCATAAGCTTACTACAAGTAACTCAAGAGAATTTTACACCAGACAAATTTATTAAACAAATTAATGTGACCACCCACCCATGTTCAGTGTCAATTTGCAATAACCACTCAAAGGCAGCAGTTGGTAGCATTAGCAGTGGAGGGTACATAAAGC
This sequence comes from Schistocerca piceifrons, assembly GCF_021461385.2. Taxonomy (NCBI): domain Eukaryota; kingdom Metazoa; phylum Arthropoda; class Insecta; order Orthoptera; family Acrididae; genus Schistocerca; species Schistocerca piceifrons. The sequence goes on from NC_060138.1 coordinate 643,497,164, forward strand.
ATGTCAGGGGTACACGGAAAACAGTGCAGTCATTGTCATCATGTGGAAACAGAATGATTTATCTGATGTCCAAAAGGACATGATCACTGGCTTTCAAGCCAACGGAAGAAGCATTTCTGGAACAGCTAAGTCTGTAAGCTGTTTGCTTGCCTTCATGTTAAAGTATACCGAGCACAGCAAAGCAGCGCAATCCAAAACTGGCACTGAGGAAACTGTGGTGCACCACTGGCCGTAGATGACAAAGGTGAATGATGACTGCAGAGATGTGTAAGGTGAACAGATGTGCAACTGTTGAGTCACTGACCTCCCAGGTGAACCAAGGGGTAGCAAGAATGACTCCTCAATGAACACTCAGCAAACGTTGCTGCATTTGAGCCTCCACAGTAGGTACCTGGTTCATGCAGCCATGCTGACTGCTGTTCGTCAGCAATGAAGGCTGGAATTTGTACACCAGTACTGCACTGAGTGGCGACATGTGGCCTTTTCAGATGGAACCCATTTTATGCTCCACTGGTCAGATGGCTGTTGGCATGTACGGCGTGAAATGTCTGAAAGCAAACACCCTGCAAGCACTGTCAGTATGGTCCAGGTAGGAAGAGGGAGTATTATCACCTGGAGCATGTTTTTCTGTCATTCTGTGGGTGATATTATCATTCTGGAAGACACAATGGATCAAACAAGTGTGCATCTATACTTGGGGACCATGTCCACCCCCACATGTAGTTTATATTTCCTCTACATGATGGCATCAACCAGTAAGACAATGCAACATGTCACACAGCTCACAGTGTACGTGTGTGGTTCGAAAAGCACCAAAATGACTCCTCAACATGATAGCATCTAACAAAAGGACAATACAAGAAGTTACACAGCACACAGTGTATGCCCCTGCTTTGAAGAGCACCAGGATGAGTTTGCCATACTCCCCTGGCCACCAAACTCCCTGGACTTAAGCCAGGTTGACAATCTGTGGGACCATCTTGATCAGGCTGTTTGTGCCACTGATCCTCAACTGAGAAACCTAGTGTAGCTGACCATGGCACTGCAGCTGGCATGGCTTTATATCCCTGTCAGTACTTCTCAGAACCTCAGTGACTCTTTTCCTGCACGTCTCACAGCAGTCCACACTGCAAATGTGGTTATTCAGGTTTTTGACAGATGTTCACATTAATGTAAGTAGACAGTATAAAAGTGAAATGTGTCTTGTATAAAACTGCATTTAATTAATTGCAGTACACTTAATACAGCAAAATCAATAATAATTGATCATACCTAATTGTATGATAAATGATGTTTTATGTTTTAACAGGAACTACAAACTTACAGTTCTTGTTGAATTGTTTTCTGAGAATCTGGCCTAAGGCACATTTTCTTCTGAATGTTTCATCTCCTACAGTGTGATAGACCATCAGATGTTAAGAAGATGTAGTTAGTTGACTCTAATATGTCCCTGAGTAAGTTTATGTGGAAAAATAAACTTACTATGTCTTCGTAACCTCTAAGGATGTCATCTACAATACAAAACAAAACCAGCTGGGCAAGTCTATATTGGAGAATTAACAATCTACACCTCCATAACCTCTGAGGATATCTACTGCTGCAGGAGCAAAAATGTTATGCACCAAAATATGTCTTAGACCACAACTTAATTCCCAAATAACTGATGTCACCAAAAATGTAAAGACCCGCTGGCACTGTATGAGCAAATTTTGTACAGCATTATTAATCACACAAAGAGCATTAAGTAATATGGCTTATGAGGAAGCAGGAATAAAGAACTCTTAGTTACCTTGTTGGAAGGTAAAGTCAGTGCAATTCGAGCTGAGGCTAACATTTGTTTATGAAAGGTGCAGCAGAAATAACGGTGTTCCTGTATTGCCGTCTTCTACAGAAACTGAAAATGCATATTATTTTCTCAAGAAATGAGTACATAATATGTTGTTCTCCACACACAATTCAACACTTGAAAATTATTTTGACACCAAATCTGTGAATATCATAAAAATAATTTGTCTGTGTGCACTTAGTTTCAGCATTATAAGATCACAATATAAGTATTCACTACATGAAGTACCACCATGTAACCAATAATGAAAGTTTCTTTGGAAGACAAAGTGTGAGTGAGTCTTGTTCAGAATAGGAATTTGCTCATGCTCAACCTAACAAATTCCAAATAATTCTGAAGTAATTTTGTGCAATTTAAATATATTTGGTTTATTACCGCATCCATTTCTAAGTTCTTGAATATAAGAGTATACTGAAGCATGCTGCAGACTCTGTTCTTTAAATATCTTATGCAAATAATCTTATCAAAAGCAAATGGAATGCAACAAATTAGTTTCTTCAGGAACATGTTTCAAAAACATCGTTAGCAACTATCATATGAAGTACAAAACCTGATTTCACTTGTAAACCTCAATTAAAAGAGCAATGGTTCTTTCATTTAAAGACATGTTTTAAAAAACTTTCACTTCTTTTGTTATTTTCTTTCTGCTGGTTTGATGTTGTAAACTCCTGTTTTCAGCTAATATTTTCATTTTTGCATGTATATTGTATTTAATGTCCTCCAAAATGTTTAGATTATATCATCTAGTTTTTGTCAATGTGTACTATATTTTCTCTCTAATGCTTCTTCCAGTTCCAAGTTTCTAGCTAGTTTAGTGTCTATTCACTAATATGTCTTTTCTTCTCCTAAGGACATTTCATGGATTCTTTGCCCTGCACACACACACACACACACACACACACACACACACACACACACACACACACAGAGAGAGAGAGAGAGAGAGAGAGAGAGAGAGAGAGAGAGAGAGAGAGGTAAGATGGTAAGATGATGCTGCTGCTACACTACAGGACTTACAATCCAACAAGTCACAAAATTTGTTTAGAATTATGCACTGAACGGAAAACAACAAATGCATGGATTTTTTAAATTTTCTTTTCAAAATTTCTTACAATCAAATTTAAATCAATAAGCAAAGGTATATATGAGATATAATTAATTATCACACACAACAGCATGCATTATCAGTCAACTACAATATTTTCAAGGGTAAAACCATATTATCTGAACATAAATAATTTTAACTTAAACAATTCTTTGTGGCTTCCCCGTACCATGCAGGATTCATGCATCATACTTAAAGCTTTGCCAGTGCTCTTACCTTGAGTTTAATTATTTGTTGTGCAGAAATGTTATGGCCAAGTTCCTGCAGACCCTAAAAATGTTACATGATTAACCACAGCTACAACATGCTAACAACAGAAGCATTAAGATAACAACGCTCCACACTCTACACTACAAAGAAGATTAATCTCTACACCAACTATTTAACAAGCTCCTACTCAATTTACAAGAGGTTTTGCATGTTATTCAATAGCATCAAAGTTTAATAGTGTGGAATTCAATTTGTCTGATTCTGAAACAATAAAGCTTTTGTAGCAAATCTTTTTGCTGGTTTTGTGCTTCATAACATTATGGAAGAATATTAAAATATATGTAGATGAAATAAATATCATACTTCCTTCATTTTTCCTTCAATTTGCTTCAAAGAGATCAGTCAAATGAATTATCAGTATTATTTCAAATGTTTAAATACTGCAGTGACAACAGTAACCCAAAACAATCACTTCATTGTGTCACAGTTTCATTTCATTGATCTGGTTACACAATGAAAATGTACAAATTATCTTTTTTTTAATGGAGAAATTCATTTAACAGTTGGAAAGAGACACATTCACTTACTGAAAGCTGTATACCAAGTTTACTGATGTCTCTGTCAGCTTTTATGACCACTTTTGGCTGCTAATAAGTTTTCATCAGCTCATTTCTGCACACGATATGCTTGAACAGGTCAGTCTGTGTCTGTTAACTGGTGTTATCATTGTCTTGTGCAGATTGTTGCATGATAGGATGCAGACAATAGTTTTCAGATTCAGATTACAAGATAAACTAGTATAAACTAGTATGGAAATGAGTAAGCGTGATCTGTAGATGGCTAATTATCAGCTTACAGCAGTCATAAAAAGCAATATCTGTGATCAAATCTGTCACTAAATTTAGTAAGCAACAGAGGTAGTTCTTGGCAATAAACTACTCCAATTTACAAGCAGTGACCAAGTAAATTACAAGTAGACAAAGGGTACAAAATGGTGTATGTATTGTAATAAATAACTTTGATGCTGAAAGAATGGCTCAAGCTGTTGTAAATTGCATGGACATTTGTTAACAATTACACAACAAAATCAAAACACTAGGAAACCTGAAACAAAATAGTAGCTAATGCAACACACAACACTTTCTACCAAATCTTCACTGCAAATAAAATGCAGCGCTGAAGACGTTAGAGCATTCTACAGTACTAAGGCCTGTTACTGTACCACAAAAGCTTGTTACACCAGTTACCAAACACCTACAAAGCACAAACTATTTGTACTGCATGTACACCTCACCTTCACTGCAACTATCTCAGCGTAGCCTAAGGTACCACCACGAAGAGTGGTGACAGAACGCTTTAGTCCCTGTGAACATAGAGTTTCCTCAAGTATTCATGAAAAGATGTGGAACTATCATTTTAACAAGTATTATTGAAAACACTGCGCAAAAGTGATCCTCAAAGGCCTGAATATAGTCAACATTTATGTGACACATGTAATAAAACTGTTCTATTTGAGCATATTTGTTTATTTATCTAGTTGCTCTACTTAATTTCTTCTCATAGTCTACTGTCACTACATTTCTTTCAGATTACAATTATGATTTTTAACAATATCCTCTACTGTGCACCTCTTAACTGCACATGTACCTCTCATAGTAAAAACCTTTATAATTTAAGTCAATTCTGTTTCTGTTATAACAGAAGAATGTACTTAAATCCTCCAAGTTTCTTCAAAAAGAAGACACTATGCTGTGTCTCTAGATATGTTCCACAGTTTCTCAGACTATTAGTAAATTTCTTTACATGTGAAATATCATCAGTGAACAGACTATACGTTTAGATGACATAGAAAACAGAATCAACTACTGTAATTCTTCTGGCTTGCCTGGTGATATATTGACATGTTGAATAATTGAGTCTTCTGCTGGTTGTTCGTGACATTCTTGTATGATATTTTGATGTCGTGACTCACTATCTTCTTCAGGTGCATACTGAGACTGGCCCAAGGGAGAATTGGGTCCTGGATGATGCTCTGTTTTTCGTCTCTGCCACATTGGATGCTCTGTCCGCAGACTCCACCCACCAGGGACCACATTTAGTTGTCCATTCTTGCCACTGGTGCTCTGACTGCCATCTGAACCTGACCTGGATATCCTCTGTTGTCGTGCCCATAATTGCATGCTCCGCTTTTGGTCTGCAGAGCATTAGGTACTCCGTCTGTGGTGCACGCTTGCCAGGGTTGGTTTTCTTCCCACTAGTACTCCAACCATTATCCACACCTGGCTTGGCAGTCATCTGGTGTTGTGCCGATCATCTGAGGCTCTGTTTCTCATCTTTGCCACATCAGGCATTCTATACACTGATTGCTGCTGCCTTGGCCGTCTTCTGGTTGTCTTGCACATTGTGTGTGAAGTCCTCACCTGTTGCGGCAGGTCTCCAGTGATGTAATTCTCATAAGGTGCTCCAAGTGTTCTGTCTGTCCCACAGAACAAGCAAATACCTTAAACTGGCAGCTTACTCAAACATTTACAAAATCTCAGCATTTCCTCCTTACCAACAATGCAGCTGCCAGTTTGTCTTCAGTAACATATCTCTTATTTATTAACTCCATTTAGAGAAAGCTTTTTCTTCATATTTTTATACCGAGCGAGGTGGCGCAGTGGTTAGCACACTGGACTCGCATTCGGGAGGACGACGGTTCAATCCCGTCTCCAGCCATCCTGATTTAGGTTTTCCGTGATTTCCCTAAATCGTTTCAGGCAAATGCCGGGATGGATCCTTTGAAAGGGCACGGCCGATTTCCTTCCCAGTCCTTCCCTAACCCGAGCTCGCGCTCCGTCTCTAATGACCTCGTTGTCGATGGGACGTTAAACACTAACCACCACCACCATCATATTTTTATGGATACAACAGCTATGCTCTGACATGTTTTTAAGTGAAAGATAAACCACCAGCTCCAGTTTGTTCACATTTTTTCCAATCTTTGATGTCAATCATGGAATATCTGAATTTCATCCCTGACAATGGGTACATTCTCTACGACACCTCTGAATTTGCACCCACTTTCATTGATGCAAAAGTATGTAAATAATGATGAAGTAACATGCATAATCTGTGTTTAAATTCAGAAAAGCAGAAGCACTGAGACTTAAAAATTGGAATACACAGATATTTAATGCACTGTAGTGGTTTCACTTACAGTTATCATCTCCAAAATCACTGTAAATTTTGAAACTTCAAATCACTATCCACAATGTTCAAAACTCAATGGACATGTCCCATTACATCAGTGAAAAAGTTTATTTTACTTCTTAAAGTACACAGTTCTGTCTATAGATGGCGGAGAAAAACATACTTCAGGTCATGGTCCAGTTTCTGCCCCCACAGATCTCCGTTCACTACAAAAATTATTGCATCAGTCAGAAATGGCAAAAAATGAACAAGGTCCACTTTTTACTCAAGTGTCAAAATAAGAATCCACACACCAAATTCATGGATTTGGGCAGATTTTCTGTTTCAGTTTTGAAATGTTGGTATTGCTCTCACTAGTTATTTGGCAACCAGCTATAAACTAAATCATTTAATTGATGTTTCAAATAAATATTTTTCCTTCACATAATGTTACTCCAGGATGAGAGGGCTTCAAATGCTCCAAAAGATGAACTTCTAGCTTTTATCTTTACACTCAAACATTTGTGTGCAAGAAGTCAACATAATAGCATACTACCTGCATTGTCATCATATGTGAACATGTTTTACATAACTCTTCAAGTTTTCCTGGCAATCCATTGACATCTTGAGGTGTTGGGTATTCTGTCAGGTGTCAGCACTGTTCTTGCACAATACTCTGACAATGTGACTTTTTATCTTCATCAGGTGCTACCTGAGACTGCTCACTGAGTGGAACATGTCCAGTATTAATACCTATGGTCTTCCTCCTCCGTGGGTGGTTTCAGGCGTTATGTTTGCAGTTCACTCCCATTAAACGCATCCTTAGGTGTTCCCTCTTTGGTATGGTGTGCCACAGAAATCTCTGGTGTTTCATCTTTGGTCCAGTGCACCTGTCTGCATACTGGCATTCCATTTTCAGTCCAATCCATTCTATGTGTTCCTCCATGGCCTGCTCACACTAAAAGCATCCTGCAATGTTCAATCATTGGTCTGATGTATCTGAAGGTGTTCATTCACCACATCCACAGTCTGAGTTGTTCTTTTTGTAGGATTCTGTTGCTGCCCCATTGGATTTTCAGCAGCTCCAGTGCAGGATCTCAGGCTCTACTGAGTATGTACCCAGAGTCACAATTCATGAGGTTTTCTGTCACCTTTATCTCTATAGACTGACTCTCTTATAACACTATCCCAGTTCCTCGGTCTGTGCCAGAACCTCCGTTTAACCATAGTTAATGGAATGATCATTGATTTAGTTGCCTGCTTTAGCTGGGTGTGCCTCTGATATTCTTTGCATGTGATGTCCATTGCCCTTGTTTTTCGGTCAATATATGTCATGGCACATTGGTAAGGTGTGATATACATTTCTGGTTTTTGTAGTCCCAGGTCATCTTTCACATTTACCAGTAGTCCTACCTTTTGGTAGGTGGACAGAACACACATTTTATATTGAGCTTCCCAAGAATCCTCTTGATTTTGTTGGAAATAGATCCTGCATCGGGCAGTACACCGCAATCGTTGCTTCATCTAGCTCTTTTTCTAGATCGAAAGGTGGAGTGGCTGGTTGAAAGGCCTTCTGAATCTGTTTGTCAGTGTATGCATTTTTGACAAACTCTGATCGTATATGCTCTATTTCTGCTGTCAAACTTTCTAGGTGTGACAAGGTGTGTGTGCTCTGTGGACCTCTGTCTTCTGACCTCCATTCATCTGAGCAGGATGGTGACAGCTGCTGGCTTGTAGTATAAATCAGTGTGCATGGGTTTGTGATATACACCGCAGCCAAATGACCCACCTACTCTCCGCTTGACAAGTATATCCATAAATGACACCTAGGCATCCTTCTCCAGTTCCATGGCGAACTAAATATTTGAGTAGCTTGAGTTAAGATGTTCCAGAAACTCATGGACTCATCATACTCTAAGGCCACATCACTAATACATCACATACATACCAGAAGAAGCATGTGGGTTTCTATCTAGCTATTTCTAATGCCTTCTCTTCAAATCTCTGCATTAACATATTGACAACCACTCAAAGCAAAGGGCTGCCCATGGCTACACCTTCTGTTTGCTCATTATATTGGCCATCATACAGAAAATAAGTTGAGATCAGCATATACCTGAACAGATCCAACAAAGCTCATCAAATCTCTTGGTAATCAGGTCCAGTGAGACTTCCTGTAGCACCCAGAGATACCACATCAAAGCTGACTGATTCTGTGATGTGTAGTTGCTTTAGATGCTGCAAGACATCTCGCAATGTCATTTTTTATGTAGATATAATAACTAACTCATATCATGCAATACAATGCTCAACCATAGTTCATCAATTTTGCAGTCTCTATGAAGACACTTTGCTTGCTTATTCTGTATATATCTGAATCATCTTTCTTCTGACCACGTACTTCTCTGTGGACATCACTCATCAAAGCTTCACTTTCAGAAAAGTATCTATACAATGACTGAACTGTGCACCTGAACAACATTTTAACTAACAAAAAACAAATTTTACAGGAGAACAAAATAACTGTTTTGATGCTGCCAAATTGGGCTTTCTTGGCGCAACTCAGAACATAGGAGGTAAAATGCCATTCTGTATATTTTTCTAACAGCTGTTACAAAATTGGTATGTTAATATATTCATTTTCCAGAAAAAAATACCTATCTGTGTAGTAACTGTGTTGTACTGCTGAGTCACTCTGGTTTTTCAGTGTTATTCATTACAGAAATAGAAAGATTATTCTGCAAAAATACTATAGAACTGGTCAAAACTCATAGGCTGTAATATTTATTATAATGCAAATCTCTCTAGGCAGCAACAGAAAATACTGAAAAATTCAGCATCATTGCTTTTGTAATTACACTAAACATATTTTTTCAGTATTACATTGCCATCTCTCAATCAATGGGTTTTTGAAAAATTAGTGTTCAAATTCTCTATTCGTTTGGTAATTACCGGAAAAATTCAGTTTTTCAGTTCAGTACATACTGAAACATTGATTTATTGATTGACTGATATATTTATTCATCTGTAAAATAAAATAAACTACACAGATGTTGTCAATTGTTGGTACAATATTTCTTACTAAATAAACATAAATAGATTCTTACAACTTTTACAGTTCTTATAAATAATTAGCCTTACAATATCTATAATTATGTCATATACTGTTGCATAATATATGGTGTATTCATAATTATAAAGTGGCTATATATAGTTATTTTAATTATACCCTGGAAGATTTGTTCACATGGGACAGTCAGAATTTTGTAGCTTTTTGAGTAAATCAATTCAATAGGTTCTATTGTTGCTATTTGTTACAATCCTTACAATATTTTCTATATGCTAAAGCCAGCCTGCGTGTTCTCAGCACTTGTACCCCAAAACATGATTCCATAATTGAGGACTGATTGTATGTATGCAAAAAGGTCACTAAGAGGCATGAAACACTGCACACTGTTGCAAGGATTCATAGAACATTAAATGCTGTGGATAGTCTCTTGGCCAAAGCCCTTACATGTTCTGTTGATTTCAACTGGCAGTCAACATTCAACTCGAGGGTTTGGTATATGTTACATATTCTACAGCATCTTCATTAATTTTTAATGTAGCACCATTTTCTTGACATCTGGCACTCCATGGGAAATCATTAATGTAGATAAGAAAATGGATTGGTCTGACACACTCCCCTGCGGGATGCTTACATTAAAATGTTTTGAATATGTGAGATATCAACTTGTAGACTTAAACCTCACCTTACTCCTAGTAAATTTAATATACACTATAAAATTCTGTGGTCATCTGTGCCAAATGACTTTGATAAATCTAAGAAAATTACATTTACACGTTCACTTTTGTCCAGCAGCTCTCAAATTAGCTTTGAAAACTGTGAAATAGCAGATTTTGTACCTCCTTTGGGCCTGAGACCATGCTGTTCATTAATCTTTTTTTCATTAGTGTTTCATTCATTTTGGAAATGATGGGCAAGGAAGAGATTGATCTGTAGTATTCTACATTTTCTGCATCACTATTTTTACATATGGGTATTACTTTTGCTTGTTTAGGTACTTGGGGAAACAGCCAGATCTGAATAATTCATTGGTTATTTTTGTCAATGGAGCTTTTATGGAATTTACTCACTGATGTTGAATAAGTCTTGCTTCTTGGTGCTTTTGACTGGTGTAAGTTTATCATGCAGTATAGAGATAACTGCAATGTTAGATGGTGATTTATTCTCCCAGTTTCTCTGCAATCTTTTTATAGACCCACAGTTGCAGGATGTTATTATCTTTTCTTCCCCTTAATATAAACGGGCCATCAGGTGAAATCTGTAGTCAGACATACTTATTTTGAATGAGCCTCTATGCAACACTTGGTCTGATGTACCAATACCCCTGAAATGCTCTAGGTTCCATCTTGCAGACTAGGAATCAACTGTCATTGATAGCGATGGGAGTTCTATTGCCTGGATGATTAACATGAAATGAATTTTTGCCTATTCCATCAGGGCAAAAGTATTACACTATTGTATTAGATTGCTGCAAACATTTAACACATAGAACTTATTGGCTATGCAAATTATGAGAAACGTTTTTTCATTATGAGCAGCAGTTACAATACTGTTCCACCCACCCCATCAGCTGGCAATATTCCAGGAAAAGAACCATTTACCCTCAATATATAAGGGCTTCCACTATCTCTCAATGCCTTGTGTTTATTGGCCTTCCTGTCACAAATGTTAACTGCAAGTCTCTCTAGTTTCTTTCCTTTATTCAAGTACTCATTCACTCTGCTCATTTCCACAGCATTTGATGCATAATCCATGATGCCTTCACTTACAGTGTTGTTTACTGCAACACAGACTTTGCGGCTCAACAATGGTACCAAAAATAATTTGCAGTGGAAACAATTTAACCAACAAATGCAGTGAACTAGCTACAACATTCTTTCCACTCTAATTCACTTTCTACAAATGTGTTGGTTACAATGTTGTTCGGGTGAATGATTCAACTGACGGTTCTTTCAATATACAAATTTAATTGGTTCATATATTCAGATATAAATTAATGATTGTAAAGGAACATTTGTCTTCTAATTATATGACTTATGTTACTTAGGATTTCTAGTGTTAAATAACAAAAACAGAAACAGATGGAAATTGCGTTCTTAAGCTTACCCAGGAAATCCACTGTTTGTATCAGACTCATATTGCACTCAGCTGTCCAGCCAACATGCAGCCATTTATGAAACATGATATTTCTACAGCGTACTTTGTCATCAACTCCGAGTGATACAAATAGAATAAGTGTCCTTGCTGTTTTGCACCCCCCACATATTCTTATCGCTTCCCACCCCTTCCCTCAGAACACAGTTACATGCGGCTGCCAGTGGAGTAGTGGGAGAAAAAGATTGCTGAATGCTCAAACATTGATCCATCAGTGCTTCTACTGCCATTGGGGAACTGAAGTCACCAGTGGCCATCGTTGTAACTTCAGGTGGCTGAGTGTTCCATCTTATGCTCTACTGACTGTGAAGGCACTAATCTCTATAGATCAGGCCATCATATTTCAACAGCCGCCTTCAGAACATGATCTGAAAATGCCAAAGTCTGTCTTAGCATTTCTGTTCATTCATTTTGGGTCATTCCATGTCAATTTAACCAGGGGCTCCAGCTCATACAGATTTGGCTGAAATTTAGTACACCAATGCTACCTTGTATGGAACACTCACATACACAGTATTAGATTCCCCTGAGAATTAGTTCAGAATTATAGCCTGCAAAAGAAGGTGGTGTGACCCAGAAAAAGAAATGCACATTTGGCAATCAATCTTCAGAGGCAACTTCAGGGCTTAATAACTTAGGATCTGTTCCTCACAAATCCGTGAAATTTTTACATCTGATAACATCCACTTAGGGAACAAGCTCAATGCAGCAAAACACCAACATGTTTCTGAGGGAAAATAAGAAATATCAAAATGTGATAACAAAATGTAACATGTTAGAAGATATATGTTGTAGGTGCCCACCAAGCCAAATATAATTCACTCAGGAATGGGAAAATACTTTTTACAGTAAGTGCGATGTGAGCCGAACGCACACACAATGCATTGTGTCTACATCTTTCATACATATGGAGTTACACATGAAGGAAAATACAAAAACTTGAAAAATCACCACAAAAACGTGTAGTTTCAAAGTGGTGTAAATAAAATGGACAAATGATATCCAATCCAAATTTCACACACTGCATAAGTAGACTATAATGTTGTGTGTCTCAAAATTTGAACATGTTATTCGAAGGACTTTGTGTACAACAAAAACTGACAGAGATATATTTGGTGATGTGACCATTGTTCCAGAACACAATTTCAGAAAAAAAGTACCTTAAACTCTTCTGCCTCTTCTTATCCTCTTGCCCATTGTTTAACTACTAAGCAACAATATATAGATAGATTAACACAACCTATCATTAATGTTTAATGCACATTAGCTGCTGGAAACTGTTGTTTGTGCTTAGAGCAGAAGTCTTCCCAAACAGTAGCTACTGTACTCTGTACATCGAGTGGCAAATTGTACTTTCTTCCTGATACAGCAGTAGCAACTGTAACTGTCATAACAACACGTTCAAAAGGAATCCGACACAGGTCTGTCAAATGTGGCCGGTGAAATGATTCTGCTGGTGCCAAGAAGTTCACTACTACATCACCTCCAGCTGCACAGCACTCTGCGACACATTCGTAATCATAAATAGCAACAACATAGCAACCTGATTGCATGGTGATGCTTTTGCTTCTGAATCCAAGGTCAGATACTGTGAAGACACATATTGTGCATTATAACCAAATAGTCTGCTCATCTGCGTTACACCAGTATCCACTGGAGAAAAGTGATTATGGCTGCTTGTGCCTGCAATAGTTTTAACAGGTTCAGTCTGCTTTTTAGCAACTCTTCAACAGATTTCACCTCATCTTTCAAAACATAAAATGATTGTACACCAGAGATATTTTTCTGTGCCCAGGTAAATAATAGAAGAGGTGTTAGAATGTGCTCTTCTTTAGGGTTCCGCGGACTAGATGACTTAATGGTAGCACCAATTCTGTCACATACATTTTTACCATGACTTGTTGCCAAAAAATTCCAATCTGCATTAATCTGAAAACCATGGAAATGCATGCATAAATTTTTGAGATTTTTACAATTTTTGTACTGGCTAGCTGCCCCATCACTGAAGTACTTTGTAGAACGTATGTGAGGCAGCTTGCTTTTAACATAAGCCATCACATGCCACAGGCATGAACTGCAATGGCATCATGAATTAAACAGTCACTAAAAATGCACAAGTTAATAACAGACACACCGCCTGATTCATCGCTATTGTCAATCATAAATGGTTGTCGAGTTGCTTAGCTGTTGTCCCGATGGTATCCTTGAATATCATCTTGCACTATAAATGCATAATTTTCAGAAAAGTCCACTATTACTTCAATTTCATCTTGTTTCACATGATCCTTACAAAATTGGAGATATACATATTGTGCTGTTGCCGTAAAGCTCTGTGTGTGGTCAGTTTGTCTGGTTTTTCACAACACAGTTCAACAAAATTAGAATATTCTTCATTGAATTCTACATAAAGTTTAGAAATGTTACAAAGCAAGAGCCTTTGTTTGCATCTGCACCCATACATTTCCCATTTTTACGGTAACATATTCTTTCTTGCATTATTCTGCTGTAGTAATCATTTTCATAAAACTCTGATACTAGCACCTTTATTTCTGAACTTAAATTGTTTACCCAGAGCCTGTCGAAGTTCTGTATGCACTCCTTGGATTTTTTTTTTTTTTAATTTTCCTATACAGTATGCTCAATAGACCAAAAAGTGGAAGGCGTGCAGATACTACACTTTTTCTTAAGTCATGCATAATTTTGTCCAAACCGGAGCATTTATGGCATGATTTCTGTTTCTTTGGAGTAGATAGTGCTTCCTCTTCAACGACTAGTCCCTCTGCCATTTTGTGTTTCATTTCCATTTCAGTTTCTTGTAGTTTTCTTCAAATGTAATTGGGTCTGTAACTTTTCTCAACTCTCTGTCTTCATGGGAGACAAACCAAGCGTAGTCACTGAAGTATTTAATTGCTCGCCACTGTGGTTGAAGGTTGCTGATACTCTTCATCACTACCACGTACATTATCAGAATATCCACTTTTTAATAGTGAGACACACCTGCAACATAGCTTCTGTCCTCATTCGATGTTAAGACTTGTGCACTAATTCTCTTTCAATATTGATTTTATATCAATTTCTCAAAGACTACACCTTGCTGTCTTCTTATGGGTCTGAACTGGATCAAAACAACTACTTTGTAGAACAGAATACTTATCCAGAAATAGTTTTGTATGATGATAACAAACACTCATGTTCCTTGAAACTGTACTCCTCACACCTACAGGGTGAATACCAGATCTCCACAGCAACAAATCTAGGTTTGATTCATACAGATCATGTACAAAGCAAGTGGCACATTTAGTTCCATATGTTGTTTTATGATGTGAGTGGTGTAAGTGCATTATCAACTTCCCTGAAAAATCACTTGGGTTTCAGTGCAGCTTTTTCCAGAGCTTTCTCTTTGAAACTGTCCATGGATAGCTTTCCAACAATTGGTGACAGAGAGCACCTCATAGTGAGGTCACAATCTGTTCACATTAGTCATTACTAGAGGGAAATACTGTAGTTATGGGGACAAATTTAAGGAGGGCAATCATTACAGGGCTGAATTTCTTCCTGATCTGTTTGAGAGAGTCAGAAAGCCACACTTTTCTGAAGAGGGAGACCACATCAAACCCCACCATATGGTCCCGATTACAAAAGTGCAGTCTTGCAACCTGATGTGGTGCTGATATTTACTGACACAGCAATAGCATAATATTGCCATTAGATATCTAGCCAGCTGGTATGTTGGTGCATCTATGTCGCTTACAATAGGCTGTAGAGGGATAACCTGTTTGTGAATTTTTGGTAAGCTGTAGAGCCTTGGTCGTGCAGTAACTCATGGTCAAAGTTTTTTGATGATATAATTTTGTTAGGGACTGGCATGGAAGCTCAACGGTCTTCCTACTTATTCCACTGTTCATGTAACCCTTTAATTCCTGGTGTTCTGGATCCTTTAGTAAGATTTCATTCTGCAATTGTACTTTGACAATGGAAGTAGTACTACAAAGGCATCTCATTCGTCCGCAGGGTCCACAGGTAAAATGACTATTTCATGATCATTCCGTAACTCTCGAATGGCTGTCTCTGGTAAAATAGCTCTGGTGAGCATGTGGCACATTTCCTGGTGAATCTCTTCCACATTGTTACCAGAGAGGCTGTAAATTACTTCTTCTACACTACTGATGAAATCTGTAACAGGTACAGCAGTCAGCATTGCAGCAAAATTGAGTCCCTTTGCACCTAATTTTGTTGCACTGTCAATCTCTTGCTCCATGAGATTGATTATAGTTTGTCATTGCTCTTCCTGCAATTGTTTCCCTCTCACTGCCAGATGTTTGAATTTAAGCCTAAGAGAGAGGGTCAACCCACTCTGAAGAATCAAACGAGAGTACACAACCCACCTCTCCATGGAGTTTGAGCAATTCCTTAGACGTTGTGTATAGTCACCAGTGTATGTACCAGGTCACTTCTCTTACAAGAGCCAGACTTGCTCTTCTTGTGCTCTGGTGGGTAGCTGGCAGTATTTATAGAATGGGTGATCCTTAAAAATGTCGGTATTATGCCATGGTTATGACACCTCATCAAAAAGGCAAGAAAACTGAGCAAATCGTCTTTCCCATTTCAAAGATTATCCAGAGTCTTAACTCCTGTAGATGACTCTAATGTGTCATTTTGGGATTGTGCTCCAAAGGAGACTGTCAAAATATGAGTGGCCCATTGCCTGATCAATAGAGACATACACTTCACTCTCAGTAATGTTGTTGACCCAGTGCTCAGCCAGGTCAAGTCAAAGTCCACTGAGAGCAACTTCTGCACCTGACAGCAGTGGCAGCAGCACTCAGGGACCAAAATTCATGGCCTGCATTCAGCGATCACATCCCCCTGCCACTCAACCCAGCAAATCTTGCAGCCAACTACTATGAGCAAACATAGGAAGTGATAAAGGTATAAAGGACACATGAAGTAGCAAAGATATTAATTCCACCTGAAGGTGATGGCAAGGTTTACTGCAGAAATATCGTGTCATGTAAATGACTGCAACTAGCTGGACACCATGAGACCAATACAAACATATAAGTATTACACTGACGTAAAATGTGAAAGACCTATAAGACATGGTCAGATAGCAGAGTAACTGTGTAAACATACATAACATTTGTGGGTATGTAAATCAATAGAGCTGAAATTCCCTGCAACATGTAGTATGCCCATCAGAATGCATAAGTGTAGTTTGTGTATAGTTTTGTTACCAGACTTGGTAGTGTGTATACAGGGTGTGTACAGTGTCAGATGTTTAGTGGTCATTGTGTAAGGCATGGAGATCCCATATATACCTGCAATACAATGTCATCAGCACCTGAGAGAATTTCAAACCAGCCTCATTGTGGGCCTCAAAATGGTTTGCTGGTCGAATTGGGTAATATTCAAATTTGTGGTGTATTCAGATGTGACAATTGCCTGATGCTTGACTGCATGGAAACATGCCATCTCACCATAGGGAAGGGTTACCTTATTGTGCATCAAGCACATCATAACATCTTCACATCTGCACCTGCCATCTAAGAACAAGTAATGGGCTCCACAAACATTCTGTGTCATCCTGCACCCCTGATCAGATAATATCAGCAGCAGGACTAGCAAGCTGCCATCCCATGCATACACTGCCATTAACACCACTCCACAAACAGCTGCATTTGGAGTGGTGCTGTGACCAGGAACATGGACTTATGACGAATGCTATCTCACTGTGCTCAGCAATGAACTGTGGTTTTACACTATTCTGGATGATCATTATCAGCAAGTACGCAGCATACAATTTTTAGAGGCATAGTCTTGTTACTCCTGATGTCACGGTGTGAGGAACCATAGGGTATGACTTCAGGTCATGGCTGGTAGTGATTGAAGAAACTCTGATGGCACAACGATATGTCGCAGACGTCCTGTATCCTCATGTGTTACCTATCATGTGACAGTATTGTGGTGCCAGTTCTCAACAGAACAGTACTTGGTCACACATAGCATGTATCTCTATGAACTGTCTGTGTGATATTTAAGTACTCTTCATGACCAGCAAGATTCTCAGATCTGTCCTTGATACAACATGTCGGGGACCACTCAGATGTCAACTCCATGCCAGTGCCAGTATATCAAGAACCAGTTACAACAGTTGTTGGGCCAACTTGTGACATAAGAAGATATAATGGCTTAATGGTACCTAATCAGTGCTTGCATTCAGGCCAGAGGAGGCAGTACAACATCATACTGACAAGCTGGCTCATACTGACAAGTTCTTTGTACATTTGACTTGATTTTGTTATGACTGAAATAATATCACAACCCCTCTCAACCCATAAACTTTCATTTCTTTTCCTCCTCCCCTTCTGGATGCTTCAATTTTTTTGACAGGCAGTGTTAATTATTCAACTGACAAAAACTGCTGTGTAAAATGATAAAATTACTAATAAGAAACTTAGAAATGGAAATAAATATGAAACTGATCACAAAAATAAAATTGTATTTTGATAACATGAAAAAACTTAGGAATACAACAGACATCAAGAAAGGAAAATTGTAAACTTTAAAGGCATTTATTTTCAGGCCACTATAGGTAGAGTTAGAAATGATGGCGGTCAACTTTAGGCTCATTCTGCACGCCTTTGTCACATATTTTCTTTCAGCCAATGACCTTTCAGTAGTGTTCTGACTCTGCTGTGAATAATGTACCTAATGCGGGTATTAAATGTGAAAGTAGCAAGCTGTTTAGTGAATTTTGATTCCATTTGTTGTGAGCTGTCATCACTGATTGTCGTGGTAGTGATGAATTCTGTATAAGCAAGTAAGAGACTTAATTTGCAGGACACCCGCTTTCTTCAAAAGGCACTTGTGTGTGGCCACATGCACATACCACAACTGTCACTTAGAATCATCAATAATGCAATCCCCGTCCATGCCTTGACATGCGTGAACTGCCATCGTTCATGGATTGGACTATAACTGTCTTTCTATGGTGTCATGAAGTCTCATTACACATGTATTTTTAGACTAGACTATTTGTGTTGCTTGTAAAAAAATGTGTTTGTGTATAATTTTCAGGGAGAGGGAGTGTCAAGAGTACTGTCAGATAAAAAAGTCAATAAAACAGTTGTTCTCTTCGTAATATTCTTGCCATTGTTGTCATTGTAATTTTTTTCTTTTCTCCAATCATTTTGCCTAAGCAGAATGTAAGGTAACAGTGACAAGAGATAGCCAAATTTGTTTTCAAATCTGTATAGTGGTTTTAATTGTTAATGTTTTTGTGCATGAAAGTCATATCTCCTAAAACATAAGAATAACTATTGACAACACAGTTTGTGGCTTGAGTCTAAGCACTATACTTCTGTAGCTAGAAATCAGAATTTGTTGTATAAGCATGATCAAATTTATGGGTGAGGATATTACTTAAATCATGGGATTCTATTTCTCATTTCTCTAAACTAGTGCATTAACAGTCAAATGTAAACTAATAAATTAGAAATTTCATGACACAGAATTATATTTCCCTTGTGGTTCCTTTAGTTATTGTTACAATGTTTTGGAGTATCAGATAAATAGCTATAGTACAATATGAAAATAATTTATGCCTAATAATATACATCTAGATATGGATCCAATAATAAAATTTGAAAGGGTTTGCACTTAACACATAGCCTACATTCTAAAATAATAAAAGACAAAACAAGGCTTTCAAAGTATTTACCAAAATAATTCTCTATGCTTTTGCAAGAATAACCAGCTTTCCACTTACATTTATAAATACACAGATATCTTATATTTACATTTTAAATTTCTTCTCTCAAATAATTTGTTTGAATTTACTGAATTTATGAATGAAACCTAACAATACATACATTCATGAATGTATAATTCATTCTCACCTTAACAGCAGAGAAGACATCAAAACCTGGACTCCCCAACTCTCCCTTTTGGCCCTTCTCTCCTGGACGCCCCTGTAATACATTTTTTAAATTTTATTAACATACAATTTGGAATAAATGTAATAGCTATTTAACTGTGTAGAGAGAAACCTGTTGCTGAATAATTATTTTCACTATGAAATAAAATTAAAAACTTGAGGTACTTTATTTCATCACTTATTAGCTAAAAGGATTCAAAAACATCCTTTGCCATGACATAAGCTATCACTCTTTACGGCCTCCTCAACAACCTCTCCATAATGGCTGAAATATTATCTTGTCATCAGCTCAGCCTACTTCACATCCTAATTCATCCATATGCTGTTACTGTTCTGAACCTCATAGTTCACAGACTCCTGAAAAATGTCCCTATGGAGAGCATGTAAATGTAAAATCCATCACATCTTCTCATAACTATTCAGTGATGAAGTTACATGCTAAGAAAAACTAACATCTGACCACTAGACTTGAAAATTTACACAACAGTCAATGTAACACCCCCAAGAGGTTCCTTGTAACTTTCACTGAAATTTTCATAGAGATAAAACAGGAAAACAATTAAGCTGAGTAAGACAGAATCACATAAAAATCAAAACTCTTCTAATTTCAAAGGAAACAAATGAATTTTATTCACTTGAATTTATTCTTATCAAATCCATCTCTTCCATCAGCATCTCCTCCCACTAATCTAATACTTCCTTGGTATAATACAATATCTCTACCAGCCAATCTCATGTGCATGTACTAAGCCATAACACATGCCTACAGATATTGGGAAAAATTGATTGAAACCCATTTTCACACACAGAATTGTACTTGCAAATGTTTTTAAGCTTTCCACACGTAAAGAAGATGTTTATGAGCTCTTTGATGCAGATAAAAGCAAGCATCCATAGGTTATAGTGCCATGGTACATATTAGTCAGATGTCACCTTTTGTACTGCTGACTGCCGGCTGGAATGGCCGAGCAGTTCCAGGCACTTCAGTCTGGAACCACGCGACAGCTACAGTCGCAAGTTTGAATCATGCCTCGGGCATGGATGTGTGTGATGTCCTTAGGTTAGTTAGGTTTAAATAGATCTAAGTTCTAGGGGACTGATGACCTCAGATGTTAAGTAGCTCAACCATCTACTGGGTTAGATAACAATGAACTGAAAACACTGCCTCAATTAAAATTAAAATCAGATAATTACTACTTTGAACATTCATCCCTACAAGCTCATAGAATGTGTGAATGTGAGTGGTGTTAACCTGCTGTCTCACAGAGTCCCTAGCTTTAATTTCTGCTCATCTTGGTCCATCGACTCTCCCCTCTCCCTCTCTTCTCTCATAGCTCAACCTTGCCCTTCCCTTCCCTTCCATTCCTTTGTGTTCTATTCTCACTACAGTCTTCTCCCTTCCTCACATTAGTATTATGATTAATGTTACGTTACTTCAGTTTTCAAAAATATGCTGCTGTTTCTTATATCCATGTTTTCTTGGCTGTAAACTCTGTGTCTCCTTCTCCCCCTCACCCCCCCCCCCCCCATTTCTCCCTCAAGTGTCCATTCATGTTTACCTTTCTTCAAGTGCCCTGAACCTGACTCCATAGTTGAGATTGCTAATGCACATCTGTGTATCAGCATTTCAATAGGAGATAGCTGATTTGAATCATGGTTGTCTAAGGAATGTTCAACACCAATATATGGCAAGCAACAGAAGGGGTAGCATTAAGTTTCTTATCACCAGACTTTATGCCAATGTGCTGCATTAAATTTCAAACCTCTTGACAGCGTCCCATGGAGTGTGGGCATGTGACTCTGTCAATGGTAATCTGTCTGTCACTTGGGAATAAGCTTAGTGGACCACATAGTGTTATTCAAGAGAAGTAGACTGTGTGCAGGCACTGAGTTTCACATTCTCCCTTCTCTTGCTATCATTCAGCACAAGCATGACACCAGACTACACACAAATTCATTGTATCAACCTAAACCAAAACATACACTCAATAAATGAGTCCCAAACATTGTGAGGAAAAGAGCCATTGTGTGTGGAGGAAGGAAGAAAATCAGTTCCAATTAGGAGGCTAAACTTATCTCTTGAAGTCACCCAGGCAACAACACCAATATACTCCTCCTTTCTTCTTCTTTTTCCTGCTATCATTAAATTGGTTTGACAAGAACTTCTGTTTCCTAAATGGTCAGTTCTACTTCCAGGTCTTTCTTTTTGGGCTCATTTTTGGTCTTGGCTTTCACTGGATTTTGCAGAGAGACCTATAGAGTTTCATTTCACAAGCTTGTAGTTGACTTACATGTCTTTTGGTTATGACACAGATCTACAGGCTGTACAGCATGATAGACAAAATAATAATTTTGAGTATGGTCACATGGTCTGTTTAGCTCTTAGAGGAACATCCTTATCCCACACAAGTCTTCGTATTAGACTGAAAAGTATGGATACTTTGATCACCCTGTTCAGAACCTGAAGATTGGCACTCTCCTCACTTGGCACAATGGTACCAAGATCTCTACAATTATTCGCATTCTTGATCTTCTTTCCCTCCTAAAACAGGGTATGTGAAGTGGGTGTTCAACTCACTGGCATCACCAGTGTCCTGTTTTTGCTCCCAGTTAACCCAAACTCTTTGAACTTGGGGTTCCACAGACTCAGTTTCCCTTCAATTCATTTCCATCTCTTTATTCACCTGGCAACAAATATGCATTGTATGGATGTAGACAATTTGTAGCCAGGCCTATCTACAATAAAATGTCTTATATTTAAGTTGTTTACAAACTTACATGTAAATACAGCTGTCTTATGTCAATATGCGTAAATAATTTTACTTTTTGATATTCATATATTCTTCAGTGTAATAAAAGCTATGTGTTACTAAAAAGTGTTTTAACTATACTTTGAATTCATGAAATTCATTAATTTTCTTTATTGCAGCAGGTTGATGAAGTACACATTTTTGGTAAAGAGCCTTTTGTGGACACAACTGTGAAAACAATCTCTGTTTCTTGTTTTACAGTTACGAACCTAATTATTCAACTTTGAGGATTCCTGGTGAGTTTTCAGAAAGCAGACACATTCATAAACATAATACAAGAGCATTTAGGTCTTCTTTTCCCACAACTTTTGTGTCCTTTGTGGTATCCATGTATGTGATGAAGTGGAATGGGAAAACATACTGCCCTGTTGCATACCTCTACATGTTCTAAACCACTCCAACTTTCAGTCTTCTATTGGTATAATGCTCTAAATTAGCATGCAGCATGAGAATTTTTGTAGTTAGAGAGTTAATGTGATTCTGTTTTTTTAACCAGTGCCATATTTCATCCTGTGGCACACTGTCATGTGCCTTCTCCAAATCTAAGAAAACATTTATCATACCTTTCCCTTTCTCCCAATATTTATATATCATTTGTTTGAGTGCAAAAATAAAGTACATTGTTCCACAGTTAATCCTTCACCTACCACCTTCTTATCCAAACTGAAGTTCTAGACTAAGTTCCAATCTTGTTTCTAGAATATTTTCCAAGTAAGAAATAATGGGAAAACAGTGATCCCTCTAGAGTTGATACATTATTTCCTGTTCCTTTATTTTAAATATTGGTACTATAAATCCCATTTTTCAGTCACTAGGTACCCAATTTTCTCTCCATATCACTCCCAGGATTCAGTGCAACAACTGAATTCCATGATTCTCACTGCTTTTATTATGGGCAAAGTTCCCTTCTTTCATTTGTTTTAAAGCAGTTTCCGCCCAGGTAATTAGTGGTTGTTCTCCATTAAGCAGACCATTTACTCCCGGTTAATGATCTTCCACAGTGTTCCCATTCAACAACATTCCAGAATAAACCTTTATATATATTCTTATTCCTTCTATGTCTTTGATGATGATCCCATCTTCTGTTTCTACTGACCTCATCTCTTTCTGATTTCATACTTACCAAGAAGCCACAGAGAATTCCTTCTCTGCTACCCATTTCACCTGGGGCTTTAAAACACAGGAAGATAATAAATATGGAGGGCTCAAGCTTAGGATTATGGGCAAAGGTCCCAGAAACATCTGCAGTGTGTTGGAGAACAATGGTAAGTTGCAGTTGGCATGGCTGACCTCATAATTAATTATGTTACTCATTCAGTATATTCCATTTTCTAAGCAATTACTTCAAAATCTAAAAATTTCTATGAAGTTATATCTGCTTTAAATTACAAGATAAGATAGTTGCTTTGTTAAAAGAAATATCAAAAGAGGGAGAATGTGGTAAGGAAGCCATATATTTGTTAGACTTATCAACTCATTTATACAGAAAAGATTCTGTATACCACATGTAAACTCTCACTGTGATAACAGTAAAGTAAATCTACTCTGTAAAATGCTACTAATAAAAGGGCACTGAATTTAGTAGGCTAAGCCCTACCAAAATATGTACAAAAGTTACTGTAAATCGGTTTTCTCATTGATTTATCATTAATTTTTGTGATTTAGTTTTATTATTTTATCCATAAAGATAAATTTAGTGTGAAAAGCATCTGTAACAAGTACACAGAGAAGGCAATATGTTTAAAATGCAGTACAATATTCTTCATTTTCTACACTGTGAAACTTTCAGGCCTTTGTTAAATTCATTGTTGGTTCATACACCATTAGAGGAGAAACAGTTGTCTCCTTACATTGCATAAATATGTCTTTTATTTTGCTAAATAGATGTTTCATCCACTGCACATTATTTAGAATATTAATAACCGAAAAGTCAAGTGTAGGAACCTTGGGAGTACATTCTACTGCTGACAATACATTAATAACATCGTACATGAATATGAAACATAATGGTTTGGAGTCCATGCTTAACTGTAGGTACCCCTGTAATTGGCTGAGTAAGTTTCCTCAAAAATCAGAAGAATGCAACTGTGCAGCAGTTCCAAAAAAACTATGCCTTGTAGAGCACTGTTGTGTTCAAACCAACCTGTGGGTTGATGTCAGCTTTACCTTTTTTAAGTTAATGTGTTATGAGGCACTGAATACAACAGATACAAGCTTCCACTTGCGTAGACAAATACACTTCTGAACATGCAAGCAAAATACTAAAATATCTAATAATTGAACATCATAAATTTCAAGGGTTGATTCCAAGGAATATGTCATGAGGCATAACTGAAGATTGCACTTTGTGACATATTCTGAACTGACTGTTATAGCAACTTCTCTGAACACTGGTTTCTCAAACATAGCTAATAGATGATACTGCACACTGACTTTGGAGACTTATGGATCATGGAGAATATTCATTTTTTGCATGAAACACTGGGCACATCTGCACAGCACATAAAGTGGAAAGGAGAGTACAAGGCTTTTTAGATTTTCACACAGAACTGAATGCATTGTTTTATCTGGGGATGTTTTACAGGAAGCATATACTGCCTTATCATCACATAAGAACGAAAACAGTGCATTGTTCAATGAGTTTACAACAGCTGTCTGGTTAAGTACAAAAATGCTGCTAGTCATTCTGTACTTGTTGTAATCTTCTGCACTTGATTTAACATACAAACCTTCAAACAAATACCATAACAATTCTATACTTTAAATCAGATGACTATAGTAAATGAACTATTCACTTCGTCTTGGTTATTCTCCTAGCACATTCAGGAATTCCACATTGATTATATGTATATCATGCATATGCCATGCATTGTACACACACACACACACACACACACACACACACACACACACACACACACACATGCGCGCGCGCGCGCGCGCGCTCACACAAAATTATTAGTTACACGAATGAATATTAGCAGTGAAATTGCAATACAGTGTGTTAGAAAAGCATACTTACTGGATCTCCCTTTGGACCGTCCAAGCCAATAGGTCCCTGAAGAAAAGCAGATCAGAAGATTCCAGTTAGAAATAACTAATGGTGTGAATCAAAGCTGGCAATTAGTAAAGAGCTACTATAAGCAATAAGTGAAAAACCATTTAGTATTACATATTACAGAAAGTAACATACATGTGTTATAATTTCTTTACTGCTCACTGTTGCTATGACAACTGTAAGCATCATTACTAATACTATTTTAGCATGAATACACTGACAACTAACTACAGAATTACAGTACTTTTAAAAAAAGAGTTGGTAATGAAACAACAAACTTTTAACATCTGCTGAAGGAACTGTGAATTAAGAAGCTCAGTTCTGTAGAAAGAAGAATATTTATTAGTTCTTATAAAAAAAGGGGGGGAGCAGGCGGGGGAAGAAATACCTGGGGAGAAATGCCATAATCTTTTACCCAGTGTATCTGGTGCTCTTTCCATTGTTACCTTCTGCTGACATCTGTGATTGAGTCAGCATCCACATCTACATTCATACTCTGCAGACCAATGTGAAGTAAATGGCACATGGTTCTTCCCATTGTAACAGTTATTACTGTTTCTTTCTATCATGGTACATCCTTGTGTGGAGCGATGGGAGAAGGACTACTTAAATGTTTACATGCATCCTGTAATCACTAATGTTGTCCTTGCAATCCCTATGGGAGTGATACATGGAGGACTGCAGTTATTTCTAGATTCATCATATAAAGCTGGTTCTTGTAACTTTGTTATGTAGGCTTTCTCAAATAGTTTATCTCTGCTAATTCAATTTCTTCAGCAACTCCGTGACCCTCTCCCATGTGCCAAAGAAACATGAGACCAGTACTATTACCTTATTACTAGATCTGCATTGTTTACATCTGCATGGATACACTGCAAGCCACCATACAGTTCTCGCAGAGGGTACCGTGTACTACCAGTCATTCTCTGCTTTTCCACTCACAAATAGAACAAGGGACAAATGACTGTCTATATGCCTCTGTATGAGCCCTAATTTATCATACCTTATCTTCACAGTCCTCATGCGCAATGTATGTTGTCAGCAGTAAATCAGTCAGCTTCAAATGCTGGTCTCTAAATCTTCTTGATAATGTCACTCAAAAAAAATTTCACCTTCCTTCCAGGGATTCCCATTTGAGTTACCGAAGCATCTCCGTAACACTTACGTGTTTTTCAAACCTACTGGTAACAAATCTAGTAACCCGTCTCTGAATTGCTTCAATGTCTCCATGCAATGATGACTGGATGGACTGCATCAGAATTACATATATACATACATAAGAGTCGTTTAAAATTTTTCATATAACATATAAAGAAAATTGTTCACAATAAGGACATATATAACAAAATAAAACAATATTATTTTGTTCAGTCACTTTGCTCACTACTGAAAAATTCGCCAATAGTCTACATTAGGTGGTGTTTCAAATCCTGTGCAACTTTTCTTTTGAATAATCCTGGCAGCAGACACTGGACTTCTTAAGGTGGACGGCGGTGCATCTTCAGAGCAACCATTGGAAAATTATCTTGTGTTCCAGACAGTCGAAAACTTGGTATTTCAATGTTCTTCTTTTACACTGAGGTGGATTAAAAAAAAATAGTCGCAGAAAATTGTCTTTATTCCGAAATGGGTGAATATAGGCTTGCAGTCTTTCTCTGTAGTCACTGGCTGATTCCATGTGAAACTGAGCCTGAGGCTTTTTTTAACTTCATTTTTAATTATGTAATTTCATATTATAGTTTTCCACAAAAGTTAGATAATACTGTTTTTAAAACAATTTTTACAGCTACCAAATTATTTCAAGAAATATAGTTAAACAAATGTGGTGTTTCTGCAAATGAGGATAGAGGTCAACAAGTTTTTGGCCGCTATTTAAATTTAAGTTGCAACCATTGTTGTTGTTTCAGTTGTTAAGTCTCAAGAGCAGAACCTTTTCTTTCATGGAAACTTCAATTTTTAAAGAAAGTGAAGATATTAGGTTCACAGCTAATTTACAAAAAGAGTTTTACGTTCATTGTCACACCCATGACAAAAAGTCTACTCTGTAACTCAGCACCTCTGCTGATTTTGTGTTAGGAGTGAGAACATTCAATAGAAACATTGCCGATAAAGCAGTGTTTAGAATGTAAATGACTATCTATAAATGAACTGTACCTCACTGTTGAGAGTTTTTTAGACTGTTACTAAAATCTAAACAACTTAAAACTTCTGATCATTTTGAAGTTATGGTACAACCAGTGCCTTAATGGTTTACACTAATATTGACTTATTATTTTTTTCAATAATGAGAAAAAGATGTCAGCAAAACATATGAGAAAACTTTGAGAAAAGTTGCAGAATGATGCCAGCAAATATAATACCCGCAAAGGTAGACAATGAAGGGAAAGCATGAAGATGGTGGCATATTTCTCTAAAAATGCTTAACTGAACATTGAAGGAAGGAAACTGAAATAAAAGAAAGTACAGGCTTACATTAAAATCTATACTGACTGAGCATGAGAGACCTGTGCTTCCCAGATAGGCAAGATATCTGTTGCTCAGGTAAAGAAGCTGTTTCCTTCCATCCCTCAAAAACAATCAGCATTTTTTTTAAAAAAGAAACTTGAATGGCAAAGCCTACGTGAAAGGTAGCAAGTAGTTTTTCTTTGGAGACAAGAAAACTTCAACTTACAAACTTACAGGGGATAACCTGGTCAAAATACAAAACGTTTTCAAAAGTGATAAAATCAGCAGGCAACTGCGTGGTATGAAGGCATCTATTGTAGACTCAGCAAGATGTTACAGGGTCAGAACCATTTGTTGAACAGTCATGCCAGGAATATATTGATGCTAGGCAATGAAAATGTCATAACTCCATTTTGTTAAATTTTGCAGGTGAAGCAAAAATGGTTTCTTAAAAAATAATACAAAGTATTACGGAAAGTTGCTACATGTATACCTGTATATCAGAAGCCTAGTTATTGACGGATTGGAGAAATTAACATACTTTAAAATCTCTCTTTGATTATCAAGTTACTGATTACAGAAATTATGAATTTTCACAGACAGATGGAGTTATGAGGTTTTCACTGCCTACCACTGAAGTATTTTGTTGGAGTTCCAAACTGCAAGAGAGAAATCAGCCAAATACAAGTATGCTGCAACTACACAGAGTGCTGTTGAAGAAAATTCAAAATTACAGATTACGTGTTTGATATTTGTAGAGAGAACGTGGAATGTCAGATCCCTCAATCTGGTAGGTAGGTTAGAAAATTTAAAAACGGAAATGGATAGGTTAACGTTAGATATAGGGGGGATTAGTGAAGTTCGGTGGCAGGAGGAACAAGACTTCTGATCAGGTGACTACAGGGTTATAAATACAAAATCATATAGGGGTAATGCAGGAGTAGGTTTAATAATGAATAGGAAAATAGGAATGCGGGTAAGCTACTACAAACAGCATAGTGAACGCATTATTGTGGCCAAGATAGACACAAAGCCCACACTTACCACAGTAGTACAAGTTAATATGCCAACTAGCTTTGCAGATGACGAAGAAATGTATGATGAAATAAAAGAAATTATTCAGATAGTGAAGGAAGACAAAAATTTAATAGTCATGGGTGACTGGAATTCGTCAGTAGGAAAAGGGAGAGAAGGAAACATAGTAGGTGAATATGGATTGGGGGTAAGAAACGAAAGAGGAAGCCGCCTGGTAGAATTTTGCACAGAGCACAACTTAATCATAGCTAACACTTGGTTCAAGAATCCTGAAAGAAGACTGTATACATGGAGGAAGCCTGGAGATACTGACAGGTTTCAGATAGATTATATAATGGTAAAACAGAGATTTCGGAACCAGGTTTTAAATTGTAAGACATTTCCAGGGGCAGATGTGGACTCTGACCACAATCTATTGGTTTTGAACTGTAGATTAAAACTGAAGTAACTGCAAAAAGGTGGGAATTTAAGGAGATGGGACCTGGATAAACTGACTAAACCAGAGGTTGTACAGAGTTTCAGGAAGAGCATAAGGGAACAATTGACAAGAATGGGGGAAAGAAATACTGTAGAAGAAGAATGGGTAGCTTTGAGGGATGAAGTAGTGAAGGCAGCAGAGGATCAATTAGGAAAAAAAGAGGAGGGCTAGTAGAAATCCTTGGGTAACAGAAGAAATATTGAACTTAATTTGGAGAAAAGAGAACCACTTGTATGAATATCAAGAGCTCAGATGGCAACCCAGTTCTAAGCAAAGAAGGGAAAGAAGAAAGGTGGAAGGAGTATATAGAGGGTCTATACAAGGGGGATGTACTTGAGGACAATATTTTGGAAATGGAAGAGGATGTAGATGAAGATGAATTGGGAGATATGATACTGCATGAAGAGTTCGACAGAGCACTGAAAGACCTGAGCTTAAACAAAGCCCCGGGAGTAGACAACATTCCATTAGAACTACTGACAGCCTTGGGGGAGCCAGTCCTGACAAAACTCTACCATCTGGTGAGCAAGATGCATGAGACAGGCGAAATACCCTCAGACTTCCAATGATTCCAATCCCAAAGAAAGCAGGTGTTGACAGATGTGAAAATTAATGAACTTAAGTCATGGCTGCAAAAAACTAACGCAAATTCTTTACAGACGAATGGAGAAACTAGTAGAACCCGACCTCAGGGAAGATCCGTTTGGATTCTGTAGAAATGTAGGAACACGTGAGGCAATACTGACCTTACGACTTATCTTAGAAGATAGATTAAGGAAAGGCAAACCTATGTTCCTAGCATTTGTAGACTTAGAGAAAGCTTTTGACAATGTTGACTGGAATACTCTCTTTCAAATTCTAAAGGTGGCAGGGGTAAAATAGAAGGAGCGAAAAGCTATTTACAATTTGTACAGAAACCAGATGGCAGTTGTAAGAGTCGAGGGACATCAAAGGGAAGCAGTGGTTGGGAAGGGAGTGGACAGGGTTGTAGCCTCTCCCCAATGTTATTCAATCTGTATATTGAGCAAGCAGTGAAGGAAACAAAAGAAAAATTTGGAGTAGGTATTAAAATCCATGGAGAAGAAATAAAAACTTTGAGGTTCGCCGATGACATTGTAATTCTATCAGAGACAGCAAAGGACTTGGAAGAGCAGTTGAACGGAATGGACAGCATCTTGAAAGGAGGATATAAGATGAACATCAACGAAAGCAAAATGAGGATAATGGAATGTAGTCGAATTAAGTCAGGTGATGCTGAGGGAATTAGATTAGGAAATGAGACACTTAAAGTAGTAAAGGAGTTTTGTTATTTGGGGAGCAAAATAACTGATGATGGTTGAAGTAGAGAGGATATAAAATGTAGACTGGCAATGGCAAGGAAAGCATTTCTGAAGGGGAGAAATTTGTTGGCATCTAGTACAGATTTAAGTGTCAGGAAGTCGTTTCTGAAAGTATTTGTATGGAGTGTAGCCATGTAAGTGAAACATGGACAATAAATATTTTGGACAAGAAGAGAATAGAATCTTTCGAAATGTGGTGCTACAGAAGAATGCTGAAGATTAGATGGGTAGATCATATAACTAATGAGAAAGTGTTGAATAGGATTGGGGAGAAGAGAAGTTTGTGGCACAACTTAACTAGAAGAAGGGATCGGTTGGTAGGACATGTTCTGCGGCACCAAGGGATCACCAGTTTAGTATTGGAGGGCAGTGTGGAGGGTAAAAATCGTAGAGGGAGCAAGAGACGAATACACTAAGCAGATTCAGAAGGATGCAGGTTGCAGTAGGTACTTGGAGATGAAGAAGCTTGCACAGGATACAGTAGCTTGGAGAGCTGCATCAAACCAGTCCGAGGACTGAAGACCACAACAACAACATTTGTAGAGGACTCGGCGAAGGATGTATGCAACATCGATATCAAACAAGTTTTTGCAGTTCTCCCAAATTCAGGCAGCAAACATGTTAGGAACACCTTATATTATGAATTTTCAGGAAAATTTAGTCATTTATGAAAGCTGATGAGCAGTGAGCTGCATTATCTTTTTTTTTTCTTTTAGTGGTGGATTTTTAACTTAAAATAATTAGGTACACTGAAAGCTGTACTGAAATTTATCTTAATTATAAGTATAAGGTTTTTTAAATTGGAAGTGAGGTCTAAATATATCAGTTTCTGATTCATCTAGAAATTAATAAAATGAAATTAATTTTCACTTATAAAAGCAATTCCATTTCAATTGTCTCATCTGTGACAACTCTTCAATTTCAGTTTTTATAAGTAAATATTAACAATGTATATTTAGTGATATTTCGCACAGAGGTAAATGTTTAATAGTGTGACTTTGATGTTTTCAAATATAAGTTCATTAATTCACACAAATCTTGTACATGCTGGTCGTGTTCAGTGCTATGTCAATTTGCTGTATCCCCAGTGAAAATGTTTTAAAGATGATTAACAGCTCATAAATTTCTGATATTCAGATTTAAAAAGAAAGTACAACAACTATTCATATCATCGTTCACCAGTATTTATTTATTTATGTTTACACTTCTTGTTATATTAGCTTTCAATGGTTGAAAAATTTAGTTCAAGTGTCCCACCCATGACAAATCAGTGAAATACCCTGTTAACAACATCTACACCTCACCCAAAAACCGCACACACCATAAGTGCACTTTACCCACATTTTAATTCTATTTGATATAAGTCCCATACACTTGAGCAACATTCTAGGATGGGTATCTATCAAAATACGGAAATCTGCTACAAAACTTTTATGTATGACAATGTGATCATTCCATTTCATATCCCTACAAATTGTTACACCCAGCTTCCTCATTGCTGGTACCGTAACACCTATATAGGCCTACAAATTGTGACTGAATGCAGTATTCTTTCCAATCAAGCAGTAAGATATTTATAAACTTTTCATTTGTTTCACAACTGTTTTCTGCATTTTAAGCCATTATCCACTGTTTGCTAAGAAAAATTGTCATACGTATAAAAATGAAGTGAATTCACATAGTACTTAAATTTTTTTAAAGAAACACGATAGCAAATATAAAATGTGAATTCGCTACCATTTATAAACAGTAATAAGGAAAAGTATTCATACAACGCTGCCCACAACTTTATTTTTAGTTATCAACCAGAGATGTTACTTGGTTAATTAACAATATGAGGTGTCTTTTCTAATCTGTACATATAAAAGGATTAACTAAGTTACACTTCTGAAAAAAATACATAAAAGCTCCGTACCAGCTGGCTTCACACAATGGTGAAAAAAATATTCATACACTACTAGAAATGTAAACATAGAAGTGACTAACAAACCGCTTGCAGTGAGCTACGCCTTCAGTGGCAAGCTGCACCTCATGAATGATGGTTCTGATTTGCCATGAATGGCATGCAACAGCAAAATGCATCTGAAAGGGAAAGAAACAACTGAAAAGAAAAGGCAAATACGTATCTCCCAATACAAAAACGGAATATCATTTTAAGAAATAGCTGATATTATTGGAAGAAGCCGGGCAACTGTCCAGTCCTTAATATCGTGAGTTAGAGAAAGAAATACTGTAACAGCAGAAGAAAAGATCGACCACAGAAGCTAACTCAAAAAGGATGAAATATGATAACAAGGATGGTCAAAAACGATCCTAAATTGACAGTTTCCAGATTGTCTGTGCTTGTTGGTGATCAGTTTGGGAAGGAAATCACATCAAAGGCTGTATGCTACATTTTAAGTAGTGCAGGGTATGGAGCAAGGGTACCTAGAAGAGAACTATACATCATCAAGAACAAGAAACTGAGACCTGAATTTGATCAAGCGCATATAAGCAAGAACACAAGTTTCTGAAATGAGGTACTGTTTATAGACCAAAGTAAATTTAACGTATTTGTAAATGATGGCATAGTTTGGTATGGATATAAGCAGGGTATCTTTGCGGAATTAGATAGTGTTTTGTTTTCCAACGATATATGGCTTTATCTCTGTGACAAGTGACTGTTCATATCGGTAAACATAAATGCTATACCATGTGTGTTGACTTGTGGAGTTTGCTTTGTGTTGTTTAGTTGTTCAATTTTGCATTTTTGACGAATTTTGCTCATACCTGTTTCACGTATTTGGTTTGTGGGTATCAATAAACCCCGTTTCAGCAATCGAGTGTTTAAGAAAAGCCACAATGAGTGGAAGAAGAAATCTTTTGTTGTTTGGAAGGGAGATGCTGCTCAGACTGCTTCATCGACTACATTGACTACTCCAAATTAATGTGATAGAACTTCTTCCAGCAAGAATCTTTGTGACAGCAAAGAAAAATTTGAAAACTATGAAAGTGAAAGAGGACTGGAATTGAAAATAACTTCAAACATTGGTTTGGCAAGTAAAATGTTATTGAAGTGTAACAAATGTGCTGCAGAAGTTTTGTTTTCTAATTCTAACAGTATTCCTCATAGTGGTAATAGTGGAAAGGTGTATGATATAAATGTTAGGCTAGTGTATGGCTTGCATTGCATTGGCAAGGGCAGTGCTGCAGGGACAATGTTATGTGGAATTATGAACTTGCCAAAACCACCAACAAAGTTTGGATTTTATGATGAATTGGTGGGATCTTCTGCTGAAGATATTGCTCAAGCAACAATGAAGAAAGCAATTGAAGAAGCTGTGACAGATAATGGAAATTGTAGAGATTTAACTGTTGCTTTAGATGGATCATGGCAACTTAGAGGTCATAAATCTGTAAATGGAGTTGTGACAGTTACCAGTGGAGACAGTTGCAAAGTAATTGATGTTGCTATTCTCTCAAAACATTGTAGATGTAAGGGCAATACCAAGGACGAACATAGTGAAAGTTGTGAAGCAAATTTTCACGGCACGAGTGAAGTGATGAATGTAGATGGAGTGAAAGCAATTTTTTTCAGATCACAGGAGTGGTATAATGTATGATCACTAACTATCCAGGAGATGGTGATGCTAAGGGATATAAAGCTGTAGAGGAACTCAAACCTTATGGCAATGAAATTCACATTAAAAAACAGCAGTGCATTGGACATGTGCAGAAGTGCATAGGGGCTTGCTTGCGCAAACTAAAGCAGACATTAGGATCCCAGAAGCTTAGTGATGGTAAGACCCTTGGAGGAAGAGGAAGATTGACAGATGAAGCAATTTATAGATTGCAGAGGTATTATGGGTGTGCAATTAGGCAAAATACAAGAAGCATTGAGCATATGAGGAGAGCAGTATGGGCATTATTTTTCCATACTGCATTAACAGCACCCACAACATGCACTGTGCCCCACAGGTGATGACTCATGGTGTAAGTACCAATCAGAAAAGGAATATGCCCATAACAACAGTTTGCCAAATGCTGTAATTGATGTAATTAAGCCCATATTCAGAGATTTATCACAGCCAAGTTTATTGGAAAAGTGTTTACATGGGAAAACACAAAACCCAAAAGAAAGTGTAAATAATTTAATTTGGATTAGGATTCCCGAAAGAGTGTTTGTACAGATAAAAACATTGCATTTTGGAGTGTATGATGCAGTGGCAACATACAATGAAGGAAACATTATCAAATGTGATGTGCTGAAACGTTTAGGTTTCCAACCAGGACACAACACCACCTCCACAATGCGCCTAATTGATGAAGAAAGACTAAGAGGTGCAGGAAGAAGAGGCAAAAGCGTACAACATGCAGCAAAAGGGAAGAAAAGACCAGTGAAAAGGAAAC
Organism: Schistocerca piceifrons; assembly: GCF_021461385.2. NCBI lineage: Eukaryota > Metazoa > Arthropoda > Insecta > Orthoptera > Acrididae > Schistocerca > Schistocerca piceifrons. The sequence continues at coordinate 643,532,208 of NC_060138.1, forward strand.
TAAGACTGGAAAAAGTAGAGGATACTGATAATCCATCATATGGGGCAGGAATGTATTAAAAAACTTTGGTATCCATTTCCTGTAATTTTAACATTTTCATCTTTGAGGTACATTTTCGCAAAAACTGCTAACAGTATATCAATGAAATTTATACACAATATTGTTTACTTCTTTTCCGTCATTTTTATAACAAATTGTAAAAAAATATTGTATAATTCAAGAGTTATAGAAGAAAAAGTGCAAAATTTTAGAGAAAAAATAAGCATCTGTTTAAAAAATTGAAAAACAAAAACCAATAAATATTTCTTAACCTGGCATTATAACTTTGTAGAGAAATATTCACTGAACATGTAGTCCAAATTTCAGAGCAAAATGTTTAATGGTTTTAGAAAAAATGTTCCTTCTATTTGCTAAAATTAACATGGAGGAGATGGATCATTCTGGCTCCCCTTAAGAGCATAATACTAATAAATTATGTACCAAAAGCTATTATAATTTTAAATTTAAGTTGTATTTGCTCAACTACAATAATGTTTGTGTGAGGATGATATAGATTCGAATGCATTTGCACCCACGTTTCCCACAGAAGTCTGATGCTGCTAACTTGTCATTTGTTCTTTGTGCTATTCAACGGGACATGTCATCGAAGCATAGACACAGGCAGGAAATCCAACTGCACAACACATAGTGCTCCTGCTGTGAATCTCCTTTAGAAAAATTGGCAGGGAACACATGCAAACGCACAGCACATCACAAATTAAAGAACTAATTTATTTTAACATACATGCAGAACACCTTTTAAGTACATGATAACGAGAAGACAACAATAGATACTTCAGAGTCATAAGAAAGCTATTGCACATCACTGAAACACATGATCCCCTCCCTAACTCTGTCAGTGGTCCTTGCACTCTTTAACTTACGACGAATTTTCAAACTAAGGCTGTCGGCTGACATCGTTGGTCAGCAACATTCTTCTCATGTGCAATATACAGAAGGGTCCAGAAAAACGTAGAAACTCTTTGGTACCGTAGCTAATATCTTTGGAACAAAATGACATACCACTGCAGTTTTGCAATGTAGAGTAGTCCATTGTTTTCTTAACAGACGTTGGTGCTCCCCTTTTCAGTAGATGACAGTGCAGCAATGAATGAAGTAAGATATTCACTTGAGCAACGAAAGGTGACATTGAGGTGATCCTTGAAATATGAAAACATGATGGACATATATCAGGACCTTGCCTAGTCGGCAGTTTGGGTCTCCCGCATCGCCCCCTATGCTCTTCAGAGTATGGGGCCACATCATCATCATCATCACTATTAAAAAAACCATGTTGTAAACAAAGTAACAAGCAAAGGTAATTCTCCTCACAGCCTCCTAGACTCATTTCGAGTGTGTGAACGAAAAATTAATGCACAAAAAATTTCTTGTAGAGAAGATGTGGACCACAGCATAGAAAAAGGGGGTGTGGCAAGGCGCAGATGTCCGAACAAACTTTTTCTAAACATATTTCTAGCCAGAATTTGATTATGAAACTTTGCGATGTTATTCTTAAATGATCAATTTAATAAATTATTCAATTAAAAAAGTTACATCTTTTCGCAAATTTGCCCTACATCTGCCCTTAAATCTCACTTTCTCTTCCTAAGATCTACTGGAAAAGGGCACATTTAGCAGGCCATCTACAGAAAACACATTCATACTAAAAGAATATGACATTTTCCACTTTTGCTGTATTAATTTTGTTTGTTTATGACTAATTTCAGCCTTCTAAGCCGATACAATTTAAAACGAGACTCGTCTGACCAGGCAACATGTTTCCAGTCATCAACAGTCCAATGTTGCTGTTGACGGACCCAGGCAAGGAAAAGACCAAACTGCAAGGTCATCGGTCTCGTCAGATTAGGAAAGGACGGGGAAGGAATTCGGCCGTGCCCTTTCAAAGGAACCTGGAGAGATTTAGGGAAATCACGGAAAACCTAAATCATGATGGCCGGATGCGGGATTGAACCATCGTCCTCCGGAATGCGAGTCCAGTGTGGTAAAGCTTTGTGCCATGCATTAATCAAGGGTACATGAGTGGGCCTCTGGCCACAGCAATGTCAGAAATTTGATGTTTTACCGGATTCCTGATATTCATGGTACAATGGTTGTACGGGAAAATACCAACATCATCGCTACCTTGGAGGTGCTGTGTTCCATCGCTCGTGCGCTGACAATAAGGCCACGTTAAAACTCACTTACACAGGGTCCATATGTGGACAAGGAAAAAAAAATTCCTGGATTTCCCAGTTAAAAATACACTTTCTCGCGGGTGAAAATACACTTTTTCCATGACAGTATACTCTTCCTCAGCACTGTAAAACTCATCATTCCTTTGAATGTTTATGGTTTTACATACCGACGTAGAATTTCCCGGCACTTTAGAAAACGAAACTCGGGGGGGGGGGGGGGGGGGGGGACAACACGTTTTGAAAGATCTTTGATGTGCAGCAACATGTACGCTGCATATTTCCGTATTATGAAGGACAAATTTGAATTCCACGAAACACCGCATGTCACTTTTCGAAGCATTGAAATCGAGATTATGATTCGCTTTTGTAAGCCAGTTATAGCTCATGTCACGTGATCTCGCCAGCTGATGACAGCATAGGATATGTGATGTAGTCAGCCAATAGCAAGATCACTCTCAAGTAGCGCGAACACACAAATAAGAAAAGCAGACGCTTGTATGAGCACTGTGTTTTGTTGCTGTATAGGGCGCATTTCCTTTTGCAACTTAAGTTTTATTTTCGTTTTTTTTCCCTCTCGTTCATGTTTTGTTGCTGCAGTATTATTCTGCAGTAGCGGGATACAGTAATATCCTTTGTTAGAGTATTGGTTCCTACCTGACAAAATCACAAAAATTTAAATGAAAACTAAAACAATGAAAAATTCCCGGAATTCCAAGCAATTCCTGGGTTTTTCCCGGTTTTCTCCCGGATGAAAAAATTCCCGGGTTTTTCCCGGATCTCCCGGTTGCCCGGGTCGTATACATCCTGTTAAATCTTGATAACCCGCCTTGTAGCAGCAGAAACCGATCTAACAACTACGCCAGACATTTGTTGTCTTATAAAGGCGTTGCCGACTGCAGTGCCGTATCTTGCCTGTTTGCATATCTCTGTATTTAACTTCGCACGTTTCTTTGGCGCTTGCGTGTAAGACGCCCTATTGGTCACAGAAGCGGAGCAGAATGTTGATTAGGCACTCCTAAGATAACTGCTATCTTGACTCATAAAAAATACATATGCTCATAGGTTACCGCATATGATCACTAGAATACTATAGGAAGTTCCACGGCACTAAAAAGAAGAAGGATGGCAATGATCTCTCACCCCCCAAGCTGATGATCTGAAGGCTCAGCGTGCAGCAGCATCAACAAGCATCCTCTCTGCAACCTGGATGCTCAAACTTGGCCTCATCGCCGCTGCCTCCTCCTGTTCCATCCCAGACTGATCACCCTTATCAATGGTTCAAATGGCTTTGAGCACTATGGGACTCAACTGCTGTGGTCATCAGTCCCCTAGAACTTAGAACGACTGAAACCTAACTATCCTAAGGACATCACACACATCCATGCCCGAGGCAGGATTCGAACCTGTGACCGTAGCAGTTGCACGGTTCCGGATTGCGCGCCTAGAGCCGCGAGACCACCGCGGCCGGCCCTTGTCAATGACAGGTATGTGTGCCACTATGCATATGCCTCACCCCAACAGGCGCCTCCTTCCTAACGCTCCCATCCACCACGTAGACACAGCCATTGGCTTCCCCTAGATGTAGTTTTATTTGCAGTGTTAATGATAATGAACCTGTGGCTAACGGTAGTGCTCTCTCCCATTCTGACTGTAAAGGACATCAGATTAGCAGCATCATGACCCTCTAAAATACTCGGCAGTTGCTAGGTAGGGCCTCTGAGGGGCGTATCTCTTTCGCTAGCAGCATCCAGCAGGAGTGTATCGCAAACCAGTCAGGTTTCTAGAACCGTGCCTCCCAGTGCTGGAGACAGATCTCCTCAAAGCCCCAGAATATCTGAGATTTAAGGCCATTAAATGTAACATAGTACTCTGGTGTGAGCTGCCTCACTCTCCAAAACAGCAGAGTCATGCTGAGGTGAAAAGCATGCACAACATCTGGGGTGATAATGGCATTATATCTCGGAGCGCATCAATTGCTGAGTGGTATCGTGAATCCACGTTGCGTCCTATACTGACCACTTTCCCGAGATGGAAGTAAGAAGGTCACCTAAAGCACTCAACCAAATACCACACCTCAACATCCATATTCAAGTCTATGATACATTAAAAGTAGGATCCAGTTATATCAAACTCCCTGAGGATATTTAGAACAAGCATGGTTGTAATAACACTGAAAACAAGAAGGATAATGCTTGTTTTGCATGGTCAATCCTGGATTGTGAGAGAAATGACTATTACAGACACCATCTCGAGTGCACAACAACATACAATGTACCAAAGAATAAAAACCCCAGAAATTATAATTTTGACGGTATCAAGTTCCCCGTAAAGATTCCTGACATACAAAAATTTCAGGCACTAAATCCTAAAATATCAGTTCATGTTTGTGGCCTGAAGACACAGAAAAACAAGCCAGATAAAGCTGATGATGCTAATCAACAACAGAAGCAGGACAAGCATACTGCAGTCGGACCCCTCCATTTTCCGAAATATGCAGGTGAGCGTAATCTACATGTAAACATGCTACTCTTCTCTGAAGGTGACAATCAGCGTTATGTTGGGATCAGAGACATGTACTTACAGACAACTGTCGAAACGTGAACATAGAAAGCATATTTCCTTCAGGTGTCTAAATATCTTTTCAGAAGAAAAGTATTTAAAAACGCATCTGGAGGTTTGTGAATCCAAGGAACTGGTATGTGTTGTTATGCCTACCGAAGAAAACAAGTTCTTTAATCTCAAGAATGCTCACGACCATGAATGATGCCCATTTGTTGCATACGCTGACTTCGAATGTCTCCTTGCTCCTGTCACCCACTGTGAAGGGGAACCCCATAACCTCATACACGACCTTCACGCAAAAACAAGTACTGTATGTGGTAGCATTCCAACTTGTATACTCACATGATTCAAATCTTAACCACTGTGAATCTTATGTCAGGGATAATCCTGCAGTTTGATTGCTCACTGAGGTCGACAACTTTCATGGGATGCTGATAGGCTTTAGAGCACTCATTTACAGCACTGACATCTCCAGGACAGAATTGGAGGAGGATAAAAAATTATACAATGATGCAGTTAACTATCACATTTGTGGGCTGCCATTAGACAGAAAAGCTGAAACTCCACCTGGAGATCACTGTCATCTTACTGGGAAACATCATGACGCATCTCACAATGCATGCAACTTGAAGTATAAGTTACAATGACCAATACCCGTCTTCTTTCAAAATTTGAGTGGATTAGATGCTCACTTTATAGTTGAACAGTTGGTTAATTTCGGTGTGAAGAAAGATCAGGTCAGTGTCCTGCCTGAGAGTATAGGGAAGTACATTTCTTTCTCGAAATGAATGACCCCGAAAATTATGCTCTGCTTCCCAGACTTTTTGCGTTTCATGCAGACTTCACTCCAGAAACATGTTGACACTCTACCTGAGGAGGATATGCACATCACCTGATCTGCATACCCCAATGAGGTAAAGTTTCAACTTGTGACCCGGAAAGGAGTATTCCCTTATGAGTATCTGGATAGTAAGGCAAAACTCGACTGACACGCCTGCATTTACCAGTACTCTCGCAGCCGATGACATAACTAGTGCAGATTATGAGCATTGCGTGAACGTCTGGCGGGAATTCAACATTCTCAGTTTGGATGAATATGCGAGACTATATATGGGCATCAACATGCACCTGCTTGTGGATGTTTCTGAAAATTTCGGGAATGTATGCATAGCCATGTACTCTCTGGACCTCGCCTTTTATTGTCCCGGGATGCTATATTCAAAAAACAAGGCGCATCATCGAACTTTTCATTATGCTGATATGCTTCTTTTCTTTGAGCATAGGATCCATGGGGGACTTTGCCCAGTGTGTCCATAGACACGCCAAGGCAAGTAACGCATGTATGCATCCAGGGTTCAATGCCTCCATCGATTCAAGTTACGTTCTATATTTGGATATGAGTAACTTGTACAGGCACGCCACGGTGCAGCCTCTGCCGGTTGGAAGGTTTCAATGGGTGCCTGAAAACGAATTAGAGGGATTAGGTGGAAAATAATGGGTCTGATGGCTGATTCTGATGTAGGGTATGTGGTGGAGGCAGACCCCATATACCCTGTTGGCATGCATGAAATGACAAACGACTTGAGTTATGTCCAGAGCAACACGTTCTGCGAGGAAGTACTATCCCTAAAGTGGTGACCACTGTTGGGCACTAGCAGAGGTATATAATTCATCATCGTAATCTCCGGCAGCCTCTTAGCTTGGGGTCGGAGGTAGGTAGAATCACCCGACCTATCTCCTTCAATCAGTCCCCTTGGTTGAAGGAGTATATTAAATACTGAAAAGAGGGCAGATCCGACTAGTGATTTCAAAAATGATTTTTATAAATTAATTACTAATTCCATTTTCGGTAAAATCATGCGGAATGTAAGAAATGAATGTGATATATTGATTAGGACCCAATGGGATGGGCCATGGGACATAAGAAAATGCATCACCAGACCAAATTTTAAGGGGGTCACCATATTCAATAAGAACTTTGTTGCTATGGAGCTGTCGAAGGATGCAGTAAAGTTTACGAAACGTATCTATTTGGGGATGTGCATACTGAACATCTAGAAACTACGCATGTACCGGTTCCACTATGAGTTTGCTAAATCTCATTTAGTGGATCCAAAGTTACCTGAGGGTCTCAGATACAAAATGTATGCATATCGTACAATAAATGGGGCCACCCGAGGCGGGCTAATGGGGTGCGATGTGGGGCATCACGTGTCCTCACGGTCGAAGACCACTTGTAGTGCCTGTACGATGGTTTTTGCGGTGTTCCACCGCAGCCTCCGCATATAATACGTCAAACTAATATTCGATCGCGATGTCATGAGGTGAATGTTATACTGCAGTCTAAAACCAGAATGCACTGGGCAAGGTGGCGCAGTGGTTACCACACTGGGCTCGCAAAATTTCTAAGTTCCCACCGCTAATTTACTGGAATTTTATGAATGTTTCTTCTCGAGAAACACAGTTGCAGAGAGACAATGCAGCACGAGATAGCAAAGAATCTTGAATACAATTCCGTTAGACTGTAAATGATATTCTGGAGTAAAACTGTATTAGGGAGGATATAAAACCATATTCCTTAGTGATCAGCAGTTCCACTTTGGGCTTCTAACATACGTAAATACATTTGCTACACCGCTAAAGCAAGTATACAAATTAACAACATACAGACAGCACGCTGGAACGAAGATTATTCTTCGGATCATACTTGGAAAAACAACGTTAACTTTGTCCCACAGCCATCAAAATAGTTGCAGTTGCGCTCTGCGTTCCGTATCCCTACTTACAAAACGAAAATATTCTCTTTTATAAATGAACCAAAAATTTCCGTATAAAATGACGACATGAAAATGTTTTAATCTGCGTCATATTACACACGAGTAAACCACATAGCAAACAGTGTAATTGTTGCGTTCATGTCGAACATTTATACAGAGTAATGTAGTGTCGTGCAGTCTTTTATAATGCGTGCCATTACGCGAAACAACGTTGACATATTATTACGGGGGCAGTGTGAAGATAGGAGGTTTGTGAAAACCACTCGAAGTGTTGAGAACTGTTCTATTTTGGACGGTGTGTAGAATTTAAACATTGACTTGACTGTACACAGAGCACGCATATACCAAGTACAGACGGCTTATACATACGCTGCGGTATAAACGCATTCCTATCGTAGCAGTGAAGTTCACGTTTCAAATAAGGTACATTACTTACACTCTTCCGCTAGGTTTCTGTCAAGTTTCTCGGCATGGAGTTTAGCTAAAACTACTTGGAAGGTTCACAGTCGTTGTAGGGGCTTTTTTATCTTGGCGTTTTTGCGAGATTAAGGTTCTCTCTGATTAGGGAGAGATTTGCCATTTATTTCCCAGTGCTTCGTTTCGTTAAGTACAGTTTGCTGACTCGTAATTCCTAAGTATCTATTCTTCAAGCAGGAGAAGAACATAGTAACAGATGCATAAGAGGCTGTGTTTACGAAAAGTTTTATACGCGTACTGACAAATGTACAAATTATAAAACTCTGGGACACTTATGTTACAACATCTTGGAAAACACCTACTCAGATGAGTCGCTTGGTAGATTTCACGGGGAAGCTCTAACCCGACAGATAGCATTCAGTAATTTCATCTATTTTCTCAGGAAATTCTTGGTTGAGTAATTTATAAAGAGGTATGATGTGCATCATCGAATCAAATATTCGGGTAGGCTACGTAGAGTGATAGTACCTTGCAATATCCTCTCTTGCTGAAACTTCCTTTGGCGGTTTCAACTATTCCCGTTATCTGTTGGAGGGAAAAGATTTTTTGCCGCAAACCGTGATGGAATGTTGGCAGAATTTGTTGTCTACTGACATACTACCAAAATGGCCTTACCATGAAGCGCTCGTAAATTCTACCGAGGGTTCGCAGAAGGCTGCCTGGACTATTCTGTTTGCAGACAACTGAGGATTTTCCTGTTTTCGTCATTGCGACCGTTTCGGTGCGCTTCCAGTAGTTGGGAAACTGAGGTGATCGGTTGAGACCATCAAAAATATTCCAAAGTGGATGATTTTAATAACTAATTGGCGAGCTGGCTGTGGTTTGAAGGTTTCTTTCTAGAAGCGATTTTATTATATCTGTCAAGCCTTTAGGGGCGAAGAGTAGCAATTGCTTTACTTCAAGTAATGTTGCAGTCGAACAATGTCTTCGTGTTTTTTGTACTGTACATCTGCAGGTCGCAATTGTTTCTCAAATATGTAAGTGAACGTATTCGCCCGATCGGCATTGCTCAAAACAAGACAAGATTAGCTGTAAAGTCAGTGGTGGAATTATGCCAAGACAGTAACATACACTTAGTTACTCACTTGCGGAACATAAAAGCACAGCATAATTTTATTTGTGATTAATTTCGTAATAAGATCTGGAATATTTCAAAGTATGCGCCACTGTTCTGTAACCATAAACATAACCCCATCTGTTGTAGCACAAGAAATTGTCTGCATAAATTTGCCACTTTATTTTTTGTGGATGTCATCATTTGTGTAATCAATTATTTCAAAAGTTAGACTATACTGAAAAGTAAAATGTGTGTTGACAAGCCGGCCGAAGTGGCCGTGCGGTTAAAGGCGCTGCAGTCTGGAACCGCAAGACCGCTACGGTCGCAGGTTCGAATCCTGCCTCGGACATGGATGTTTGTGATGTCCTTAGGTTAGTTAGGTTTAACTAGTTCTAAGTTCTAGGGGACTAATGACCTCAGCAGTTGAGTCCCATAGTGCTCAGAGCCATTTGAACCATTTGTGTTGACAAGGAGAAAATTATGTAAAACATTTAATGTACTTGCGCGCGAGCTACACTAATTAGGCAAAGTTTTTATTCATCACAACAAATGTGAGAGTACTAGTTTACAGCAGTTGGTTCGGAGTGGCAATGACGTGTGTTGTGTGTGCATCTGTGGGTATTCTGTAATGATCGAAGAAATGAGTACGGAAGAGTATTTATAACGTGGATTTATAGGGGGATACTACAAGAAGAGATGTGCCACTATGTAATAAATAAAGTAAAACGGCTGTAAAACAAACGAGGAAGGATATGGAAAATATTTATCTACCACTGAACAGCGATGTCACAGTGCGAGGGTTCTCTCCTACTGAAGTGATCTTCTTACTCGTTTCGGAGGGACCTTGCCTTCCATCAGACTTCTTCTGTGAAATGACTGCTATTACGTAGTAAAAGGCACTGGGAAGTTCACATCGGATTCATTTCCGATCATCAATAACTTCATACAATCAACTAATAACAAGAACAGGCTCTCCTTACGATGAGTCAAAGTCGGTTCAGTGTTATACATATATCGAGTCCCACGATCACGGAACTTCGCCATGGATAGAGCTCCATGGCATGCCGCACTGCTCTGCAGACGCTGGGACACTACCAGCTCTGACGTCACGAGCAGCCGTCCGGCGTCCTCTCCAACATAAACCACCACATCGATCCGAAAATAGTCTAATTTTCTTTTACCTATAACTTTTATTACTTAAACATAGTCTTCCGCAGTTCAATTCTCAGCCTTATGTATATTTCTGTGAACGCCAACACACACGATCTCCCAATCTCAGTTCAGCAGTAAGGGTGCATATCATCAACTCCCATTACCACCAAGCGCATTCATACTCTTACAACAGCAACAACTGAGCTAAGTGACAGTTACTTGTAAAGTTCAGTTTCTCATTAATAGTTTATATTTACATTCAGGGACTATTGAACTAAAACCATTGTAAACAACTGATTCCTTTTATCAGTTATTTTCACAACTTTATTGCTTGTCCGCAACTCGTCGTCTAGTGGTTAGCGTTGCTGCCTCTGGCTCACGGGTTCCGGGTTCGATTCCCAGCCGGGTTGGAGATTTTCTCTGCCCGGGGACTGGGTGTTTGTGTTGTCGTCATTATTTCATCATCATCATCATCATCCGTGACAGTGGCTAGATTGGACTGTGAAAACAATTAGGCTCTGTAAAAATTGGGACTTCGGACAGGCGCTGATGACCGTGCCCTACATATCAAACATCATCATGAATACCATTTGAATGTGAGTGAATGATAGTGTGAATGATGGTTGTAATTATTACGTTACTATATTATTATGCGATTCAGTGATGTAACACATCATTAGCTACTCCATGTGAACCTTCCATGCGTCACAGATGTTTTGTTTCACTCTAATTACTAACTTCCAATACGTGTATATAAAAGTGAGGAAATATCATCGCGCCAATTGAAATTTAGTTCTCGCGCGGCATCGGATAGTCAGACGCCTTCACGGTCACATTTTCAATGAATTAACATCTTACATAGTAAATCCCGACGGTCGCGTTATAAATTCGGACGCGTCTTTCATAAACTGTTCGTGAATTGCTGTAGGGACTTATACACTATGTTGAGGGCTGAGAAGCGTGTGAGCCATTCCTCATTGCAATGCTCTACGAGTGCTTCTTTCAGGACTAACTTGGGTGCTTCAGTGATAGCGAGGTAGTCGAGGGCCAGCCGGGGTTCTGCGGACGGGTTCTCCAGCTGCCTGCAGGATGGTTCCTGTTAGATGTTCCAGTGTCTGGTCTACGGCAGCTTCAGTTGAGAAGAGGTGTAGGCAATCTGAACCGTGATATCGTTGCGGAATTGTTCGATATCCCCGTGTCTCAACGCTATTTGACGCTGTAGGAGTCTACATCTACATGATTATTTCATAAGCTATGTAACGATGTGTGGCGGAGAGTACTTCCAGCACCGCCGTCATTTTCCCCACTTCGCAGTTCCATCCGCGAATGGCACGAGGTAAGAACGACTGTCGGCAAGTCACCGCATCAGCTCTAGTTCATTGATTCTCTCGTCGATGTCGTTTCGCGAGACGTATGAGGGAGGAATTTACATGATGCCCAACTTATCCAGCCACGTACGCTCCCCGTGACGTCCAACGCCTCGCATGCAGAGCCTGTCTCTGGTGTTTGTTGGGCATTTCTGTAGCGCCCTCGCACTCACTAACGAGCCACGTGATGAAGCATACCAATCTTCGTTGAATCAACCCTATTTCTTCTATTAACCCAACGTTATAAGTCTTCCGTAATGATAAAGAATTTCCACAACTGGGTCGAACAAGATTCTTCCAGTGAATCTCAGTGTGGTATCTGCTTTTCCTGCAACAAGATTCGCACGATAGTTTCAGGTTATAAAAGGTGTGGCAGCTAAGACGGGCCACCGAAGTACATCCGGACCAGTAAATTGATGGAGCGCCGAGTTTAGCTACGCTATAGGGGACAATGTGACGAACTTTCTAACGTACACAAAGCTACGCGTATAGCTGTCTAATTATGACAACTTTTTTTTATGAAACTATACATTTTCTACGGCATTGGGAAGAGTCTTTGAACAAGTCTCCAAACGACGTCATCTGTGTGGAACAAAATAACACTGTTCCACTGTCATGAGAGATGGTTCCACAAAGGTTTGCCCCACCACATGCAAAAAAGCGACTACATACGCACAATACTGCACGTTGAATTTCGTCCATACTTTTCACAACACGTTACACGCCTTCGGGAGCCATCGGTGTTTCCTTGAAAACCACTTGTTTTAATTTTTCCCACAGATAAATGTTCAGAGGTGTTGAAGTCTACTGTTGGTCTAAGCTACTTAATGTTTCGCGAATGACTCATCCAACGATCTCAAATTATACTGTTAAGAACATCCGTGTACATTAAGCACAATGGGCATAACATCCGCCATGTTGATACCATATGCAATGCCTTATGCCCAGTGGGATGTCTACCAATAACTACGGCACCTGTGATTGTTTGATTCCCATTAATAAAATAGGGACCAATTATGTGATTCTTGAAAAGATAGCACCACGCGTTGTCAGACCAAGGTCGTTATTTATTCATTTCTCTCAGCCAGCGTGGACTTTCAGTTGATCACGTGTGCTCAATGTCAAGATTGATTTATCCATCGTTTGTAAATGATTGTTCAGATTTACACAAAATTTCGCATAGAAACGGTGCATCGCTTTACAGTTTTCGTAGACACCATTCGGAAAACTGTAACCGAATTTCAAATTTGAATTTCATTGCCAGGAAACTGTTGATGGCGCGAAAAGTGGAAGGGATGAAATGCTTTGGAATGAAATATTCGCAGAATATTACCAGACCAAACAGTTATTTTCTGTTTTCTAAGAAGTGAGAGAAGTATGAGGTGACGATCTAACGGGAGTTGGGTAGTTGATGTTGCTAAAGAAGAAGGAGCAACATGAAGCTTACAGCTAAAGATAGCGATGCACGGGGCCTTCTGAAAAAGGCCTTCGTCTAGCAGTGGATGACGAATGAGTGATGAAGATACTAGCTATTATGCTTCAAGATAAATAAAGTTTCTACAGTCTTAATAACAAAAGGTCTGTACTGAAGTTCTGTCACGATTGTCGATGCGAAACACAATGTATAAACTATACAAACACTTATACAAGTTCGTAAGCTTCCACTGTTGACGTCATTTTAAATAAAATGTTTCTGGTATTGGGCCACGTCATTATAAGCCACTAAAGCAACTAAATTGCCGACGTTCTGACCGATTTGTTGCGGCTTTCTTCAGGGCGGATAACTGCCCTGAATAGGACCTCAGCAAATCTGTCGAAACGTCGACAGTTTAGTTGCTTTATTAATTTATAATAATGCAGCCCAGTATCCAAATTATTTTATACAACCTCTGTTACTGTATCAAGTATGGTTTATTACTTTACTTTGTAATAGTAATTGTATGAGCATTTTTATTTTCTAGGAAGTAAATTTCTCCTACTCTACGGAAACAACAACCAGCAGACAGCATTCAAAACACAGATACTAACGAAGTTACTAGAAACACACACTATCATATGGACTTTTCAACTGTAGTAAATAACTAAGACGTTTTCTCCAAATTTCTTTAAACTAAGCTACGAATCAAAGGTCTGTACGCTTTGTAGCACGCATAATGCAGGTAGAAAGCAAAATATTTTTCGTAATTCAAAACAGTCTCTTGTGGTGCTGCAAATACTTACAGCAGAGCTGTACGTTACAGAGTAACAGTGTTTGCTGAATGCGTGAAAACATACATTAGGAACAGTGAAATATTTTGTTTCCTGTGTGCCCAGTTTGGAGGCCCTTGTGTATAGCTAACAGAGAACGAGGGAGAGCATTTAATTTACAAATGGCACTTCCCATCATCACAGATGATGAATGAGCATTCGAAGTGATTAGCTATCACAGGATCACCGTTCGCATGCTGGATAAGGCTCCCTCCGATGTTGCCCGTTTTGATGCTGTTATTAAAATTATTAGCCTTCGGCTAACATACTTCTATTGTTCTGACTCAAACTAAGAGATGGTCGATGCAGTGGAGAAATTTTTTATGTTATCAGCGTTTGTTTAGGGAAACAAGTTTTTCGACAACACTTCGAAGTGTTAGCTTTGCTAGATATAGTGTTGCAGTAACATAGCTACACAAAGAAGTTCTACTCACCGGAAAACCGTTTTTTCCAGGTGGACCAATGGCTCCCTGAAAAAGAAAATGGAATGTTTTGAGTTATATTGAATTTCATTTGTGAGTTAAGATTCATAGAATTCATATATTTATTTGTGCATCACAAAATTCACTAGGATTATTTAGAAGCGAATAAAACATCCATTAGATTTTAATCGAGCAAAGGGACAAGAAATTGTTTCACTATAGTGAACTGTCTGCAAGCCGGGAATGACTTACCATTATACCTAGTAATCATAGATTTTCAGAGCGCTCAGTTTCAGTGATATCACTACGCACTAACAGTTAGTGACACACAAAGCAATGACTACATCTACGTTAGTATGCTGAAGAAATGGACATTAGTGCTATTGTTTCCGTGGAATTCATCAGAATAACGAGGATAACGGTGAAGTCAGAATGGGAAGAGGAACCATACAAGGCGATGTTCTGCAGGACGTGTCCATAACCTTACACTGGCAAAACGAGAAGGCATACGTGTAATGCACCATGTTTTAAGCAACTGTGACCTGCTGATGACTTTATTCTGTTTGCCGTCGGTATAGATAAATGAATGTAAGACTCTGGCAGAGGAGGTCTGAAAATAAATTGTAACATGATTAAAATAATATACAACTAACATATAGAATAATAACACAATACAAATCACCATTGCAATCAAGAGCTTGGTTGCGGGTTTCTGTGTTTAAAATTGAAAATAATAACTAACTTGACAATAACAAAACTAAACAGAAGAGTTCGTCCACAAGACTCAGAGCGCTGTAAACAACGGCGTCCACACTAATGGCATGTTCTCCAGCGATGACATAATACATCAGTAAAGTAAATATTTCGTAGCCCAACAACTGTCTGACGTCAGCAATACAGACTGAAAATTATATACTGTTGTTGTTGCTGTGGTCTTCAGTCCTGAGACTGGTTTGATGCAGCTCTCCATGCTACCCTATCAGGTGCAAGCTTCTTCATCTCCCAGTAATTACTGCAACCTACATCCTTCTGAATCTGCTTAGTGTATTCATCTCTTGGTCTCCCTCTACGATTTTTACCCTCCACGTTGCCCTCCAATGCTAAATTTGTGATCCCTTGACGCCTCAGAACATGTCCTACTAACCGGTCCCTTCTTTTTGTCAAGTTGTGCCACATACTCTTCTTCTCCCCAATTCTATTCAATACCTCCTCATTAGTTATGTGATCTACCCATCTAATCTTCAGCATTCTTCTGTAGCACCACATTTCGAAAGCTTCTATTCTCTTATTGTCCAAACTATTTATTGTCCATGTTTCACTTCCATACATGGCTACACTCCTAATACTTTCAAAAACGACTTCCTGACACTCAAATCTATACTCGATGTTAACAAATTTCTCTTCTTCAGAAACGCTTTCCTTGCCATTGCCAGACTACGTTTTATATCTTCTCTACTTCGAACATCATCAGTTATTTTGCTCCCCAAATAGCAAAACTCCTTTACTACTTTAAGTGTTTCATTTCCTAATCTAATTCCCTCAGCATCACCCGACTTAATTCGACTACATTCCATTATCCTCGTTTTGCTTTTGTTGATGTTCATCTTATATCCTCCATTCAAGACACTGTCCATTCCGTTCAACTGCTCTTCCAAGTCCTTTGCTTTCTCTGATAGAATTACAATGTCATCGGCGAACCTCAAAGTTTTTATTTCTTCTCCATGGATTTTAATACCTACTCCGAATATTTCTTTTGTTTCCTTTACTGCTTGCTCAATATACAGATTGAATAACATTGGGGAGAGGCTACAACCCTGTCTCACTCCCTTCCCAACCACTGCTTTCCTTTCATGCTCCTCGACTCTTATAACTGCCATCTGGTTTCTGTACAAATTGTAAATAACCGCCGGCCGCGGTGGTCTAGCGGTTCTAGGCGCTCAGTCCGGAGCCGCGCGACTGCTGCGGTCGCAGATTCGAATCCTGCCTCGGGCATGGATGTGTGTGATGTTCTTAGGTTAGTTAGGTTTAAGTAGTTCTAAGTTCTAGGGGACTGATGACCATAGATGTTAAGTCCCATAGTGCTCAGAGCCATTTGAACCATTTTGTAAATAGCCTTTCGTTCCCTGTATTTTACCCCTGCCACCTTTAGAATTTGAAAGAGAATATTCCAGTCAACATTGTCAAAAGCTTTCTCTAAGTCTACAAATGCTAGAAACGTAGGTTTGCCTTTCCTTAATCTTTCTTCTAAGGTAAGTCGTAAGGTCAGTATTGCCTCACGTGTTCCAATATTTCTACGGAATCCAAACTGATCTTCCCCGAGGTCGGCTTGTACCTGTTTTTCCATTCGTCTGTAAAGAAGTCGCGTTAGTATTTTGCAGCTGTAACTTATTAAACTGATAGTTCGGTAATTTTCACATCTGTCTACGCCTGCTTTCTTTGGGATTGGAATTATTATATTCCTCTTGAAGTCTGAGGGTATTTCGCCTGTCTCGTACATCTTGCTCACCAGATGGTAGACTTTTGTCAGGACTGGCCCTCCCAAGGCCATCAGTAGTTCTAATGGAATGTTGTCTACTCCTGGGGCCTTGTTTTGACTCAGGTCTTTCAGTGCTCTGTCAAACTCTTCACGCAGTATCGTTCCTCCCATTTCATCTTCATCTACATCCTCTTCCATTTCCATAATATTGTCCTCAAGTACATCGCCCTTGTATAGACCCTCTATATACTCCTTCCACCTTTCTTCTTTCCCTTCTTTGCTTACAACTGGGTTTCCATCTGAACTCTTGATATTCATACAAGTGGTTCTCTTTTCTCCAGAGGTCTCTTTAATTTTCCTGTAGGCAGTATCTATCTTATCCCTAGTGAGATAAGCCTCTACATCCTTACATTTGTCCGCTAGCCATCCCTGCTTAGACATTTTGCACTTCCTGTCGATCTCATTTTTGAGACGTCTGTATTCCTTTTTGCCTGCTTCATTTACTGCATTTTTATATTTTCTCCTTTTATCAATTAAGTTCAATATTTCTTCTGTTACCCAAGGAGTTTTACTAGCCCTCGTCTTTTTACCTACTTGATCCTCTGCTGCCTTCACTACTTCATCCCTCAGAGCTACCCATTCTTCTTCTACTGTACTTCTTTCCCCCATTCTTGTCAATTGTTCCCTTATACTCTCCCTGAAACTCTGTACAACCTCTGGTTCTTTCAGTTTATCCAGGTCCCATCTCCTTAAATTCCCACCTTTTTGCAGTTTCTTCAGTTTTAATCTACAGTTCATAACCAATAGATTGTGGTCAGAGTCCACATCTGCCCCTCGAAATGTCTTGAAATTTAAAACCTGGTTCCTGAATCTCTGTCTTACCATTGTATAATCTACCTGATACCTTCTAGTATCTCCAGGATTCTTCCATGTATACAACCTTCTTTCATGATTCTTGAACCAAGTGTTAGATATGATTAAGTTATGCTCTATGCAAAACTCTACTAGGCGGCTTCCTCTTTCATTTCTTAGCCCCAATCCATATTCAACTACTATGTTTCCTTCTCTCCCTTTCCCTACTCTCAAATTCCAGTCACCCATGACTATTAAATTATATACTACACACCCAAAAGTATCTAAATGACCTGAATTACGTTTCGCCTGATGCGAATGCAGCCCACATAACGGAGCTGTCTTGCAGGTCCTCTAGTCTCTTTGCAGTACAGTCGTTTGACTATACAAAGTCGATACCACAAGACATCACGAGAGAACACTGTTCTTTACGGTGTAAATCAACATCACGGTATTATAAATACTAGGAAATGCATCATTAGAGATGAGACAGTCTTTAATTTTTTAACCCAATTTCGTTGCGGTAAGTGACATTTCAAAATCACTACCACACTCTTTAAAATTTGATTTAACTAATTCCATCACTTAAGTCACTCCAGAAGCTTTAGGCAAAATTAAATATTATTACGAACAAGATATTTTGAGACAATAACTGGGCTCCTAAAGTTCTATGACAATCCGAAATATTTTTTCTCTTTAAAAGCTTTTCGCACACTTGTGAAACGCATCTGAGTGCTTTATCATAAACTGGATGTTGAACTAACAAGTTAAAAGCAACGCGATTAACAGCGGAAAGCGCTTCTAAAAATGACCAAGAAACATTAAATATTTCTATCAAGCATCTGCGTAGCAGCATCAGAATGAAGAACTTAATAGCGATAATGGCAGTAATAGCTTCATACTCCTCAACGGTATTTCTCGATCTAATAAATTTCTTGAAACAATGAAAATTTCAAAATGGTTTTGCATCGAGGTTATGATGGCTAAAAGTGTCTTTGCAACCAGCTGACATGTGAGTAGTATAATTTTCGTGTCAGATGCCTGTTGATAATTAAATTTGTTAATATAGGATAGAATTTTTACAACCCTGTCTGATTTGTGACAAGCGCCTCACATTTTACAACACAATCATGAATGAAACTTCCTGGCATATTAAAACTGTGTGCCCGACCGAGACTCGAACTCGGGACCTTTGCCTTTCGCGGGCAAGTGCTCTACCATCTGAGCTACCCAAACACGACTCAAGCCCTGTCCTCTCAGCTTTACTTCTGCCAGTACCTCGTCTCCTACCTTCCAAACTTTACAGAAGCTATCCTTTCTTTCAGGAGTGCTAGTTCTGCAACGTTCGCGGAGAGCTTCTGTAAAGTTTGGAAGGTAGGAGACGAGGTACTGGCAGAAGTAAAGCTGTGAGGACGGGGCGTGAGTCGTGTTGGGTAGCTCAGATGGTAGAGCACTTGCACGCGAAAGGCAAGGGTCCCGAGTTCGAGTCTCGGTCGGCACACAGTTTTAATCTGCCAGGAAGTTTCATGTCAGCGCACACTCCGCTGCAGAGTGAAAATCTCATTCTGGAAACAATCATGAATGTAGCATATGTGGTCCTCAGTGGTCTGGTGTGCTGATCCTTATTTTCTAATTGTGAGGTATGAGTTCGATTCACAATTCTGGCATGTAAACACACACGAACAACTCTCCTTCATCTCTAGTAACGCCAAGAGAAGAACGTCAGGTTGCACCGTAGTTCAGAATGCGCATTATAACCATCATATCCCTTCGCTGCCAAATAATGCACAGCCAGTTTAGTTTGGGCCTTAACATTCTATTTAAAGAGCTAATAGTCACTCCGGGTCACAAGGCTATTTATTTCATTTGAACTTAATAATATTTAATTTTTCCTAAAGATTCTGGTATGGCTTAAGTGACGGAATTAGTTAATTCAAATTTTAATGAGTGTGGTAGTAATTTTGAAGCGTCACTTACCGCAACAAAATTGTGTTTACCAGCGTTAAAGGCAGTCTCATCTATAATGACGCATTTCCTAGTATTTATAATACTGTGGTGTTGATTTACAACTGGACTCATTACCTTAAAGAACAGTGTTCTCTAGTGATGTCTTGTGGTATCGATTTTGTATAGTCAAACGACTGTACTGCAAAGGGACGCCGGCCGGTGTGGCCGTGCGGTTAAAGACGCTTCAGTCTGAAACCGCGTGACCGCTACGGTCGCAGGTTCGAATCCTGCCTCGGGCATGGATGTGTGTGATGTCCTTAGGTTAGTTAGGTTTAATTAGTTCTAAGTTCTAGGCGACTGATGACCTCGGCAGTTAAGTCGCATAGTGCTCAGAGCCATTTGAACCATTTTGCAAAGAGACTAGAGGACCTGCAAGACATCTCCGTTATGTGGGCTGCGTGCGCATCAGGCGAAACGTAATTCAGGTCATTTAGATACTTTTGGGTGTGTAGTACATCTTTCCGATGACTCTTCCTGACAAAGGGCATAACCTGCGGCTTTTTTCCAGTCGTTACGTACCCAACGCTGCTTCAGCGACCAGCTATAAATTGTTACTTGAAGGAGAGCAAGCTCATTCACATAATCTTTGAACGTATCTCATCCGATCCAGATATCTTTCTGCCATTGAGCTGATTTATCTTATTTTCCATTCCACGATCACTTATTTCAATATCTGCCATTTTCTCGTCCGTGCAGTGATTGAAACGAAGAACCATATTACTATCTTTCCCAGTGAAATACTTTCGAAAGATCATACGGTCAGTGATATTTCTTCAGCCTTATCTCTGTCATTTTCTGTTTTACAGCCAGTGTGGTCACTGGGTGAATGAAGAGATGATTTCGATACTGTTACTGACTTAAGGTAAAATTATATCGTTCGACAAAATTGTACTTTCGAGTTCAATGAATGCCTCTTGCACTGCTCCCTTACGTTCATTTTGGCTTTATTAGGCTATATTCTTATAACTACAGTTTGAAAGCTCTTAAATATGAGATGGAGCTTTTAGCTTTCGTAGCAGCTTGTTAACACGGCTAGTGAACCATGGGGTAGAACCCCGTACCTCACAACTTTTCTCGTCACTTACTAGTCTAAGACGTACTGTGTAATGCTTTTGAATTTTATCCCTTTTTGATACACATCTTCATTCAAAAAGCTGAATGCGCTATGCTGACTACTCAGACACTCATCAATTTGTACCCTTTCATTCTTGATAACAAAAACTGTTTTCGTAGCTTTCTTAACATTTCTTTTAACATCCGTAGTAACTGATGTTACCACGGCGATCGTAACAACGATGCTCTGTTTTTATTTACTAGGAGTTCTAAGACGACGCCGTCAATGTGCCGGCTGTATTACGATCTGCTTCAAATAATTTTCAAAGAAGACATTCAGAACGATCTCACATGTTCACCGTCTCTGATGCCAGTGTTAAGTGTATGACTCTACCATTTTTATTGCTGACGAGTAGAAGTGTCCCCCGCCCCCCCCCCCCCCCCCAATTACATAATCAGGGAACTTACTCCTAAGTTTTCTCTGAAGTGTTCTGCTACTACAGCCGGTGGCACATGTTGTCTACCAAAGAATGTGATTACCGTGTTTGACTCACTTTTGAAGCTTAACATTATCCAAATTATTTCACATTCAGAATCGGTAATAACCTCGTTTCATACTGTGCAGTTCTTGACGGCAGTAAATACACTGCTACCAGCAGCCTCTAGTCTATGGTTCCAATATACAGGATGTTAATAAAAATTGTTCCATTATTTTGAGAGGAAGTATACGGACGAAAACAAGAAAAAAATTTCAGTAAATATGGGCTCTGAAAGGAATACCTTAAGAGCTATGAGCACTTTCGCTGTAAAAGAGATGTTTTCACAGTAGCGAAAATGAACGAGTGTTCATAGCTCTTATGGAATGCATTTTAAAACCCATGTTCTCTGGACTTTTTCTTTCTCATTTTGGTCCTCTCAAAATACGAAATACTTTTTTTAACACATTATATACTCCAATCTGAGTTTTCGCTGCGGTTCCAGTATCGTGTTGGTACTGTTACCTTTAATAAGCTATACTAATTCTGGGATTTTACCATGGATTCGCCACCAGCATCCTAATACCAATTAACATATTATCTTTCCGATCTGCAAGGATGAAAGCTTTCTTCGGAGAGTAACGTGGGTGATCGTTTTCAGTTCCGGTAGAAAACTTGTCACTGACCCAAAGGAGGGGTTTGCTTCCCCCCACCCCGCCAAAATAAAAAAAAAATAAATAAATGATTTACGGACGCCACACGAACTCTGCCACCCGAGTAGCCGCTTCCTTTGTGTAGCGCTCGCCTCTCCTATTGAAAGGAGCGCTGGAATTCCTTCCTAACAGCGGAAGACAAGAAACTCGCACCTGAGAACGTCGCAGAACCCTTTGAACCTCTGGTCTAGAACTTTCGCTTGGATGCAATTCAGAGGATGGTTCAAATGGCTCTGAGCACTATGAAACTTAACTTCTGAGGTCATCAGTCCCCTAGAACTTAGAACTACTTAAACCTAACTAACCTAAGGACATCACACACATTCATGCCTGAGGCAGGATTCGAACCAGCGACCGTAGCGGTCGCGCGGTTCCAGACTACAGCGCCTAGAAACGCTCGGCCACACAGGCCGGCAATTCAGAGGACCGCGATCGATTCAGGGTACGGTGCTGCAATATAGGGAGATGTGGATGCACCATTCGTGTGATGTTAGCTCTTTTCATCAGCACAGTCATCTAAAGGAACTGAGGATGGCCTCAGAAACGAGACGGCAAGCATCATTCGTGCCGTCATGAGCTCCGTTTTGAAGCCTATTACACCCAGAGCGATCAAAAACCACGGGTGAAGCCCTATTCCCGTCTCAGACGAGACCTCCAGGCAAACTTATCGAGTGCACTTTCGCCTTCTTTCCGGATCTGCCTACTATTCTTCTGAGCGGCTCCCACTACCAGCCTAATTTTGGAGCTCCCACAGACCGGCATATCTATCCTCTGTGCTTGTCTGGACACGGCAGGAGAGTCAGTCAGTATGCTAGGGTCTATATCTATGTGATTACTCTGCAATTCACAATCAAGTGCTTGGGAGAAGGTTCATCAAACCAACTTAAATATTTCAATGCGATCTTTGATTATCTTATTTTATTACGATGCTCATTCCTCCCTATGTATGTGGGTGCCACTCTGAGGAGAAACTTGCTAATGGAACTTCCATGAAAAATTTCTCCCGCAACGAAAAATACATTTATTTTAATGATTCACACCTCAATTGCGTATCATATCCGTGGCATTCTCTCATTTAATATCGTTCTTGAGATACACAACTAGCTCTTTATTCTCACGAAGTAATTAAACTTATTCCATGTTTTTAGATTTCCGAGGCTTTGTAGATGGCCTCCGTCAGTCCCATCCGGTACGGATCCTACACCGCACAGCTGTACTCCAGAAGAGGACGGACAAGCGTAGTGTAGGCAATCCCTATAGCAGGCCTTTTACATTTTCTAAGTGTTCTACCAATAAATCGCATCTTTGGTTTGTTTCCTGCACAACATTATCTATGTGATCGTTCCAGCTTACATTATATGTAATTGTAATACCTAGGTATGTAGTTGAGTTTACAGATTTGTATGATTTAGCGAATTCCTTTTAATACCCATGTCGATGACTTCACACTTTTAATGATTTAGAGTGAATTGCCACTTTTTGTACCACAGGAGACATCTTGTCTAAATCATTTTGTATTTCCTCTTTTGATCATCTGATGACTTTACATAACAGTAAATGACAGCATCAATTGAAAACAATCTAAGCGGGCTACTCAGATTGTCTCCTAAATCGTTTATGTATAGCAGGAACAGTAAACGGCCTATAACACATCTTTTGGGAAGTTCCGTTTTATTCGACGACTTTTCATCAGTTACTATGAACTGTGACTTTTCTGACAGGAAATCATTAATCCAATCGCACAACCGAGACTATGCTCCACAGGCACCCATTTTATTAGGAGTCGCTTGTGAGGAACGATGTCAAAATCCTTTAGAAAATCTAAATATATGGAATCAGCTTGACATCCCCTATCAATAGCACTCATTATTTCGTGAGAATAAAGAACTATTTGTGTTTCACAAGAATTATATTTTCCGAATCCGTGTTGGCAGTTTCTCAATAAATCGTTTTCTTCGAGATAACCCATAAGGTTAGAACATAGTATATGTTCAAACACCTGCTGCAAATCTATGTTGGGGATATGGGTTGGTTATTCAGCGGATTACCCCTATTTGCTTCATCGGGTGTTGGTGTGACTGGAGCAACATTCCAGTCTTTGGATTGGGATTTTTCGACGAGCGTACAGTTGTATATGATTGGTAAATATAGAGCTACCGTAACAGCATACTCAGAAAGGAACATGAGGGGTATAAAATCTGCACCGGAGGCCTTGCCATTATTAATTGATTCAAGGTGCTCGGTACACCAACGATGTCTACTTTTTAAGTTACTCATGTTGACAGTTGTTCTCGAATAGAATTCTGGAATATTTACTTTAGCGTCTTCGGCGAAGGAATTTCGAAAAGCCGTATTCAGTAACACTGGTATAGTGGCGTTGACATCAGTACCGCCGCCATCGTCGTCGCGCAGTGAAGGTATTAATTGTGTTTTTTCGCTAACTATGCGACCAGAATGTCTTTGAGTCTTCTCCCGGATTTCGAGACAGAGTTTCGTTGTGGTACCCCCCTCCCCCATGAACCATGGACCTTGCCATTGGTGGGGAGGCTTGCGTGCCTCAACGATACAGATAGCCGTACCGTAGGTGCAACCACAACGGAGGGGTATCTGTTGAGAGGCCAGACAAAAGTGTGGTTCCTGAAGAGAGGCAGCAGCCTTTTCAGTAGTTGCAGGGGCAACAGTCTGGATGATTGACTGATCTGGCCCTGTAACACTAAGCAAAACGGCTTTGCTGTTGAGGTACTGCGGACGGCTGAAAGCAAGGGGAAACTACAGCCGTAATTTTGCCCGAGGGTAAGATAGATACTGCCTACAGGAAAATTAATGAGATCTTTGGAGAAAAGAGAACCACTTGCATGAATATCAAGAGTTCAGATGGAAACCCAGTTCTAAGCAAAGAAGGGACAGCAGAAAGGTGGAAGGAGTATATAAGGGTCTATACAGGGGCGATGTCCTTGAGGACAATATTATGGAAATGGAAATGTCGTGTGGCTATGGAAATGGAAGAGGAGGTAGATGAAGATGAAATGGGAGATATGATACTGCGTGAAGAGTTCGACAGAGCACTGAGAGACCTGAGTCTAAACAAAGCCCCGGGAGTAGACAACATCCCATTAAAACTACTGACAGACTTGGGAGAGCCAGTCCCGACAAAACTCTACCATCTGGTGAGCAAGATGTATGAGACAGGCGAAATAACCTCAGAGTTCAAGAAGAATATAATAATTCCAATCGCAAAGAAAGCAGGTGTTGACAGATGTGAAAATTACCAAACTATCAGTTTAATAAGTCACGGATGCAAAATACTAACGCGAATTCTTTACAGACGAATGGAAAAACTGGTAGAAGCCGAGCTCGGGAAAGATCAGTTTGGATTCCGTAGAAATGTTGGAACATGTGAGGCAATACTGACCCTATGACTTATCTTAGAAGAAAGATTAAGAAAAGGCAAACCTATGTTTCTAGCATTCGTAGTCTTAGAGAAAGCTTTTGACAATGTTGACTGGAATAATCTCTTTCAAATTCTGAAGGTGGCAGGGGTAAAATACAGGGAGCGAAAGGCTATTTACAATTTGTACAGAAAACAGATGGCAGTTATAAGAGTCGAGGGACATCAAAGGGAAGCAGTGGTTGGGAAGGGAGTGAGACAGCGATGTAGCCTCTCCCCGATGCTATTCAATCTGTATATTGAGCAAGCAGTAAAGGAAACAAAAGAAAAATTCGGAGTAGGTATTAAAATCCATGGAGAAGAAATAAAAACTTAAAGCTTCGCCAATGCCATTGTAATTCTGTCAGAGACAGCAAAGGACTTGGAAGAGCAGTTGAACGGAATGGACAGTGTCTTGAAAGGAGGTTATAAGATGAACATCAACAAAAGCAAAACGAGGATAATGGAATGTAGTCGAATTGAGTTGGGTGATGCTGAGGCAATTAGATTAGGAAATAAGACACTTAAAGTAGTAAAGGAGTTTTGTTATTTGGGGAGCAAAATAACTGATGAAGTAGAGAGGATATAAAATGTAAACTGGCAATGGCAAGGGAATCGTTTCTGAAGAAGAGAAATTTGTTAACATCGAGTATAGATTTAAGTGTCAGGAAGTCGTTTCTGAAAGTATTTTTATGGAGTGTAGCCATGTATGGAAGTGAAACATGGACGATAAATAGTTTGGACAAGAAGAAGAATGTAGTGCTACAGAAGAATGCTGAAGATTAGACGGGTAGATCACATAACTAATGAGGAAATATTGAATAGAATTGGGGAGAAGAGGAGTTTGTGGCGCAACTTGACAAGAATAAGGGACCGGTTAATAGGACAAGTTCTGAGACATCAAGGGATCACAAATTTTGCATTGGAGGGCAGCGTGGAGGGTAAAAATCGTAGAGGGAGACCAAGAGATGAATACACTAAGCAGATTCAGAAGGATGTAGGTTGCAGTAAGTACTGGGAGATGAAGAAGCTTGCACAGGATAGAGTAGCATTGAGAGCTGCATCAAACCAGTCTCAGGTAGCATTGAGAGCTGCATCAAACCAGTCTCAGGACTGAAGACCACAACAACACAACTATTAAAAGCATTACACATTGAAGTTGGTACTAAATTTCGAGCTTCTGTAAAACATGTTTTGTTTTTTTTTTTAATTTAAATTGGACATGCTTTTTCCGCTGCTTCTGCAACGGTTTATGACCTGTTTTGCGAATGTCTCGCAATTGCATTCAGTACCATTCCTTTGAATTTAAACCGCATCTGGCCTACGCTTACACAGTCATGTTGGAATGACCCGAGACCGTATCTTAGAAAGGCGTCAAGTGAATTTTTATCTGCCTTTTTAAACAGGTGTGTTATCATACCTGTTGCTACAGCATAAGAAGGCAGCAGTATTACCAGCTCGTACATTTGCCTTCCTCCCAGAGATACACGATCCCATCACTGCCCGCCACTCGCTGCCGCTTGGGGACAAAGCGGTCAGCTGCGCATCAGAAGGTTCAATGAGAATGGGGTTTCGAGGAGATTCCAATGGCGCCAGAGGTGTCGCTGCTTGCACCACACGAGCCTCAACGTCGTTGCAACTTAGGGCTTCAGACTGAGTCCTGTCGGCCGTGGCCGGCGCAACGATGTCTAGTTGTTCCCCGACAGCAGCCAATTCACCTTGTGTTCACAAACAAACTTAAATAGTACCTATCCGCCGGCCGCTGTGGTCGAACGGTTCTAGGCGCTTCAGTGTGGAACCGCGCTGCTGCTACTGTCGCAGGTTCGAATCCTGCCTCGGGCACGGATGTGTGTGATGTCCTTAGGTTAGTTAGGTTCAAGTAGTTCTAAGTGTAGGGGACTGATGACCTCAGATGTTAAGTCCCATAGAGCTTAGAGCCATTTGAACCATTTTTGAAGTACCTATCCATTTCCTACTATGCAAGAACTATACAAATTCATGAAAATACATTTACTAACCAAAACATAAATCTCAATTTCTTACCTATACCTGTTCTTGAGAAAACTGAATCTTAACAGTGATCCTAAAAGGGTTCCTTTTTTACCGAAAAAGAGGATCGACCTAAGAATCAGTTTCACTCCTTAAGCACACATTGGTAAAACCACTTCTAGATTATGGCTCTCTTTGTTTCGCATCAGTGTCTGACTGGGTCTTAGTTCTCTTATACAAGCGTCAGCACAAAGCACTCAGAATCTGTTGTGTCAACCCCAACAAATGCCTTCCAGGTCGAAAGGAACGAAATGTCTATGGATGTTCAACGGAATTACAGTAGCTCTAAATTTCTCCTGAATGATGCCATTTCTCATAAGATGAACTATTATAGAAGGTCAAAGAACTTGCAGTCCACTGCTTCAAAATTCCGGAACAACAGGAACCTTACTCCTCTAGCGACTCTATATTTCGAAATTCCGCCTTTTCCCACTACTGTATGAATAATAACATCCTAGCGGATGTCATGTCAAATGGACGTCTTCAAGACTAATCTACATTAATGATTCGAAAGGCTCCAACGGGACAGGTTGTATGTATCTGAGCAATATCACAAAGCAAGAATTAAATTACCACCAGAGGCAACAATCCCTACAGCAGAACTCAGTGTCACCTTAGGCGCCCTCAGTTACTTCAGAGGTCTCGAGGAACTGACGATACTAATCTTATCAGATTCACAGTTGGTCCTGTAGCTAATACACTGAAGCACCAAAGAAACTGGCACAGGCATGTGTGTTCAAATACAGAGAAATGTAAACTGGCAGGATAAGGCGCTGCGGTCGGCAACGCCTACATAAGACGACAAGTGTCTGGCGCGGTTGTTACATCGGTTATTGCTGCTACAATGCCAGATTATCAAGATTTAAGTGAGTTTGAACGTGATCTTATTGTCGGTGCACGAGCAATGGGACACAACATCTCCGAGGTAGCGATGAAGTGGGAATCTTCCCGTAAGACCATTTCACGAGTGTACCGTGAATATCAGGAATCTGGTAAAACATCAAATCTCCGACATCGCTGCGGCCGGAGGCCCACTAGTATACCGTTGATGACTGCACGGCACAAAGCTTTACGCTTCGCCTGGGCCCATCAACACCAACATTGGACTGTTGGATGACTGGTCGGACGAGTCTCGTTCCAAATTGTATCGAGCGGATGAACGTGTATGAGTGTGGAGACAACCTCATGAATCCATGGACCATGTATGTCATCAGGGGGCTGTTAAAGCTGGTGGAGAATCTATAATAGTGTGGGGCGTGTGTATTTGGAGTGATGCGGCACCTCTGATACGTCTATATACGACTCTGACAGGTGACACGTACGTAAGCATCCTGTCTGATCACCTACATCCATTCATGTCCATTGTGCGTTCCGACGAAATTGGACAATGGCAGCAGGGCAAGGCGACACCCCACATGTCCAGAGTTGCTACAGAGTGGCTCCAGGAACAACCTTCTGAGTTTAAACTCTTCCGCTGGCCACCAAACTCAACAGACATGAACATTAGTGAGCATATCTGGGATGCCGTGCAACGTGCTGTTCATAAGAGATCTCCGCCCACTCGTACTCTTACGGATTTATGGAAAGCCCTGTAGGATTCATGATGTCAGTTCCCTCCAGCACTACTTCAGACATTAGTCGAGTCCATGCCATGTCGAGTTGTGGCACTTCTTCGTTCTCGAGGGGGTCCTACACGATATTTTAGGCGGGTGTACCAGTTTCTTTCGCTCTTCAGTGGATTTCTCCCTAAGCACGTCAGTTCCCTGACATATCTGATGCATAGCTTGATACATTTGAGCAGCAGCAGAAATCAAGTCAGCACACAGACTAACTCCATGATGTAGTGCCCGATATATCCGAACAGGACACACAACTGTTTCCAGATTTAGAGTTTCCACTATCAGCAACATCTGCACCATTTATCAAGCTGCTGCGATTGTTTAAAGCAGTTGTGAAGGAGGTGTATTTGCTTCAACTTGCAAGATGAATGAGAGTAATAGTAACATATAGTTGTAGGCACCTCCTCAGATCATGAGTTAAATAAACGGTAACTTTAGAAAGTCGATAATTTACAGACATGAAAGCAGTGTTTTCAGACTAAAAATGGTATCAATTATGTCAGAGTTCAACACAAATAACTGCAATATCCACACTCAAATGTTTGCAGTGTTACTGGATTGTCATACAATACATGTAGGAGACCACCCAAGAACGGTGAAAATATACTACAACGAGAATACCACAAAGTGCTTTCACTTTCAGGAATTTACATTCTGAAACTTGTTGTTGTCATCCAGAATGCATGCGCGCGCGCGCGTGTGTGTGTGTGTGTGTGTGTGTGTGTGTGTGTGTGTGTGTGTGTGTGTGTGGATTTTTTTGAAAATGTCTGCATGCACTTACAAAGTTTACATGTCAGAACACTTCAGAGGGGTTTGCAACGAATTTCGAGGCATGTTGTGTTCCAGTATGCAGCAATTATTATGAATCAGCATGATCGCTAGCTGACGCTGCTATAGAATTACGTGCGTTTTATATTTATTTGTGTATCCCATTACGTTAAATCAAATTTTAAAAAATGAAAATAAAGGACAATTTATCTCTCTAAACCGTGTTTCATTTCATCAAAAACCTCAACATGTCGAATAAAATGTACAGTTCTAAAATTCTGCAAACGTTCAGTAATCCAAATAATAAGGCATCGAGACAAGAAGGTACTGGAAACGTTTACCTATGGGCAGGAGCATGTCTAAGAACTGTAGTTCAAGTTTAAGGGAATATTTGTCCATACACAGGATACACATATCTAGTAGAATAGTTGTTGATAAGCGGAGCCACAACTTTACAGCCCCTGTTGTTGTAGTAGTTGTTACGTGGAAGCAGCTTAGCAAATTTTAATATTTCAGCTGTTGCAATGTCAGAGAGTGAGAGAGAGAGCGACTTAACAGTTGTTTTAAAAAAAGGTTTAAGATAGGTAAAGTTTTAGCAAAATGCTCCATGTTACATCACAAATTGTAACAAAATAATTCTCAATATACATAAGTGTTATATGGTTTTACGTAGATAACTCTCATAACTGGCGACCTCAGATATTCACTGCACAATAGGTGTGAAAGCATAAGATTACACTGGGGACTTAACAGTCCCAAGTTTTTGCTTTGGTCATTGGGCACAGCACGCTGCACATGAGATGAAACTTAACATTTGAACTGCTACGGTGTCAGACAGCCTTAACAGTTCGTACATTTTCAGTTGTGGTTACTATGTTAGAGAAAAACGTAGCAGTTCATGCATTTTCAGCTGTAGCAGTTCATTATTATAAGAGACAAAATGTGTTTGGAACGCGGTTGCTTAAAAATTTAAAGTACTTGCGTCAATTATCTGGAGGTCGGTCAACCGAACGACCGCTTAACCAAACTGTTCTTGCTTCGCTTTCCGCCCAATCACAGTACCCTCCCCCATCCCCCCCCCCACTCCCACTCCCATCCTCTGCCTCGATCCAATGCCGAGATGCCAACAACAGTAACTGTTTGTGCTCTGTTCGATCACTTGTGTCACCTTCGCTGCGTAAAGTAAACATGTGATATAAAATGCCGAAACGTAAACGAGTAGCCCTTTCTATGAGAGATAAATGCGAGATTAATAAAATGCTATAGGAAGATGAATGTCCAACCAAGTTATATAATAAGTACAGGATTGGTTAGTCAACAATTACAGATATGAATAAACAAAAGACCGGGATTACAAATTTCATATCTAAGCTTGATTCTACTGATGGTTCGGAAACACGTGAAACTGTGAAGCTCGCCACTAACAGGGATCCAGATGACGCTGTTTACAAGAAGTACACAAAAAAAAAAAAAATCACAACGA
Organism: Schistocerca piceifrons; assembly: GCF_021461385.2. Lineage (NCBI taxonomy): Eukaryota > Metazoa > Arthropoda > Insecta > Orthoptera > Acrididae > Schistocerca > Schistocerca piceifrons. The sequence continues at coordinate 643,563,426 of NC_060138.1, forward strand.
AAACCTATCTCTGGTCCCAATCTATGTGATAAGGCAATTAAGTTTAATGAAAATCTTGGATGGCTGGTTGAAAGACTTTATTCAAGGCTATGCATTCGTGAGCTTCAAATACAAGGAAAAAACTGTCTCCTTATTCTTCAGCAGCTGATTCTTTCAAAGTCATACTAAGGGACATAGTGAGGGAAGGAGATACGGTCTCATAAACATTTACAATGCTGACGAAACGGGACTCAACTGAAAAACTTTGCCAAGATAAACTCTTGCTTCACGGTCGTAAATTAGCAGCACTTGGTCCTAAAATAAGCAAGGATCGTATTACTGCTTAAGTTTGTGCTACTGCTGCTGATTGCCTTTGTTCGTCATTGTTAAAAGTAAGAAACTGCGTGATTTCAGACACGTTAATATGTCTGCAATGCTTATTGTTTAGTCTCACAAAAGAATGCCTGAATGGATAGTATGATTTTCATGGAATGGTTTATGAAAGTTTTTGAATCCTCTTGTAAAATCTCATCAGTTAAAGAATGGTACAAGGGAGAAAACAATACTGATCCTTAACAACCCACTATCTCATCCATCACGCGATAACTTAAACGAAGGGAACGAGTTCATATGAGCGACGTTTCTTCCTTTTAACATAACCATCTTAGTACAGCCTATGATAAAGACATTACCGAGGCTTTCAAACGGTATTACAAAAACAAATATTATGTAAATTGTTGTTAGAAAGAGAAGAGGAGGGAGAAGAAATCCTTTTAAGAAATCATAAAAATATTGAATTCAAAGGTGCGTTCTACCCGGTCGAAGCAGCATGGGATAGCGTAAAGAAACAGAATTTGAAAAAAGTCTGCAGTATCATTTTAAATATGGCACAAAGTTCTCAAAATCCAACTGAAAATGACGAACAGAATGATACGCCCGAAGTTCTCATCATGCTAAAAGAATTCAATTGCCATGAATGTGATGAAGAAGACGTTCAGGATCAGACGGTTGTCGACGATGGAGATACATGGCACCATATCGTGCAGGACAGCGAAGTTGTAAATTTCGTCACTGATAAAGCTGACGCCGCCAGCGTCTCATCATCTAGTGGTCCAGAACATGTAGATGAAAAGATACTGGCTGCTTCTGAAGCATTTGCGTGTTAGATACTGCCTTGCGATGGTTTGAAGCTCAAGATGAAAGTGACCAGTATTAGATATCTGTTCTGAAACGAGTGCATAACTTAGCTGATAATAAGCGGGCAGGCTTGCTTAGAAAGACCAGAATTAAGGTCTAAGTGTTGTTTCTATACATAAGTACTGTTCACGCAAAATCCATATGTATTACGTAATGGAAACTCCAGGTTGGTATATCAACAATATAAGGAAAAGATAAATTGCTGCGCTCTGTACAGACGACATATTGAGTTACAGATAGGCACAACGAAAAGCCACTTACACATTAGCTTTCATCCAAAGCCTTCGTCAGAAAAGGAAACACACACACATTCATTCACACAAGCAAGCACACCTTACGCACACATGGCCGCCGTCTCCGGCAGCTCGGACCAGAATACAAGTGTCACATAGATTCAGAATAACAATATGGAGGGAGCGGGAAAGGAAAAGTGATAGCAGGTTACGGGTGAGGGGAGACAAGAGGGCTACCTGGCGAAACACGCAGGAACTAGACAGGCGCAGCTTCAGGAGGGTATGGGGCATGGAGGTGGGGGGAGGGCGTTAAACGGGACGGGCGGGTGTGTTGGCTGAGGACGGCACACAAGGACGTTGGTTGACGAAGTTACGGAGGAGGTGATAGGACAGAGGGGGTAGAAACTGTTGGGTAGAGGATGTGGGGACAGTAGGTCACTGTAGGTTGAGGTCAGGATAATTTCAAGAGCAGAGAATATGTTGAATGTCTTCTTCATCACAGTCATGGCAATAGAGTTCTTTTAGCATATTGAGTATTTCGGACATACGATTCCGGGTAGTTCAGGAAAGCTGCTGGTGGAGGGGAGGATCCGCATGGCTCGTGTAGTGAGGCAGCCACTGAACTCAAGCATATTATGTTCAGCTGCATGTTGCGCCACAGGCTGGTGCACTTTGCTCTTGGCCACAGTTTGGTGGTGGCCGTTCCTCCTAGTGGACAGCTGGTTGGTAGTTATACCAATATAAAAAGCTGTGCAATGTTTGCAGAATAGCTGGTATGTGACATAGATGCTTTTACAGGTGGCTCAGGCTCTGAAGGGGTAGGATAAGCCTGCGACAGGACTGGTATAGGAAATAGTGGGAGAGTGGATTGGGCAGGTTTTGCACCTGGATCTTCCACAGGAATATGATCCATATGGCAAGGGGTTGAGACTGGGAGTCGCCCACCCAACCTTCACAACATCCTAGTCCATCCTTATGCCACTCTGAAGTGCCTTGTTGGAGAAATCTTACAGGCATTAATCGTAAAATGATATAGAAATCCTAGGGGACATGTATGCTTGCTAACAGAAGTTCTGCTACCCCACTAGATGGTTATATACAGGTTTCACATTTTATTCACATCTTGAGATCTCCCATCTATCACCGTTCAGAAGTCTTCTGGAGATGTCTTACGTCTTATGTATAATTTAAAACACGTACAGTTTATGTGACGAGTCAGCTAAAAATGCATTGCTAGCTGGAGATTTAGATCATTTTCTGTTTATAGAAAGGATGACAGAGTTTAATGTTGCATCTATATTGATATCAAGTTTCCACCATACCAAGGCATACCTACAGCGACAATCGCTCTTATGTAGAGAATAATACCGTTGGCAATCAAAAGAGTGTGTTGGCATTCCAGCTCATCTAGTTGAGAATAAACTGAAATGGAAAATCAGTATTAGTTCAAAATAATACTTCCACCCATCGGAGGAGTGTATGGTCACTCAGTTGAGAATTTGTGGTTGTGAATGTACTACTACTACTTCTATAGCTAGTTGGGAACCTGTCGCAATCTACAGTAAGAATCCGCTGCTACTACCTTACTAAATTCGCCATGAGATCTATTGTTCAATATTCGGAATTCAAACAGCAATACAACAACCAGAAGTACTCTACCAGTTGAGCGACCCTGACAATTGTACACCTCTAAAATATATAATGCCAGATACCAGGAGGAAACCACTGTAGAAATGATTCATGTACTTGTGCAATCTGACGGTAATTGTAAACTTCCATCATGGATGTATTGTAAATCGTAACAGCAGATTTCTCTATCATCTGCAACCTTGGCCAGTGAAATACCTCAAATGGAAGCATATTGTGGATTGAATTGCACCTGTCAACCTGCTGGAAACACGTTTCATAATGTAATTCGTTATTTCCAATATAGAATAGAAAAATCAAGTTGCATCTTCTCAGTACCTTAGATTCCACCAAACGAAGCTGCATGTGGGATGATGTGAAGTACACCGTTTCCTTGTCACGTCTTGGATTTAAATACAGTAGTTCAGTTTTATAACTGTAGCGATTCTAAGTCAATGATAGGAAATAGTGAGATTCTGTCACCACTATGCTTACATTTCCTCATTGGAGGGACTGAAGTGCTACATTCTTGCACTGTTATATCTGAACAGAGAGATAAAATGGTAATTTTGTGTGTTCATCAAACAGTCCTGGAAATTTTACATATGTATCCACCATATAAACTCGTCAAAAACATAGCCTGCCAGGATTCCCAAATCCTGTAAGATAATTATGATTACGAAAACCCATCGATTTATTCACGAAGTTTCGAGATGGACCTAAGGCTGTAGGATTGTGTTAAATCATTTTCCCGATTACGCTAAGAGTTCTGCCGCTAAATGATGACATCAGAAACATTCTTGTATTGTGTTGCACAGAATTGGCGCTGTAAAGTATAGTGACGTGGTGTTAAGCTGTCATTCCTATTTTCAATAACTGATAGTAAATCTTTGACATTTTCGGATTTTAGAACATCTGTACATTCTGTAAATTTTCGCATTAATGTTTCACAAGAAGAACATCCACATTCCATTCGTAAATGGAGTAAGGCTTAAAGATGTGCTTCTTACAGTCTTGCATACCCTAAAACACCAAAGAAAGACATCTTGACAGTGCTGAGCTGGGTCAATGCGGGCAGAGAAGGGAGCGCATTGAACAGGCCGGGGCATGGCGGCACCAGAGGAGGTACGCAGCTCAGTATGATGCCTTACAGTTTTCCAGTGAAAAATAATGTATATGTCTGTGGTAGAGGTACACTACCTTTAGATTATAACATGTGCCACACAACCGTCAACTTTTCTAACTGATGATGCGATGCTGACCAGTCCACAGGTAGAGGCAGCTCCTTTGTATTCGAGTAGCGGTGCAGTATGTTCTCTTATGGTGTCTGCCGAGTACTCCAGAGTGTGACAAGGCATTGCACAGCCTCATCTTGTACGGGTGAGACGACGGCCAGGGCAGTAGCAGTGGGAATTTGTTGCAGCAGCATGGTACTGTCTCGACATACTGGGACCACGGAAAGCCAGCCCAGTGCTGTGCGACATGAAGAAGATCCTCCCCACAGCGTGGTATTTATGTAAATTAAGACACATGTGCATCACTTTCCCACTCCCATCCTATCATGCATGACAGTGATGAGTGTTCGGCAACCATACAGACTGCACCACTGAGCTACATAGTTTTAAAGTTAAGATACTGTTATGCCGGAGCCAAGATAGCCCCAGCGGGCCGGCAACCCATATTACACCACAGAGGACGTGGTTGTCTATGTTCAAGGCGTCAAGGCGTACCAAAAGCACCATCGTAAACACCAGCTATTTACATACAAGATAATGGAAACAGACATCCCGAGCACTACCTCCTGCAGGGGGAGCTCGAGCCATGGCCTGCAGGAAGCATCACTACAGCCAAAACCTGATTGGCTCGATACAGCTATTTAGTGGCCAGAACCAGCCCCGAAGTTCAGTTCACTCCAGATGCCGATCTCGTGTACTTCGACCGCTGAAGATTACGTATTCGTCTCTGAATTGGACTCTTACTGGTGTGTGTGTGTGTGTTTGTGTGGCATCGTTATTGTTACCTTTCGTTTGATGTTCAGTTATTAATCTTGTGAGGTATGTTTGTGAAAAATTGCGACTTGTCAGTCACAACACAAGTGGCGACGAGTTGGTGCCTGCGTGTATCTTCCTCATGGCGGAAGTTGCACTTCAGCAGCTGGTCCAAAGTGTGCACGACTTACTACAAAGTTTTAAAAAGTTTTGCATGAAATCTCAGGATACACAGGAACGTTTATTTACGGAACTCTTGCAAAACCGACCGGTTCCGCCGCTCCCGCCGTTTCCCAATATTCAGCTCTGATGATAGAGTGCTGTAAAACAAAGAAGAGCAGCCAGTTTATATCTGTGTCAGCAAGTTCGTGGAACGCAATATTGAGGCAGGCTCATGATTCCATTTTAGCAGTCCCACAGAGCGCCTTATCGCACAAAATTATTGGTGGCCCACGAGGAAGTAAGACATAGAGCGTTGCGTAAAGAACTTAATTCCTTGCGCTCAAATAGCGGAGCTCAGTCGTTGGCGAGTCCAATTACAACAGTTACGTAAGGTGGTTAGACCATTCCAGTTGATTGTAATTGAGATTTTTGGTCCCTCTGCACAAACACCATCAGGAAATCGACTTGTATTAATTGAAACTGACCATTTTTGACGTTTCTTGACTATGAATGCTACATAAAATCAACAGGGAAACGATGGGATAGGCAATGGTTAATGAATGGATATCGAAATTAGGAACATGGAGACCGTAACAACTGACCAAGGCACTAACTTTACGTCCATTATACTGAAGCAATTATGCCGGCTATTAAACATAAAGGAGTTACGAAAATGTGCAGTACAGCTGCAAACAAACACCAGGACTGGTAGAATACACCGAATGATGGGAAAAACTTCTTCCTGACAGGCCGCGGAGGGGCTAACGGTACCGACCGACCGCCGTGTCATCCTCAGATGTTAGGCGTCACTGAATGCAGATATGGAGGCAGAACAGCCCTCTCCTGGCCGTTGCCAGTTTTCATGGACAGAGCCCCTACTTCTCAGTAAAGTAGCTCCTCAATTAAAAGTTCTCGAAAATATGCGCTTATCACCGTATGAGGTTGTTTTTGGCGAAAGGATGCCCTCCCTTTTTTAATTACGCAAACGTATCTCAGGAGAGGGTATATCCTCTGTTCGAAATTTTGTTAAAAAGTCAAAAAGTACTTGAAGCCACGTTATAAAGATGAATACGAAGGATCTAGAATAGCTGGAAGGCACTAACAACAGAAAGGCATAGTTACCTAAGTATCACGTTGGACAGTGGATAATGTTATCTAACGCTCAGCTGCAGAAAGAAAGAAAACTAATAAGTTCATTTTGCATTTCCAAGGACCTTATAAGATAGTCGAGATAGTGTCTATGATTAAAGTCAAACTACGACTTCCAAGCCAAAGCACTGTGGTGCTCATAACAAGAATTAGTCCAATTCAGTGTGACCCGTACACACTGCCTCAGTTTCTGTCAACTCCTTCCGAAGGGGGAGGGTAAGTCGTAGGAGAAAATACGATAAATAAATGTAGACCTACTAGATAAGTAAAGCAGGATGCACCTGCGGTTATTCCGACCCCTCCCCAAACCCTCTGATGGAGCGAAAAGGACAGGAAAACTAACAGGGAATTTCCTCTTCTCGTATGATGCGGTCCAGACCCAACCCAGAACCAGTTCACGGGGAACAGAGGATAGCAACTCGGGTTCCAGTCGTCGAATACAGGGCAAAGGGGAGTGGAAACCAAGAAGCATCATTGTTGTGGTGTTCCTTGGCCTTCTGGGCAGATACAAATTGGCTGAAACTCTAAAGGTACGTCCTTTGAGTAATGGGGTACTATTCACACAGCAGCAGGATGTAGTGATGCTAGAATATCAGTGGACATCAAGCATGGACATTAAAGCATATCCAATAAAAAAAGAAATTCAACGACTTGAAGATAACTTTGGGAAACTGCAATCCATGATGCAAGGCATGACAGAATTAAATGACACTTGAGCGAAATATCAATTAATGTGATCAGTCTTCGTACGTTTGCAGGAGCAGCTGCGCCAGACCACAGAACTAGTCGCACGTGTTCGACGAAAGAGGAGATGGTTAGACGAAGGCGGCAGAAACCTTACAGAGGATAAACACGGTGTTGCATATTGCTCTACAAGTTTTTCTGTTTTCAGTGTGACAAACTGATGCTATTGTGTTCGTCTTTGTAACGTTAGTGTAGGTGGTCTCTCAGACTCAGCTAATGACATCCGTCCATTTTGTCCGTTTATTTACGTATATAAACAGACTTCTATTTTTTCGTTTATGTGAGACAATCTGTGTGAGATAGGTCCCACTCAAAATTCTACATTCGAATATTTTACAATTTGGGTTTTTCCCAATATCTTTAATTGGTTGTGTCAAGTATTGTGTATTTATTGTGTAGTTTCAAATGTTTGTGAGCTCTGTATAAAATTAGTACGATATTGCCAGTTGTAAACTACATCAGCACTTCTCAGCAATTTTGGCAGCTTACAGACTAGCATAACGGATTCTGAAATTGAAACAGAATCAGTGAGGTTAATTTAAAGTTGTTTCTAAATTTTTCAGATAAACATTACACCAGTCAGAATGTACGCCTCATTGTGAGTCCTGTTTATGGCCATGGTATGATTTGGTGGTTGTTCGCTCAGACTGCTGCCAAGAACCTAGAAATTGCTTCAAATGAATGTGTCAGGGGAACTATGAGAAGCTCTCCCCCGTCCCCTCCCAACTAATGACTAGTATGAGCAGGTGTCTTCCTCTGAAACTGAAACTGAGCCAGTGAGACACGCTTCAGCTGTTAGGATGCCTGCTGTGTCCCTTGTCAGGTGGAAGCAAGGACACTGTTAATCTATGTACGGTCAGATAATAGCACGCCATAGGGAAATGGCAACATAGAATGAGAAGCAGCTTGTATGTCTGGAGCACCCATTTCACATGCTGAAATGCCGCTATTGAGGGAATAGGGAGGAAGCAACTGCAGACCGTGACGCATGTTGGAAGAGCTTGGTCGTACGTGTTTCATTCCAGCGACCTGCAGAGAAAGTTGAAAAACCCACCCTATTTCACAGCGTTTCAATCAAGATCAATATCTGCAGCATTTCTCCAGAACTGGACGAAACGAATTATTTCTAAAGCGAGCAGAAGATTTGAGCATGAGACATCGAAAGTTCTGCTGTAACTTCCTGTACTTATTCAATGTTGCAGAGAGTTGCAGGGCATCCCTAAATAGGTCAGTAGAGCACTACGCATCAGAGGCTGCTGTATAGATGGCTGACCGTGTGTGGAATCCACACAATGGTTTATAGATAGGTGACTCTCCATCCAGTCCAGGTAGTTATAACAGTAAGATACCCTCAAGTTGTAGTGTAAGACCCAAATAAATGCCCTCCTGACATGGAACGATAATAATCCCAGTGATCAAAAGCCAAAACCTCCCAGAGTTACATGTAGCGCTAAAAAGCGATAGAGCGTATATAAACAGCACTAGGGACGGTAAGCTGACTAAAACCTGAAACTGACAGCAGTGAGTTTTCAGGGGTATGAAAGGGTATGCTGATCAGAAATGGAGGTAGCGTAATTTATCGCAGAAGGCAAGAAATTCAAATCTATTGAGATACAAACTAAATTTCCTTGTGAGACTGTTTGGACAAGACTTAGTAGGAAGGGTCAATATAAACTCACAACTCGATCTTTCTGACGACCACCAGACACATCTCAAGATGTAATACAAAAACCTCTGCTCGCTAGTACATACATTCACCAATCATTCATCTGTGGAGAGCACATAAAACTTTCAACAGACAGTTAGGATACTTACAGTGTTGTGTGAGGTAGACGTAATGATAATAATAAAAGCAGTCTCTGAAAGCTACTTGGTACAACTAGTTCAGAAACTCATTCATGGTAGAAATACACTGAAGCGCCAAAGAAACTGGAATAGGCATATGTATTCGAACACTGAGGTATGTAAACAGGCAGAATACGGCGCTGCGGTCAGCAACGCCTATACAAGACAACAGGTGTCTGGCGCTTGTTTGATCAGTTACCGCTGCTACAATGGTAGATTATCAGGATTTAAGTGGGTTTGAACGTGGTTTTCTAGTCCACGCACGAGCGATGGGACACAGCGTCTCCGAGGTAGCGACGAAGTGAGGATTTTCCCGTACGACCATTTCACGAGTGTACCGTGAATATCAGGAATCCGGTAACGCCGGCCGCGGTGCCCGAGCGGTTCTAGGCGCTTCAGTCCGGAACCGCGCGACTGCTGCGGTCGCAGATTCAAATCCTGCCTCGGGCATGGATGTGTGTGATGTCCTTAGATTAGTTAGGTTTAAATAGTTCTAAATTCTAGTGGACTGATGACCTTCGATGTTAAGTCCCAGAGTGCTCAGAGCCATTTGAACCATTTTTGAATCCGGTAACACATCAAATCTCCGACATCGCTACGGTCAGGAAAAGATCCTGCGAGAACGGGACCAACAACGACTGAGAGAATCGTTCAGCGTGACAGAATTACAAAGCTTCCGCAAATTGCTGCAGATTTCAATGCTGGGCCATTAACATGTGTCAACATGCGAACCATTCAACGAAACATCATCGATATGGCCTTTCGGAGCCGAAAGCCCACTCCTATACACTTGATGACTCCACGACACAAAGCTTTACACCTCACCTGGTCCCATCAACATTGACATTGGACTGTCGATGACTGGAGACATGTTGTCTGGTCGGACGAATCTCGGATGGACGTGTAGGGGTATGGTGAAAACCTCATGAATCCATGGACCATGCATGTCAGCAGGGGGTTCAAGCTGGTGAAGGCTCTATAATAGTGTGGGGCGTCTGCAGTTGGAGTGATATGGGACCCCTGATACGTCTAGATACGACTCTGACGGGTGACACGTACGTAAGTATCCTGCCTGATCACCTGCATCCATTCACGTCCATTGTGCATTCCGACGGAGTTGGGCAATTCCTGCAGGACAATGAGACACCCCACACGTCTGGAATTGCTTCAGAGTGGCTCCAGGAACACCCTTCTGAGCTCAAACACTTCCGCTGGCCACGAAACTCCCCAGACATGAACATTAGTGAGCATATCTGGGATGCCTTGCAACGTTCTGTTAAGAAGAGATCTCCAACCCTCGTACTGTTAGGGATTTATGGCTAGCACTGCAGTATTCATGGTGCCAATCCCCTCCAGCACTATTTCAGACGTTAGTCAAGTCCATGCCACGTCGTGTCGCGGCACTTCTGCGTGCTCGAGGGGGACCTACACGATATTAGGGAGGTCTACCAGTTTCTTTGACTCTGCAGTGGCTTCCGACAGATAGCGTAGCTGCAGGACAGTTTCAAAATGGCGTCTGTAAGTAACGTACGTTACAAGCAACGTGCCGTCGTTGAATTTCTCAATGCAGATAAAGAAACTGTGGGGAATATTCACAAACGCTTGTGCACAGTCTATGGAGCATCTGCTGTCGACAGAACAGCAGTTAGTCGCGGGGCACGGAGAGTGAGGCCATCAGAAGGCTGTTCGGTGAAGCTCCACTATTTGCAGCGCTCGGGGAGGCTATCCACGGCTGTCACACCTGACATGTTGCAGCGAGCTGAAGTTGTCATTCACGAGGACAGACTCATTGCGATTCGGCCGTTGGCGCTGCATCTGTCAATCAGCAAAGGAAGCGTGGATGCAATTATCTGCACTCTTGGATATTCAAAAGTGTGTGGAAGGTGTGTCCCGCGGTGTCTAACGGTGGATTACAAACTGCAGAGAAAAAACACTTGTCTTGATTTGTTGCAACATTTTGGAACTGAAGGGGAGGCCTTCTTGTCCCGAATTGTGACAGGTGATGAAACCTGGGTTCACCATTTTGACCCCGAAACAAAGCGACAGTCGACTGAATGGTGCCATTCACATTCCCCACAGAAAAAAAATTCAAAGCAACTGCTTCGGCCGATAAGGCCCTGATCACCGTGTTATGGGTCTGTGAAGATGTGATTCTCATTAATTCGGAAGCATATGTCAACACATTAACAAAACTCAAGACGCGCTTCCGGCGACTTCGGCGCCACAGCAACCCAGTAGATGTTTTGCTGCAACACGATAACGCTGGGCTACGCACAAGTCTGAGGACTGCTGAAAACGTCGCAAAACAGGATTGTACAATGTTGTTACCCTACAGTTCTGACCTAGCCCCCATGGATTCCCACTTGTTTGGGCCATTCGTGGAAGACATTTTGAGGACAAGGAGGAGGTGATTCACACAGTGAAGCACTGGTTCCGCCACCAGGACAAAGATTCGTAACGACAGAGCATGCAAACCCTTGTTTCGATCTGGAGGAAGGCCATAGAAGGGGATGGAGATTCCGTGGAAAAATAGCGAGTGTAGATAAAACACCATTCTTTCGTGTGTGTAATTCTCATTAGGTTCAATAAAGATGTGTTAAAGAAAAACAATGCGGTGCATTACTTTCTCGGCAACCCTCGTAGCAACAATGACTGCTAAAGTAAAAAGGGCAAGTAAAACAAGTAGTACGATTTTCACGTTCAGAGAACTAGATAACGAGGTAGTCATGTCTCATCTCAAAGAAGAACTGAAAACATTTATGTCTAGGCAGGAGCATGTAGAGGAACTATGGTTCAAGATTAATAGAATAGTTGACCAAAATGCAGAACAAAACGCGTTTGACTGTCCAAAGGGCAATAGGTGAAGTCTTCAATGATCGCCATAGTAGAACCTTCTCGAAAGATCTCTCACAGAGCCCTAACTACTCATAGTTATTTGTAAAGGCTGTTAGTGACACTAAAATTAGTGCCCAAAAACTCATGGATGACATAGGAACAGAAACTGAACGTTGCAAAACAAAAGCAGAATATCAGAACTCTGTTTTCAAATCTTCCTTTACAAAAGAAACTACAGAAGTACAGTCCTCAGTTTACGTCTTTCTCCCTGCAAAGATGAGTGATGTTGCTACACAGAATTTGCAGGTGAGGTAGCTCACATTTTAACCGTAATAGAAAGTACATCCGTCGAACAACAAGCTGTGCCGAGAGGTTGGCAGAAAGTACAGGTCACATCAATCTACGTGAAAGGCAACATCAGTCTCATTGGCATCTATCTGTTGTACAATCTTCAGGCATTTTCTAAGCCCAGACATACTGAGGTAACTCAAAAGGAATGGCCTCTTGCACACCAACCTGCATCAGTTCCGAGCACACCTATCTTGCTAAATCCAATTCGTGCTTTTCTTGTATAGCATTCTAAAAGCCTGAATCAAGGCATTCAGGACGATGCAGTACTTCCTGATTTTCGAATAACATGTGACTCGTTACCACACTAACGTAGATTAACAAACGCACCATCATACTGGTATTGGCTTCTTTGTAGGGAGAGACGCAGCATGTCATCTTGAATGGAGACAGAAATGCACTATCTGATCAACAGTATCCAGACATCTATTAGTGGACATCAAAATGCAGTGTGTCCGCCCTTTGCCTTGATAACAGCTTCAACTCTGCTGGGAACACCTTCGGTGAAATATCTGAAAACCTGTTGAGAAATGGCAGGCCATTCTTCCTCAAGAGCCGAAACCAGAAGAGGTAACGAGATTGGTGCTGGGGTCCGCAGCGAAGTAAGGTATTCCACTATGTTCAGGTCTGTACTCTACGCATGTCAGTCCATTTCAGGAATGTTATTGTCCACAAATTATTGCCTCACACATGCTGCTTTAGGACAAGGTTCATTGTCATGTTGATGCAATCAGTCGTCATTTCCGAACTGTTCCTCTACTGGACGCAGTACAGAATGCTGTAACATACGTCCATATCTTTCTGCAATCGGTATTTACTTAAGCACACTAAGGGAACCACGAAAAACACCCTCATGCCGTAGCACCAACTCCTCTGTACTTCACTGTTGGAACTACACGGGATGACAAGCAACATTTTCCAGGTATTAGGCAAATCTAAACCCTTCCATCGCGTTCTTTACACCACCTCGAGCGTCATTTAGCAGTAACTACAGAATATGTGGCTTATGGGGAGCTGCTCGACAGTTGCACTCCGGTATTTTTAACTTTCTATGCACAGCCATTGTTCCTGTTGGACTGCTGGCTGCACTCTGGAACTAATTAGTGACTCATTCCGCTGATTTCGTGGAGCTTTTTATAACCAGCTCTCGCAGTTTTCGACGGTCCCTGTCCGTCAGGGGTCTGCCTGATCTTCGTATTGTTATGATTGTTCCTTTGCGTCTCTGCTTCACAGTCACATCACCAACAGTCGACTTGGGCAGCTTTAGAAGGGATTGCGACTACTTAGAACGTTCGCAGAAGGAATTAAGTAGCCTTTCTTTCCCCGCTAAGTACCATCTCCCATGCACTTGACAGTGGCCCATTGATCAGCAGAGTTTGTAATCGTACGTAGTAGCAGTGTGCCAACATCTTACGTATTGAAATATCCGGCTCCAAACCCGTTCGAGTTCGGTAGCTATCCTGGGAAGTAAAAGAAGTATGCTAGCATAGTAGTAAAAGAGTAAAAGGCGCAAAACTGAAGAGCAAAATGTTAAAAAATCTGTTTGCTGGGTTGAGTGGTGGAGTGTGGTCGATTAGAAAAATTGAGAAGCTGTTGTCAGTCGTCATTGATCTTAATAAAGTGATATTATTAATAGTAATAAACATAATAATAACAATAAGATGTGAAGTGCATAGTTATAGTTGATAGGGACTCACCGTCGCTCCCGCGTCACCTTTCCTGCCTCGCCGGCCCTTCTGGCCGGGAGGACCCGGCGGCCCTGCAACAATAAAGCAGTTGTCGATCACTCGTGGCAGTGTACAAAGTACAAGACTGAATACTCGCTGAGCAGTGTACACTGCTTTGGCGCCATCAGCTACGTGCTCTTCTGAGAAAAGAAAAAGCTATGTTACTGGCTGCGTCAAAGCTTGACAGAATATATGGTATTTTATTAAAAGTCTACCTAATTCTAAAGGGAGGCCTATTTCACGTGGTGTATTCATGCTAAGAGCACCCAAAAGGCAGAAATAGCAATCAGTAACATTAGGATCTGCCAGCCACTGTAAGCATCAACTCAAAGATATGGAAGTACGAGAAAACAAGCATACAGATTTTTCGCAGAATCACTGTTTTCTGAGACGATATATGTTGTCACTTCGATATCTGTTATTATTACTGCCTACAAGAATCGGAGGTCTGTTTCATTAACTGTTATTGTATTTGATCGTGATAACGTATTTTTTAATCTTTACGGGATTTCTTTAATTATTCGTTCCTACATTCCTTTATTACTTCTTGCAGTGTATTTCTTCCCTATAGTAAGAATACCTTCTAGTGAAACGCGTAGAGATTGCCAAAGGAAAACACATTTAAATGAAAGCTTCATGCAAAGCATCAACACACTGAAAGTCTAATCTGATGTAAGAAGATATCCAGAAAACCTATTTCTCGAATGTGAACCTGGGAACATTTTCGTTTGGTACATGGGATCCATTTTGAAATAGTTAGTATTTCTTCATATGTGATATTGTCAAACTGTTCCCACTAAACATTGGCATACACGCGACAATAGGTGATGTTTTCTTGTTCCCAAAGTAAAAGTGAGAGAGTTCGACCATGCAGATGTCTCCTAGTGTACGAATATTATCTTCAGCAACCCCAAACAGCACATTTAGGATGCAAAAAGCCATTGTCTCAACGTTAGAAGCTTTGGGAGAACCATAGGATAAATCGTCTACAGAGCTCATGGACAGCATTGTCAACAACCCAATCGTATATGTTGTACTGAAAGTCAGGTTAGTTTCCTTTAGTAAGGTAAAGCTGTGCTAAAACCGAAGGACGGTTTGAACACTGCGGCGTTTTAATAGGCGTCGTTCAATTGCAAGCGGTATGAGCATGCCTTTCTGCAATCTTTGAACAGTATTAGGCAGACAGTTATAGGAGACTGTACTATTTAATATGGACTCCGAGTACAGGTGTCACTTAGCATTTTTCTCGTTAATAAATAGCTGCCAGAGGTGAAAGAAATGGTAACTGACAGGAGAAATTCTAGGAACGACTGAGGATACAACTCCCAGAGTCCGCGCACCCACCGAGCCACAATGAAGTTAAGAGTTGTACTATTTTGATGTATCCGCTTTACACATTTTTAAATGTAAATTCTGCTCCCTGTTCTGTGTTTACAAGTTTTGTTACTATAACGTTATGTGATTTACAATTTAGTTAATTTTGAGTGCATTCGTTATGTAACTTTCGAAAATTTGTATTTTTATGATTTTGGCAAATCGAAACTCTCATCCAGAACCTTGCCTTTCGCGGGTAATGCTCTTACCGAATCACACGACCTGTCCTCCGCACAGGGAGGTACTGGCGGAAGCTGAGTCTGAAAGATATTCTGACCAAAGTCGGTTGTGAGGGACGGTCGTATGCCGCGCCTGGATAGCTCAGTCTGTAAGAGCAAGGCGAAAGGCAAGGTTCTGGGTTTTAATCCTGGGCTAGCACACAGTTTTAATCTGACAAGAAGTTTCCAGATACACTCTGGTCCTGACTTTGCTGCGAACCCTTAAAGGAATACACAGTAGTGACTGAGGATCACGCCGAGTCTCTGTCCACGCAGAGCGTCTCCACCAGCATTAACAGCAGTATAGTTGTCGTCGCTTGGACCGCGACAAACGACATGGGCCGCTGATTGACTGTAGCAGCACGACTCTCGCAGATGTGTTCATTTCAGTACTGACGGCATTGGTCTGGCGCTGGAAGTCAAGCTCTTTATTGATGGCGACAAATAGCAGGACCAAGTTACACATCTGACCCAAAGTGTCCGGACACACCTATGTAATACGGGCTATGCCACTAGATGTCACGAGAATCGGACACGCGACTGTAAAAGGTAGCGGGGAGTACTGCGTTGTCAGCAGAAGAGAAGTAACAGCAGAATGCGTCGGACAGGAGACCTCAGTGACTTCGCACGTTTACTAGACACTGTGTGTCACCTGAGTAACAAATCCGTCAGGGACGTTGCAGCCCTGATGAAGTCGGCTGTTGGCCATGTGACTGGGAAATGGGACAGCCACAGCTAAACCAACGCCAGACATACCTCATGCACTGCCGGTGGGTGGCTGCAAAAAACCGCATGAAATCAGCGGAATGAATCACTCTTGAGTTTCAAAGTGCTGCCAGCAGTCCAGCTGGCACAGAAACTGTGCGTAGGGATTTTAAAATAGCGGGATACAATGATGGAGCAGCTCCTCATAACCCACACAGTCTGTAGTCAACGCTAAGCGACACTTGAGGTGATGTAAAGAGAGACGCTATAACATCATACGATTGGAAACGAGTGATTTAGAGTAATGATTCGCGCTATACGGTGTGGCAAACGCTAAAGAAACGTCACATGCCATCGTATGTGGTGCCAACCGTGAAGTACGGAGGCAGTGATGTTGCGGTAAGTGCGGTGTTTTTCGTGGTTAGGGTGTCATTTCTTTATTGTGATAAAGAAAATGCGAAAGGATTTGAAAAAATTTTACAACATTGTGTACTCATACAATACAGGAACAGTTCGGGGGCTACGTTTGTTTATATCAGCAAGAGAATGCATCCCGTCATAAAGCAGCAACTGTGAGGCAATGGCTTGTAGATAAATACTCTGTACGTTCCTCAAATGGACTGACTTGCCAGAGCTCCGACCTCAATCCAATGGAACATCTTTGGGATGAGTTTGGATGTCGATTTCGCTCCAAACCCCAGTGTCCAATATCACTACTTTCTCTGGTTTCGATTCTTGAGGAAGAATGGGATGCCATTCCTCCACTGATATTGACACACCTCATTGAAAGTATCCCCAGCAGAATCCAAACCATCATAAAAGCGAAGGGTGGACACACTCTCTTGTGTCCATGACAACAAGGGAACAACACGCTTGACATTCCACCGATAGTAATGCACAATGTTTTATTATTGGTGAACACGAAAAACAGGTAACGTGGAGCTGGTCCCCACAGGAAAATAAGAGCCTCTGCTTGACAACAAGAAAATAATAACCAGTTTTTGACAGATCCGCTGTAAGGGTATTGGTGCATCTCACAAATAGGAAGTTCACACAAAGTTCGATCGCAGGAAGTTTCTCACAGTGTTTATATATGCAGAGTCCTACAAAGACCGTGGACTGTGATGAGTCGTGGCTGCACCTGATGACACCTGGGAGGCTCGAAGAACGTAAGGCCGGTTGGCGAGGCCGTGGTAAAGGGCCAGCGGAGGCTGTACACGGCGACGGAACAGCGGCTCGTGGAGCGTATGGAGCAGTGGATTCCATCGAGGCTGTGAGCTCACAATGTGTTCTAAGATTATACAACGGTTAAATACCAGTGAGATTGTGTTGCCTTTCATGTAGACACGTGTGACCTGTGCTTTCTTCCAACCACTAGACACACTTTTCTGTTCGAGGGATCTACCATCTATCATGGTTAAAATGTCTGTATTGAACCTGACAGAGACTCCTGGACCTTGTTTCAACTGTTTTTGAAAGTCACTGAGATTAGTTATATCACCCGTTGTCGAGTTTGGTCGGTGTGTGGAACAAGTTAGGGTGCTGTGCACCAGCGCTATGTCGTCTTGATAGAAATATTCGCACTTCTGTGGGAATTTATACGAACAGCGACAGCAGAGTCGGTGTAATTCTCCTTCCTGAGGAAGATCAGCTGACCGTCGTAAGTGATCTACCACAAGGTCCAATTTGGGAAAGCATGTGGTAGGACATCGGTCGTGTTCCTCCAAAGGAAACGTCCTGTCATTCGCCCTTAAGAAGTTTAGAGAAAACGCAAGTAACTTAAATCTGGAATGCCAGACGGTAAGCCGGCTGCTGTGACAGAGCGGTTCTAGGCGCTTCAGTCCGGAACCACGCAGCTCCTCCGGTCGCAGGTTCTAATCCTGCCTCGGGCATGCATGTGTGTGACGTCCTTAGGTTGGTTAGGTTTACGTAGTTCTAAGTCTAGGGGACTGATGACCTCAGATGTTAAGTCCCATAGTGCTTAGAGCCATTTGAACCATTTTGAACCAGACGGCGATTTGAATCACCACTCCGCCACCTCGCTCAGAAGAAGCAAAGAGTCGACTGTAACCTTCCCTGGAGAACTATCCCAGCATTCTTCTAAATTTATCAGAAAAACTGTGGGGAGCCTATATCTGTACGTATTAGAAAGGGAATCGAACCACGCCCGAGTCCTGTGCCACTAGACAAATGGAGAAACAAAAAATCAAAGAATGAAAGAGAATTCTTATTTGTTGACATAATTTTAATGACTACCAAATTGTAAAAATGTTTGTAAAAACACTTTTTTGTGTTATCATATATTCACAAAACGAGCCCTAATGCACTGTTGTAGGGAGCGGTCAGAAGATATGGAGATATGGAGATGGCACAACAAGGAGGAAAAGACAACCTGTACTCTTATAATGTTATTGTGATATTGAATTCCTTCCCCATATGAGTCTTTCCAGGGGTGCATTCTGCCTTGACTTCCTTTTTATGAAGACAATGCACGACCGTATCGAACAGCACTGATGAGAATGAGAGAATATTTGGCGATTAGACTGACCTGCCGTTCCCTCGACTTAAATCCCACCGAACATATTTGGCATATGTTGGGGAGACTCTTGCAGCGCGTCCAAATGCATCAACGATCATCAAGCCGTTGTCAATAGCGTTGGTGGAGGAATGGAACCCCTCCCACAAGAATTCCTTACCAACCTAGTGGCCAGCATGGGCGCACGTTCCAGAGCTTGCATTGCTGTCCCTGGTGATCACACACCCTATTAAGAACGATGTCCCGCCATTTATAAACTCCAGAAGACCATCATAAATCGCGGGGACTTATTGTACACTCCTGGAAATGGAAAAAAGAACACATTGACACCGGTGTGTCAGACTCACCATACTTGCTCCGGACACTGCGAGAGGGCTGTACAAGCAATGATCACACGCACGGCACAGCGGACACACCAGGAACCGCGGTGTTGGCCGTCGAATGGCGCTAGCTGCGCAGCATTTGTGCACCGCCGCCGTCAGTGTCAGCCAGTTTGCCGTGGCATACGGAGCTCCATCGCAGTCTTTAACACTGGTAGCATGCCGCGACAGCGTGGACGTGAACCGTATGTGCAGTTGACGGACTTTGAGCGAGGGCGTATAGTGGGCATGCGGGAGGCCGGGTGGACGTACCGCCGAATTGCTCAACACGTGGGGCGTGAGGTCTCCACAGTACATCGATGTTGTCGCCAGTGGTCGGCGGAAGGTGCACATGCCCGTCGACCTGGGACCGGACCGCAGCGACGCACGGATGCACGCCAAGACCGTAGGATCCTACGCAGTGCCGTAGGGGACCGCACCGCCCGCCACTTCCCAGCAAATTAGGGACACTGTTGCTCCTGGGGTATCGGCGAGGACCATTCGCAACCGTCTCCATGAAGCTGGGTTACGGTCCCGCACACCGTTAGGCCGTCTTCCGCTCACGCCCCAACATCGTGCAGCCCGCCTCCAGTGGTGTCGCGACAGGCGTGAATGGAGGGACGAATGGAGGCGTGTCGTCTTCAGCGATGAGAGTCGCTTCTGCCTTGGTGCCAATGATGGTCGTATGCGTGTTTGGCGCCGTGCAGGTGAGCGCCACAATCAGGACTGCATACGACCGAGGCACACAGGGCCAACACCCGGCATCATGGTGTGGGGAGCGATCTCCTACACTGGCCGTACACCACTGGTGATCGTCGAGGGGACACTGAATAGTGCACGGTACATCCAAACCGTCATCGAACCCATCGTTCTCCCATTCCTAGACCGGCAAGGGAAGTTGCTGTTCCAACAGGACAATGCACGTCCGCATGTATCCCGTGCCACCCAACGTGCTCTAGAAGGTGTAAGTCAACTACCCTGGCCAGCAAGATCTCCGGATCTGTCCCCCATTGAGCATGTTTGGGACTGGATGAAGCGTCGTCTCACGCGGTCTGCACGTCCAGCACGAACGCTGGTCCAACTGAGGCGCCAGGTGGAAATGGCATGGCAAGCCGTTCCACAGGACTACATCCAGCATCTCTACGATCGTCTCCATGGGAGAATAGCAGCCTGCATTGCTGCGAAAGGTGGATATACACTGTACTAGTGCCGACATTGTGCATGCTCTGTTGCCTGTGTCTATGTGCCTGTGGTTCTGTCAGTGTGATCATGTGATGTATCTGACCCCAGGAATGTGTCAATAAAGTTTCCCCTTCCTGGGACTATGAATTCACGGTGTTCTTATTTCAGTTTCCAGGAGTGTATTAGAATAAAACAGTCAATCAGTTCGTCTCATTGCATATTTCTTTCAAAATGGTTCAAATGGCTCTAAGGACTATAGGACTTAACAACTAAGGTCATCAGTCCCCTAGACTTAGAACTACATAAACCTAACTAACCTAAGGACATCACACACATCCATGCCCAAGGCAGGATTCGAACCTGCGACCGTAGCAGCAGCGCGGTTCCGGACTGAAGCGCCTAGAACCGCTCGGCCACAGCGGCCGGCGCATATTTCTTTCAGTTACCTTTTGTACTGTGCTGTACTGTACCGTACTGTACTATATTGTAGCAGTCCTTTCTATGTACGCCCCAAGTTTCATAGAGCTATATTGCTTGGCAGTAACACATCATGCGAAAGTTACTTTCGTCCTTAGGTTTTGCAGAACAGTGTAGTTACTTGCAGGTAACACATACTGACTTACAGTTGCTCATTTTTACTTCAGGTTACGACGTTCTTCCCGCCGTTCTTGTCCTCATATGCTGCTTCTCCTCCTCGTATTTATTTCATGGAAAGGTGATGTCGCCAAATGCTTTATTTGGTGACTTCTTCATTGAATTTTTTATTGATGTTATACTGAAGGATATATAGGATAAAACATGTTAAGAACACTAAAATATTTGTGTTTCAGCTGGCTTGACTCTGTGTTATTGGTGAAAGATTGTAAAAATTTCTCGTCTAGGTTTCATAATAGTCTCGAAACATAGGTAGAAGAGTATGTTTCCTCGTATAGCATTTCTTTTTGTAGATCTGTTTTCCCTTCTGCTCATTTACGTACGTAACTTTAAACGTGTTTCAGAATATTACATGATGGAACAGCATAACAAATTAATACTTTTTTCGTTTCCTTCGACACTCATAGGACGAAAAACCGCGCAAAACTTTGGCCATTGTTGACATTATCACAACCAAAAATTGTCACTTCTACATGATTACTCTGCAGCTCACACTAAGTGTTACACAGAGGGCACACAGAACCACTTTCAGACTATTTCTCTACCGTTCCATTGTCAAACAGCACATGGGAAAAATGAAGACAAAAGTTTTGCCGCGTGAGGTCTGATTACTCGTTTGTTTATGACGATGGTCATTTTCCCCTTCGTAGTTCGGAGTCAAAAAAGTGTTCTTGCATTTGGAGGAGAAAATCGGTAATTGAAATTTCGTGGAAGATCTCGACGCAACGAAACGCGTCTTTATTTTAATGATTGCTACCTCATGTAGCTTATTGTACCCAAGATATTCTGTCCCCTGTATCATGGTAATACGAAAAAAACTGCCTGGTTTATGTCAGGTATATGTACAATCATAGTTCTTGGATATTTAGTTAATGATACCAAACTAATTGAGACACAGTCATGAGGTCTCGAAGCATGGAGCAATAACAACATCGCGGTACCTTAACCGAATAAAATAACAAAAGAAGTAAAAAAAGAAACAGTGTGACCAGTAATACACAGTACTCACATCAATGTATAGAGAAAGAATACGAAAGATAGGGAATAGCGTCCCGTCGACCTCGAGGAATTAGCGACGGACTCTAGCTGTGTTGTTCACAGATACGAAAAAGAAAAAAGAAAATCGGTCGCGAACGTTTTGAAGAACCGTCCCTGCACTTACTGGCGTTTTGGGGAACCCATTGGCAAATTGAAGCGACACTAGATGAACGGCGATATGAACCTCTATATCCCGCTTACACACCGCGTCACTTCCATCGGTGAGGTAACACCCAAGGGTGAAATACTGCCAGTGATATGATACGGATCTCACACTTAATATTAATAACCTGAAATCCTCTTATATTTCAGCAACTATTAATTAACATCATTCCGGAAGTTGACATTAGAATGAAGCACGGACGTGTGGCACGAACCGACATAGTAAACTTCAAAGGTTTCTTAGTACGTTATTTCAATGGAAGAACGAAAATAATAAAGCACATTCAAAGACAGGTCGCTCCAGTACCGTTCCTCCAGTACCGTATCTATAATAAGTACAACTTCTATTTCTCATATGAAAGCTCTTGATTCTTCTGACATAGTAGGTGTGAACCGCAACGCCACCAAGCAGTACTCAGTCTTGCAGTGGGCAGTGGTCATAATGTTTTGGCGCAGTACTAATGTATTATCCCGTGGAGCGCATTAGAATAATTGGCAGCGATCGGCTGCGACAGCTCCAACTGGGATCAATAAAATGCGTCAGACAGCATTAATTTACAGATTTATATCTTCATTATTTTTTTTATACAAGAGTCATGTAGGCGATATCTCAAGTGTCACGGTCCATTCTTTTGAGTTAAGTTTCACGTCTTCTTGTTCTTTTATTTTTTTATTTCTTTGAAGAATGATTTTAACCTCTGCGCCATTTACATGCATTATTTCACAACTGACGAGAAAGCTTACGTTTTATTTTTTCTGTTTTCGCCTCTGGGACCTCAAGCCTGGGTCACCATCGAAGGCGTAGCGTAGCCTGTATTTTTTGTCATAATGTTAAGGAGGGTCCCGCCAGTCTTGACGTGAGGGATGGGTTTGAGAAATATTCCCGAAGCGTAGGAGAAATGCTGCAGGGGGCGTATTATTTCTTAATAACAACGCGTCTCCCCACCGTTTGGGCACATTACATCTCTTTTAGGTAAGATGGCGGCTGAGATAAATCTGTTAAACTTATTTACGAGGCAGACGCGTAGCCGTCCGGGTGGGTCGCCGAGGAACATGCCCTCCTGCTGGTCTGGGACGTGATGGCTATCTATCAAGCAGCGCGTTCCTGGGCCCCTGCTGGAAGCTGAGTCTGGGAAGTGATTCTGGCGTCGCTCCTAACGAAAGCTGCAGAAAGAGCCATGTGGATCTCAAGAACCCATCAAGAATGACGTCAATCAGTGCTATGGGATGATGTGAAGTAGCAGTGGTAAAAAGCGCTCTTATTAGGTTTTCGCCGTGTTCACATCGATCAGCACGGACTGTGCTTCGTAACAGAGAAACGCAAAATGTACAGATTTTACATTAATGTAAACAACTTCCAAACTATTTTTTGTTGTTGGATATTGCGTGTGACCCCTAAGGGACCAAACTGCTGAGGTCATCGGTCCCTAGACTTACACACTACTTAAACTAACTTAAATTAACTTACGTCAAGAACAACACACACACACACACCTACGGCCGAGGGAGACTCGAACCTCCGGCGGGATGGGCCGCACAATCCGTGACATGGGACCTATTTATTATTATTATTATTATTATTATTATTATTATTTTTATGGAGGGAAGAATGTTAGGACAAAGTCTCTACAGAAATGGAACAGTAGCTCCACAAAGACTGGGCAAGAATAAGGGAGGACGATGGTGGCAGTCATGAGGGAGAAACTATCGCATCGTTCATCTGAAGTTACCTGGCATTCGGGATTATTTATAACAGTAGTAAATTACTTAGTTACAGATTTAGATTTATCGGTACCATGACTTCAACTTATACTGTAATTTGGCTCATCCTATTATCTCTACCCGCTTTTTCTTCATATTTATTCAACGAATACTTTTAACTTTTGTTCTACGTCTCTGAGTTTTCCAACATACATTTCATATGGAACATTTTTCGCCAAATTGTTTACCAGTTGATACGTTTTGATGGCAAAAGCTAGTGTCAGATACTGTCTTGCAAATAGAAAACCGGTTCACGTGAGAAATAAATAAGGTAGAACGACGCAGTTCGTATTTTAGTTAATAAGTTTAAATTTGTTCTACCAAGCGACAACACAAGTAAGCTCACTGAACAAAATACTGGTCACTCCAGTGAGCACACACAGTGAATCATACCTTCACAGATGGCGCAGCGATCGAGTTACGTGCTCAACTGCGCGTGCCTTGGCGTGAGCATAAGGTAATAGCGATTATTGAAACGTTTATGTTTCAAGCGGGCATTGTACGCAAATATAGGTAAATGTAAGGACCTGACAGAGTAGCAAAAGAGAGAAATCATGTTTGGCCATACCGTGTGTGAAGTTGCTGGATTTGTTCGTGTTTCGCTGCGGACTGTTCAACATATCTACAAGCAGTGGTGTAACACACGTGACCATGAAACACAGCGTCAGAATTGTGGTCGGATAAAGGTCCCGACTGAGAGGGGCTGAGAAGGCGTTTCACGACTTGAGAATCAAAATCGTTTCCAAACCCGACAGGAGTTGCTACAGGCAGTAAACGAAGGTCTATACCAACCAGTTAGTGAGAGAATATTGCGACGGGAACTGCATGCAAGGAGCATCTGGAGTCGATCACCTCGAACGAGGTCGTTGCTCGTACAGGCACATAAAGGCGACAACAGCAAAGTTCATTGGGCTGGAACAATATGTGACTGGTTTTGTGAACACTTCCCCTCTATATTACATCTCGAGTAGTCTAAAATAACACCTGAATTCTACCTCATAGGAAATTTATGGCAAATGTTGGAACAGCGGGTAAAATGCCGACGTCATTGTCCCAGCAATTAGGTGCGCGATCAAATCCTCAGCGAATGCCTTAATCTGGATGCGACGTATCTGTATAACCTTGTGGACTCTCTTTCTAACCGAATCTAGGGGGTTACTTTGTGAAGGGACGAAAGTACACGGTATTAAATGGTGCTTGTAATGATTTCTCTGGGGGTGACAAATCTTTGACCGATGAGCTTATCCGTTAACAAGAGAGGAACTAAACAGCTCTCTGAATGCAAGCAGTTGGCTAAGGGAAACATAGAAAGCAATGCATAAAACGCGCGAAAATGCAACGGAAAAGAGCAACTAAGATTATCAGTGTAATAAATAGGTCTATTTATTTTAAATGGATAATTATGATATATTCGGATGCAGTACCTGACCTAATTTGAAATTTCCATAAATTCGGACTGTGTCTTTCTTATACAGGATGTTTAAAAAGGATTCATCCTTTATCACAAGACTACATCTTCTACATGAATGAAGACAGAAACTTCGTAAATTTTAAATTGCGCATCGAAACTAAAAGTTTACTTTGTCGTCTGTTGCTTGTTCGTTCACAAGGCCGCAGGCTGAGATCTTTCTGATATTGTGAGACCGGAGTTTCTCCCGGCGTATAGGATGTACAGATAACTTAGGGGAATGTAACCGGGTGATGCTGTTGACAACCGCCGATATTTCGACAGGTGCA
Organism: Schistocerca piceifrons; assembly: GCF_021461385.2. Lineage (NCBI taxonomy): Eukaryota > Metazoa > Arthropoda > Insecta > Orthoptera > Acrididae > Schistocerca > Schistocerca piceifrons. Next base: position 643,588,985 of record NC_060138.1, read on the forward strand.
CACCTTATCATCTTCAAGGCAAAACTGCAGCAAGTAAGCGCTGTGGAGGGGAATTTAAAACCTCGGTTTGCAGGGAACTGCGGGAAGATAAAACACACACACACACACACACACACACACACACACACACACACTCACTCTGTTAGGAAAAGCGCTATCACACAACTAAAGATGACCGACTTCAGAAGTTATCGATAGTGAAAAAAATAACCAATGGCTAACGTAGGATTAACTCTGTCCCTCAGTTTTCTGAGACACGGGAATGAGCAGGATTCCACGTAGAATTTAAATAAAACAACCATTTCTTTTTATAATGTCACTTGCTAATTTAATCTCAAATACTTCCTTAGTAACACTATCGCAATAGATCGAAATGCATTCCAGAATATCTGTATTCCATAGGATGGACCGGTATCAAAACAATATTCTGCAATACCCGATTTGCTTGGCAGTTGCAAGCAAGTGTGACGCTTATGCTCAATACACCGGTCCTCCACGGTCCTGATAGGCTGACCAATATATAACATACCACAACTGTCAGGAATAGAGTATACACATGCCATACGCAAACCAAGATTTTCATTTACGGAACCATAATGACTCTCATCTTATAATTCATTCAAAATCTTATTTCTCTGGAAGTTCTTCACCGATTAATTCGAAATTGTGACACAATGTCGCATTCGAAACCGCGCTTCTTTTCATATACCTGTTTTAATACATATTATATATAAACAAAAATGTAATACATAACGGGAAAAAGTTGTTACCGAAAGTACCGATAAGCTCTTGACCGATTTGCTCCACATTTTTATACAGTACTCTAACGAACATTCAGACAGACATAAGCTATATATTAATAGTGAAACGTTGTTAGCAAACACAGGAAAGTTGTATTTATGCCTTATCGGCTTATGATTAGAAGACTACTATAGAATCTGAATGTGCAATAACAATGAATGAAGCTCACGGTCAGAGAGAGGGGAGAAGAGGAGATGGACACAGAGGTGGGAGGAAATGGAGACAGAAAGCGGAAAGCAGGAAATGGAGAGGGGGCAGAAGGTGATGAAGAGAGGGGGGAGCGAGAATAGGGACAGAGAAAGAGAGGAGTATGTGATATATAGAAAAGAGAATGGACAAAGAGAAGGGGGGGGGGGGAGATTAGGACGTACATCCAATTCCCATATGTGTTAGAAACGTGTGCTTTCCGTTTTCTTTCTTTTCCATCTAATCAAAATGCGTGGCCGGGAAGAGCTAGTATGAAATAAAAACAAAACGGGAAGAGATAGTATGAAATAAAAACAAAACAAGCAAAAGTCTACATCTTTGTATATGTATTTAATCAAAATATGCTTCCGGGTAACAATGAAAACTGTATGCCTTAACCGACTTGGAGCCAAATATTCGCGAGGACGGTACTGCGTGCTAGTGCATGATTGGACTTTCACTGAAATGGGGCCCGCAGAGCTTCGGAATGGATTGGAAGATCTTTCGTCGATACCGCACAACTCTCAGATGACCCTTGAGAGCGGTGAGAGGCATCCGACATACGTACATGACGTGGCCAAAAATACGCTGCAGAAAAAATGCAAGACCTTCAAGAACTGTCTTAAGTGGCACCCGGGTACAGTATTTGCATCCTGAGGGGTTATAGTATAAGTGATTCATTTGTCACGGCGATTGCCGATCTGTCTGTTCGCCCTCTGTTTTGATACCGCACGCAGTAACTGTGCTGAGTTTAGAGGTGAACTGTGTTTGCAACATTCATTCTAAGGTACAACCATGCCCCAACGACCAGTACGTACTCCTGTTGAACAGTTTCAGCCATTCGAAAGAGATCGCGTTGTGGTTCTGCGGGTAGCTGGAAGGACGTATCGACCGACTGCTGCACATATTGGGCACCACATGTTGGTGATGTGTCGCTGCTTCCAGCAGTGGTGGAACATTCCAACACTGTAGACCAGGTTATGGGCGTCCACGTATACAGACGCAAATCAAAATCGACACACTGTGCTAGCTGCATCTACATCTACATCATACGCCACATGCCACCTAATGGTGCGTGGCCGAGGGTTCTTCTGGTACCACTAACTGGTCCTCCCTTCCCTGTTCCGCGTGGGAAGAATGAATGTCAGTAAGCCTCTGTGTTAGCTCTGATTTGTCGAACTGTCTCGTCATGGTCAATTCGTGAAATCTATATGGGAGGAAGTTACGTGTTGTTCGACTCCTTCCGGAACGCGCTCTCTCGAAATTTCAATAGTAAATCTGTTCGTAATGCACAACGTCTATCTAGTGGCGTCTGCTACTACTGCATCATCAGGAACCTTTGGGAACCGTCTACTTGCCGCAGGACTAAGTGCACGTGTTCTTCTGCCCAGGCTACCACTGACACTACGACACCGCTAAGCATGGCTACTCTGGTGCGTTAAAGAGCTGGCCCTACGATGGAATGACGCTCTGTTGTCTTTAGTGATGAGAGTAAGTTGTCTCTCTACGTGAGTAACGGGCGTGCACTTGTATGGTGTAGATCTGGTGAGCTGCGTATTCCCGAGTGCATTCGCCCACGACACAGCCATCCTAACCCAGGCTTCAGTATGTGGGGGGCGAACAGTCACATCTCGCGATCACATTTGGGGTTTCTCCAGGATAAAGTAACTAGCAGCCACTATACTGCACAGGTTGGTACCATCGCGCTATTGTCATTTCTTCAACAGGAAGGTGACGTTCATCTTCAGCAGAGAACGCACGTTCATATACGGCTGCAACCCAAAATGGTCTTCGTGCTGTACAACAACTGCCCTGCCCAGCATGATTGCCAGATCTCTCAGCAACTGAACACGTGTAGGATACGATGCTGCGGGAACTTAACTCGTCATGGACGGCCTGGAAGAACCATTACCAAATTGCAACAAAAGAAGCAAGATGTTTGGGACAGTCTATAGCAGAATACCATTCGGTACCTTGTGATCATTTACATACGAGAATGCACGCCTCCTCTCCTGTCAGAGGGGGGTGAGGGAGAGGGATGCACTCTATATTGATGCGACTTTTTGAGCACTCTTTCCTGTGACATGTGTGCTTCATTTGGTCTCACTTTGTTATCGTAAATTCCTATAATAGTAAACTACCAGTCACCTCCATTTTCAATAAAATTACCTCGTTCTTGAAGGTGCTGTACTTTTAGCTTCTTGAAGCGAATGAGTGATCCAGCGCTCTGTTGAGCCGTGAGACAGCATGCTTGAGACGTGCGCTGGGGACTTGTCATCTAAATCCCCTTCTACGCTTCAGGTTCAGACAAATTATGGACTCGTCGGTGAAGAGAACCCGACGCGACTGGTTCAGATTACATTCCAGATGTTCCCTTAACCACCTCCCTCGCGCACCTCGTTATCGGGAGGTTAGCACTGTTGTTCATGAACCGCGCGACCGCTACGGTCGCAGGTTCGAATCCTGCCTCGGGCATGGATGTTTGTGATGTCCTTAGGTTAGTTAGGTTTAAGTAGTTCTAAGTTATAGGGTCAGTGAAGAGGTCAGTGAATATGTCTACCTTGGCCAGATTATAAATATGAAGTGAGACATAAGACCAGAAATTTATCCACGTATCAAGCTTGGCTGGCAAGCATTTGGGAAGAATTCAACAGTATTCAGATCAAAAATGCCAGTAAATCTGAAGAAAGCAGTATTTGATCAATGCATTCTTCCTGTGATGACGTATGGCTGCGAGACATGGACACTGAACTCATTTACAAAAGGGAAACTTAGGACAGCACAGAGAGCCATGGAGAGATCAATGCTGGGCTATACAAGAAAGGATAGGAAAAGGCAAATGACATCCGGTCTGTGACGAAGGTTAATGATATCTTAGAGACAGTAGGTTCCTTGAAATGGCAGTGGGCTGGCCACGTCGCAAGAAGAAGAGACAACAGATGGACGAAGCTAGTACTGGAGTGGAGTCCGAGAGAGCATCGAAGGCCTAGAGGAAGACCACCAGACAGATGGGACAAAGACATCAAGAAGATCGCTGATAACACCTGGCAGAGAACTGCCCAAGACCGTCCCACTTGAAGAAGACTGCTGAAAGCCTACCTGAATCCACGACTCGAAGAGGCCACATCATTTAAGGACTGAATTGGCTGATGATGATGATGATGATGATGAAGTTCCAGGGGACTAATGACCTTAGAAGTTAAGTCCCATAGTGCTGAGAGCCATTTTGAACTGTTGTTCATAATCGACGCCCGAAGGCCAATGGATCATGTGATGACTGATGCATGCTGTCTGCGTCGACGTAGCTCTGCCAGTTCTTCCAATAACGCAGCGCGCATTTCTGCTGCATTTTACTGGCAGTTGCTACACCCTACCATATGCAGGAAGTGGTCTTCAGCTGGTATTGTTAGATCACTACTAACCAGACCTTCGACGTTTCGTGCCTGATGACAGCGATAATATTGTAACGGCGGTGCTGTGATGTATGGCAATTAGGACGACAAGATGCTGTGCTGACAAGACAACCCTTCTTACCATAAAGTAACAGTGTTCCACGGTCTAACACTGAAATCACTCTGTGAGGCTCGCTGATACGTTAAACAATGTACGCGAGCTGCACTGTGTCTTTACGATTAGAGATGGAGCGCGCTCCACTGAACATGTACACTACTGGCCATTAAAATTGCTACACCAAGAAGGAATGCAGATGACGAATGTGTATTCATAGGATAAATATATTATACTAGAACTGACATGTGATTACATTTTCACGCAATTTGGCTGCATAGATACTGAGAAATCAGTACCCAGAACAACCACCTCTGGCCGTAATAACGGCCCTGATACGCCAGGGCATTGAGTCAAACATAGCTTGGATGGCGTGTACAGGTACAGCTGCCCATGCACCTCCAACACGATACCACAGTTCATCAAGAATAGTGACTGGCCAGTTGCTCCGCCACCATTGACCAGACGTTTTCAATTAGTGAGAGATCTGGAGAATGTGCTGTCCAGGGTAGCAGTCGAACATTTTCTGTATCCAGAAAGACCCGTACAGGACCTGCAACGTGCGGTCGTGCATTGTCCTGCTGAAATGTAGGGTTTCGCAGGGATCGAATAAAGGATAGAGCCACGGGTCGTAACATATCTGAAACGTAACGTCCACTGTTCAAAGTGCCGTCAGTGCGAACAAGAGGTGACCGAGACGTGTAACCAATGGCACCCCATACCATCACACCGCGTGGTACGCCAGTATGGCGATGACGAATACACGTTTCCAATGTGCGTTCACCGCGATGTCGCCAAACGCGGATGCGACCATCATGATGCTGTAAAAAGAACCTGGATTCATCGGAAAAAATGACGTTTTGCCATTCGTGCACCCAGGTTCGTCGTTGAGTACACCTTCGCAGGCGCTCCTGTCTGCGATGCAGCGCCAATTGTAACCGCAGCCATGGTCTCCGAGCTGATAGTCCATGCTGATGCAAACGTCGTCGAACTGTTCGTGCAGATGGTTGTTGTCTTGCAAACGTCCGCATCTGTTGACTCAGGGATCGAGACGTGGCTGCACGATCCGTTACAGCCATGCGGATAAGATGCCTGTCATCTCGACTGCTAGTGATACGAGGCCGTTGGGATCCAGCACGGCGTTCCGTATTACCCTCCTGAACCCACCGATTCCATATTCTGCTAACAGTCATTGGATCTCGACCAACGCGAGCAGCAATGTCACGATACGATAAACTGCAATCGCGATAGGCTACAATCCGACCTTTATCAAAGTCGGAAACGTGATGGTACGCATTTCTCCTCCATACACGAGGCATCACAACAACGTTTCACCAGGCAACGCCGGTCAACTCCTGCTTGTGTATGAGAAATCGGTTGGAAACTTTCCTCATGTCAGCACGTTGAAGGTGTCGCCACCGGCGCCAACCTTGTGTGAATGCTCTGAAAAGCTGATCATTTGCATATCACAGCATCTTCTTCCTGTCGGTTAAATTTCGCGTCTGTAGCACCTCATCTTCTTGGTGTAGAAATTTTAATGGCCAGTAGCGTATGTTTGCTTTTACCTCTAGCACACAGATAACAGTACGTTGCCATTTACTCCAGTAAGAGAAATATTGAGAAAGACGTTTCCGAATTTTCTGCACTAGCCATACAAGTTACAAGAATTGTATAAATTTTTGAGCTATTTGGTTGTCCTAATTAATGCGGGGGAAGGATGTGAAATACGTACAGGTGTCCACAGAACCCTGAAAGAAAGATTGGAAAGTTAGAAACTGAAAATCTCTGGCAGATTTCGTTAGTGTTTCGAGGAAGTTTGCGATAAGGTCAGAGACCTTTGCAACGTGGAAGGAGCCAAAGTGGAGGTAAAAGGGCCGGAAGAGGTTCGTGAATGGGACAAGAGCGGTGCCTGGGGCTGGGAGCTCGGAGCGGCGTCACGGTGAGGGCCGACGGACGGACAGCGCGGCGAGAGGGCTTTGTGAGCGCGTCAGCGGCAGCCCCGCCGCGGTCGAGCACCCTCTCGCTAATTGCGGCAACACTCGGCCGCTCGAGGGCGGCGCGCCGGCCGGATTACGCCGCCCCTACCCGCTCTCTGCTCTTTCTTCGTCCGCCGACCTCGTCCCCATTAACCCTTATTAGGGGACGTCCTGCTCTCTGCTCTACGTGTAAGTGGATTCGCGTCACACACTGGACGTCTCCGTTACCTCTAACGTCAAGTCTCCTACAAGTTAAAGGAGTATAGTCAGTGACAAGTAATGCGACGGCTTAATATGTCTTCCTCGATGTGCACCATTTAATACAGACAAGATTTACTACAAAATTATAAACAACAGCGATTATCATTATTGTTATTATTATCATCTAATACATACACAAAGCAGAGTGTTTGTGTGTATGTCTGGGATCTCCTCCCAAACCGCTGGTCGATTTCAACCAATTCTGACACAGAAACAGCAGGTCTCACGAGTACCATCAATATGAGATTTATAACGTCCTAGCTACAAAGGAGTGAAGATATTGGCAGAAACATGTTTTTTTCTCAGCCCCTGGCATATAGACTTCTTTGCATGACAAGCATTTTGTGTGGAAACAGTGTCGCCCTGCCAAATCAACCTGTAATGCTGAGCAGTATGTCAGGGGCAAGAATCGGTTTTCTGGAAACCCAATGTGTAGGTTGCCTTGCATGACAGGTGTGTTGCATTGGAGTAGTATCGCCCTGCTTTATCGACCTGCTTAGCATGACAGCCTGTACACCAATCCCCTGATGTGTAGGTTGACCTGCATGATAGGCGTGTTATGCAAGTAGTATCGGCTGTACATGCCACCGAGCATGGCAGGGGACAGGTTGAGATGAATGGAGGAAGGGGTGGACAGAGTGAGGGAGAGGAGGAAATGGACTGAGAGAAGGTAGGAGGGAGAGATTCGTGAGGCATGTGGAAGCTTGAGAGGGGTGATGGGCAGGTGAAAGAGGAAGAGGGGGAGGCAGAGATGTGAAGAGAGAGAAGGGGAGGTGAAGATGTGAAGAGAGAGAGAAGTAGAGGTGGACAGAGGGAGGGGGGAGAAAAACACAGGCAGAAGAGGAGGCAGAGGAAATGGGCAAAAGTAGGGAGGAGTAAATAGACAGATACAGATGAGAGGATGAGATGGACAGACGGAGGGAACGAGAGGTGGACACAGAGATGGGGAGGAGGAGGTATGTTCAGTACATGTGTCAAATGTATAAACAAGTGAAACTGCAGGGAAAAAACTAGTTATTACTGTATATATTATTACTGTTGTGTCAGGGACATAATATTACAATAACCATACATTAAGACAGAGGAAGACAAACCTATTTTACATAGAAGAGGTATCAAATATACAAACAAAACGCACAAAAGAGATCAACTACAAGAAAAATACATGTGAACAGGATCAAATATTCAAACAAAACATCTCAGATTGACTGTATAGTCCAAAATTATATATTTCATCAATTAAATGGTCTGTGCAGCTTTGTGTGACCAGAAGATATAAGGTATTGTGAAGTTTCTCACATTAGTAAAGTGCCTCTCTTTTTACATATCCACACTGCTTCAGTCATTTTTCATTGCATCACCACAGTACTGACACTGGCCAGTGTCTGTCACGTTGTACGGTGCATGTAGTAACCAGTGGGATTTTCGTTTTTAATCTCAGATTGAATTCCACGCCCATGCCTCTGGCAGAACCGTATTTAACAGGAGTCTGCAGACAAAGAAATAGACTCATTGCCTACAGTACGACTTTTCTCGATCTGAGCCCTTATGACTGATTTTCATGGGCAAGTAAGTGATGTTTGGTTTCACTTACCATCTTCTTCTTCTTCTTCTTCATTTATTTCGCTGTCTTCGTATGACGTTTGGGACTCCTGCGTCCATGTCTGTATATAGCATACTGACTAGAGACAGCCCCAGAATTCTTTTCTTACAGTACACACTATCACCACCTCCTAAATCCCTTAGGTAACGACTGACATATCGTATTCTGAGCTTGATCAATCCGTTGGATATGAGCAGAATTCCTTCACATTGGTACAACTCAGTCCAGAATAGTAATACCCAAGGAAAAATGTGTCCGACCAATTAATACATAAACGAAACATACACACTCTTACACTATTACAGCCATACTATAGTAGCCAGAACATCTGTCGACTACACTAAGATAGGAGAGAGAGGATCTGGAAGTGAGTCACTAGGCTATTGGTACATCACGACACGGATCTGGACCCATGCTAACTGCAGTGTACCCCATAAGCATTCGTAGTTTCGTTAGTCAATATTTACATGGCATACATTACGACAGAGGACGTATCACAGAAGTGCTCCAAAGTATTTGAGGGTCAGGATAGTACTCTGAAGATTCAATCGCCCTCTTCAAAACATTTGCAAACACTTTCAGTTCTTTGCTACTTGGATGGTTATATAATGTTATATTCCGCGAAGATTGCCTAATTACTACAACATTCGAATTACCGTTTTCGGCAATTTATTTCCGTCTTCAGTGTCTAATTACTACAACATTTGAATTACCGCTTTCGGCAATTTATTTCCATCTTCAGAAGTTGTAATTAATCCATAAAAAGTTTCGTCATGATATATATAAAATCAAGTTATATGAATTCTGACATAAAATGATTAATTTTCAGGTGGAGTAAAACTTTGTGTCTGGCCGGGACTTACATGGGGAACATTTGCCTCTCACGAGAAAATTCTCTACCAACTGTTTTCTGTGTGTTTGTGTCCACAGCCCTGCAGTATTTCAGAAATGACAAAAATTTTCTGCTTGTACTGTTATTAAATTTATTTGTTCATTAATTGCGATTTTAGCTGTAATGCCATATTCAAGTGACAGTTCACACTGAACTGCGTCAGTGCATCAAATCAAAAAAATGTTCAAATGTGTGTGAAATCTTATGGGACTTAACTGCTAAGGTCATCAGTCCCTAAGCTTACAGACTACTTAAATTATCCTAAGGACACACACACACATCCATGCCCGAGGGAGGACTCGAACCTCCGCCGGGACTAGCCGCACAGTCCATGACTGCAGCACCTTAGACCGCTCGGCAGTGCTTCAAATCGTTCCTTTTAAGAGGACTTTGTCCTTGCATCAGCCTTGTTACAGATTTCATATGCGTAATAAGACAGGAATCTTTGTTATCTATATGAATGACACAGTTCCTCATGTTCTTTCTTGTACTCCTGCCTCGTTAAGCATATGAAATTTGTGAACGTGGTTCACACAACGACAGTATACTCTTAAAAGGGAACGGTTATGAACTGACGAACTTCGTAGTGAGCTATCACTTGAGAATGACGTAATACGCCTAAATCATATTTTAATAATAGTTTAGGCAGAAAACGTTGCATTTCTAAAATACCATATAGAATTATTGCAGTTTGCCTAAATAGGCATACTTAACTGCCTGAGCATGTTTGTAATCCCGACTGATTTATTAAAACTTGTTAAAATTCAGCCAACAGTAAAATAACAAATCACCTCTCATCCATTCCAACTGGGAACCCATCTGCCCCACTAGGAGATCTCCTGGTATTTGGCTGAAAGAACTGCGCTCTACAATGGACTGGATCTGGAATGGGTCACTCCATCAGAGTGAGACGTATTAAAAAACAAATGTAAAATGTGTAGAGATATTGATAGAGCGATAATTTGCGGCATTTCCATCAGGTTACTGGAACGATGTCGTTATCAGTCACAGAGGATTTGTCACACGTAGTTTGGATTCACAAGCCATCTGCCAAAACAGTACTGATCATGAAATTAAACTCTCACACTGACCCCGCTTGTCTCTTTGGGTAATAGTATTCCTGATGCATCACAACTGGACTGATTCTTGTGTCAAATTATTAACAGTAAGCACTACCAGCCCCCTTCCCTCCCAGAGCCCATTTTTTGGAACCCGGAGAGATTGTAGCATGGAGATGTCGTTTCCTGTGCGAGTTGCCAGCAGTAAATCCGGAAAATGTAATATGGAGGAAGAAACATGGGTCAACATACGCCATGCACGTTCCGTCGCATGGACAGACGACACGCGCCATGGAGCTATAAGTGTGCCAACTGGTAAGGGAGGGCGACTAATTATAGTTCATGCTGGCTCTATGAACGAAGGACGACTAGTTATAGTTCATGCCGGCTCTACGAACGGTTTTGTGTTCGGTGCTACGATGATGTTTCAGTCGAAAACAAATGTCGACTACCACGAGGAGATGAATGTAGATACATTCAAAGGCTGGTTCGTTACTCGTTTACTTCCAAACGACAGTTTTGGTAGTGTTTTTGCAATGGACAATCCGCCGTACCATTCTGTACAATTAAATAAGGCACCAGCGGCTGCCGCAAGGAGAGACTAAATAGTCATAGGCTTTGAACAGAATATGCAGAAAGCGGAACTTCTGGAATTAGTGAAACGGTACAAGCCACAGAAGACGCATTATGTGATTGATACATTAGCAGAGAACCACGGCCACAAACTTATACGTCTTCTGATGAACCACTGCCATTACAACACAGTTGAGCTCATCTGGGCTCCAGTAAAAGCAGATATTGCGGAACGAAACAAAACCTTTACGTTGCGAGACACACAGAGTGGCTGGTAAATGAGGCTGTCACACGAATAACCCCCGAAAATTGGAAGAACGTCGTGAACCACGTGTGGAAAGAAACTACAAAGTCAAACATAGAAGAAGGTGTAAGGGAAGAATTTATTCATAATATTGTAATTTCTTTATCAGACGATGAGGACAGCGGTAGCGAAGATACCGAAGACTATGTGGTTGTGACGAGAGATGACCAATCAGATGACGATGATCTTGGGGTTTCCGTTCTCCTGCACGAAAAATAGAGGTAACGTCCTTATTCAATATTTTACATATAACATTTGTGCAATTTGCTCAACCTTGTAAATGTTGAAAATCTGATTGTATGTAATTTTTATTTTGGCTGGAACCATAGTCATGGTAATTTTTTAGTGATGTTACGCCGTTTGACGGTAATGATTTTTATGCTTAGCCATTACGGATATTTTAGAACCGTGACTGTATATTGAATGTAAATAAGTTATACACAACTGCAACCAGTCACTTTTTTTTAATAATAATGCTATACGATCCAGAGTTCGGCCACAGGCCATTTTCAAGTACAGTAACTTATTTATATGTCAAAAGACTGGCATGAAATACAGGAAAATCTGAACCGTATAACAATAAAATAAAAATTGTTGAGTCAAATGGCTGCAACATTATTAAAGAAAATATTTGTGTGTGTGGTTGTGTAGGGTGACAAACACTGGTAGCGCATGTGAAAAAATATTCCATCAAGGAGCACATCGGTCAGCAGAATGCTGCTCCTACAGGAATGCTGCAATGAATGTCGCGGCATTGTTAGGTTCTGAAGGAGGCGAGTGTTGCCGCGGCCCGAAGGGTGGGACGGGAAGGTTTTGTCAGCCCGCTTTCCCCACCGCTGGCTAGCTGCCCGTCCGTGTCGAATACTGGCAACTGAGCTGCCAGCTGTCAGAGCTCTTCTCTCGATGTCCGGAGTATAGTTTATAGCAATTACTTTTCGCAAAGCAGTTGCCCGCAACAACCATGACGCAGTAGCTAACATTTCCGACGCCGTGAAGCCACTTATGAAGCCGTTCACCCCCTTCCCCTATCCCCCTTTGACTTCAACTGTCTCCCTTCATTGTGGAGCGTTATTATATTTCTGGAGAGAAAAAAAAATTGTGATTAAGTTTCGCGGCCAGTATTTTTACACATGTTTTTTTCCATTTTTCAATAACAATACATTCGCATATCACATTACTCGTGTCGCACTGGTTTGAGTTCCAGAGATAGCTACTTTTGCTAATGTCCGGTATTTGACCATTTTTCCGCTGTTTGACATTTTTTAGTGTTTGAAAAAACGTCTTACTACTTCGCAGTTGGCATAACAGAACCACAGACTGACCTATACAATTTTCTCTCATTATGGTCTTTAACGTGCGTTTCGCTAATTTAGCCCTATTATACATACAGGATATTACATCATCACATTAAATACCACATCAGTGTAAACTATGGTAAAGTATCACAAACAGAAAAAGCAGAACTGCGTAAATCTACCCAATCTGAAGGCTGTATTTCCTAACCCTTACACGTCTTTTAAGCAATGAATCCACAACCTACAGTGCAGACGCACATTTACATTCGTCCTCCAGCAGGAATTAAAAATTAGCGAGTATGGAGGACATGGACGGGTCTGCGGATAGGTGGCACTAGGTGGGAATGTGAGTCGGCCGGCGAGCGTGCCGAGACAGCCCACGCATTTATGGTGAACACTGCGTCCGGGTGGCGCAGTGGTTGACACAGCTGCCTAGCAAGCAGGAAATCCTGAGTTCGAGCCCTGGTCCAGCACACGCTTTCATTCATCGCCACTGATTATGCATGAAGTCCCGATGCAGCTGATATCATATTTTCTGCCCCTTTCTACCTTCAGTTTACATAAGCTGCGGATTTTGCGTGGTGTCTGTTCTTTCAGACACCTCCTAAAGAACAGCCTCTATGCTTTCATGTAACTCATAGATGTACTTTTGTCGATCATAATTATTGTCTCATACCACTTGCATATTATATTATATTTTCATTTTGCATGCTTAAGGTGCGAAATCGTAGTTCTTGCCCTTTATCTTGTAATATAATGCGAAATCGTACTTATTGCCCTTTATCTTGTAATATAATAATGATGGAATCTTAAGAAATGGATTAAAATTTGTGCCACCACCGGAACTTGAACATGGGCCTCCTGCTTTCTACACAGGTGTGTTAACCACTACCCATAGCAGTGTGGCTACTGCAGCTGCATGGACTACCCTAGTCCAGTGCGTTCCCCAATACAAACTTCAATTCACACCATGAGTCACTTTTTATTTCCCTTCTCAAATCGTCAGTTAACCAAATTTACAAACATAACCCCCAAAAAAGGAATTTTACTGAGTTTATATCTTCGAGAGCACATGTGAAGCATTTTGCAAAACTTAATAAATGTGAAAACTGATGAAAATACAAAGAAAGTTCAGGACTACCACTGTATGGTATATGATGTATCTCAGCCATGGTTTGGTTCAAATGGCTGTGAGCACTGTGGGACTTAACTTCTGAGGTCATCAGTCCCCTAGAACTTAGAACTACTTAAACTTAACTAACCTAAGGACACCACACACATCCATGCCCGAGGCAGGATTCGAACCTGCAACCGTAGCGGCTTGGTTTCGTATCAGTCGCTGAGGATATATGTAAGGCTGTAAGATACATGAGTGCCATCCTCCGACCGATAGTGCAACCATATCGGCAGCATACTGGCGAGGCATTCGTCTTCATGGACGACAATTTGCGTCCCCAGTGTGCACATCTTGTGAATGACTTCCTTCAGGATAACGGCATCGCTCGACTAGAGTGGCCAGCATGTTCTCCAGATATGAACCCTATCGAAAGGGCTGTTTATGGACGACGTGACCCACCAACCACTCTGAAGGATATAGGCCGAATCGCCGTTGAGGAGGGGGCAATGTGGACCAACAGTACCTTGATGAAATTGTGAATAGTATGACAAGACAAATGCAAGAGGACGTGCTACTGGACCACAACCTCTGAAGGTCTCGACTCGCTGTATGGTGGTACAACATGCAATGTGTGGTTTTCATAGCCAATAAAAAGGGCGAAAATGATATTTATGTTGATCTCTATTCCAATTTTCTGTACCGGTTCCGGAAATCTTGGAACTGAGGTGATGCAAAACTTTTTTTGATGTATGTAAAACTCAAAGGGAAGTCCAGTGTTCTTGGGGTTTTGCAATGACTCTGAAGACGATGATAATGCTGTATACCAGCTACCACATGTCTTCTTTTATTTCTTCTTGTCCGTCAGCCGAGATTATAGGAGTATACATTATTCTTATTGGCATTACGTTCGCCATTGTTGATTCTCATAGGCGTACTTACTGATCTTGTCGATGGTGCAGATTTACAGTTTCATGTGCAGGTACGGGTTGTTATGCTTTCATTAGCAGACATCGTCTTAGTACCAACACTGGGTTGCCAAAGCGAATAATTTTCCGAAAGCTTGCGACCGGCTAACATTAAAAGCCTTATTTGCGTATGTATTGCACAGCTTTGATTTCTTGTATTTTCAAGACATTCTCTACTCCAAACTGGTGTTTTCTGGAGCAATTCACACACCTGATCAGAGCAGTACCTTATTTCCTTTACGGGCAGCTGAACCGCATGTGCTATATGTTTCTCCTTGGAGCAACACAGTGAGTTAGGTATGCATAGCACGAGATTCTGGTGGATGAAACATGCTGCAATGTACTCTGATACTTCTATTAAACTGAAGAAAACTAATAGCTGATATCTTCCCTACTTCATCATTAACTTTCTTTTTTGGGGGGGGGGGAGGGGGAGGATTGTTGCAGCTGTCGGATCGGTACCGCCCATTCTTACTACAGCTCTTTGGTGCTAAGGTTTATTGTGTGTCCGCATCTGAGTACCTCTTCGTTTTACTTTAGAGCAGTGTCTAGGGTGATAGTTACCCTACACGCAATCTGACTTTTAACAACTGTCTCGGCCAGGAACGTAGCGTTTCGTGATCTCTGTACTGACCTCAGAAATATTGTAAATCTGTGGGTCACTGCAACCGGAATTCGGCGCAGAGAGTTGATACTTCTCAAAAGTACTTTCCTCTAATTTAATGATAATAAAGATACTATTTATCCCAGGACGTGGCCTGTTTCTGTTATTTTACATAGTTTTGAAAGACCTGACAAGTGGACTGCCACACTAAGTCTCTTAGCTATTTGGTGGGAATACATCCCAACGAACCACCTCAACCGGGAGATGGGGTCCCATAAAACTTCCATGAGTAGCTAGCAAAAAGAACGCCTAATACCTTCTGGGCAAGTCGTATACGTCTGAGGAGTGTGAGGAATAACCCGCTACCGACTGTTTTGTCTCGACAATCGTCCATCCCTCCAGCGCGCAAGACAGCTTGAGGTTGCATTTTTTTCTTTGCGTATCTTGTTCAGATGATCACCATCGCGATCTTGACGGATAATCCAAACGTCCCGTTCCATGTTACACACAGATTCTACAGTGACAACAAACAGTGATCATGCCCGGGCCTAACGTCTATATAAGACTATCGGCGGTGATTCGACCCAAGCTTCAAACGTTTGATCCGCCAAACCCGAACTCAGATACCGAAGGCTAGTCTCCCTGAGGCACTAGCACACAGCACCTACCACGAGAAACGCTTACTTGTAACTAAGCACACAGCGAGCATTACCACTCTTGTTCTGAATATGTAGGGTTCAAGAAATCATGTTGTGTGTATTGGCGCCCCAGACCATTGGATTTGGCGTTTGTCGCTATGTCACGCAGCAGTGCACGTAACCAGACTGCAATCACACGATCGCCTGTTGCCTATATGCGACGATCACTACTGGAGATACTGAAGCGGGATTCGTCCAGAAAGACTAGTTTCGGCATTTCGCCTGTCATGCAGCCTGGAGCATCTGTCGAATATGGACAATGGAAGCTTACGAAATGGCATGTGCGCCAGGAGATGGCGTCTAACAGTCGACGGGGACGGCACCAGATCTACTGCAGTGCTTCAGCTCAGAAACGTTGGAGACGAAGTTGTCCAATCCGTCATGGGCATGTGAACAAGATTTTGGGCTCCCTAGGGTTAGGGCAACATCATGTGGCCCAATGCCGACTCACAGCTGCGTATGGGGCTTCTCTGACAAGACAGTATGTCCTTGTATGAACTGAAATGTCACAGTGTTTTCTTTCTGGAGACAGAAACTTCTGGCTCATTCTGACTCGCTCGTGTGTGAATTTGAGCCTATTGACTAACACTGGCAGTTGCTTTCACCTTTCTGTTTCCTTTTGCGGTTGGTCACTGATTAATGTTGGCGAAACACGATCTTTCTCGCCACATAACAGAGGGTTTTCATGGGCGTAAAAGTTAGCCCAACTCTCTAAAATTTTATATGCTTATTGCTCGTACGTAGTTCTATGCATTATATGAATTTGGTTGTATCCGTGATCTTTCTCGGTTTTACAGTTTTCATTAAAGATGGTCTACAGTTGCCTCTTCCTCAACACAGTGCACAAAGTGACCCGTCTTACTGTCGTACCACCGCCACGAGGAATTAGTTGTTAAGAGCTTCGTGCAAGGAATAGTGACTTCCGGTCAGTTTGCAGGGCGCAAACTTCTACATCTCTCAGTAGAAATTCGTATATAACTGGACCCGCTGCATTAACCCGGCTACAGGCAACATACAGTACAATCTTCTGCTTTTAACTGTACACATGGGTGGCCATGGCTTGAGTTTGTACCATTACAGTAACAAACAGCTGTAACTTGTAGTAGACGTCTCCCCTAGAGATTCTGAAGGGGTCAAAGATATTAGTAGCGCATGTTAGTTGCCTCCACCGGAAGTAACGAGCTCTTGGTTCAAATGGCTCTGAGCACTATGGGACTTAACATCTATGGTCATCAGTCCCCTAGAACTTAGAACTACTTAAACCTAACTAACCTAAGGACATCACACAACACCCAGCCATCACGAAGCAGAGAAAATCCCTGACCCCGCCGGGAATCGAACCCGGGCGTGGGAAGCGAGAACGCTACCGCACGACCACGAGATGCGGGCACGAGCTCTTGGTCTTTGTGAGTGTCATTGTATCGATACACCACACACTGCGAGGAATTTTCCCCTGTTAGTATAATAGAATAAATGTATTTCGTTAACAACGTCTGAATTTAGCTTATTAGAATGTCTTAGAATGCTAGGACGTGTGAAATTTTAATATATATTGAAACTTTGATGGGAACCACTTCCTGCATTGTAACCATGGCGCTAGCAAGGCGTGTGTGGATGAACACATGCTGCTAGTGAACTTTTCTTTAGGGGTGCAGTCACGATAGTAATACAATGAAGTCTTTTATTTTTTTCCACTAGCTTCATAGACTTTAAGAAAGAATGATGTTACCTGGTAACTGGTACCGAACATTGGATTATCTTTTAGGCAACATGAATTTGAGTCTCTGAATCATGTCATTTATTATTTGCGTGGATATTTGACAGCTATCGAGTGCCAGACAGCGTCGCAGGTTGTAGAAGCGTTTAGACTTCCAGCTCCGTAAGTGACGTATTGGCAAGTGTGTAGTACCAGTCGGCAGAGATCGCTGCCAGGTAGCAGCGTCACTTGTTGCGGCGGTGGAGCTCCGGCTGCGGTCGATAGGCCGGCAACTTTGCCTGTGCCCGCTGTGTTTGCTTATAATCCCCGTGAATTACGACGGCAAACACGAGCCGCGCGGCTCCCTCGCAAACACGGCGCGGCCACGCAGCCACGCTGCGCTGTCCGCCGGCTGCCTCGCAACGCCGCCAGCCCCCTCATCTGGATTGATCAAAGTGCTTCGCCAGCAGCGATCCTACCAAATCCACCGCCTTCCTTTCCTCGACGTTTCCGCGTACAAAATACTCCTCCAAAATACGCCAAAAGGGAAAAATACTTTTTTAAATCATACGGATTCAAAATTACAAGATATCTAAGAAAGCCAAACAGAAAGTTGAAAAGAAAATTAATGGAAGGATTAACCCGAATTACCAATGCTAACAGCAACTACTCTGGGCGCATACTTCGTGATGTTGAGCATGCTGTCTGTTGGAATAAAAACGGAAGGCTGGAGATGTATAGCTTGGTAACGTTTAGTCCAAATGTAGTATTAATTCATTTAGCATATTACAGAAGACAGTATCACTAACAAAAAAAAATAATCAAATCATGATTAATATCGAGAATGTCAGATTGAAAACAGTAATATCCTTTCTTCTAAGAGAAATCTTGCTGATTCACTGCTTCACCAGTTGTATCACGAGCCGACTTTATCGTGTTCCACTATCAGGAGTAACATTTACCGTTTCTGTTATATTTTGGGACTTAAATCGTATGTAAAGTTCATTCATATTAGTTGTTTAGTAACTTTGAAACAAAATATTCTGTTAACCTACGACTCGTCTATGACAGCGTCTTATGTTGGTAAAGGAGCCAAACGTGAAACTCGTTCTTGACGCTGACGTGTCTCTGGCGCGTTTTCATCGTTTTCAGGATGTGAAATGACCTTTCCGCGGAAACAGCGAGATATGGTATGACTACAGTTACTTTTGCCATCGTGTAAACTTAGGCTGGGGCTGCATCTACACTACTGGCCATTAAAATTGCTACACCACGAAGATGACGTGCTACAGACGCGGAATTTAACCGACAGGAAGAAGATGCTGTGATATGCAAATGATCAGCTTTTCAGAGCATTCACACAAGGTTGGCGCCGGTGGCGACACCTACAACGTGCTGACATGAGGAAAGTTTCCAACCGATTTCTTATACACAAGCAGGAGTTGACCGGCGTTGCCCGGTGAAACGTTGTTGTGATGCCTCGTGTAAGGAGGAGAAATGCGTACCATCACGTTTCCGACTTTGATAAAGGTCGAATTGTAGCCTATCTCGATTGCAGTTTATCGTATCGTGACATTGCTGCTCGCGTTGGTCGAGATCCAATGACTGTTAGCAGAATATGGAATCGGTGGGTTCAGGAGGGTAATACGGAACGCCGTGCTGGATCCCAACGGCCGCGTATCACTAGCAGTCGAGATGACAGGCATCATATCCGCATGGCTGTAACGGATCGTGCAGCCACGTCTCGATCCCTGAGTCAACAGATGCGGACGTTTGCAAGACAACAACCATCTGCACGAACAGTTCGACGAAGTTTGCAGCAGCGTGGACTATCAGCTCGGAGACCATGGCTGCGGTTACAATTGGCGCTGCATCACAGACAGGAGCGCCTGCGAAGGTGTACTCAACGACGAACCTGGGTGCACGAATGGCAAAACGTCATTTTTTCGGATGAATCCAGGTTCTTTTTACAGCATCATGATGGTCGCATCCGTGTTTGGCGACATCGCGGTGAACGCACATTGGAAACGTATTCGTCATCGCCATACTGGCATATCACGCGGTGTGATGGTATGGGGTGCCATTGGTTACACGTCTCGGTCACCTCTTGTTCGCACTGACGGCACTTTGAACAGTGGACGTTACGTTTCAGATATGTTACGACCCGTGGCTCTATCCTTTATACGATCCCTGCGAAACCCTACATTTCAGCAGGACAATGCACGACCGCACGTTGCAGGTCCTGTACGGATCTTTCTGGATACAGAAAATGTTTGACTGCTAACCTGGCCAGCACATTCTCCAGATCTCTCACTAATTGAAAAAGTCTGGTCAATGGTGGCGGAGCAACTGGCCAGTCACTACTCTTGATGAACTGTGGTATCGTGTTGAAGCTGCATGGGCAGCTGTACCTGTACACGCCATCCAAGCTATGTTTGACTCAATGCCCTGGCATATCAAGGCCGTTATTACGGGCAGAGGTGGTTGTTCGGGGTACTGATTTCTCAGGATCTATGCATCCAAATTGCGTGAAAATGTAATCATATGTCAGTTCTAGTATAATATATTTGTCCACTGAATAACCGTTTATTATCTGCATTTCTTCTTGGTGTAGCAATTTTAATTGCTAGTAATGTATACATCTCCTGATAGTGAAAACACTAAACATAGGACCAATTCTTCGAATGAGAGGAGCAGAAATATTTTGTTAATTTCCGTCAACTTTTCAAGCCCAGAGGCATTAGAACTTCCCGAGGGCGTTATAGGAGACGCACCCGCAACGCGAAGGAGGATTAGAGATTAACGTCACGCTGATAACGAGTTCTTTGGAGACGGAGCACAAGCTCGAGTTAGAGAACGATAAGAAAGGAAATAGGCAATCCTGTTTCAAAGGAACTGTGGTGTCACAGCCAGACACCACACTTGCTAGGTGGTAGCCTTTAAATCGGCCGCGGTCCGTTAGTATACGTCGGACCCGCGTGTCGCCACTATCAGTGATTGCAGACCGAGCGCCGCCACACGGCAGGTCTAGAGAGACTTCCTAGCACTCGCCCCAGTTGTACAGCCGACTTTGCTAGCGATGGTTCACTGACAAATTACGCTCTCATTTGCCGAGAGGATAGTTAGCATAGCCTTCAGCTACGTCATTTGCTACGACCTAGCAAGGCGCCATTATCATTTGCTATTTATCTTGTGATGCATGTACCGTCAGACCGATGTTCACCAATTATGGATTAAAGTTAAGTATTCCAGAAGCTACGTACCTATTTTGCTAGTCTCTATTCCTTTAACTGTTCCAGACCTCACGCCAGCCTGCGTGAGCTTATACGCGTGCCTTTCGGCTTCCTCTCATAGTGGCTTGGCTGTCTTGCCAAGTCACAACAGTATCGCGCCGAGGATTGGCGACGAGCCAATTCGCGTTTGTACCAATACAGACTGATATACTTGAGTAATGGCTTCGCCACAATCTCCAGATGTACTGTCCGAATTTTATCGCTTGCAGAATCAGCAGACGTAGGCCTTACTGGATGCCCTTGGACAACTCGTCCAGGGTCAACGTGCAATGCAAAACGATGCGGCGGCCGCCGCTCCACCGCTACCGCAGCCACAAAACGCAGTTGCACCACCTTTTCGTCCTTTTGATGCGGCAGTGGAAAGCTGGACGGAGTGGTCACGCCAATTTGGATTCCATCTCGCCGCCTACAGAATTCATGGTAATGAGCGGCAGCGTTTTCTGCTTTCTTGCATCAGAGTGACCACGTACCGTGTGATAGTGATATTATTTCCCCGACACGACGTAGTAACTCTGTCCTACGACGAAATTTTGTCTGCATTGGATGCATATTCCAATGAATCAGTCAATGTAGTTACCAAACGGTATACGTTCTTTCGTACAAAACGTACGGCCTGTCAGACTAATAAGTAGTGGGTTGCAACTTTGCAAGGCCTTACTAGGGATTGTGCTTTTGAGTGTGAATGTGGACTCCGTTATTCAGATACTATGGTACGTGATGCAGTTGCACAGAACGTTTCTGATGTTCGTATACAGGAACAGATTTTGAAACTAGTCAATCCCTCCCTTCAACAAGTGATAGACATATTGCATCGGCAGGACGCACTTGACTTTGCTCAGGAATCATTTGCAACTTCACCAGCCGTGTGTCACATTACCCGACCAGCCGGGCAAGCTGCACGGAACAGTAAACAGCCCTTGCGCCCGTCAGCGCAGCTGCCGCCAAGCTCTCAGCCATGTGTGCCGCGCAAGCGAGCAAATGCAGTGATACAATCATGCCCGCGGTGTGCTACTAGACATTCGCGTGAGAATTGCCCATCACGCCAAGCTATTTGCTTTTTCTGTAATAAAAGAGGACATGTTCAAAGTGTTTGCCAGAAAAAGCTCCAATCGGACACTCACAACCATTCCAGGCCCTTTGCTTCATGCCGGAATCGGAATCGAACCAAGGATACTACGGCTCGTGAACCTTCGCCCATGGAATTTCATGTAGTTCATTCCACTCCGCCCAGTGCCACCCTCTCTAACAGTAACTGTGTTTGTCCCACAAATAGTGAGCATCGACATCGCCGGAAAACCCGTCAAGTCGCAAGTGATTCTGTACCAGTGTCACTTCACGTTGCACGAGACAGTCACTCTTGTTGTCAGCAGGACAATAAACTTTTGTAGACTTGGACATTAATGGCAACGTGATACCATTCCAGCTCGATACCGGAGCTGCAGTTTCCTTGATCAATCACGACACGTACAAACAGCTGGGCACACCTCCGTTGTGTGCCGCAAATGTTAAGTTAAGTAGTTATTCAGGACAAGCTATCCCTGTGTTAGGACAGTGCAGCCTTCTTCCAACATACAAGGGACAAACAAAACTTGTGTCATTGTACGTCCTTCGTTCTTCTTCTGCAGTGAACTTGTTTGGTTTAGATTTATTTCAGTTGTTTAACTTGTCTATAGTCAATCAGGTCCTATCAGTGAACTAGACTGTGCCTTCAGACAGTGTTTCTCGTCTATGTGAAGAGTTTGCAGACATTTTTGCACCGGGTCTTGGTTGCGCTAAGAACTATAAAGCACATTTGGAACTGAAAGTAAACGCACAACCGAAATTCTTCAGAGTGCGCAATGTTCCCCACACATTGCGTGATGAGGTCGCAAGAACATTACACGATTTGGAATCACAAGGTGTGATTGAATGTGTGCAGGCTTCTCTCTGGGCATCACCCTTAGTAATTTTGCAAAAACCTTCCGGAAAATTGAGACTTTGTGGGGACTTCAAGGCAACAGTGAATCCACAACTAGTGATTGCAACTTTTCCTTTACCACGCCAGGAAGATCTTTTTGACAAACTGTGCCCGGGTAAATATTTTTCGAAGTTGGACCTAGCAGATGCGTACTTGCAAATACCGGTGGACGAAGAATCCCAGCGCGTTTTAGTGGTTAACACGCATCTTGGTTTGTACTGATTCAAACGACTGCCATTCGGGTGTGCATCCGCCTCTGCATTGTTTCAGCAATATTTACAAACTGTTTGTGCGTCGGTCCCTACTGCAGCAAACTATCTGGACGATATTGTGATCTCCGGAAAGACGGAAGAAGAACATTTAGCCAATCTCAGAACATTATTTCAGGTCTTGCGCCAAAATGGTCTTCGCTTGCGGAAGGACAAATGTGTGTTTTTTGCTCGTCACTTACCCTATCTGGGCCATGTACTCAATGCCCAAGGCAAACATCCCAGTCCAGAGCACCTCCGTGCCATACAAGACTTGCCTTCGCCGCCGAATTTGAAGCAGCTACAGAGTGTGCTGGGAAAAATCAATTATTATCATCGCTATGTGCGCCACGCCTCTTCCATTTCAGCTCCGCTTCATCGCTTACGCCATATAGGTGTTCCGTTCGTCTGGACGACGGAATGCGAACGCGCCTTTCGCCAGTTGAAATCGGCGTTGCTTTCCAATACTTGCCTTACGCCATTCGATCCCCAGAAACCCTTTTGTTGATGGTGGATGCATTGGATTTTGGGATCGGTGCTGTGCTTGCGCACAAAGATGGTTCCCATTATCGCCCTATTGCCTTTACGTCCAAATTGCTCTCGTCTGCGCAAAGAAATTATTCACAGATCGAGAAAGAAGCATTGGCTCTCGTATTTGGTATTACTAAGTTTCATGATTTCTTGTGTGGTTGTCACTTTACTATCATCACAGACCACAAACCTTTGACATCGCTTTTTCATCCGAACAAGCCTGTACCTCCACATACAGCGCAGAAATTCATTCGCTGGTCTATTTTCCTCTCGCAGTACTGCTACGATATCTTGTATCGGTCCACTGTTAAGCACGGAAACGCCGATGTGTTGTCCCGTTTGCCTGTTGCTGAGGATAGAGCATTTGATTCTTCCGAACTTGCTTGCATGTTCATTGATTCGGAAACCGATGACGTGGTCGAATCGTTTCCGATTGATTTTCGTCGTGTAGCTACAGCCACAGCTGCTGACCCTGCCCTTGCTACCGTTCTGCGTTTTGTTGCTAAGCAGTGGCCCTTGTCAAAGTCACGGATCGAGGATCCGTTGGTTCGACGATTTTTTGCTCACAAGGAGAGACTTTTTGTTCGACGTGGTGTTTTGCTGTTGCGTTCTGATAATGATCAGTCCAGGGTCGTGGTCCCACGTTCGTTACAGTCCTCTGTCTTACGGCTTCTCCACCAAGGACATTGGGGTATAGTGCGAACGAAACAACTCGCTCGTCAGCACTGTACTTGGTTCGGAATCGATGCTGCGATTACGAATATGTGCTCTTCTTGCATGGCGTGTGCCGAACAACAATCCGCACCACCGCGGAAATTCTTTGCATGGCCGAAAGCCACTACCCCTTGGCAACGCTTACACATCGATTTTGCTGGTCCATTCTGGAATGCTCGATGGTTGGTTGTGGTAGATTCCTTCAGTAATTTTCCTTTTGTTGTTCGGATGTCTTCCACGACGTCATCTGCCACGATCCAAGCGTTATCCGCTATCTTTTGCATTGAAGGTCTTCCACAGACTATTGTTTCCGACAATGGCCCACAATTCATGTCCGCAGAATTTCAGTCATTCTGCAAGGCCAATGGTATTCAACATCTGACGTCCGCGCCGTTTTCGCCACAGTCAAACGGTGCCGCTGAACGTTTGGTCAGGACTTTCAAGTCACAGATGTTGAAGTTGAAAGAGTCGCATTCTCGGGAGGACGCTTTATTGCTCTTTTTGTCCTCGTATCGCTCTCAGCCCCGCGATGGTCGCTCGCCGGCTGAGTTGTTTCATGGTCGCCCTCATCGAACCTTGATGTCTTTGCTACATCCGCCGCATCAGGTTCCTGTGCAGCGGCAGACACCTGCTTTTGCCCCAGGAGACGTTGTCTACTACCGCAACTATCGAGGTTCACGGCGTTGGCTCGACGGGCGCATTCTTCGCTGCCTCGGCCGCGCTATGTATCTGGTTTTGGGGGCCTCTGGTGATGTGCGTCGGTATCTCAATCAGCTGCGCCTCTGTCGTCGCACGGGATCTGCCGCTCCCCGTCTGCTTTCAGTGACGGTGCCGTCCGGTCAGCTCCCTGGGGACCCATCTACTGGCTCGCCTCAGCCCCAGGTGTTACCGACGCTGCCTTCCATTTTGCCCCATGGCGACGCGCCGCCGCCGCCGCCTGTTCTCCCGCCGGCGACGCCCGCCGTGGTCGCGTTGCTGCGACCGCCGGGCGCCTCCCTGGGTCACGCGCCGCCGATCGCTTCCCGTGACCAGTTGTCCTCCGCCATGGAACTCTTGCCCGCTCCGGACCATATGTAGTCTTCGCCCGTCGGGTGCCCCGGCTTGATGGCGGTCGACTCTTCGACCCCTCCTGTCTCGCTAAGGGCGCATACACCGCATGTTGGCGTGCACCCTGGACTAGGTTTTCAGGCGTTTCCTAGCTCCCCTCGGACCGAATGGCAGGGTGCGGGTGGCACAGCCTCGCCTGTTGTTAGGCTCCCCACCTCGTCGTATACGCCAACATGGGATCCTCTCCACGGCGGGCGGAAGATTATACCACAACCGTCCGCCGATTTGCGGGGGAGGAATGTGGTGTCAACGCCAGACACCACACTTGCTAGGTGGTAGCCTTTAAATCGGCCGCGGTCCGTTAGTATACGTCGGACCCGCGTGTCGCCACTATCAGTGATTGCAGACCGAGCGCCGCCACACGGCAGGTCTAGAGAGACTTCCTAGCACTCGCCCCAGTTGTACAGCCGACTTTGCTAGCGATGGTTCACTGACAAATTACGCTCTCATTTGCCGAGAGGATAGTTAGCATAGCCTTCAGCTACGTCATTTGCTACGACCTAGCAAGGCGCCATTATCATTTGCTATTTATCTTGTGATGCATGTACCGTCAGACCGATGTTCACCAATTATGGATTAAAGTTAAGTATTCCAGAAGCTACGTACCTATTTTGCTAGTCTCTATTCCTTTAACTGTTCCAGACCTCACGCCAGCCTGCGTGAGCTTATACGCGTGCCTTTCGGCTTCCTCTCATAGTGGCTTGGCTGTCTTGCCAAGTCACAACAGGAATTATCCAGGAATTTACCTGGAGTGATTTAAGGAAATCACGAAAACCCTAACTGTAGATGGCCACAGGGGGATCTGGAGTGTCGCCCTCCTGACTGCGAGTACTGCAGAGTGCTGACTGCTGTGCTACCTCGCTCGGTACCCGCAAGACAACATCGCTTCTTCAACATTTACGGAACTACCCATGGATACAACATACTGGTGTGTCACAGGCAGAAATATTTCGTCCAAGTTTGTTTTCGTGAGCTTTCATATAAAATGTCCATTTTAACAAGATATACATCAGTGAAATTGCTGTTAAGTCTTACATTAGAAGTTTTCTGTCAAAGCCAAGTTATAAAATACCCTCCCACATTTTCTCATTTCCAAAAGCTCAAAGTTTCATCCAGTAATGATAACTCCACAGGAGTTCAGTACAATGACATGGGTTTCACAACTAACTTCAAAATTTGTTTCCTGTCTTATTATCATTCTGGTCCGCAGCTCGTGGTCTCGCGGTAGCGTTCTCGCTTCCCGAGCACGGGGTCCCGGATCGACTCCCGGCGGGGTCAGGAATTTTCACCTGCGTCGAGATGACTGTGTGTTGTTGTGTCGTCTTCATCATCATCATCATTCATGCCCATTACGGTCGGAGGATGGCAATGGTAAACCACCTCCACTAGGACGTTGCCTAGTATGGCGGCGCGGGTCTCCCGCCTCGTTCTCCTACGATCTGTAAAGGAGTACGGGACCTCATCACCATCATCATCATCATTCTGAATAGGGTACGCACTACACTGCAGTTTAGAACGATTTGGTTTTGACATGTGCAGTTCAGTATTCAAGAAATGTAATCAGTTCTAGTTATGGCGTATGTGGTGAATATTTTTAACTTCCAGTAAGCAAAACTTTACTTGCATAAAGAGACGCACATTCAAACTTCCAAAACACGAAGAATGAGCAAAACAACACACCAGTGAATGAATTAAGCAATGTGGAGATATGCGCATTATCGATACCGCTGGACGTGTTATAGAAAGATTCGCTTAAAAGGAAAAATATCGTAATACGTCCTTCACTGGCAAAATATGAAGCAGTGTTAATAGAATAGAGGGCGTCTGTTGTAAGCTGCCTACAAGTACTTCAATTCTTTGTGGATGTGCCAATGCTATTTTGTAAATCTACCGCGGACCCTGACAATGTATTGCAATGCAGTTGATGTGAAGTATGACTTGTAATGGCACGAACTGTCTCTTTAGCATCTGAGAAAAATTTCTACCTTTTGTTTCATGTTTTTATGTTACTGAAGCAGTTTAGCATCTAGTATAGGACACTAACATGCTTTTTACATACCGGGTCTTATGTATAAAAATTTGCCAAAGAAAGTATATTTTTGCATTATATTACATGCGTTACATTTTAACACTCTCGGTAGATCATTTATCCCTTTGTAGCCACTACCAGATGGCGGTAGAAAAGGAAACAATTCGCCACTGTTATGTCTATAGTTAAGCAGAACACTTTCTTACGACAGTGACGACAGATTCTTCTCATGTACGGTAAGACAACGCTATGTGCTGTTATGAGAATTTTATTATTTTAGAGTACTAATTTCTTTTTATATCCTACGTAAAATTAGATACTGATCTTCACTTACTTGTTTCCTTCTACAACAGGAGATGACTGTAAGGGCGGAGTTGGTCATGCAAGAATATAAAAGTGATTGTGTTTTCAAATAAATGGAAAAAAATGCTATCAGTACATTATGGATAGTATGACTAAGAAATTCAGTTGTTCCGTAATTTCATTAAACTGACATAAAACGAAAGAAGCAGAGTTTTCTGGCAACGGCAACTTGCAACGGAAAACACAAAACACGTTTGATACAAGTAGCTACTCATAATGACTGTTGTGCTAGTCTGCATAAGGTAGTCAATCAGTTACTTATTTCGAATGATTACTACTAATTCGATGATTATGTTACCTGTCTGATTTGATAACTGTGAAACTGCATATTCGTCTTGTTATGCTTCAGCATTTCTGAATGCCGGAAAAAGTATTCTGCATTTCTCCAGTATAAGACTATTCAACCTGCAACCGTTAACAGACATTACAATCTTACTGGTTATTTAGTAACTTCATCTTTGAATGTCTTTGAACTGTTACTGCTTCAAGTTCTTTGAAATAAAACTTCGTAACTTTTTATGGTCGGTTCCGCGAAAAACAATGTTACATGTAACTAACCTTTCACTGTTCCTACCATTCACCAAACGTATACAATGATCCACGACAGAGCGTTTTTACTACTACACCGCTTCAGCTACAGTCATATCAAGACCGTGTTTACTTAACTTGTTATAAATTTAAGGTGCTGTTATTTCACATGTGAAATAAAGATGTAGTTATAATCCCTAGATCACTACATTTTTCCTTGTGACAATTGCACATCGCACGCGCAACCTACTAAAAAATATGGAGAGAGTTAAATGAAAAAATAAAAGCACACTCCAATATTTTCAGGCGAGAGAGAGAGAGACTTACGACGGTATCACCAGTAGCGTTAAAACTACGAGGAAAAGGGACAAGTAATTTGAAAATCTAGGTAAATCGGTGGCTTTTTATCAACATATAACAATTTACTTTTGAATGCATTATGGGAACAGCAGTGATCAATGTCTTATAAATAATTACTATTAAAAACAGTCTTGACCACAATTTATTTAATAAGGTGACCGGTTTCGACCACTACTGTGGTCTAGTGATTCTCCAACAAAGAGGTTCCTACTCAATGGTCTGAAGATGACCACAGTAGTGGTCGAAACCGGTCACCTTATTAAATAAATTGTGGTCAAGACTGTTTTTAATAGTAATTATTTATATAACAATTTAACATGGAAAAAGCAGATATTAAAGCTTGTGGTGTAGTGTTCGTGCAGCGCAGACTGCCAGACGAATCATTGACACGGCGCGGCGGTTGCGAGACACCGCTTGCGTCACCGCTAACCGTCGCAGATTGGCAGTGACCGTATTCGTGTCTTGAGCCGCGTCCCGGCGAACCTCAACGCCAGCAAGTTGACCCTTCTCACCGAGAAGAGCTGCAGTCTGCGGCTCGTCAGCAGGACCATTCGCCTTTGGCAGTACCGACCTGATCTGCTCGCTCAATTTCATATCGCTTTGCAACGTTATGCCTACGTACTTAATCAATGTGACTGTGTCAAGCTGCACCCTACTAATGTTGTATACGAACATTACGGAATTGTTTTCCGTACTCATACTCACTAACTTACATTTTCTACACTAGCAGCAAGCTGTCACACCAGCTAGAAATATTGCGTAAGTACTTTTGTACACTCCAACAGTCACCCTACGACGACATCACAGCGTCATTAGCAGATAGCCGTAAATTGCTGCTCACCCTGTCCGTCAAGTCATTCATGTATACAGAGAATAAAAGCGGTCCTGTCGAACTTCCCTGGGGCTTTCCTGACGATATCCGGGTCTCTGATGAACATTTGCCGTCGACGACAGCGGACTGGGCTCCATTACTTAAAAAGTCTTCGAGTCACTCATGTATGTGGCGGCTTACTCCATATACCCGTACCTTCGTCAACAGTTTGCAGTAGGTCACCGTGTCAAACGCTTTCAGGAAATCTAGGAATATGGACTCCGCCTGGGGTTTTCAGGAAACCACGAATTATACGGGGATTTATCCTGCTAAAGTTTGTTCAGATCGCTGTTGTATATAAAAGTTACAATAGCGTTCTTCATTAGAATGATAGTATATTGAATCATTAACTTTACTCGTGAATTGTCGGATTCTTAACGGTATAATGCGAATAAAATCTATTTATCAATAACAGTTATGTAACGAAAGAAAATATTTTGTACTGCTGACTGGTGTTATACGCCTGAGTGTCCGCTTCTAAACAGTAAATTAATTATTTATTCATACCCCAACAAGAAAAATGGTGTGTTAGATGTAAACAGTGAATCAACCGTTCAAGAGTGTTGTCTAAAACATTAGGCACTGATTACTGTCTGTAACGGTTGAGCAAACTTTGAGAAGGATAGCCAAATAATATTTATGCATGCTGTCTTGTGGCAGCGTAGTCTATTATCGAAATAAAAGAACATAAATGTCATGTGGCCTTGTTGGCTGGGATATCTCACGGAGCGTTTTCAGACGCCTGTCGGAAAAGGTGTTCTCCTGCAGCGCACATTGACCAGTTTCCTTGCGGACATTATGAAACTTGTGTCACATGTATATTTGTGGAGCGTAGGTAAATGTAATGGTAGCGTATACAGTGTAGTGATAACTGTTGTATTGTGAGAAGAGAGAGTATGAAATGCGGTGTTAGCACGTAGCCTATTACTCCCGTATAGCGACAAGGGTACTGGCAAGATTAACATCCTCATCCGATGGAAGGATCACTGTTAACAGTGTCACATGTCCTCATTTTATAAGACACCGCGAAGAAGTTCGGAATTTAATCCAAGACATTGATGTATAGACTGGTGATTAGGAACTTTACGCCAACACCACCCCTTCTCTTGCAGGCCAAATATTGACGATGAAAATTTTATCTACCACCAGAATTCGAACAAGCTTTATCTCCTAGTCGATCACGCTTTGTTAGTAACGTTAAAATAAGCATTTTCAACGTAAAAATCCAGTCTGGTTCAAGGGCGGATTAGTTACAAAATGGATGTAGTGGGTAGTCCCCAACACTCTTTTTTTTATAATGAAAAGAAAAGTGTCAATCTTTGTCACGGGCACGAGTCAAAACAAAGCAAGCATCTGCATAACATCCCCAGCAGCACGCGATGATGCGTCATAAATCTTGCATCCAGCCGGATGAACCTAGTCATCCCCGGGCGGCATCCCTGTTTTCCGTGGCGACCTTTTATGGGAGCATTATGTGAGTCGTTGTAGACGTTTACCATCGCTCGTAGGACTCGTAAACATGTCCAATTACATCTGGCGCCAACAGGTAGGGGCCAGTCGTCTTCTCAATGCGCATTATGCCAACATGCATAAACTGAGTACATTATCGTTTTTAAACTTTCGGTTCCGCGAGGTGTCTCATTCCTGGAACATCCTAGCTGTCGGGTGGATTGTGAAATACACTTCCTAAATAGTTAGCATAGAAAGTTCTATATTTCGTATGAGGTCATGTTCTTCTTCTAGGTACATCCAGTAATCCATCACAGACAATACACCATGAGAAAACATGTACTGCGTCGCGTGTCCAACGATCCAGGTAACCGCATACGTCTTACGTTTAGGAAAGAACGTCGTGTCCGGTAAAAGAAGTGCATCCGATGAGATCTCTGCGGGGTGAGTCACTAACTATTGCCACCAAGAATAACTCCGAAAGTATGATAATAGCTGAAAAGTTTATGGGACAAAAGTTGCATGTGACAACGGGGGCCCTAATATGACGTTGGTTTTTTGTTTCTACGCTGGGTCGCTTCAGAGATATAAGTTAAACTTTTTTTAAAAATAAAATGGGGTGCTATAGTTTGGTACTTATTTTCTGATAGCGGCTATCGAGACGAATCAATGATATGCAAAAGTAAGGTCTTCCAATCTTCTTGTCATGGACTGAGTGGCATTTCTTATCACATAGGCACTTATCGAAGCACATGCTCTGACAATTCTCTCTCGCATATCTTCAGGTGTAGTTGGAACGTCTTTATAAACAATGTCTGTTACGAATCTCCACTAGAAAAAATCCAGATGCGTCAAGCCTGGCGAACGAGCCGGCCACGACACATCTCCTCCGCGTCTAATCTAACGATTTGTGAATTGTATCTGCAACTCATTTCTAGCCATCAGCGAAAAATGTGCCGGGCACCCATCGTGTTGAAACCACATTCTTTTCCGTGTTTCTAAAGGTATTGCTTCCAATAACAGACCTAGTGTTTCTAGCAGGAATGTGGTGTACCATTAAGATTTCCTTCGATGAAATAGGGGTCTATAATTCTGTCCTCCAGAATGCCACACCATACATTCACCGACCACGGTTTTTGGTGTGCAACTTGCCGCACTCAACATGAATTTTCAGTTGCCCAATAACGCATGTTATGCAAATTAACATTACCGTGGTTCGTGAATGTAGCCTTGTCGGTAAATAAAATCAAATTAATAAATCCATCTGAATGTGAAGTTGGGCCCATTGGCAGAATTCAATGCGACGCATACAATGCGTACCACTTAATTCTTAGTGGACACTGATACGGTAGTGATGATATTTATGGCGATGCAGAACACGAAAAACACACACTCTGGCTCGTGCCGGATTCCCTTGCGATTTGACGCGAACTAAGACAAGGATCTCGAATCACAGTGGCAATAGTACCAATTTCCGTTTCCTCGTTAGTAACTTTGCTCTACCGGATATGTTTCCGATGCATTAAAGATACAGTTGTTCTCAATTTATCGTACACATATCTAAATGTACAACGTGTAGGATGACTACGATGAGGATATCTTTCAGCGTCTTTAGCTCTCACTGAATTTCGTTGGCATTCTCCGTAAATGAGAAGCATATCGACTTGTTCTTCGAAGGAATACATCGTTCACATTCGCTTGATTCGACGATTCCAGTCTTACTGTTCCTATTAGTGATGTATTGCGAAACCGTCGAATGGTGTTTACATGTCAATGGCACGTTAGACAGATACGCCGTATTTCGCGAAATATTTACTATTTGCACGATATACGAGAGAGAATTGTCGGAGCATGTGCTTCGATAAGTGCCAAAGTGATAAGGAATACCACTCAATCCATGATAAGAAGATTGCAGCACTGCACTGATACCATTGGTCATCACTTCGAATACCTTCTGTAAATGGACGTTCATGCCACCTCTTTGACCTTCGTTGACCTTTCTGTTACACATCAATCGATTCGTCTACATAGCCGCTATCAGAAAATAACTACCAAACTATAGAATCCCACAAAAAAAGTTGACCTTCATATCTCTGACGCGACCCCACCAGGCAACAAAAAAAAACCAACGTTATATTATGGCCCCCGTTGTCCCATGCAACATTTGTCCCACAAACGTTTCAGGTACTATCATACTTTCGGAGTTATTCTAGGTGGAAATAGTTAGGTACTCACCCTGTATATCGCTGGTGCGGCCAATAATTGACGCTTCATCATCCAGACATTCCTCGCCAGGCCGCACACTAAGCCACGTTTCTCCGCATCCAACAGTCCAAAGATTATGCAAAGGGGAGAATCAGCCACATGAATGGCTTACAACCGGTTCTGTGTGACAATTTTATGATTGAGGAGAATACACCTCGTCGATCGCGCTGCCGCTGAAAGTAATGGCGCAGGCACCGCACACCAGATATGCTGCCAGTCTGTCGTTGGATGTTTGAGTTCCTTGACGCTGCGGCCGTGGTGACGCATCATCCTGAGTCGTGGGTGTTCCCGCGGCAGATATTTCCGGACGATTATAACTATAATCTACAAAAAAGGATGCTACGTGTGGAAGAGAAGGCGAAATGTTGGCCACCGCTATCGGAAGTTCGAACGGCGGTGGAAGAAGTTCTTCTGTCAGAGCTCATATTAATGGTGCGTTTCTGGTATTGCCACTTCCAATCTATCACGCACAGATAAACAGGCAAAGCTTTGGTGCGCACGTTCATGAGGTTGAGGGCGCCGTTCCGGAACGAATGTGTTAACGTGTCATACTTGATCTTAAATAACGTCCCATATACTGATATAATACCCATAAGGCGGTCCGCAGTACCCTTCGGTATCTGTAGGATCTGCGCTGAATGTGGCAGTCGAAACACCTGTACGCTAAACTTTCGACCATGTCGAGTGCTCTCAAGGAATTGTTGCTTACGGGCAACTGAACATTCTGAAGTAGCTGCTGATAAGTCGCCGACACTGATCGCCTCAAAGAACAACCAAATATGATCCCCGGGCATCGCAGCGTTTCCACCGTCTGAAGCGGTCCTGACACATCTTCCAGATCTCATCCGATGTTTAGTATTCTCGACTTCGTCATGTTAACTACACTACCTGCCGCTATGCCGCACATGTTGAGATGCCCGAAAGTCTGATGCACTTCATGTCCTGAGCGGACGAGGAGTATTAGTTCGTACGTATAGGAACGACAAATAAGTGTGGTCTCATGTAGCGTTATTCCAGCGAAACAGCGTCGCATAACATGCATCATCGGCTAGACTGCTACCGCAAAAATCATCTCTGAAACCGGGCACCTTTGCGGGAAAGAGCTCTTAATAGGAACTGAGCCCGCTTGCAGACCCTTACCTCGGCTATAAAGGCGGGTATTAACCACATGCACTTTGGGTATTATCTTTAATTCAACGACTGAATAAGCTGTAGTGCCCAATGCCACGATTAACGGTGGAATGGATCACTAAAAACGAACGAGAGAATAAGCTGCTCTTTGTGGGTTACTGTTTCTTCAGACAAAAATCGTTACGCGAGTCAGCTTCGGAAAGGATCGACGAACAGACAGTGAGGGAGCTACCCAAGAAATTTCTGCACTGTTGATGTCAGGGAATAAGAAGCAGCCTCGAACCTCATTGTGAACACGCCAAGTATCAGTAATAATATTCACATCGGCGTGGAAGAGAGAGATCGTGTTAGCAGACTGTTGCACACAAGGTCATTTGCGTTCCGCATATGCTCTACCAAGACGATGAGATTTTCCTGTAATACGCTGCGACCCGTCGTCCTCGGCACCCAAAATATGGCGAGCAGGACAGGGAATCAGTATGGATGGATGCTACAAGAGCAGAGGGCTTAGGCGGCTACGGCGAGTTGAGCGTCCCGGCTTTTTGTCGGCACAGCGCGGCCGGTCCGCGGCGAGGGTCAGGTCGCTCCGAGCGCCAGGGATACAACGTAATTAAGTGGGGGTGAATAATGGCCGATCGCGTTTCACTCGGCGCGACGTCTCCCGAGAGTGGCGCCAGCCGGCGAGGTGCCGCGCCTTCCTCAGCACTGCTTAAACTTAAACAAAAGAGCAAAACGGTGAGGCCAGCTTCGGTGGCTGTACATTTGTCCGTACTGGTGACAAAAAGCACGTAAGTAAGCTTTAGGCTGTCTGACACTGTTTTTCTTTCCTCTGTGTGCGTATGTGCGCATCTCATCCTAGACATAAAGAATACATCGATGTAATGCTACATTATGGATTATAGACTCAACAAAAATACCTCGTAATACTGTCATAGACGCATTGGCTATATGTGCTCTTGCATTGTTTTGTATGAAATAAAGGCGGAGATTTATGACGCATCATCGCGTGCTGCTGGGAATGTTATGCGGATGCTTGCTTTCTTTTGACTCGTGCCCGTGACAAAGATTGACACTTTTCTTTTCATTATAAAAAAAGTGTTGGGGACTATCCACTACATCCATTTTGTAACTAATCCGTCCTTGTACCAGACTTATTTTAACGTTACTAATAAAGCGTGATCGACAAGGAGGTAACGCTTATTCGAATTCTGGTGGTAGATAAAATTTTCATTGTCAGGATTTGGCCTGTTCTTCGTTAGTTCTTAGTGCTCTGAAAAAAAGTGATGCAACATATCGCTACATGTCAATAAGAAGTTATGGTGTGGTGTAAAAAATATTGGTCTAGAAATTCGTGTTGCGCTAATTACACACCTCACGCCCGTTTCCACTTAACGCAGATATTCTGAACGTAAGTGATGAGGAATTTTCAGAACTCCAGCGTGGACTGTTTTGCGAGTTCACAGGATAAATACAGTCAGTTTCATCAGAAAAAAGAGCATTTCACGATCATCCTCTCTACCATACGTAGACTACAAGACTGAGCTTCAATATTGACATCGGGCAACTGCATCTGTAATTGTCAGTCGATGCACCACCATTACTTTTTAAGGTTTGAGTTCGTGTTTTTGTACTACTGACACACCAGTTTCAATTGTTAAATGATGCAATGATTTTTTTGGAGTTGTCTCCGAGGCCTCTCCCATCATTTTCTCTGTTAAAGCTGATACTCCTATTTCCAGACTCTCCGAGTAACGGGCCCGAACACAATGCTATGATGGTGGCTTGCAGGGCTATTGGTTCCTGCCTGACATGCGTCGTACGTGGAGCACTCTACACGGAACAGTGCATACTCTGTGGCGGTTTATTAAAACATGCGTTATGTTGTCACGCAATGTGACGACTGTAGCAGCAGTGCAACACCAGTTTCACAGAACCAACACGCAACGTAGCACCTATAGCAAAATGTTAGCAGTTCTGAAATTTTAAACTCGTTATAATGTAAATTGGGAGAGTCAGTGTATTACACGCCTTGTCATAATTCTAGAGATTCCGTACACTCAGTAGAAAGTGGTGGAAGTAACTTATTTATCCAGTTTCTTCCGGGCAAACAGCTTGATTGTAATTTCATCCAAAGAGTCATAGATGATATTTCTTGCATACAAATAATACTCGCACTTTCAACGCTGGTATATTTGGTTCATCTTGCAACGTGTCAGTAGGGGTCAACGTAAACCATCTACTACTACTAAAGTTTGTACGTGACAGTCTGGAGCTTTCTGAGAATGTCCTCTGGTGGCTAAGACCAAAATCGAAATACATTCTTATTAGGTTCCGGCATAGATCGTGACTCTTTATCGATTGGAACCCAACATGAGTCATTTTTAGGTTGAGAAATATTACATGCTTCTTCAAAGTTTTTAATACTATACTTAATATGATTTTCCTTGTAGGGATTGGGACGTGACGCCTACAGTGACGGGTGAAATGGTTGATGGCAACCCAGGATGGAGCGCTGTCTTTCCGCCTGCAACTGGGCTGCGTGAGGTCTGCTGGCTGCACTCGTATGGCAGATCGTTGATAGAACATCCCTAGATATAACAGTGCTTTATTCAATCCGAGTACAAGGATGAAGCCATAGCTGGAGGATAGGTTACTGGCAACGTGGTGTACGAGTCTCCGAGTGTGCTGTGTGTCAGGATGAGCGTTTCCCGTGCCCCGCAGGCAACGCACGTGGAAGCCGCCACTTCTGGAGTCCTATGCAAGGGCCGTCCCGTCGCTGAGGGAAGACCGTTCCGTTGCCACAGCGACAACACACTGCAATAGACGGTGTTAAACTGTAGTACCCAACAAGCCGACAACGGCCAAAGAGGGCCCACAAGACTCGTGAGCAGTAACGTGTAGTCGGGCAGCCTCTAACCCAGGCACGAACACGCCACCCACGGTTCTCGGCAGGAGGCAGTCACCCAGCAGGTGATCCAGTGGTGCGGAGACACATGTTGTGACCATACAGACTCCACCTGAGCCTGCAGCTACTGAGCTCTGACAATAAGTTCACTGCAGTACCAAAGTTAACGTCTGGCGCAGACTGTGGAATTTGGCATCCCATACACACTTGGATCCTGCCTGGCAGCGGGGATCTAATTGGGGAGGAGGGGGGGGTGTTATATACTCTGGTCAGTCAGAACATTATGACCAGCTACCTAAAGGCCGGTATGTCCACCTTGGCACAGATAATAGTGGCGATGCATTATGGCATGGAAACGATTAAGCCTTG
This sequence comes from Schistocerca piceifrons, assembly GCF_021461385.2. Taxonomy (NCBI): domain Eukaryota; kingdom Metazoa; phylum Arthropoda; class Insecta; order Orthoptera; family Acrididae; genus Schistocerca; species Schistocerca piceifrons. The sequence goes on from NC_060138.1 coordinate 643,626,641, forward strand.
GTAGGTCGCTGGAGAAAGTTGGCACCACACCTGCGCAAACAAGTCGCCTAATTTCAGTAAATTCCAGTGAGGAGGGGTGGGGCGGGGGGTTGAGCTCTGACGCCACATTCAATCACATCCCAGATGTTTTTGATCGTGTTCAGATTTGCCGAGTTGAGGGGGGGGGGGGGGGGGAGGCGGGCGCATCAATTGGAACTCGCGACTGTGTACCTTGAAACACTCCATCACACTCTTGGCCTTGTGTCGGGGAACATGATCGTCATGAAGGGGTGTACGTGGTCTGAAACCAGTGAACGATACTCCTTGGCCATCTTGGTGCCTTGCACATATTGCACTGGACCCAAGGATGTCCACATGTATGTTCCACAGAGCATAAGGGAGCCGCTGTCAGCTTGTCTCCCTCTCGCAGTAAAGGTGTCACGAACCTGTTCTCCTGGAAGACGACGGATTCGCGCCCTCCCATAGCCAAGATGAAGAAGGTATTGGGATTCATCAGACCATGCTACGCCAACATCCAGTGCCGATGGTTAAGTGGCCATTTCAGTCATAGTTACCGATATCGTGGTGTTAACAGTGACACATGCATGGGTTGTTGGCTGTGGAGGCCCATCGTTAGAAGTGTTCGGTGCACTGCATGTTCAGACACACTTATACTCTACCCAGCATTAAAGTTTGATGTTAATCCCGCCACTGTTAGCCGCCTGTCCTGTTTTACCAGTCTAACCAGCCTACAACGTCCAACATCTGTAATGAGGTGTGGCCATCCGACCCCACGACGTCTGGACATGGTTTCACCACATGTTGAAGTCACTCACCACAGCACTCCTCAAACATCCGACAAGTCGTGCAGTTCCTAAATGCCCGTGCCGTGCCTCCGGGCCATCACAATCTGCTCTCAGACAAACTCAAATGGATCGCGCGCTTTCCCCATTCAATACACGGACAGCGAGCTCGCTGATACTACCTTCACGGTGTGTGTGTGTGTGTGTGTGTGTGTGTGTGTGTGTGTGTGTGTGTTCGATTCGCAACCCTTCCTCGCCAGGTGACACTATTACCGCCTGGACGGGTTTGTATTGATAGTAGCTCGGTGGTCATAATGTTCTGGCTGTAAAAGTTTCCGACTTCGCCTTTCAGAGGTGCTGATCGGTGCCTTCGTCGTTGTCAGCTTCCTGAATGAGTGCTGTCACACTCTGAATACTCCTTCTTGCGAAACGGTGAGTGGACTTCGGGCTAACGACTCCTTCCTCCTCTGTGACATCGCTCTACTGAGTGTCACTGGAACAAGAAATTGCCCCAGACGAAGCCATGGTGGAACAGCTTGTTTAGCTTATCAAGCATAAAAAGTAAATATACCTCATTGTTTTTACTGCATGGGATACTGCACTGGTCATATTCTTTACTTTCTTGGTATTCTATTTCTATTAAATCCAGTTAGAAGAACAGATGTCAGGCACGGTTCAATTTTTTGTTGATGAGGTTACGGAGTTTTTTATTCGGTGTGTGGGCGTACATCAGTTGCATTTTATATCCGGATATTGCTATGAAAATACTGATGTAAGTCTCCACTATAGATGTTCAACAACAAAGGGATTCAGATAGATCTCAGAGCATTGATCAAGTCTATAAAAGCCACTATCGTGTAGCTGTTCTTAAAGAATTTTAGTTGTAAATCAGTGACAACCAATAATGGGATTTCACTAGGCTCCTTCTGGAATTCAGGTTTTTTTTCTGGTAAGATTTTCTTGTACCACATTACCATACTAATAACAGCCATATAATCCGTTCAGATTCTTTCGTCGATCATGTCAGTAAGATGATGGACAGACGTGGCTCTGATACATGTTCCTAATTTCCCGTTCTGTAAATGGGAACGACACGACACTTTTCATTTGAAAAACTGCCCTGCTTGAAAATTAATTAGGTTTTATAACATGTACACTACAGACAGCAAGCCATCGATAACTATGAGCGCTATTCGGAAAGAAAAGAATGACTGGGCGCGGAATGGAAACCGCTGTAAAAATCCCATGAAACTTCGCACGGATGCGTTGGGCAGTGTTTCTAGTACGTCTGTAGATAACATCACGTCGCTCATCTCACTTCCGAGCACAGAGTGAGCACCTAAAGATGTCTAGAAAATAGTGCCTCCCGCCAAACATGGGTGCCTGCCGAGAGATTTCTCCTGATTTCATGCAACCCCACGTCATGGAACTGTCATGTAATTCCTTCTACAGGACAGTTCTCGACCGTACACTGCAAGGGCAATGAGGAATTTCCTGCAGCATTGGCGATGGGAAGTGTTTGATCAGTCACCATACGGCCCGGACCTGGCTCCCTCTGATTTTCACCTCTGTCCAAATGATCCGCTGGCTATGAAGACAACATTTTGGCACAGACAACGAGCTCCAGTTCAGAGTAGAAAATTGTCGGAAAGCACAGGAGGCTACCTTCTATGACGATGGCATCGGAAATTTGGTACAACGCTAGAACGCTAGGACGGATGACTAATCGGAGCGACCACACGCTATGTAAAGAAGTAGCTGGAAGGTGTAGCTAACTGTCGCAAATAGAACAGTTTTGATTCTCACCGTGGTTTCCATTTCGCTACCGATCGATCCTTACTTTTCGAATAGTTCTCGTATATGGTCTGTGGTGGAGGGTAAAATACAACTGCCCTACAGCATCGATACTATTTATGTTGTCTTGGAAATAATACTGTACATAGCCGTCTGGTGTGACCACAGAGGAGCTTGTCACTGTTGACATTTCGTAACTACACTGAGCATATGAATATTTTGAAGCTCCCACATTTTCCCCCATTGAGACGCAGAAGTCTGAAACTGGCTCAAACGTGCCTACAACTTTCCTCTGCAGTTTGCAAAAGCGTGTGCCCTGTGACGTTACTCTTGGCTCGGCGGCGCTTCAAACAGGAGGGTATCGACTCATAAGGCCAGAGCTCTGAAGTGGATTACTGAGGGCACGTTGGCACCAAATTCCACAATTCCGCCCAACGCTACTGTGAAAGTGTCACACCCTTCCTCGCCCTAACCAAATCCAATTTCCTTCTCTTGATGCCTCCTCAGTAATGGAGGTCAGAATCACTACGATCGGCGTTGAAATCACGCGATTTTCTTTCAGGTGGCCGAGGAAAACATTTCAGACAAACTGCCGCTCAGAATCGACCCGAGAAGGTCACAAGAGCTGGGTACAGGACATCAATGAAACCACCCCTTCCCCCCGGGGCGTCCATCCACACACATTTCGCGGTCGGAAACGACAGTTTTCTGTGTGATGTGTAACAGGACTACTTTCTTGACAAACTTTGCCATTGCTGACATACACTGTATGATTCAACCCTTCTCTAAGGACATTGTGGGGCTACAGTTCCACCGAAAATGACATGATCCCTTGGGAGTGTGACACGACCACTCTGGTATACAGGATGGAACCGCTAGGGGCCATTCGAGCAACTACAAACATGATCCAAAGCAGCAAAGGTTGTTTATTCTTTTTCAGTCCTCCTTTTCCACCATCTCCCGTAGCGAGACATATACAGACGCTTTGACCCTTCTTACGGTTCACACTTGGATTGTCTAGCACAGTGGGATAAATGAGAGGCAGTGATATTGACCCCCCCTCCCCCATGAATAAAACTGAAAAGGATCTTTCTAACATCCCACATTTCGGCAACACCCTCAATGTCACCCGAACACCTTTGTTGAACACTTTAAATATGTACCTGTACAGAGACAACCCTGGACTGATTCCTTGGTGCCTGCGGGCAGACCCTTCGACACCCCTCAAATTTCGCATGAGCGAGAACAGGTGCTACAGGAGCAATTCGTACACTCAGCTGTAGAGTGTCGAGAACGGGTTGCTTGGCCGCAAGCACCTAGGATTTTGTTAAGTGTTCTCTGTGTGCTGATACGTTTTTAAAGTGCTCAGCAAAGGTACGCGAGTGACATAGAGGGTGTTACCAAACTGGTGGTCTTTAAGGTACTCTTTACCATTTTATTCATACATGTGTTAATGTCACACCCCGTAACAACGCCTCAGGAAGTCACCACGAAACAGTCGGAGGCTGGATAAGCATAAACTCCCTTTGCTGCTTCGGATCACGTTCAAGTTTCGATGATGATCTTGAACAGTCCACAGTTGTTGTACCCTGTATACCAGACCAAAAGTTGCGGCTGCACTATACTCCAAAGGGGTCCATCATCACATTCAATCGGGTTACAGCCCCACGATGTCACTAAAGAAGGGATGAATTCTGTGTGTTGTGTGTGTGTGGGGGGGGGGGGGGGGGGGGCTGTCGGCAATGTCAGAGATTGTCATGAACGTCGCTCTTGTCGCTCATCGCGCTGCAATATGCCGTTTTTGGCCGCGAAATGTATGTAAATTAATGTATCAATGAAGAGAGTGGCTTCGTTGATGTCCTTTACGCCACTTCCTGAGGCCTTTCCGTGTCGATTTTGAGCGGCAGTGTTCCTGATATGTGTTGCCTAGTCATCTATAAGAAAACAGTGGCTCCGATCTCCTTCCTAGAGACGTCAAGAGATGGGGTGAGAAGTGATCAAGGGGTTGGGGGTGCTGGGTGACGAGCTTCCTATCGTGTGACAAATCCACGGTGACATCAGGTGGAATTGTAGAATTTGTCAGCAAAGTGACAGAATTAATCCACGTTACGCCTCACATGAACTTTAAAGCCCTTGCCTTTTTTCCGCTTGTGTCGACACCCAACTATTTGAAGCGTAGCCGAGTTGAGGACGACGTCGCAGGACACCACGCTTTTGCACCATTTCAGAAGAAGGTTGTAGGCAACTTTAATCCAAATTTGAAACTTTTGGGTCACAATGGAGGAAAATGACGGGGTTTCAAAAAAAAATGACCTCTTAACTTTTTTGTGCAGTGTAGTTATTGGACGCAACGTTACTCTTAACAGGAACCTGAATGCAAATAGTTACACTACTGGCCATTAAAATTGCTACACCACGAAGATGATGTGCTACAGACGCGAAATTTAACGAACAGGAAGAAGATGCTATGATATGCAAATGATTAGCTTTCCAGAGCATTGACACAAGGTTGGCGCCGGTGGCGACACATACAACGTGCTGACATGAGGAAAGTTTCCAACCGATTTCTCGTACACAAACAGCAGTTGACCAGCGTTGCCTGGTGAAACGTTGTTGTGATGCCTCGTGTAAGGAGGAGAAATGCGTAACATCACGTTTCCGACTTTGATGAAGGTCGGATTGTAGCCTATGGCGATTACGGTTTAACGTATCGCGACATTGCTGCTCGCGTTGGTCGAGATCCAATGACTGTTAGCAGAATATGGAATCGGTAGGTTCAGGAGGGTAATACGGAACGCCGTCCTGGATCCCAACGGCCTTGTATCAACAGCAGTCGAGATGACAGGCATCTTATCCGCATGGCTGTAACGGATCGTGCAGCCACGTCTCGATCCTTGAGTCAACAGATGGGGACGTTTGCAAGGCAACCACCATCTGCACGAACAGTTCGACGACGTTTGCAGCAGCATGGACTATCAGCTCGGAGACAATGGCTGCGGTTACCCTCGACGCTGCATCACACAGGAGAGCCTGCGATGGTGTACTCAACGACGAACCTGGGTGCACGAATGGCAAAACGTCATTTTTTCGGATGAATCCAGGTTCTGTTTACAGCATCATGATGGTCGCATCCGTGTTTGGCGACATCGCGGTGAACGCACATTGGAAACGTGTATTCGTCATCGCCATACTGGCGTATCACCCGGTGTGATGATATGGGGTACCATTGGTTATACGTTTCGGTCACCTCTTGTTCGCACTGACGGCACTTTGAACAGTGGACGTTACATTTCAGATGTGTTACGACCCGTGGCTCTACCCTTCATTCGATCCCTGCGAAACCCTACATTTCAGCAGGATAATGCACGACCGCATGTTGCAGGTCCTGTACGAGCCTTGCTGGATACAGAAAATATTCGACTGCTGCCCTGGCCAGCACATTCTCCAGATCTCTCACCAATTGAAAACGTCTGGTCAATGGTGGCCGAGCAACTGGCTGTACCTCTACACGCCATCCAAGCTATGTTTGACTCAATGCCCAGGCGTGTCAAGGCCGTTATTACGGCCGAAGTGGTTGTTGTGGGTACTGATTTCTCAGGATCTATGCACCCAAATTGCGTGAAAATGTAATCACATGTCAGTGGTAGTATAATATATTTGTCCAATGAATACCCGTTTATCATCTGCATTTCTTCTTGGTGTAGCAATTTTAATGGCCAGTAGTGTAATATTTAGTGCAGCAAAACGTAGTGCTAACACAGCCGAAAGGTTGCACAGAGAAAAGTTCCGCAACAAGCGGTATCGTAACTTAATGTTTATGTTTCGCTCTGGAGAGAAACGTAAGAGAAAAAGTAGTTCAAGCCTTAAAGAACTCTTTACAACGAGCTGTATGCACAGTACATTTTGAGAAGGTGTTGGATGATGTGGGAGGATGTTTAATAATACACTTCTGTCAATTTGTCTGGACTTTTAAGAATACAGCGTGGATACAAATCAAGATTAAGCCTGCAAAAAGTTTAACCATGTTGCTGGTACAAATCAATTTTTGGCAAATCAGTATGAGTTATAATACGATTTCGATTCGTCAAATTATGAAAAGCGGTAGTTGTGTTCCTGCGGTCTTTTCTGATAAACTGCTTCAAGCTACGAATTTAATGAAATTCTGGAGAACACGGCCGTTTCTAGTGGACATTCAGTCGGCGATATTCTAGGAAACTGGCACTGTCGGTAAGAAACTGTGTGTCTAAAAAAAAGCAGAGCCATGGCAGGGATACATCTCGTCGAACACTGTCTTCAAACGTAGTGCCAACTCTGGCCTCTATTGAGACTTCCCGTGTGTCGAATCAAGAGTGACTTCGATGATACATCTTGTTCTGTTAAAATGATGCAAATCTGCACCGCGTTAAACCTTTAGGGGGAAACAAATGTGAAGCCGAGGCTCATAATCTGAGCAGTGACACGCGCTAAGCTCACCGTCTGCCTGGCTACACACTTGCTGTGGCGCAGCGTCAGTGAGTGCAGTGAGACGCGAGCTGTGCTCCCCCGCTGGCGCGCCGAGCCAGGGGTGAGAGGTCGGTTCCTAACTCACGCCTTATCTTCTCCCCACAGACTTGTTTCAATTAGCCGCGCTGCTCGCTGCCTAAGCTCTGCGTCCGCCGCTCCCAAGGAACTCAGGCGCGATCTGCTCACCGCCAGCGCCAGCTGCACAACGTTATGGACGTCTGTACACCGTAATGTCAAATTGTGAAGCTAAAGCACCATTCATTGAACTAAGAAACATAAATTTTCTTATTCATTCTACACTGAAGAGCCAAAGAAGCTGGTACACCAGCCTAATATCGTGTAGTGCCTCTGTGGGCGTGCAGAAGTGCCGCAAAACGACATGGCATGGACTCCACTAATGTATTAAGCAGTGCTGGAGGAAACTGACACCATGAATTCCGCAGGGCTGTCCATAAATCAGTAAGAGTACGAGACGGTGGAGATCTCTTCTGAACAGCACGTTGCAAGGTATCCCAGATATGCTCAATAATGCACATGTCTGGGGAGTTTGTTGACCAGCGGAAGCGTGTAAATTCAGAACAGTGTTTCTGGAGTCACTGTGTAGCAATTCTGGACGTATGGGGTGTCGCATTGTTCTGCTGTAATTGCCCAAGTCCGTCGGAATGCACAGTGGACATGAATGGATGAAAGCGATCAGACAGAATGCGTAGGTACGTGTCACCTATCAGAGTCGTATCTAGACGTATCACGGGCCCCGTATCACTCCAACAGCACACGCCCATACCATTACAGAGCCTCCACCAGCTTGAACAGTCCTCCGCTGACATGTAGGGTCCATGAATTCATGAGGTTGTCTCCCTACCCATAAACGTCCATCCGACGATACAATTTGAAACGAGACTCGTCCGAACACGCAACATGTTTCCAGTCATTAAAAGTCCAATGTCGGTGTTGACGGGTTCAGGCGATGCACAAAGCTTTGTGTCGCATAATCATCAAGGGTACACGCGTGGGCCTTGGGCTCCTAAAGCCCATATCGATGATGTTTCGTTGGATGGTTCGCATGCTGACACTTCCTGATGGCCCAGCACTGAAATTTACAGCAAATCTCGGAAGAGTTGCACTTCTGACACGTTGAACGATTCTCTCATTGGTCCCGTTCTTGCAGGATCTTTTACCGGCCGCAGCGATCTCGGAGATTTGATGTTTTACCGGATTCCAGATATTCACTGTACACTCGTGTAATGGTCGTACGGCAAAATTACCACTTCATCGCTTGCTCGGAGATGCTGTGTTCCATTGCTCGGGTGCTGACTACAGCGCCATGTTCAAACTCACTCAAATCTCGATGACCAGCCACTGTAACAGCAGTAACCGAGCTAACAACAGCGCCAGACACTTGTCTTACATAGGCGTTGCCAATCGCAGGGCCATATTCTGCTTTTTTTACATATCTCTGTATTTGAATACACATGCATATACCAGTTTCTTTGGTGCATCAGTGTATGTATTTGTGACAGCATACATATGAAATGTAACTAACCTATTGAGTTTTTCTTTACACTTGAGAAGAGGTCTATATGTACCTCAAGTTCGGAGAAAATGGATTCTATGTAGCACACTCACTTCCGCCCGTGCGCGCGAATAACACAACTGTTGTGAGTTATTCATAACGTCCATCATATTTCATTATCGTTTCACGACATCGAAACAAGTTTCTGGAATGTGATAGTACACAAAGAGAGGAGCATTATGGCATGTGATTAATATGCAAATATTGCGTCTACGTCGCAACAGAAGTAAATATAAATTTTTCCATTAGAATAACGTGTTTTAAGGACTACCGGTAACTGATGAAAAGACAAATTTTGCGGGTGTGCAGCAACGTATACGAAGAAATTACATATTTATTTTTGTACGAACAATGACCTTTTTCACAAGCTATTAACCTGTCGTCCTCATTTCCTTGTTTCATGATATGATTTAGGGTTTTTCGCAATTAGAACTGCATTAGCACGTTAGAGAATTTATGGAGAGTAAGCTTTGCTACGCTGTGGCAGATGAAGTAAACTTTATCGTGGGAGAAATGGAAGAGTTACTCGAACTCGCCTCTGACGAATTTCTCTAAAGGAATAACTCGTCACTTTTGCTTCAATTGCGGAGCAATTCAGGAACGCGAAATATTTTTACTAACGAATATCTGAAAGCGAAAATTACCAAAGGATTTTTCTTTTACCTTAACGATGAGTGAATATATTTAACGATCAGTGAATATATATTCAGAAAACAGCGTGTCAACTTTTGTTCCTATCCCTGTGTACAGGGAAGGTCAGACATTTTCCCTCCAATTATCTCACAGTTCACCAAAGATGTTAATAATCTGTTTTTAACTGGACACGTAGTCAGCTGGCTTCTGCAGGTCGTTAGTGTGTTCAGTGCTTTAAATCTGCATAATAGTCTAAATGATATTTAACGTTCTGGAACAAAAAACAGCATAGTTCTGTTCCGGAAAAAAGCAAAGATGATAGCTGTATCTCTTGGGATAACAGCGTTATGAAAACATCTTGCTTATTACTTTGTGAACCATTTGCGACTATTCGTCTCAGACAGACAGACACACACACACACACACACACACACACACACACACACACACACACACACGAGAAAATTCTTTGCCAAGTTTCCATTGCACCTGAGTTACAGAAATCTCAGAAACTGCAACAGTAGTGGTGATTTCTTTTCGTGTGATTTTTTTGCAAGTTTCCATTGCACTTGAGTTACAGAAATCTCAGAAACTGCAACAGTAGTGGTGATTTCTTTTCGTGTGATTTTTTGTCTTTTTTTCGGATAAGTTCTGATTATTTTTCTCTTGCTGCCGTGTAAAATTTCACATCTTTTTCTGAAACATTGTAGAGTTAACAAAACTTAAATTCACTTACATGGTAATGCAGTTGCGACTGCGACGGGATTTTTTAATCATTAAACGTATAACAATCGACAGGACAGGTCAAAGGCTTATAAAAAGCTGATTGCCAGTATAAAACAACCAAATTTCTTCACTTATGTTGTTGCAAGCCAACAAATTCTCCTTCCATCAGGTATAAATGGCTCTTAAAAAATTACATTATTCACTTGAAAAATTTTGCAGTTATATCTGTCTATGGGGTGATAGCGTTTCGATGTTACAGTCTTTCAGTACTACCTCCTCCAAAAATAAGGAAAGCAAAGAGCTCGCAGTAGAAGAGATGTGTTTCTCAGTATCAAAGATGAATAAGTGCTTATGGCTCTTAAGGTGTGCCTTTTAGAGCCCATGCTTACAAGGCATTTTTTTCCTGTTTTGGTCCATACTGACAACTATGAAAGTTTCTTATTCTAGAACCTTAGTAACAGCAGTACATGCACATGTATTCCGCTGTCAGAGGAATCAGAGCGATTTTCACTCATAACTTTCGACCCAGTCGTTTCCGCACCGGGATCCCTTACCTCAGTTTGATACAGCATTTACCCTTCTGCGTCAGCCATGAAATTTTGTAACATAATCGTGGGATTCACCACTGCCCCGTTACAGAGACACACAATGTTAGTGTTGCCAGTAGTCGGGCCAAGTCTTGCCGCCACTCCTCTCTCACTCATTTCCTCTGGGCATCCTTCCACAGAGACGAACCTGCTTTCCTTTCCTTATCCTATTCATCCAATACGGCGGGCCAGCGTCAGGTGGCCCGTAATCCCTCCACACCCTCGTTCCGAAAACTGCAATCATAGTGACGTGACGAAACCGTTTCCCATTCTTCATCTCGTCTGTCGCCATGGCACAGTCTAGGGCCACCTCCAGCGGGTCCGGTGGACAGATACGCCTCTTTCCCCCATCCCAAGGAACCCTGCTGTCTCCGTCACGTTATGTTCTTCATCATCATTGACACGCAAGTCAAAGAAGTGGCGTCAACTAAAAAGGCTTGCAATACGGCGGCTGAACCCCGAAGGGGATATCCCGGCCAGTAAATGCCATACGATCATTTCATTTCATTTTCTTACCGCTCTCGTAACTGTCCGCACGTCTACACAATGTTTGGGGCCAGCCGGCTTGGACCCGTAGCCATCGGCATTACTTAACGCACCTACATGTAGTCGCTGACACGTACGTTACTGCATTCTCCCTCCTCCCCCCCCCCCCACATCACTTCCCCCCCCCCCCCAAGATAGCAAGCAAACTGCCTGCTTTCGGTGTGTTCCCACTCTAACTTTAGGGTATAGACGAGCTTGCGGGGAGAATTTAGGTGCGTTCAGTTTCTTCTCGTCCCAGACATAGACGCGCAAAAGTGCTTCAAATATCTGGACGATTACGACGTATGCAGTAGCTTTCCGATGTAATCTAGTTGTCATTCTGTGCGCATGCATCATTATACACTTTGCAGTTACGAGGTACGTCTACTGCGCGAACTGGTCTACAAACAGTGCGACGTCAATACATCGCTGTTAACACGCAACCTGGTACCAAACATTCTGCTTTCCACACCAGCAGTATGTCAGTTGTGACGAATTTTTTATATTATTTGCTTTGACATGAGGGTTCTCGCTATCCAGTCACATCTTCCAAACTTTTGCATGGGTTAGGGCGAATAGAAACTGAGCTCATTCAACAGCGCGATGAAAGAAAATGGTGTAAGACGACAATAGGAAAACGAGGAAGCAGTAGTTGTTACTCATACATTACTGGAGAGGACATCGCTGTCTAAAAGTACTACCAGAACGTGTTTATTGATAACCATATTACACAAAGAAGTTTCTCATTTCTCTTCTTCTGCGATTCCGCTAAATAACTTTCTACGAAAACCGAGATGGTTTCTTTAACTAAACACATTAATCTGAAACTGATTTGGTTAGAGCAGTCAGGTGAGCGAGTGGCTATTCCTTGCAGTTGTGTGAGGCTACATTTGTGATACGCTCAGGGCATATACGATTAAATTTCAGCCTAGTGCTTCAAATTGTGGGCACTAGTTGCCGGCCATTCTGGATCCGTAGATAGCAGTGTACGGGACAATGAAACCACATGCAATACAGAAACTTCCAAGAAGAGCGAACCATTCTTTCTAGTAGTTTAATTTCAATTATTGGTCCTCTTATAAGAATTTGAAGGATCATGTTAGTACAATGATTTAAGATATAGCGTTCACGTATTTTGTATAATCCACCAATTAGCGCACAGGATTGTAAAAGCAGGAATTTGATGTCCGAATCCCACCAGATCTTTTCCTAGTATTTGCACGTAGTCGGTATTTACGAAATCGGGGCAGCTCGACTGACAAGATGCCAAAAACGATGCTACAGCATTCAACGTATATTAATGAACAGTTTGCACGGTGGTTCGTACTCCACGTTGAACTGCAGTTCTCCCTATAACTGGTTCGGTAAATCATTGCAAAAGCCGGAAAAAGTCATGGACATATAACCACCAGTAGGATGGCGACTAGTAAAGCGCTACTGTATTAAACCAAGTTTCAAGTTCATCTTACCTCACTAAATGGGTATCGATGAGAAGATTACATACGGCCAATGAAATCAACAGAAACCAACAACGTTTCACTTCTATGTCTTCTGCAGTAAGTGTTCATCTGTATATGCTTTATGTGTGACTTTCATGAATATTAAGGTAACTTAAAACACTAAGTATACCAAAACATAATATTTAGATTTGCGCAACCAATAACTTCATTTCCTTTGTAGACTACTGGACGTGTTTGAAACGATTAGATAAAAATACTTCGTTAAAAATTGAAATTCAGTTGCAAAAAGCTGCGGAAAAATGGCTGTAGATATTAATATATATATATGCACTCGCGATTAAGTGACTGTGTTTCCACTAGATGGATGCAGATTGATTCTGATGGAAAATGTTTTTTAACGGACGAACAGCTTCAGCGAAAAGAGATTTCCATACAAATTTAAATTGCGGTACCCCGACAGACTAAACTGACAGCAAAGCTCAAGCAATAGTTTTCGGAGTGAAGTTACTAGTTGCAGCTCTGCCGTACGTGTTCGCCACAACCGATGACTGTAGACTTCAGTCCTACTTGAACCCAGTGGCGGATTTAAAAATTTTGCGCCCTTAGGCACACCATATTATATGCGTCCCCCCCCCCTAAAAAACATGTTTTAAATAATAACTATTACTCGATCACTTTACAATTGCCGTTTTGGGTCGGAGCGCTATGAGCTGTTTCCGTACTCTGCTATTCGTTGATCCGAAGGACGCGTCAGCGGCTAGTCGCGCTCGATCAAAGTGTAATTTGTTTCCTGAACTGTACTTGGTGTACGGCAGCGGATAAAACAAACTTAAAACTGCATTGTGTTAACACATTCTTCTGTCGAAAGACAACAGAAACGAACACAAGGATAATAACTTTTCTTTCATGGCTTAAAAATTCAGCAGAGCGTGTAGGAGACAATGGATTTTTGTTATATATTCACTTTTAATATGTTCTTTTAGACGAAACCGTTGAAAACGAAACAAAAATGTTGTGTTAAGATAAAGAATCGAAGTGAACATGCCATACATTAAAAATTAATACTTACTTTTACAGAGATGCGTTCAAAATTAAAATTAAACTGCCGTTTTACGATCTAATAACTTGAATGTGTAGCAGATAAAAACGTTCGGTATTAATACGGGAATCTATAGGAAAGTGTAAGAAATGAAAATGAAATAGAGATTTCGATGCACGAACTAATAACTAAATACAGAGGAATAAGCACAGAACTGGATTTGCTATTACATAATTCTACAGACTAGTGTGGAAAAATCAAATTTGTTTTATAATCTAATAGTTAATGTATGAAGCATTATAGTCTGTGTAGCTAGATGCTGCATAATAAATGTACACAATACCTTTAATCCATGTAAGGGCTGAACACTTTTGTACTGCAGCTACTGCTCTCACCATACCTCTTTCTAACGGTATTAGCACAGCTTTTACGTATTTATCGAAAGAACTGAACTACTTTATTTATTAACACTTTTTCATCTGATCGTACACTCCGATAACGTATATTTCCGCGATAACTTCGCCAGACGCCAAGAATACGCATCAGTTGTAATATACTACAGTATCAGGATGACTGTCGGGTGCCTTCGGTCACGTCTGCATGTAGACGAGGTTTGGTTCCACGTTCTGCCATCGGCAACTGTACAATAAATAGGTAACACTTAGTTTGTAAATCCAATGAATGTGCTGTAAGTTATAGTGAAAATCACATTATAATCTTAAATTTTTAAAACTAATATGAATAAATAGACAAACTAACCAATCGGCAAAGTTAGCGCCTGGCTTTGATGGCAGAAAGCTCGTCGATCATATCTTTATAGTTCAGTCGGTTATCAATTAGGAGGTCGGCTTCGATGTGAAGAATGGACAAGGTGTTTAATCTCTCCTCAGACAACGTAGAACGTAGGTACGATTTCACTCCTTTAAGAGCCGAAAACGAGCGTTCTGCTGAACAATTTATGAATGCCATACATAGAAATATTCTAAGAGCAATGTCAACAATCGGAAACATGGACTGTAACCTCCTTTTTCGTAAAAATTTACTCATTTCGACTGGTTTACCACTAATCTCACAAGATTTCAAACGTTCCGCGAAATGTACACATCATTAGGGAAGGAAGGCTCTAAATCTGTCATATGACGCTTGAAGTTTTCCTGCATGTTCAGCAATATCGTCAGGTGAACTGTTCTTAAGGTTGCTGAAAACTGTGAAGGAGTCCAACAGCGTTCTATAGCTTTTCTTCCTCCTCACTAATTCCGCGTACAAGTTGCTGAGTACTGTGAGAAATGTTTCGACTCTAAATTTTTCCTTTCCAGTAAGAAAAACTTCTTCAGGGTCCGTTTCTTCGTCATCATTAAGTTTGCGTTTTCGGGATCTTTCATAGGTGCATTCATAATCTACATCAGTCACAATCTCCATGGATTTATTTTCATAATAGTCGAACATGCCACGAACAGATGCAATAAATTCTACAAGTGATTAATATAATTCATGCACTACTTTACTATCAATATTTACGCTTTGTAATTTCAGATTTACACTATTAAATCTCTGGAGTATGTCCTTCCAAACTGTCATCATGAATAATGTTCTAGTCCGCTGAGTTGATTCAGTAAAAAAGCTGAAGCTTCATTTCGCACAAGTGGTTTTACAAAAGTATTATTGGCAATATGTGTGAGGGCATTGATAACGCCCTCCCAGTTTTCATATAGACTTACACCCGCTTCCTCTCTTGCTGAACAATCTATTGCAGTAAAATCGACTATTAGAGAGAAATATTTGGCCTGTTTTATTTCACTTATGATAATTATTTTTATTCGTTCAGAAAGAAGCTCTATTATTCCATCACAGATTGTTGAAGAAAGATAACTTTTATGTCCCTGCCCTAGATTTCCATATCGTTCAATGTGCTCTGTGTGAAAAGGATCAAACTCGGCTAGAAGTTCAAGAGACATCATAAATTGACCATTGTGTACTGAATGGAATCTTTCAACGTGTCCGTGTAGGGGAAGTCCACGACTTGCTAGCTCTTCACTACTGCAAACACCCTTTTCAACGCAATGCGCCAGTACATTTTTTCTGTTTCAATATATCACTCGAAATGGTTATCTGTTGTTCCAAGTGACTGTTTTCTTGTTAAGAGTGATAACTCAGAATTTTTGTGTTCAAGTGAATTCTCATGATGAGACAAAATATTAGAAATATTTTTCCTGTCTCCAATATCATTAGTAGCAATCGCGGCCCTACCTCCGAACAATTTACATGGTGTACAAAAAACTGCACCCATGCTACAGGAGTATACTAGAAAATCACGCAAAGTTGATTCACCTTTTAAAAGTTTGCGCTAAAATACATTTTTGTTCAAATATCTGGTTTTATCGCCTACTGATTTTCTTGAATTAGAAAAATCACCGTTGCATTTTTTATTAATGCCACATTGTAAGAGAATGTCGATAGTTGATTCATTGACATAGCATTCAACAGGATCATCACTAACGAAGTTATTTCTTTTTGTACTGTCTTACTCGACACTTAGTTTTTCGTGAAACTCGAAACCAAGAACAATTTGCTTTTCTTCATTATTAACTTTTGTTTCGTCTGCATTTACTTCTTTTACAACAGCTACAGTGCCAGTAATATCATCCGTACCACTTTAACTCGAAGTCGAATATTTGTTGCGAAAAATTTATCTACTCTGCCAAGCGTTTTTAGAAGATTGGCTTCTCGTTCTCGCCTTTCCTTCGATAATTTCCGAAATGCCGTCCCACTTTATTTTGCACGTTTGCTTTTTTTCACTGTTATTATGTTAAGGTACTTACAAAATTGTCAACTAACAGTAAAAAAAAAAAAAAAGAAACAAAATTGTAAAAGGAAAGAAAGAAAAACTGTATTCAATTCCAATCGTACTACACTGCACATGAGGACAACACGGCACACGAGCACAAAGATGTTTCCTTTAAACAAGGATCGATGAACTGACCAACTCTGATTACTCGACGTAACTGTGCTATGAAAGAACGACAATGTAGAATAATTTAATTTCATTGTAGCCTGTTTCTCTGTTGTCAGTGAACAATAGAAGCACACCTGCTGGAATACGTCTCGTAAAGAAAACGAGACTGTGGCTTCTGTTTCCCGCGTCGCTGGAATTTTAGTTGGGACGCAAATATGTTCTGAATATTCTTGACATTGTATTTCTAATTTAAAAAGCAAATAATTTTTGCAATTTCTTGCAGTGAGGTGTGCTGGATCGACTCTTATCCCACTTATGCTTATAAAATTTTAGCAGTTTTTGTAGGCATAAAAGACAGACTACAAAATTTAAGTAGTCTTGTTGTCAGTTGATGTGGTGTGTTGTCGTTTGTGTGAATACTGTTGTTATGTCTACACGCAAATGAACATTTTGTTCCAACATAAAATAAAAATAACCTTTCCTCGAAGAAAAAAAACTTAGTTAAGAAGTTAAATGTAAAATTTGCAATGCCACGTATTATTAGATTGAATAGAGTAGGAATTTTGATATCGTGCAGGCTGCAGCACAATAAATGAGACAAACAAAAGTTGGTTTCTTCTTCTTTTTTCGACAAAAAAAGTAGCTAAGTAAATAAATAAAAGTTTTAACTGTTGTGAAGTGTATTTCACACATTATTAGATATTCTGCTTATGTTCTTTTCGTATGAACATATGTTTCAAAATGTAAATCATTCCCAGTATCGACATGTTTAGTTAAATGCGTGTCATTAAATCAAAACTCAAATATCGAAGACCATAGAGCTTTCACATTAATTACAGTAATGGAGGGTTGACTTGATACTTCCCCGTAATTTCTACAAGAAATTTAAGAAGTCGGGTTTAAATACTGAGGCCCACACATGTTACAGTATTTAAGAAGCCAACAACATTCTCGGAATAATAATGTTTCAAACGTTATATTGTGGATTGCCGTCCTGACAGCTTACTTCAAAATATTTTGAACGATCACGAAGATGATACCAGACAGAAGCCTAATGTTAAGTTTCCATTCAGTCACCAAGTAAACTATGTATATTTCCAATCTAATATTGTCGAATTTCGTTCTTAAGGCTTATTTAAACTAGCAAGTTGTTTAACAATATTAAAATTTTTTGTTGTTTGTAGGCGCAGTTATTTTAAAACGTAAAAGGTTAAAATGAGTACAGAACAAAAAATGCCGGCCCTCTTAAGGTGCGCCCCTAGGCCCGTGCCTACTGGGCCTATATATAAATCCGCCACTGCTTGAACCTACTGTTTGCAGTTTGACTTCAGAGTGTAATGTTGTGTTTATAGGTGTACACACTGTTCCTCGTATCCGTTACTTGTAGCTCAGTAGCGTATAGCTTTGGACTTAATGAATTTGGAAAACTGTTAATTGGAGGGCTAATTTTCGGCTTTTTATGATTAAGGTAATAGGACATAGGTGCTGTAAGTGGATAACAGAACTTGTGAATACAGCCGTCAAACCTACACTACTGTGCAGCAATCGTTACACTTTTGACTCAATAAAGAGTTACCACAAAGCCGGCTTATAAAGTTCTACGGTATTAAAACGGATGCTCTGATAAAAAAGATACACAACCTATTAAGGCATCTGTTCTGGAATAACACAGATTTTCATATACCCTGTATGAAGTATTAAAGATTATAAGATAAAAATATACAGGCACACTATATAGCACGGTAATCAAATGGTTCAAATGGCTCTGAGCACTAAGCGACTTTACATCTATGGTCATCAGTCCCCTAGAACTTAGAACTACTTAAACCTAACTAACCTAGGGACATCACACACATCCATACCCGAGGCAAGATTCGAACCTGCGGTCGCACGGTTCCAGACTGAAGCGCTTAGAACCACTCGGCCACCCCGGCCGGCAGCGCGGTAATCGTTTTTATAGAATTTCTACATAAAATATGTTAAAATTTACAATAAGATATTGGTCCCAAGTTCACCTGATAAACTGGCTATCAACGTTTGCTAGCAGAGATTCGGTCGAAGATATGCTTACACCGTTTACAAACCCATACGGTATTGTATACGGTGGTACTGCGTTTGTTCCTAGCAGTGCTTGAAAACTGGTTTGGAACTTATGAGCAAGTTACATAAAATTACTTTCAATGTATTTTAACGTGATCTACAATCATAATACACTGACTGACAAAAGTACCAGCACCAAGAAATAATTAATGTAAAGTAATGAAATTTCTGGAATACATTTGTTTAACTATCATACTTTCGATATTAACGTTGCAAGTTCACAGGTTAATGTAAGCGCGAGAAAAGCCATTCCAATGTTGAACGCAAGCATGCAAAAATGCGTGCCTTGAGTTGTGCAGGTACCAAATGTCAGTTTTTGGGATGGAGTTCCATGCCTGTTGCGCTTGGTTCGTCAAAACAGGGACAATTAATGCAGGTTGTGGACGACGCTGGAGTTTTCGTCCGATGATGTCGCATACATGCTCGACTGGAGGCAGATCTGCTGATCCAGCAGGCCAAGGAAACATACGTGTCGACACTGTGTAGAGCATGTTGAGCTACAATAGAGGAATGCGGGATAGCGTTATTCTGTTGGAAAACAGCCTCTGGAACACTGTTCACGAATGGCAGCACCACAGGTCGAATAACCAGATTAACGTATGACTTCAAGACTTTGGCCAGGAAATTCTTGTATAATGCTTTTCTGAGTTTATAGGACTTCAAAGATTTTATTGTTCCGCTTTTGTATTTACACGTACCATACACGTAATTCACACGCGTTTATCAACTGATTCTTTCCGCCCTTGGTCCACATGAGCAAGTGGCATTTTGCAAGCAAATCGAACGTGTTAGACATGTTGGTAATCTTCTGGGTAAGATGACAGTGGTGGGACAGAGAGAGTTATACCCCAATTTTGATATCAAATTAATTAATTGATCGATTAATTACCGCCATCCCCAGATGATATCATGGATTTTCCTCAACCAGCATGAAGGTCCCTACACCCGCCACCCTTCCCCCCACCTCCACCCCTGGAACTAGCGAGAAATCGAAATTTTGACGGCAAATTCCAAAGATAGCGGAGAATTCACGTTTATTGGCGGTTCAGTATAGCGAAATTCCTAAATTCAGACACTAATAAAGATTTTTGCAAAAGAGCTGAAGATTTTTGCAAAAGAGCGCAAACTCTATTTTAGACAAGTGTACTCAAGCCCTATCCATCATTAGAAAATATTCACCCATTATAAAATTTTAAAAGAAGTCGTACATGATGAAGGTATTTCAAATAACACAGAAAACATGTTTTGGGAATAAAATACCCTCTATTTTAGCAAAAATGGTCTACGATATGATACGATACGATATTCAATAGCGCGATTTGAACCTTGAAACGTGGATTCAAAAATTCAACCTTCTGTTAAAGAACAGATGGATCAGCTTTGATGATACAATGGCAAAAATAATTCTCGCTATTTGCTGAGGTGACACCAGCCGCGTAATTATAGTGAAACCTGAGTGTGGCAGGTTTAATTGGTGCTTAGCTCTGCTATCAAGAAGCTACCTGATGCAATGATAACTCGTTACCGACTCACTTAAGGTGAGTTTAGTGTGCATCATACTGAAATTTGAATGCACACTGGCTTGAAATACACACTTTTAACTGATGGCGACGAGATTTCCACGTTACTTGTGATAGACACGTTCTTTACCCCGCATCTTTCCTTACATAATCGTGAGAGGAGGGCGGGCTGCTGCAGAGACGATCCCAACAGAGATTGTCTGGGAAGGGATTTCCAGTTTCGGTATTCGCCTGATGAAAGGGGTAATCCCCCAAAACCCTGATCAGACTGAGAAATTTCTTTTTCCAATAGTTTGCATTCCCTACCCCTGGACGTAAAGTGGGCTGTTCAAGTAATGAGCCACTGATGAGTCAGACAGATACCAGAAGAGCTGGGAGTGGTTAAAACGGATGTCCTGATCACAAAATATTTTAATTATTGTCAAGTGTAAAAGACTCAGCCGATACCTCGAGCAGGGTCTGGCCAAGCCACAAACGTCCGTGGGCTTACGACTCACAGGACATTTAAAGAAATATTTGCGCCTGAAAATTGCAGCTGTACTGGGGTAAACATTAACAGAACACCGAAAGCGGAGATTCAGGACCTCAGCCGCTCGCTCTAGAAACGTTTGGACCAAAGAATCAACCTGTCAGGAAGAAACCAACAAGGAGGTGCAGAGACGGAATGTTCTGGAAACTCCGAAAAATAAGGTGTGCCGTGCGGGATTAGCCGAGTGGTCTTAGGCGCTGCAGTCATGGACTGTGCGGCTGGTCCCGGCGGAGGTTCGAGTCCTCCCACGGGCATGGGTGTGTGTGTTTGTCCTTAGGATAATTTAGGTTAAGTAGTGTGTAAGCTAAAGGACTGATGGCCATAGCAGTTAAGTCCCATAAGATTAAAAAAAAGAACAAAAAAAAGGTGTGTAGTCCAGGAGTGGGTCAATTAATCGGTGGAATGATGGCGAAAGGGGTTGCGGGTGATACAGAGTTTATGGGGATTGTTAGTCAGACACCCCCACGTAAATCCGTGAGATGGTGAGTAAACTTATTTAGAAGTAATTAATAGTTTACGTCACTTCGCCACCTTGACAGATCA
Source organism: Schistocerca piceifrons (assembly GCF_021461385.2). Taxonomy (NCBI): domain Eukaryota; kingdom Metazoa; phylum Arthropoda; class Insecta; order Orthoptera; family Acrididae; genus Schistocerca; species Schistocerca piceifrons. Next base: position 643,647,908 of record NC_060138.1, read on the forward strand.
TCATTCCTGTAAGATATATTCCTTTGTTCACCAGAACCGACCCTAATCAACTCCGCTCTCGACTCCGCTATAAAAGTTAATTAGGAGAACCCGTCTCACTACAGAAATAAACTGTCGTCATCGTCCTGATTGCGCCACGCAGACCACACCAACTCTTTATGGTAGATCGGACCTGTGTCGGGACGCGACATAAACTCCCAATTAAGTGGGAATAATTGACTGGATGATGGAAATTATTTTAATTTATTTCTGAAGCAATGTAGTCCATTAACCAAGGCAAATATTAAAATGTTGTGTATTTGTATATGTATGCGCAAATGTGTGTGTGTTATGCTGTATATGGCTTCGGTCTGGAGTACTACGTAACTGTTTAGCCGCACCAGTCGTCCGTGGAAGAAGCGAGCACTATGACTGCTGCGCTGCCTGGTGGTAGAGTGGGAAAGTGCTGCGGAAGCCAATGCGACTTACTTTCTACTTTTTTTTCCTTTTTGCCGTGAAATTACATCACGTGTGAGCACTAGAAAAATAGTTGAGATGACATGTAAAAAGATATAGCTTCAGTTATTACTTCTTCAAAAGCAGAAGCAACGATGGACTAGACGTGAGACAAGTCTTCCAAAAATTATATTTTAGTGAATTATAGAGTTAGGTGAATATGAGTGGTTCATGTTATCGTGGTTACTACAGCAATGTGCTCTGTGCAGAATGGGTGTTAATTAGTGTAAAATGGATAAAGAAGTCCTGAATTAATGAATATATGTGAAAATAATATTGTCGAAGGTCAATCAAAAGAGGTGAGAAATAATGGGGCAATTGTGTAATAGGTTACTTCGAAAGTGTGAGAGGGAGATGAAGATGATAGATGTGGGATAGAATGACTACGATGAGAAGGAGAAGGTCTTTATATGGGATCAGAGAAGATTAGATGAGATGCAAATGATGTTGACACAGCGGATTTTTCCGGTCGGTGCTTATTGCAGTGATATCAGAAGTGGCGTCCTCAGTGGTGAAAATCAACAATCGAAACTAGTCCCCGAAATTCACTACCTCAATACCTCTGTAATTATTTTGTGCAGTTGTTCATAAGTCAACTGCCGATTGATGCGGTTATGATAATGTTTGAATTCAACAAAGGAGCCCTTGGGGGAGCCTATGTATTGTAAGTTACGGAAAGAGACTAACAGTTCAACGAATATTTCTTTATCTTGAAAGCTGGCAAAGTACCAACTTCGATGAAACTTTGAATGAGGAATTTCGCTCTAGAAACCTGGTCCTGTCATCGGCAGCCTCCAAGCAGAGACAAAGAGGGCTAAAAAAGGAAAAGCAATGAGTGTCTCTGACGTCAGTGCTAAATGAGCGGAGTGTTAACCGCTAGCGCTGTGCTCACCATTTCCGACACATGAAGTACGACCAGTTGCGCCATTATCCACAAATATCGGGTGATACGTGACACTGTTGTCGCAGTTTGCTCGTGCAGCTTATCTTCCCGAGTATTTACCGTCTGCTCTATTGTGGTTTCAGCTTATCAGCCGTATTGCCTGTGTGTTTCGCGCTTCATAGCTTATGAATGATGTTCGGCGATAATTTTACGTTTAAACGGTAATATCGCGTGATTTATTTGTTGATGGGCCTGGAATATACTGCCACACCGCTGAATTAATGCTGTTTAAACGAGCAATGAGGAAGGCATGATAAACATAGCTTACGTGATTTACCAGTCGCCCACTTATGGCGGAAAACTAATGGCAAGAGCAGTGCCTTCCTGAGTTAAGAGCCATTTACAGGGAGAATCATTTCGATCACTGTGCTTAAGCCCTTTGTTTTGATTTGTGCAACGCTAAAAATGATGATTCATTGTTGGTCACTGTATTTTACATTAATTTACGCGTTGAATTCTGCTTGTGTAAATCCACTTCTCACAGACGCTTCCATCAATCTTTCGATCAGTTTTTATTCAGTGCTGACTACAACCACAACAGTAGAATGCTGTAGTGAAAATACCACAAACACAATATCGCCTTAACTTCTATTGTCGGAAAGGTCTTCACACCTTTACCTAACATAAGAGTAAGATCGGTATGCCACGAATTGTAAGCGAATCAGGGGTTCTTGTAAATTCATCAACTACCAGTGCCTGGGTTCCCGGGTTCGATTCCCGGCGGGGTCAGGGATTTTCTCTGCCTCGTGATGACTGGGTGTTGTGTGATGTCCTTAGGTTAGTTAGGTTTAAGTAGTTCTAAGTTCTAGGGGACTGATGACCATAGATGTTAAGACCCATAGTCCTCAGAGCCATTTGAACCAACTACCAGAATATTGACAGCTGTATTGCTGGATGCTGTGTAAAGGTGCACGATTATCGTCTACGCAGGCTACACGTATTGCTTTCCCACGTGTGGTAGATGTAGGACGCTGGCTGTCGTCATATCCTAAGGTTTAGACGATGTGCAATGTATACATTCCGCTGTCCTTAGTAATTTCACAGACAGCAAATACGATATTTCATTTGTGGAAAGAGACTATACCCGTAAACAACTGCATCCGTAATGTTGATTTCATGAAGGCCACCTGTCTCACTCTCACTCGTCGAAGTCTCCGATTTTACTCTGCTGAACAGCGTCCTGTTGCCATCTGATTTCAGTGGGAAAACACCTGATTCGACTACGGGACCGATAGTTGTAGACCGACTACCGCCTCCATGTAACCGCCGACTGGTTTCAATCAACGTCATTTAATCAGTGAAGAGATGAAAGGTAAGAGTTAAAAAGGCAGGAGTCCGCAATCATACTGAGGTAAACTTAATCACCACTTTAACTGAAACTAACGAAATCCGTAACACAGGGCTGTCGCCATGAAGTAACACAGACCAATCACATCTCCCCACGTTTTTAGCCCAGAAAAGAAAACGGAATTACGAACTACTCCTTCTTCTAAGCTGTTTAATCTTAATCGACACAGTTCTCGTGGACTACAACGCTGACCTTAAAAATACCAAAAGTGCAGAAAAAAGCTGCACCCAACAGAGCTCCAGAACTGTCAACTTGTATTCTGAATCGGATTTCTCCTCTTCACGGTGACTCCCAAAAACTGTCCAGTATTCTTTTGGTGAATTAATCAACACTATCAAACACCCTTTCTCAGCAGACCGGTCCTCGCCCATTATGAATTTCTGGGTTGGGGTTGATCTGGTGGAGGATACCAAAAAGCAAGGTCATCGGTCTCATCGGATTATGGAAGGAAGGTGGCCGTGCCCTTTGAAAGGAGCCATCCCGGCATTTGCTTGAACCGATTTAGGGAAATCACGGAAAACCTAAATCAGGATGACCGGACGCGGGATTGAACCGTCGTCCTCCCGACTGAGAGTCCAGTCCACTGCGCCACCTAGCTCGGTATGAATTTCTGCTTCTGGCTGTAAACCATTTACTGAAACGTGCTATGGGTCGGTTTTGAACCCCGTGAGGCCTCCAGATTTACTTATCACACTTCCTCGCAATCTCTTGAGGCAAATTGAAGAGCACACAGTCGATTTTACACCGCTTCCTTTCCCAGATCCAGTTGGTGCTCCGCTTCTCATCGTCGACGGAACTTAGGTCCTAGCGTTCCTTCTCTCACAAAATGTAATTACCTCGAAATTATGGATTATTTACTTTTCGTTGTTTCATTATGTGATTATAAACGTCATGTTTCTATTATACTACTGCATTACCCCAATGCTTTTTTTTAATCCAGAATTAATAATGCTGAGAATTTTTAATGCATCTCATTATTCTCCGTTAATCGAAGACTCAGTTACAAACAGGATGCCCTTTCCTTGCGATTCTCTGGACTTTTAATGTTATTACCTTCTTGACATTTTTTACCGTATGAAACTGATGTAGTGGTTGTTAACTAGGTTAGGTTAATTCAAAATACAATACGCAATAAAGCAAAGTTGACACACGGCTACGAATTTTGACAGCCACGTTCCCATCTCATAGTGTGTCTTTCCGTATGTTATCAGACTGATCTACTAGAACAGTCACAGCATACAGTCTTGCTTTCAATTCATCGCAATACTGAATTCCATCTTTGTATTTAGCCAAGACTTCTCTGTTCCAGTTATAACATAATGTTCCAAATGAGGTGACATTCCACCAGTTACAAGTTTGGAGTCAGAGAGAAGGTTAACTTTTATACAGTATAACAGTGAAAAATGCCAACAAATTCATTCTGCAGTAGGAAAATAAACGAATAAGGTTTCATACAAATGACGACGATGATTATAGTTTTGGGAAAACTAAAACTGCTGGGTCATCAGTGCCATCAAGTACTAATAAAGAGAGTAAGAAACATGCTGCGACGGTAGGAACCAGAGTATGTGTTTCCTTAAAGTGAGATATTTGTGCATGATGACGTAATAATATGATTTAGTTTTCAGCAACATCATTTTTGTCCAAGTGTTCCGCAAATTCAATGATTTGCTACATGCCGAAAAGTTTCTCAGAACATTTAAGAGCTTCCACAGAAACGTAAATATTATCCCTGACATCACAAACTTACAATAGTAAGCGAAATATCCGCCCTCTAGTGATTTGGAACAATCTGCGAATATTATTATGATTGCCAGTGAAGTTTAGTAAGGACTTTGCCCTCTTCAGTAAATATTTTAAATACATCCCAATAGTCGTAAATTCGTTGTTTCAATAAGTAACGAGGTCTACTGAACGTATAGAATGGGTGATGAATGGTCACAGGTTTGTTTGGTTCATTGGAAAGCGGAATAAACCTGAAATGGCACATGGCGCAAGACAGACGTCAACTACCTCGCAATATAATTGGAAAGTTTCAACATGTGGTACTGAGTGAGGAATCTAGCAGTATTTTACAACCGCCTATGTATGACTTCCAAAAGTATCCCGCAGACAAGACCAGACAAATTACAGATACAATTTAAGCAGCGATTCCTCTCGCACTGCATTTGTGAATGGTACTGGAGGAAACCCTAAAAGGTGGAATAGGAAGTACTCATGGTCATACACTTTACAGTAACTTGCAAAGTATGAATGAAAAATTAGAAACGGCAATTTCCATGGTATTGAACACGCTGAACAAGCATTTTAAAATGAAGCGCTCAGCTACTAAAGATAAGGTAACAATAGGACATAACTATATCTACATCTACGTGATTACTCTGCTATTCACAATAAAATGCCTGGCAGAGGGTTCAATGAACCACCTTCATGCTGTCTCTCTACCGTTCCACTCTCGAACGGCACGCGGGAAAAACGATCACTTAAATTTTTCTGTGCGAGCTCTGATTTCTCTTATTTTATCGAGATGATCATTTCTCCCTATGTAGGTGGGTGCCAACAGAATGTTTTCGCAATCGGAGGAGAAGACTGGTGATTGAAATTTTATGAGAAGATCCCGTCGCAACGAAAAACGCCTTTGTTTTAATGATTTCCACTCCAATTAGAGAGATTAGAGCGCGCACGGAATCTTTCAGACAGTCGTTCTTCCCGCGAACCATACGCGACTGGAACAGGAAAGGGAGGTAATGAGAGTGGCACGTAAAGTGCCCTCCGCCACACACCGTTGGGTGGCTTGCAGAGTATAAATGTAGATGTAGAATTCACGTATCATGTCTGTGGCACTATCTCCCCTTTGTCGCGATAATCCAGAACGAGCTGCCCTTCTTTGAACTTTTTTCATGTCATTCGTCAGTCCCCTCTGATGCAGATCCGACACCGCACAGCAATACTCCAGAATAGGGCGGACAAGCTTGGTGTAAGCAGTCTCTTTGATAGACCTGTTGCACCTTCTAAGTGCGCTTCCAATGAATTGCAGTCTTTGGTTTGCTCTATCCACAATATTATCCATGTGATCGTTCCAATTTAGGTTATTTGTAATTGTAATCCCTAAGTATTTAGTTGAATTTACAGCCCTCAGATTTGTGTGACTTATCGCGTAATCGAAATTTAGCTGATTTCTTTTAGTACTCATGTGAATAACTTCACACTTTTCTTTATTCAGGGTCAATTGCCACTTTTCCAACCATACAGATATCATATCTAAATCATTTTGCAAGTCGTTTTGATCATCTGATGACTTTACAAGATGGTAAATGACAGCATCATCTGCAAACAATCAAAGATGGCTACTCATATTTTCTCCCATGTCGTTAATATAGATCAGGAACAATAGAGGGCCTATAACACTTCCTTTGAGAACGCCGGATATTACTTCTGTTTTACTCGATGACTTTCCGCCTGTTACTACGAACTGTGACCTTTCCGACAGGAAATCACGAATCCAGTCGCACAACTGAGGCGATACTCCGTAGGCGCGCAGTTTGGTTAGAAGACGCTTGTGAGGAACGGTGTCGAAAGCCTTCTGAAAATCTAAAAATATGGAATCAATTAGATATCCCCTGCCGATAGCACTTATTAAATGGTTCAAATCGCTCTGAGCACTATGCGACTCAACTTCTGAGGTCTTCAGTCGCCTAGAACTTAGAACTAATTAAACACACATCCATGCCCGAGGCAGGATTCGAACCTGCGACCGTAGCGGTCGCTCGGCTCGAGACTGTAGCGCCTAGAACCGCACGGCCACTCCAGCCGGCGATAGCACTTATTACTTCATGGGTATAAAGAGCTAGTTGTGTTTCACAAGGACGATATTTTCTGAATCCGTGCTGACTATATGTCAATAAATAGTTTTCTTCGAGGTAGTTTATAATGCTCGAATACAGTATATGTTCTAAAACCCTACTGCAAACTAACGGTGGAATACAGCTCGAGACCAGGTCGTACTTCCATGGAAGCTACTCTGTAATCTGGATGAGAAGATAAGCACAAATGGGTTGCTCCGATACTGTGGGTGTCACTGAACAAAATCCCACACGAGCAAAACGTCTTGTTTTGGATGGGTACTGATCGGCTGCGGTCCGTTTATTGTGACGACATATTCAGAGTGATATGTGGTAGGCGCGGCTATCTGTGCCATTTAGCTGCACGTGCCTCGACGCACAGTGCAATGCAGCGTAGTGCTGCAGGCTTCTGTGCAGAAGGGCCGGGCGGGTGAGCGTCGGTAGCGTTGCCCTGGTCCCTGTCCCGGGCGCGGGCCGCGCCGGCCGGAAGCACCCAATCTGTGCGCCGGCCATTTCCCGTCCTCGCCGGTAATTTCCGAGCCGGCCCCGCTGCACAGGACACGCGCCACTCGCTGGCGTCCACCCTAACAGGGCGCTCCGCACGACCGGCAGATACTCTCTGCACAACAGCAAAGGAAGCACGTCAACAAACGGGGTGCGGGGTGATAAGTTTTCCAAGTGTCTTTGCATTCAGGCCCTGGAAAAGAAAAATGGAAACACCAAAAATAACACATTACCACACCTAATAGGTGTACGGAACCACTTGGCAATCAAAACAGCTTCCAGTTCATACCGAAATGGTAAAATATACGACCCGTATGGTTTTCAAGAGAATCTTATACCATTAGGCCGCAAATGCTCGATAACACTGAGATCTGGCGATTGCGGTGGCCAGAGATGTGACCGCTCATCCACGCGCTAGGAAAACCTGTTCTGCGCGACGTAGGCTTTGTGAACAGGGGCACTGTCGTCTTGAACACAGCATCACTACTTGGGAAAAAACACGGGATGGACGTGATCGGCCAAAATGGTCACGCAGTCCTCGGCAGTAATGTGACCTTTGTGAATAACCGTGGGGCCCATGGAATACTACGATACGACTGCCGAAACCGTCACCGAACCCTCGCAATATTTCACTCGTGTGAAGCAAGATTAATTCGCAAAATGACTTTCTTCCGCCAGCCGCTGTGGCCGAGCGGTTCTGGGCGTTTCAGTCCACAACCACGCGGCTGCTACGGTCGCAGGTTCGAATCCTGCCTCGGGCATGGATGTGTGTGATATTCTTAGGTTGGATAGGCTTATGTAGTCTAGGGGACTGATGACCTAAGATGTTAAGTACCATCGTGCTTAGAGCCATTTGAACCATTTGCCTTTCTTCCATTGCTCCATAGTCCAGGTTTTACGGCTTCGCCACCACGTTTTCCAGTTACCGTCATTTCTATCACTGATACACTACTGGCCATTAAAATTGCTACACCTAGAAGAAATGCAGATGATAAACGGGTATTCATTGGACAAACATATTATACTAGAACTGACATGTGATTACATTTTCACGCAATGTGGGTGCATAGATCCTGACAGAAATCAGTACCCAGAACAACCACCTCTGGCCGTAATAACGGTCTTGATACACCTGGGCATTGAGTCAAACAGAGCTTGGATGGCGTGTACAGGTACATCTGCCCATGCAGCTTCAACACAATACCATAGTTCATCAAGAGTAGTGACTGGCGTATTGTGACGAGCCAGTTGCTCGGCCACCATTGACCAGACGTTTTCAATTGGTGAGAGATCTGGAGAATGTGCTGGCCAGGGCAGCAGTCAAACATTTTCTGTGTCCGGAAAGGCCCGTACAGGACCTGCAACATGCGGTTGTGCATTATCCTGCTGAAATATAGGGTATCGCAGGGATCAAATGGAGGGTAGAGTCACGGGTCGTAAAACATCTGAAATGTAACGTCCACTGATCAAAGTGCCGTCAATGCGAACAAGAGGTGACCGAGACGTGTAACCAATGGCACCCCATACCATCTAGCCGGGTGATACACCAGTATGGCGATGACGAATACACGCTTCCAATGTGCGTTCACCGCGATGTCGCCAAACACTGATGCGACCATCATGATGTTGTAAACAGAACCTGGTTCGTCGTCGAGTATACCATCGCAGGCGCTCCTGTGTGATGCAGCGTCAAGGGTAACCGCAGCCATTGTCTCCGAACTGATAGTCCATGCTGCTGCAAACGTCGTCGAACTGTTCGTGCAGATGGTTGTTGTCTTGCAAACGTCCCCATCTGTTGACTCAAGGATCGAGACGTGGCTGCACGATCCGTTACAACCATGCGGATAAGATGCCTGTCATCTCGACTGCTGTTGATACGAGGCCGTTGTGATCCAGGACGGCGTTCCGTACTACCCTCCTGAACCTACCGATTCCATATTCTGCTAACAGTAATTGGATCTCGACCAACGCGAGCAGCAATGTCGCGATACGATAAACCGTAATCGCGATAGGCTACAATCCGACCTTCATCAAAGTCGGAAACGTGATGGTACGCATTTCTCCTCCTTGCATGAGGCATCACAACAACGTTTCAGCAGGAAACGCCGATCAACTGCTGTTGGTATATGAGGAATCGGTTGGAAACTTTCGTCATGTGAGCACGTTGTATGTGTCGCCACCGGCGCCAACCTCGTGTGAATGCTCTGAAATGCTAATCATTTGCATATCACAGCACCTTCTTCCTGTCGGTTAAATTTCGCGTCTGTAACACGTCATCTTCGTGGTGTAGCAATTTTAATGGCCAGTAGTGTAAGTGGCTCTGGAATTTCAGCTCGCCTTGCAGTTAACTGCTTATGAAGCTCCCTTCGTGTTGTTTGGTGCTGACGGGTTTCGCGAGTGCGACATTCAGTTCTGCAGTGGCTTTTGCATCTGTTGTCCCCGTATTTTCCGTCACAATCCTCTTCAATACTGTCTGTCATGATCACTCAACACACACTTTCGTCCGCGTTGTGACTTAGGGGATGATGTTTTCTCGCTTTCCCTGTATGCGGTATAAATCTTTGATACAGTGCCTCTTGAAACACCAAACACCTAGGCTGCTTTATTTGTGGAAGCACCTACAATACCAGCACCAATAATTTGCCCACGTTCGAATTCATTTAGCCCCGACATAATGTGCTCACAAATATAAAGAACCCTGATCTGATGATGACAGACACCTGCAACGTATTGAGGACCTTGCTCATGTGCCTTTCGTGGTACAATACAACAGTGAAACCTGCAAGCTTGGTTAACATTGGCATTTATGTCCAAGCATGTATTTCTCGCAGTGTTTCCGTATTTTTTCTGGACCTCAGTAAGTGCGTCGACGGTTACTATCACATACGGAATGTGATCCTCTAGTTGGAGATTAAGCGGCGTATCATCTCAACATTAAAAAGTAAACGAAATATTCACTAAGGTATTGAGAATAACATTACCCAAACAACAGTCTACAGAATGAATCTAAACTCGGGGGTTAGATTATCGGAACTCTCTTTTCTGAGCAGACAGTAAAAAATTATTATTTCGCCAAAGAAAGAGGAAACACGATGGCACGAACAAGTACTCTTAGTCGCGTGTAAAAGGGTGTAAATGGGGAAAAAGAATTGTTTTCTGGCCGTCTGGATTTCAAGCCTCGTGAAATTTCAGCTCGTACAGGACATGAAGTGTGTGTGGATGACAGTGGAATCAGTGAATAGAAGAGACTAGCCGCCACTGGACCGTGCAATGTGGTCGCAGCACGGGTGGCCTACGCCTTGATCGCACGGCCGTAAAAGACCGCTTTTTCACAGTGCTCGTTGGGCGCGGGTGCACTGCAGTGGGTGTTTACCTGCTTGCTCTGCTTCCCTTGTCCAGAAATGTCATATGACTCAGACTGCATTGAACACAGAAACCTGATGCTCTCGTGCTGGGCCACTTAGCAATCTCCTCTGCAGCGAAATGTGCGTAACTGTCACGCGTCACCATGTGACTGCAATCTACAGGCTGCACAGATTGGAGGCATAGCGGGTAATGCCGAATTTTGTTGATTAGGATGTGATGTTGACTTAGCGAAAGCAGTTCCAGCACATCGGGGAGGATTCAAACGGTGCAGTGCGATTTCTACTTCAAGCAAATGAACATGTCATATTTAAACAAGACAATGCTCAGACAAACGTGATTGGGAAATCGTCCATTTCGTGAATGAGCGACAACGTCTCAATCTGACTGTATTAATGGATTCTACAAATCAACACTGTGTTTATTATCACTCAACAGAGAGCTGCTCTCCTCTTTCCACCTCTCCTCTGCACCTAATGATGTAATTCCTTTGCACTCACGGTGCTGACGCCTTTGTTTTTAAGTTCTCTGGCTTTTACAGGGGCCAAATATGTACTTCCGAATACCATTCTTTTTCTATATCTTCATTTTTTTCCCTACAATCATTTCATTTTAGCTTCGTTGCATTTCCTATTAATTTAATTTCTAAATGAATTATATTGCTGTTCTCCTTTCTTTTGCAGAAAAACTTTAGATTTATTCTTTCTTCGATTAGTTGCTGTATGTATCCTGTCACCCACAACTACTAGACTGTTACCTGTCTCATACTTTCTAATATGTTTATCTATCCAGTTCCTGTTATCATCATGTTTAGAGTTGTCCATTACCGCTAAACCTCAACACACATCATCATTCTTCGATACTTCCCCACTTCCTTGGACGTTGATTCTTCCTAATGATTCTCTCAAACTTCATCCTTCGCTTCATCATCACTATTTAATTACGATGAGTCTATAACTGAACCTGGGTTGCCTTATTTGACTTTATCCTCCATGATTATCAGATTTTAATTTCATCCATATATACGAGGTGCATTCAAGTTCTAAGGCCTCCGATTTTTTTTCTCCAGACTGGAAAGAGATAGAAACATGCGCATTGTTTTAAAATGAGGCCGTGTTCATTTTCAATATGTGCCAGAGATGGCAGCACCGTATGGCAGATGGAATTTTACTGCCAGCGGCGAGAATGAGAACTGTTTTAAATACTTAAAACGGCGACGTTTTCCTTAATTGAACAGCGTGCAATCATTCGTTTTCTGAATTTGCGTGGTGTGAAACCAATTGAAATTCATCGACAGATGAAGGAGGCATGTGGTGATGGAGTTATGGATGTCTCGAAAGTGCGTTCGTGGGTGCGACAGTTAAATGAAGGCCGAACATCGTGTGACAACAAACAGAAACAACCCCAGGCTCGCACAAGCCGGTCTGACGACATGATCGAGAAAGTGGAGAGAATTGTTTTGGGGGATCGCCGAATGACTGTTGAACAGATCGCCTCCAGAGTTGGCATTTCTGTGGGTTCTGTGCACACAATCCTGCATGACGACCTGAAAATGCGAAAAGTGTCATCCAGGTGGGTGCCTACGAATGCTGACGGACGACCACATGGCTGCCCGTGTGGCATGTTGCCAAGCAATGTTGACGCGCAACGACAGCATGAATGGGACTTTCTTTTCGTCGGTTGTGACAATGGATGAGACGTGGATGCCATTTTTCAATCCAGAAACAAAGCGCCAGTCAGCTCAATGGAAGCACACAGATTCACCGCCACCAAAAAAATTTCGGGTAACCGCCAGTGCTGAAAAAATGATGGTGTCCATGTTCTGGGACAGCGAGGGCGTAATCCTTACCCATTGTCGTATACTCCTAGCTCACTCGTTTGTTACATAGCTTAATTCTTAATTCCTTTGCGTGTTTTTGGTACATGCATTGTTTAATTCATAAATTTCGGGCATATTATAGTATTTGAGTTGTAGCATCGCGTTTTAGTACCTGAATAGTGTAAATTCGCGTAGTCGTTTGTCTACTGTTTTTGTTTTGAACGGCCAGTGTCGGTTGGTCACAGTCAGTGTGCTCCCTGCCGCCGTTGGATAAGCAGCTGAGCAGCAAGTCGTATACTACTAGCTCACTCGTTTGTTACATAGTTTAATTCTTAATTTCTTTGCGTGTTTTTGATACTTGCATTGTTTAATTCATAAATTTCGGGCGTATTATAGTATTTGAGAGTTGTAGCATCGCGTTTTAGAACCTGAATAGTGTAAATTCGCGTAGTCGTTTGTCTACTGTTTTTGTTTTGAACGGCCAGTGTCGGTTGGTCACAGTCAGTGTGCTTCCTGCCGCCGTTGGATAAGCAGCTGAGCAGCAAGTCGTATACTCCTAGCTCGCTCATTTGTTACATAGCTTAATTCTTAATTTCTTTGCGTGTTTTTGGTACTTGCATTATTTAATTCATAAATTTCGGGCGTATTATAGTATTTGAGAGTGTAGCATCGCGTCTTAGTACCTGAATAGTGTAATTTCGCTTAGTCTCCTTCCGCCGCCGAGCAGTGTCAGCAGTGCGCAAGTAGCAGCATTACTGCATTTACTAGGCAATCTTGTATTTTAATAACCGTTTAAATTTTGTCGATTTGTTTGCGCTCTCTGTAGATTAGTTCAGAAGTTCTTTGTAAAACAGTTTTTAGCATGGATAGGGACTGCAACTGCTGTGTTCGGATGCAGGCTGAGTTGGCATCCCTTCGCTCCCAGCTTCAGGCAGTGTTGGCTTCGGTCACACAGCTTGAGGCTGTTGCCAATGGGCATCACTGTGGGGGTCCGGATGGGGGTTTGTCGGGGACGGCCAGCTCGTCCCACGCATCCCCTGATCGGACTAAGACTGTGGTTGCCCGGGATACTGCCCGCATTGAGGCTGATCCCTCACCTGTGGTCGAGTGGGAGGTCGTTTCATGGTGTGGCAGGGGGCGAAAGACATTCCGGAGGGCTGAACGGAAAGCCTCTCCAGTTTGTCTGACGAACCGGTTTCAGGCTCTGTCTCAGGCTGATACTGATCTTCGGCCTGACATGGCTGCTTGTCCTGTTCCAGAGGTTGCCCCTCAGTCTGCAAGATCCGGGCAGTTGCAGAGGGTGGGCTTACTGGTAGTTGGGAGCTCCAACGTCAGGCGCGTAATGGGGCCCCTTAGGGAAATGGCAGCAAGAGAGGGGAAGAAAACCAATGTGCACTCCGTGTGCATACCGGGGAGAGTCATTCCAGATGTGGAAAGGGTCCTTCCGGATGCCATGAAGGGTACAGGGTGCACCCATCTGCAGGTGGTCGCTCACGTCGGCACCAATGATGTGTGTCGCTATGGATCGGAGGAAATCCTCTCTGGCTTCCGGCGGCTATCTGATTTGGTGAAGACTGCCAGTCTCGCTAGCGGGATGAAAGCAGAGCTCACCATCTGCAGCATCGTCGACAGGACTGACTGCGGACCTTTGGTACAGAGCCGAGTGGAGGGTCTGAATCAGAGGCTGAGACGGTTCTGCGACCATGTGGGCTGCAGATTGCTCGACTTGCGCCATAGGGTGGTGGGGTTTCGGGTTCCGCTGGATAGGTCAGGAGTCCACTACACGCAACAAGCGGCTACACGGGTAGCAGGGGTTGTGTGGCGTGGGCTGGGCGGTTTTTTAGGTTAGATGGCCTTGGGCAAGTACAGAAAGGGCAACAGCCTCAACGGGTGCGGGGCAAAGTAAGGACATGCGGGGACCAAGCAGCAATCGGTATTGTAATTGTCAACTGTCGAAGCTGCGTTGGTAAAGTACCGGAACTTCAAGCGCTGATAGAAAGCACCGAAGCTGAAATCGTTATAGGTACAGAAAGTTGGCTTAAGCCAGAGATAAATTCTGCCGAAATTTTTACAAAGGTACAGACGGTGTTTAGAAAGGATAGATTGCATGCAACCGGTGGTGGAGTGTTCGTCGCTGTTAGTAGTAGTTTATCCTGTAGTGAAGTAGAAGTGGATAGTTCCTGTGAATTATTATGGGTGGAGGTTACACTAAACAACCGAACTAGGTTAATAATTGGCTCCTTTTACCGACCTCCCGACTCAGCAGCATTAGTGGCAGAACAACTGAGAGAAAATTTGGAATACATTTCACATAAATTTTCTCAGCATGTTATAGTCTTAGGTGGAGATTTCAATTTACCAGATATAGACTGGGACACTCAGATGTTTAGGACGGGTGGTAGGGACAGAGCATCGAGTGACAGTATACTGAGTGCACTATCCGAAAATTACCTCGAGCAATTAAACAGAGAACCGACTCGTGGAGATAACATCTTGGACCTACTGATAACAAACAGACCCGAACTTTTCGACTCTGTATGTACAGAACAGGGAATCAGTGATCATAAGGCCGTTGCAGCATCCCTGAATACGGAAGTTAATAGGAATATAAAAAAAGGGAGGAAGGTTTATCTGTTTAGCAAGAGTAATAGAAGGCAGATTTCAGACTACCTAACAGATCAAAACGAAAATTTCTGTTCCGACACTGACAATGTTGAGTGCTTATGGAAAAAGTTCAAGGCAATCGTAAAATGCATTTTAGACAGGTATGTGCCGAGTAAAACTGTGAGGGACGGGAAAAACCCACCGTGGTACAACAACAAAGTTAGGAAACTACTGCGAAAGCAAAGAGAGCTTCACTCCAAGTTTAAACGCAGCCGAAACCTCTCAGACAAACAGAAGCTAAACGATGTCAAAGTTAGCGTAAGGAGGGCTATGCATGAAGCGCTCATTGAATTCGAAAGTAAAATTCTATGTACCGACTTGACAGAAAATCCTAGGAAGTTCCGGTCTTACGTTAAATCAGTAAGTGGCTCGAAACAGCATATGCAGACACTACGGGATGATGATGGCATTGAAACAGAGGATGACACGCGTAAAGCTGAAATACTAAACACCTTTTTCCAAAGCTGTTTCACAGAGGAAGACCGCACTGCAGTTCCTTCTCTAAATCCTCGCACAAACGAAAAAATGGCTGACATCGAAATAAGTGTCCAAGGAATAGAAAAGCAACTGGAATCACTCAATAGAGGAAAGTCCACTGGACCTGACGGGATACCAATTCGATTCTACACAGAGTACGCGAAAGAACTTGCCCCCCTTCTAACAGCCGTGTACCGCAAGTCTCTAGAGGAACGGAGGGTTTCAAATGATTGGAAAAGGGCACAGATAGTCCCAGTCTTCAAGAAGGGTCGTCGAGCAGATGCGCAAAACTATAGACCTATATCTCTGACATCGATCTGTTGTAGAATTTTAGAACATGTTTTTTGCTCGGGTATCATGTCATTTCTGGAAACCCAGAATCTACTCTGTAGAAATCAACATGGATTCCGGAAACAGCGATCGTGTGAGACTCAACTCGCTTTATTTGTTCATGAGAGCCAGAAAATATTAGATACAAGCTCCCAGGTAGATGCCATTTTCCTTGACTTCCGGAAGGCGTTCGATACAGTTCCACACTGTTGCCTGATAAACAAAGTGAGAGCCTACGGAATATCAGACCAGCTGTGTGGCTGGATTGAAGAGTTTTTAGCAAACAGAACACAGCATGTTGTTATCAATGGAGAGACGTCTACAGACGTTAAAGTAACCTCTGGCGTGCCACAGGGGAGTGTTATGGGACCATTGCTTTTCACAATATATATAAATGACTTAATAGATAGTGTCGGAAGTTCCATGCGGCTTTTCACGGATGATGCAGTAGTATACAGAGAAGTTGCAGCATTAGAAAATTGTAGCGAAATGCAGGAAGATCTGCAGCGGATAGGCACTTGGTGCAGGGAGTGGCAACTGACCCTTAACATAGACAAATGTAATGTATTGCGAATACATAGAAAGAAGGATCCTTTATTGTATGATTATATGATAGCGGAACAAACACTGGTAGCAGTTACTTCTGTAAAATATCTGGGAGTATGCGTGCGGAACGATTTGAAGTGGAATGATCATATAAAATTAATTGTTGGTAAGGCGGGTACCAGGTTGAGATTCATTGGGAGAGTGCTTAGAAAATGTAGTCCATCAACAAAGGAGGTGGCTTACAAAACACTCGTTCGACCTATACTTGAGTATTGCTCATCAGTGTGGGATCCGTACCAGGTCGGGTTGACGGAAGAGATTGAGAAGATCCAAAGAAGAGCGGCGCGTTTCGTTACCGGGTTATTTGGTAACCGTGATAGCGTTACGGAGATGTTAAATAAACTCAAGTGGCAGACTCTGCAAGAGAGGCGCTCTGCATCGCGGTGTAACTTGCTCGCCAGGTTTCGAGAGGGTGCGTTTCTGGATGAGGTATCGAATATATTGCTTCCCCCTACTTATACCCCCCGAGGAGATCACGAATGTAAAATTAGAGAGATTAGAGCGCGCACGGAGGCTTTCAGACAGTCGTTCTTCCCGCGAACCATACGCGACTGGAACAGGAAAGGGAGGTAATGACAGTGGCACCGTTGGGTGGCTTGCGGAGTATCAATGTAGATGTAGATGTAGATGTAGATGTAGATTGCGTTCCAAAGGGCACTACGGTAACAGGTGCATCCTACCAAAATGTTTTGAAGAACAAATTCCTTCCTGCACTGCAACAAAAACGTCCGGGAAAGGCTGCGCGTGTGCTGTTTCACCAAGACAACACACCCGCACATCGAGCTAACGTTGGGCAACAGTTTCTTCGTGATAACAACTTTGAAGTGATTCCTCATGCTCCCTACTCACCTGACCTGGCTCCTAATGACTTTTGGCTTTTTCCAACAATGAAAGACACTCTCCGTGGCCGCACATTCACCAGCCGTGTTGCTATTGCCTCAGCGATTTTCCAGTGGTCAAAACAGACTGCTAAAGAAGCCTTCGCCGCTGCCATGGAATCATGGCGTCAGCGTTGTGAAAAATGTGTACGTCTGCAGGGCGATTACGTCGAGAAGTAACGCCAGTTTCATCGATTTCGGGTGAGTAGTTAACTAGAAAAAAAATCGGAGGCCTTAGAACTTGAATGCACCTCGTATACTGAAGTACGCGTTCAGTTCGCTTGTGTAATCTCTGTATTTGGTCGTCTTCTACTTGTGACTGGGGCATTTTTACCTGAAATATAGTTGCTGGCGGTTGTTTTGTTACATGCATACTTAATCTGCATGCATACAGTTCGCCTATTGACCACACTGAAGTTTATCGTATTAATTAATGTTTCAGGTGTAACCTTAACTTTTCAAGCGAAGTGACGTGCCAAAAGACCGATCCCTCGTATGGGGACAATTTGCTTCGTTTAGAATTACGACGAGAGATATTCTCAACTCGCACGGGAACTGTGGAACGCCGTCGGTAATATAACACGTGCCAACAACACCGTGAGCAGTAGGTGACCAGCGGAGAGCCTTTGACGCCCGTACAGCAGCCTCTGGTGGGCCCCACAGCCCAGGAAACACACCCTCTGTTTGACGACGACCGGACCACTTCGTGGAACATGATCTCTAAGGAACAGCCGTCCTGCTGCCGTGTAAATATCATTGTGGCCAGCAAACAGAGCTGTGATAACATGGCATAGGTGACAAAGGATCCCCAAATAAAACACACCGAGTCGTGCGCTTCCGTATGAATACGTCATTTCCGCGCATCTCAAAAAATAATATTTACATTAACTAGATGTCGCTGTGCATGTGGAAGAAATATGGTTGCTCATCATTTGGTCCCAAGGACACTATTTTTATCGACGTCTTGCTTAACAAGATCCAAACGAAAATCAAACAGCTAAACAAGAATAGGAAAGGGCGCAGCTGTAACAGAAGAAGAAACTTGCAACACTGTGAAGGAACCTTATGTCTTAAGTACAACATCCAGGAAAGTTTCATGACTGCTGGAGAAGTCCGTGTCTGATTTAACTGTAGGACGATGGTACAATATAGCAACGAGGCACACAATTTTCTCTTTACTTATTTATCAGAGCCTGTCTTCAAAAGCCAGGACAATTCTATTGCCACTTTATGGTAATAAATTATCACGTCTCTCCATTGTGAAAATGAAACAGAAAACTCTTACAATAAAAATATACAAGCAAAATTTGTATTAAGAGGAAGCATTTAGTTACTTAAATGTAGAGCGAGCATACTACTTCTACTGTAATATTGCTACACATTCGAATGGCGGCACTTGATTCATCTTTAAGTAAATTAGTTTTCAAAACTGAAATATTTCTAGTAATAAGATCTTATATCCTGACTAGAGTGTGTGGATAGTTTGGGAACAATATCAAGTTACAAGACATTTGCCATACGCATTGTAGTCCATAAATTCCTTGACATTTGTATTTATCTGTTTATTTGCAGACTCGCCATTAATATCATTTACTGGCTGATTGACCGCAACTTCTTATACAATATAACTACTGGTGAGATCGAGAAAGCTGTGAAGAGACTGAAGTGAAACACGTAACCGAACGAATGGATGATAGATGGACCAAGCAAGCTCTTACGTGTTTTCTGAAAGGTAAAACGGTGACGTAATGGAAGGCTGCGTCTACTTAAAGACCGTAATGCACGAAAAAGTCTAGAGAAGGACTTTATCCAGCAGTGGAAGGAAGATGGATGCAGCTGTTGGTAATAATGGTGAATCTTTTCTGTTCAATGGAAAGTCTTTTAGTCTCCACGATTAATAAACTTATACTCGTTTAGTTTATGTGTTCGGCAACATTTTTTTACGATTATTACTGTCCACGGAGGTATTGCAGCGAAGCATAATATGCTCATTTAGGTAACAAACGGTTTCTATACGGCTGCGGCTTTCCCTAACAATGGCATCAGTTACTAAGATGATAATGTTCATTATGGTCTCAGGCGAGAGGTGATCACTGTGCAGATCAACTTCAACAGCTTGCAAAGACCGCGGATGGTTTTCAAGCAGCAGCTTACGATTTGCAGATTTCCGCTCTCACCATCGTTGACAAAAACGCTATGAATATCTCTGGAAGCAAAAAAGCATTCATTTTGCCACAAACCGTTGCTGCTACAAATCGGTATTAATCGCGTCCGTTTCAGGGTAACACAGAGAATCCTTCACTTCTTCTCACGTACCGATTCTAACACTGATACGTCATCTTCTGGTCACTCGCAAATGTACAGCAGGATCGCAGTACTAAGGCTGCTACAATCCTGCATTTTTATTAGCGGAACAATAGAGTACAGCTGTCACTAAAGAACAAAAAATTTCACTGGAGCGCCATCTGGAACTCGATTCTGTCAAATCAGCTAAATGTACGCGGGAGAATTGTTTTAAGACCATAAGGACTTCTGAAGTAGCTCGGTTGTACGGAAGCTGCGACGACATCTAACAATAAATAGCCGCGCGGGATTAGACGAGCGGTCTAGGGCGGTGCAGTCACGGACTGTGCGGCTGGTCCCGGCGGAGGTTCGAGTCCTCCCTCGGGCTGGGTGTGTGTGTTTGTCTTTAGGATAATTTAGGTTAAGTAGTGTGTAACCTTAGGGACTGATGACCTTAGCAGTTAAGTCCCATAAGATTTCACACACATTTGAACATTTTTTGAACAATAAATATGGTAGTGAAAAAGACGCCTCGGTGTCCTTCCATTTCTGGGACGTAGTTTTACGCCGCTTGTTAAAAATAACATTTCCAGATTAACTGTAAATACTTGGGGCTAATAAGTAAGTACACGATTCAATAGTGCATTGCTGGAAGTGTTGTACTGAGGATGGAAGTCATCTTTAAGTATCCATAAAGGCTCGCAGAAGTGTAACGTCCTCTCAGATAATGAGATTGTTACAACAGTTTTGCCGTCAAACACAATGAGCTACGACCACCGCAAGCATCCCCTGTCCTATGTACGCGTATTTCCTACTTCGCCGCCTTACTAGAAGTTTGTCGAGTATGCGCCAACGACTCGTAGATGGACGGGGAATGTCGGTGCCAAAGCGATTCCGCCCCCCTGGCCGCCCGACAAAAGCTACTCCCGTAAAGCGCGGGCGGCGCCCTCTTATTGATGGTGGCATCCGCCTGCAGCAGGCGTGCGTCGAAACAAGATTCGGGGGCCGCTCTTCCAGAAAAAAAGAAGCAGCATTTGCGGCAGCTGGCGACCAAACTTTCTCTGCCTGTAAACCGGTATTCGGTGTGTTGCGTCTGATCGAGCACGGACGTAAGCAAAACGGAGGGCGGACTCTTGTACCAATACCAAGCTCTTTCGCAGATTCAGAAGCAATGCATCGGCTTGTGGAACTGGCAAATCAGGATAGGAGCATCTGCACACTCTACGGAACACAAGTGTATCAACAATTGTGGCTCGTAACCATACACTGCGTGAAATAGGTGTGATCTTAGATACTGGCACTATGTAAAAACCTTCAAACTGCAGGATTTTTTTAGGCTAAATTTATTTCTCCCTGTACTGCTTACGACAATCGGGAAAAAATTTGCTCCGCCTATGAGAATAGTCAGTCGAACACTCCAGAACAAATGAGTCCGAATAAATGTGCACAGGAACGACGTTGACAGACGACAGCCACAAGGTTACTGTCAGCCAACCCTCTGACCATTGTGTAAGGTCACTTTCTAAGGAAATGCGTGTTGAACCAATCATCTCTTATGAGTGGAACAGAAATACACCTTCGGAGAGCGTGTATAATGGTAGGAGAACCAGAAAAATGGAGAAGCAGTTTCGGGAAAATGAGAGAGAACGACTGTACCTTGTGTGTTAACTGCTTTACAAAAAACATTACTTATGACCCCAGATTTTTGCAAACGACGCACCCTACAGGGTAGAAGTTTCATCTGAAAAAGGTAGCTCGAATTACCTAGAACAAATACGTAAACGTATGAAAGTATTAAGTTGTGTATGTCATGTAATGTGAAATTGTTGTTTGCTTCCACTTCAGGATTGACGAGTTACAAGCAGTATAAAGTATAACAAGTATTTTCGGCGATACTCTACAGCGTGCACCAAACCTCTAGGATCAATATTACCCAGACGGCAGAAGATCCTAAACTGAGAATTTAGAGATGAATAACAGTCAGAAATGAACATTTCAGGTACGGAGGTCTTGACTGAGCTATGTGTGCGAGGCACATGTTTTTAAAATGCCTGTGTTTCTCTATTAGCGTGGGAGATGCTACCTTGAAAAACAACACAACCTTCAGTGATTTGTCCATGGTGGTTTCTTTTGCTATGGTAGTTACATGTAATCGATTTATGAAAAGTCATTAGAAAGTGAAGAACTACAAGTTTTGAGGGTCCCAGCTATCTGTCTGACAGCAGAGCAGACAATGAGGAAGTTTGAGAGAGTGTGTCGTTGTAATGCATGCATTGAGACTGGTGGTCGTCACCTTCGATGCATGGTATCATTTTAAGTCGTTACTGAAAGATGGATGTTCTTTATGTCAGTAATATATATATATATATATAATTTCTAACTGTCAATTTTGTTATTTCAAAGCATTGTGCTTCGGACGTCTACCAGATGAATTAATTCAACCTAAAGGTTGGCAACACGTTCCGCATCTCTCTCCATACACAACTAGAATGGCTGTCCAGGATGCACCGGTGAGACCATGCAGCAACTATTCCTATGTAATTCGGATTTATTAAATGCCAAAAGTTTGAATGTCCGTTAACACTGACATCGTTTTGAAATGTCCTTCTTGCTGTTTTAGGTTTCATAAGCAATAACATATACCTTCGATAGGTCATGGCCAGAGTGCATGTAGTCTGCAAGAGATCGTGTTGAATTCGTCTCCAACACAACAGCTCTTGGAGAACTGCTGCTGCTGGTTTTCTCATGTCACAGTTCGATACTTGGAAGTCAATGGTCGTTAAACGGGCTCTACTCAGAGATGTAGAAATACGACGTGCAGGTTCTCCTTTTAGCCAGATGATCCATCCCACCACTCGGGAACAGGCTAAATCACGGACCAATGTAACATCGATAGAAGGTATACAAAATGCATTGCAGACGTCTACAGCTGTCTGTTGGAGAGCAAACATCAACACTGACACGTTATCATCCGCTGTTAGAACAACAACAACAAATTTGTTGTCTGTGCATCACAATCCATCCTTCTTACATTCAAACAGCGTGATGATAAAAATTTCAATATTTTACAACACTACTTCAGAAAGGCACGCTTTTGTGCATTTTCATTATTGTCATTACAGTAGTATTACAAGTACGGTAGATGTAGCCTTCAAAAGAGCATTATTTGCTTTAGTGTAGTCAAAACACCAGCGCTATCTTGGTGAGTGAGGTCCGATCTCCGTTTTCATATTTTCTCCCTCCCCTGCCACTAATCTCGTCCGATGTCGGTGGTCACTAAGCCCGCCGGAGTTCAACAGCATTTTGTGTAATCGGATTTCTTTTTTTGTCCACCGTCATTTATCTTAAGATATGAGGCAACATTGTGCGAACTCTCTGCAAAATGTTTAAACTGAGGTGGAGCTAAGGGGTTAGATGAGCAATGCCTAGACGGACGAGAAAACAGCTTAAAAACCGTTCACATTGTTCGGTGTAGGAGTATCAAATCGAACCAGTGGTTGCTCGAACAGTCCACGGGTATACTGCCGGTTCATAGTGCCCAACGGGCACAATATTTCGGCGATCAGACATGTCGCCATCGTCAGCGCACCTGACGATGGCGACATGTTTGAACCGGCAGTATACCCGTGGACTGTTCGAGCAACAAATACGCCGCGAGAAACTGAAGAATCACATCAAACCAGTGGTTGTTTATCCGGCGCGGGAAATCGATACACGTCTAAAAGGTAGTGCCAACTCATTCTTTCTGTGAAAAAGTAACGCTATAATGAAAGGAAAGAAGCACTGACACGTTTTCTCGACAGCACGATAACATCCGAACTTTCCGAAAGCTGTAAAGCTGTGACTGTAATGCACCGAGAGTAAGCATTACATAAATCTAAGACGCAACTGCCTGAAGAGGCACGTGACACGGAAGGGCGCGTGCCGGAATCAAATGATGTTCTCGTGGGACGGCTGCTCGCTGACAAGTGTTGGTAGCGCTCCACGCTCGGGCGTCCGCCGCCGGCTGCATCCGCACGCGTTTAGCGGCCAAAGCAATCGAAGCGTGCACGCGAGGGTCCCTGGTGGAGGGTCTGCTTTCCTCGAATTAAAGCGCTGTATAAATGCAAATTGATGGCACAGGCGAGGGTCCGCGCGCGGACAGCTAGGCTGGACGCTAGGCAACCGGCTGTGCCGCGCTCTCGCCAGCCTCCACGTCATTCGAAATCTTCCGCGTGCAACAGAGCGTGACCGAAGAAAAACTAACTCATAAATAGAGAAATCAGTCGTCATTAGGTATCAAAGAAGGAGCAAATAATTCTAGAGAAAGCTGTTCCAGGATAACGGAGGTGTTCATTAGTTCTGTGCTTGGACGTCCAACCCACGAAAATGCTTAAATACAGGCAGTAGCAGGCGGGAAAAGGAATAGGAGGGTGTGAAGGTTGTAATATGTACAAAATATCGTTAAGTTTTTCATTCGAGCGAATTCGTCGAGAATGTTAGATTAGGACGTAAAGAAAGAAGCAGAGGTATAATCAGAACCGAAAAAATGTTGATTAAAACGTGAAAGAATAAGAGAAGAAAATTGTTCATTAAGAGCCAAAACACGCACGTAAAACAGCCGTTGAATCCGATACATTGTGAAAGTAAGTATTCTTTGACTGATATAAAATCGTAGCTTATAATACAAGCTTGTTGGTTTTACGTTTATTTAGGCACCCACGAAGATAACCATTTTTCATTCTTTGTCGTTTGTCACAGGTTCGCGATCACAGTGTTAATTACATTATATTCGAGATACTGTGTGCTTCGAAATTTACAAGACGTAAAGTCACCATCAATGACATGATACGAAACGATAATCAAGTATGCACGTTTAACTAATTTTGATATTTCGTAGTAACTATATTCGGAAACAATAATGTACGTATTTCAATACAAATGTAAGACATTACGCTTATCTTGAGTTGCTCTCGGCTATTCATCAGGGTGACGTCGTCAGATTGTGTGATTTTTTTAATGTTTACAACTGCCGAATTATGACATACATCTTTTTAAACTGTGACACTGGAAAGAACCTTCCAAGAGGACATCAACGACGTAATATGATAAAAGCACCACAAAAGCAGCGTCCCAGCATCAGTAGAGAGGTGCCACAAATATATGGCTTACAGCAACAAATGTAATCAAATGGTAACTCAGTTATGGTTCGAGTGTGTATCACTATAAAGTGGTAATTGAAGAAAACTTCACTAGCCAAGAACGATAAAAAAGCGTTTCACTGGACGACCTGGTTCGACAGAGCTATGCTGTCATCATCGGATCTTACGATGATAGCACAGCTCTGTCGAAACCAGTCATCCAATAAAATGCTTTTTTGGCGATCGTGTAAAGTTTTCTCCAGTTACCTTACATTACAGATCACGCCCCCCCCCCCCCCCACCCCCAAAAAATACTGACACTGTCAGGAATTTGTATTATAGATTGCTTAAAATGTTGACCTTAAGTACAAAAACACGCTACAAAGCGCTTCCAGGCAGAAAATATAGCACGTGAATCTCATCAGGACTTTTCGCAGGATAGGTCCGCGTCATGGTATTTTATGTCTTCGGGAGTCATCAGTGTTTCCGTGTAGACTCTTTGTTTTAATTTCCTCCGTTTTAATTTTCTCCGCAGGTACAAGTTAAGAGGTGTTAAGTCTGATGGGCTTGCAGATATGTTTCCCAAACGATCGATCCAATGATTTCCATGCCTTCCGGTAAGAACGTCTCTGATTTCCTACACTGAATGAAAATAACATCCGTCATGCTGGCACCACATCGACAGCCTTATGTTCAGTGGGGTCTTCCAATAACTGCCGTAGCCTACCTGTTACGAAGGAGGTGGCTCATTAGTCTCATCAGAAAAACAAGAACTAATGATAGATTCATGTAAAGCCCACCATTCACCTCTCTCACCAAGCGTAGATTCTAAAATAAACACTAGTGCATACTCTGAAAATGATTTAGCCCATGACTCAAAAGTGGTTTCCCATCCGTAAACAAACTCTTGCAAAGAAACTCCGCATAACTTTGTGCTTTTCGAAGATTCCATGAAGCACATGACGGATCTAAGTGTGGAAAGGATGAAGTATACTGGAATGTAGTACTCACAGAACACTTTTTCTGCTGATCCCACTCGCTCACTAAGGCCACCTGGTACTGACATATGGATTGTATAGTACCACGCTTGGAATGTTACTTGCATTTCTCTCATTCGTTTGTTTATTTTACTCTTTACATTTTCTTTTCTGTATTGTGAACGTCTACGTATTTTGGATACAGTTGTATTCCGTGAAACAAATATACGCAGTTTCGGCTATCAATGGCCATATTCAGATGCTATTAGTCATGGAAAGCATTTCGTGAGCAAAACATTGATTATAGGCACTGCAAAATTCAAGCAAGCTGAGAACGTATATAGTGAACGTGCGGTTTACCAAAATACATCTATGGCCAATAGCATCGCCAGAAGGTCATTGCAGGCCGATACAGTTACATTTTTGTCATAGAAAGTGATTATGTGCGAAACGAACAGATGTTCACAGTAGGCTAGTCACTGATGTCCTTCAACGGAATGTCGTTTTTTCTTGATTTTTTTTATAATGTTTGAAAGATCATGAGGGCTTGTCATGTTCAGGACACCTTCAACAAAGAGTCGCAACGCTGCTCTACGTTTGGCGACATCCGCCATAAATGAAGTTAGTATCTACTTTTTCTCTTTCGTATACTCTGTAGACGTCTGAACAGACTCTGGAACAAGTTGTCGGATCACAACAGCAGAGCACAGAATGACGGGCTTCGAGTGCACACACGAATCGTAAAGCTGATGCCAACAGATCTCACGCAGTAGGCCCTGCTCAGTCGATCGGCAGCGTCGGGCGTGTTGCCATCGTGTCAGGGGGAGCGCTCAACTAGAAAATACTCTGGCAGAGTACATTCAAAGTTGAACGTGCTACCAGTACAAAGCAAGCAAAGAGCAAGGTTCTTCGTAGTCAAACCCGCAAAGTGGTTTCGAGTGTCTACCAGTTTATGGTGAAAGAAACTGTGAAACAAGTAACGGGAGCAACTAATATATCAGGACAGGACAGGACAGAACTGGAATGAGTCAAAACAGGCGAATCTTGGAGATTTTCGACACATCGTGACGAAAGGACCAGAAGTCCTTGTAGGGCGAACTTAGATAGTTTTAGTATGCAAGCCGTTAATCACGTGATGAATAACTCCTATATTACAGATAAAAGAAGACCCACATTAAAGAAAATACATAAAGAATTGCAGAATTTTGAGTGAAGTATGAACTCAGTCTGAAAAATTCTTAGCGTTCTGAGATTGAGGTGGAAGAAAACAGTGATTAACTGAAAAATACTCACGGAACAAAACAGTATCATGACGAAATGAAGTGCTTACTTAAAAAGTGTTTGAGAGTACAGACGTAACTGTCGTTCAGTTTCTATACGGACGGGACATATGTTTACACTTGCCACGCAGCACTATACGGATGAAGTGACATCTCAACGGATTCTGTTGAAACCAGTTTCCAAAGCAAGCTGAATAATATCATCATCCATGCTGGTACAGAGGATGGTACTGTATTCAACCTCTACGTACAGTTAAAAGCTAGCCGGCCGCGGTAGCCGTGCGGTTCGAGGCGCTTCAGTCCGGAATCGCGAGACCGCTACGGTCGCAGGTTCGAATCCTGCCTCGGGCATGGTTGTATGTGATGTCCTTAGGTTAGTTAGTTTTAAGTAGTTCTAAGTTCTATGGGACTGATGACCTCAGATGTTAAGACCCATAGTGCTCAGAGCCATTTGAACCAAGTTAAAAGCTAGGTAGGAGACGGGATATCAAGACGACATGGACTTCTCAAATTACGGAAACTGACTGAAGGCGAGAGTAATACCTAATCTAACACCTTCTACTGTACTCATTATAGGTAATGTCCCTTACCATACAAGCAGCTGACTCGAGCTCCAAGATCAATCTCCACGAGGAGAAAAGTGGTGTCCTGGTTAATAGGAAACAGAATTCCTAAGTACATGCTGAGACCACAGTTATACTCATTGATCAAAATGGATAAACCAGGCCATGGAGCTTATAAAGTAGACAACACTTTAACCAGAGATGATCCTATTGTATCCTATACCATCCAGAATTGACTCCTACAGACCTGAACGGGCAACTGTCAAGAACGGCGGTTTTGAACTTAACATGACATTCAGAATGGACACATTATTAAAACTTTCTTCCATAACAAAAGAAACGCAAGGACTTCATAAAGAAAACTGATAAGCGGTACATTGAAAGTCAAGATATACTGGATCAAGCACTGGAGATGATCATAAATGTGGGAACTGCTACAGACTCGAATAATGGTAGTCATAGTAGCGTGACCAATATTGATTCCGCATGCGAAGATAAAAGTAAATCAATCAGCATTGGGGTAATTTTACGAGTGGCAAGTCCGCTTTGCAAGGTATTCTACAATGGCGGGTTTAGTTGAGGATCAGATGGCTGTTAAGTTCCCATGAAGTGACCGGGCAGGTGCGTCAGAGGGCGCCGAGCAGCGATCCGAGTCGCTACGGCGAGATGTGAAAGGGGGAAGAGTAATGTTTGTGAATGCTAAGCAATATAGTCAGGTTCTGAATATGCTACAACTAAAGCTTCGAATATTCACTAAAATTACAAAAACCACTTCCAGACACACTCCAGAAAATGTAACGTCTCAATAAAGAGAAGAAGTCGCAAAAACTATTAACATATTTATAACGTAAAAGTGTTTACAAAATGAATAACAAATGCTACACACAACGTAGTTATGCGTACGACACACATTTGGGTAGATACTGAAACAGCTATGAAATGACCGTATTTACAGTATTGTTCAACAGATACACAAATCGTTATAAGTAAATTATAGAGTATCTCAGAAAATAGTACCAAAACAAAAAGTTCTCCACATATAAACTATAGATTAGTATCAACATGAATGACTTGTCCCATTATCCCAATTTGTTAATGTTTATTTAATAAGAACTCTGGAAGTTAATTTTTGTAAGATCACTGTTAGAACCAGGCGAAAGCAGGAATGCCTCTTACCGAAACATTCCAGCATCTGAGTGATTCCATCCATATGAATACCTAAGAACATTTCAATATTATCAAACACCGTTACACTAATGTTTCAAAATAAGAAGGATTCGATTCCTCGAACTCAGCCGAAAACACTGCAGCATTTCTGAATCACGTGAGTTCAGAAACAATAGTTTCCTTTGTTTCATTTAAAAATGGGATATTAAACGAAAACTAACGCCAGAAATTGATGTAGCAATGCTTCATTCACCTACAGTTCTTTTTACAACGCGGAAATAAAAAAAAAACTTTTTTTCAGCTTGTGCTTTCAGACGTTACCAGTTCATGGGAATTGCTCGTTACGGTACGTCCGTCACGAATGTCAGACGCACAGCGAATATCGCAACCATCTGCAGCGTCATAGGAACCGATTCTTTGGGCGATGCAATCTGAGTGCAGCAACGCGCGCAGTTCACATTCGAACGCCAGGAACTGCAAGCGTGCGGAACTAGTACACACAGGCCAGAGGGGAAACACTTCCACAGATTCGGCTATTGGAATATCCACTGACAAAAATGTAGTTATATTTTTTAATATCTGATTTTTTTAAGTTCTATTCAACATTACTACTCAGCAAAGCGGCGCAGTGGTAACAGACTGAACACTCATTGGAGAGGAAGTAGGTTCAAATCCTTGCCCGACCAATCAAGTTTACATTCTTCGTGGTGTTGCTCAATCGCTTAAGGCAACTGACGGGTGGTTCTAGAGAATGGGTATGCTCCACTGCCTTCCGCATCCTTTCTCAGCCAGAGCCTGTGGTCCGGCTCGAATGACACGCTCTCGAGGGGACATTTCAGTTTTAATTTCCTTTCTTCCTTCCTTTTCCCAACAAAAGATTCTTTTTCACACTAGAACTGCGATGATGACTGCAGCTGCCCGAATCTTGCTGAATATCGTAAGGACTCATTATTTATTTTCAACCGACGACGTTGCGGAAATTAGGATTTCGTAAATTTAGGAGTGTGCTTCTTTTATTTGACTAGGGGTAGCGTCTTTGATTAGTAATCAAAATGTTCTCGGTCGCGGGTTCGAACACCGCCACCGCTTAAATTTTGATCAAAAATCATCAGCAGTGGCCGCCGAGGATTCAGAGGGCGGAGGAGTAGACAGACGTTTAAGGTTGATTTGTAAATGTAGTCATTTCACGTACTCCATATGCAATATTGCAACAATAAATCGTGAGCGAACAGGACGTTCTATTTTTTCAGGCAGTGGAAATGCAGCTCTCAGGAAACGCAGGTGTTTATAAAATTACTACTATGAAACAAAATGACCTACCTGAAAACCAGCAGGAATGACGAAAACATAAATCATGCGGAAATTGTACTCTCCATGGTTCAAATGGCTCTGAGCACTATGCGACTTAACTTCTGAGGTCATCAGTCGCCTAGAAGTTAGAACTAATTAAACCTAACTAACCTACGGACATCACACACATCCATGCCCGAGGCAGGATTCGAACCTGCGACCGTAGCGGTCACGCGGTTCCAGACTGAAGCGCCTTTAACCGCACGGCCACACCGGCCGGCGTACTCTCCATGCATGATATCCAAAGTCTCATAGAGAGTGGTAGTCAGGCCTTTCTGGACTTCAAAAACGGTTTTTACTCAGTACCAAAACGACGCACTCTAAGGTAGACACGTTCGCTTTCGACACATAACCACACTTGCGATAGACTGAAAATTGATGTTATCCGATACTCCCATTTAAAGGAACAGAAATTACATCTGATGTGTTCCAAAGTAGAGATCATCTTACACTCTTTCGTGGATGACGCATTTATCCGTAAGAAAGTTTTAACCGATGAAAGCCGCGATAATATACAGTTATACCCTGAAAAAAATACGAGACTGATTCGCTTTTAATATAAAGAAATGTAAAGTTGTGCACTTCACGAAAAAAATTAAATAATGTTCTCATGGACGCCATGATTAACGAGGTGCAATTAGAGCCAGTCACGCCACATAAATATCTACCATAAATAAAATGAAGATAAATGAATTGAAACTACCGCGTAATCTAATTTATAGGTGAAACAATTCACTTCCAAAACACTTGACCAGACTTGACCATACTGGAATACAGTCAAGTGCATGCGATCCGTTTCACCTGAGACTGGACTAACAGAGGACATCGAGCATATACGAATAAGGGCGACAAGTATGACGCATGCTTGTCTTACTGGAGGAAGAGTGTAACAGACAATTTTGTACACAATTTATCTATTCGTTTTGTTTTCTATCGCTTCTCGTTCTAAGCTGACCATACATTCTGAAACCTTCGATGTCACCTCATATTCTGAATAATGTGCAGATAACTGAAACTGTTGTATAGGTAAATAAATCTACCCTGAACTCACCCCCCATTTTAATGTAGAAGTTTCGTAGGAAAAAGCACATATAGGAATAGGAAATAGTTGGGAAGATTATTGTCCTTATTGGTGCACCATATGAAACCCTGTGATGTAAGTCAGTGAAAAGCGTACTATGCGACACCAGGACGTTAAGTCGCTGGAAGGGGACAGAGAGTACTGTCAATAGCGTCAGAACAGAACAGAGAGGCTTAGTACGTGGAGATTGTTGGATATAAAAAAGATGACGCTGAAAGATATGAGTGCTGTAGCTATATTGAGATAATTAACAATTTAGACAGAATACCAAGGGTTCAAGACAGATGCAACTCTTGAATATGACAACTGAGGAACAAGCATTACTTTAACAAAGCGACGGACGAAGTGAAATAATGTGGTGCCATCAATGGTAATGTTCTATGATAACATTCGGCGCCGAAAACAAATTGGAAACGATGAATGGTAACTCAAAAGGAATAATTGTAGAACCATTGTTTCATTTAATAAATTACCTACGAATCGATATTAAGAAAAGATCGACACTCTTAAGCTGAGCTTTTTACGGATCATTTAGTGAGACTATAGTCTGGAGATGTAGTTAGGTTCGATACTGGTCTTGCTTTACTGAAAGGGAGGAGGTGGGCAACATGTGGGTTCGGCTGTAAGGAGAACGGTCTCCGCCGACGGAGTGGGTAGTTGGCCACTCGCTTGGGAACGAGGGCCCTGGGAACGCCGAATACCGAGAATTCAACCCGTTCCCAGTAGCGTTTATCAAGAAACTTTGCGACTCCTGTAGTTGTTGTGGAACCATAGCGGCTGTGGGTACTCCTAGGCTATTTTGAAAACATTCTCTCGACAGCTGTCAAATGCCAGACACAGCCAAATTAAACCGTTCTCGGAAGTGTTTCTCACGAGGCCTTGAGACCCCTGGAGTTGTTACGGAACCAAAGCGGCTCTGGAACTCCGAGGCTACTTTCCTAACCCAGAATGGAAGTGTTACGCCAGCTGCCAAGTGTTACTTTCCCGGTAATCGTAATAGCTGTGGTCCCCGACCCACAGTTATACCGAGAAATTTGTCTGGGAAGAGCAAGAGAGGCAGTGGGGTAAGAGGGAACTGAATCGAGTGAGCAGTGACAGCTCAGCACTGCGAGTGATATGAGACAGCCAGTCTAAAGAGGGCAGAAGCCAAGATTTGTGTATGGGTGTACAGGGCTTGAAAGACTAGTGAAGGCAGTGGGTGCTGGTCCGGAGTCGGGGCCGGTAGTGTAACAGCGGTGTGAGGAGTTGGAAACAACCCGAAGTAAGAAAGTGGCAGTTCGGAAAAGACTGATGAGAACGCAGTGGCGCAGCCCTCTCAGTCAAAGGTAAAGCACCGTAGTAAACTTTCTATAGTTTCCTTTATGGGTGGGAACAGGTAATTATGATGGATCGAAGGCTGGAGGACACATAGTTTGTGGGTTTTTCTAGTTGTCAAAAAGCACTGGAAGCGTCTAATGGCGTAACAGAGACTAGATTAAACTTTATTCGTTATAGTGTAAAGAAGGAGCATTTACTAGCTAACATAAATACAGAGACTAGATGAAGCCTTGTAAAAGGATGAGAACGTTAATTAAAGGATGTGAATAAAATCCTTTCCACTTTTAATTTATATTACCTTTAACAGTCAGTCTCTCCATCTGTGTTTTATGCCTTTGTGCCAACATCTCTTTTCTGTGGCGGCCGTAATCTTAGTATGATGGTAGGTTTTGTTTACATGTAGTGTCTGC
Source organism: Schistocerca piceifrons (assembly GCF_021461385.2). Taxonomy (NCBI): domain Eukaryota; kingdom Metazoa; phylum Arthropoda; class Insecta; order Orthoptera; family Acrididae; genus Schistocerca; species Schistocerca piceifrons. Next base: position 643,680,725 of record NC_060138.1, read on the forward strand.
ATTTCTGCACTGGTATCCTTACGGTTCGACGATACTTATGAGCAGACGCTAGATCTTCACGACTGTCAGATGGACCAATGATTTCCGTTCAGAATAAAACCCTCGCCTTTTACAGTGGGGCTGGCTACACAAAATAGAGTTATCGGTGTTGGGAGATTTGGTAGTAAAGGCTGCTGGGAGCAGTTTACTTAAATGGCATATTTAAGGTAGGGAACATTGGAAGCTCACCATTATCTTAAAGGTAACGCAGAGCAGATTATACACTTGTGTAGCAGAATACTGTTTCAAGATAAAAACTCGTGAGTGTCAATGATCCACATTAAACTCTGCTTGTAGCATATTCTTTCACGATCTTCCCACAGCAGTAAGGTTACATCTTATGAACAGATACAAAAACCCTTTGCGCAAATAACACTCAAAAACTAACACTTAAAAGTACAAAAACCGTAAAAATACAGTAGTGGTCACGGTACGCTTTACTTCCAGGATTTTAATATACTGAAACAGTATAAGCAGTTTACAACGCAACGCCACGTTCTATCGTTATTTCGATGTGTTTCACACAGCGACATGGCTCTGTGGTCACGACGTAGAGCAGCGCTCGGTAGAGGCAAGTTTGATATTCCGACCATGCTTGCAGTTTTAAGTTTAACGTAGGACGCACGTTTCTTTGAAAAGAAAATGGTCGTTTTCCTTCTCTATCCTTGTGCATTGCGAACTTATGCTTCAGATGCTATGGCCTGGTCGTAGAAACCCAGATCTTCTTCCTTTTTTCCTACGTGTTCCTTCCTACTGTACACTGTGAAGTTCTCATTTTCTGTGGATTGCGTATACGAAACTGTAATTACGGATATTCTAGGGAAATTGTTAATCTTTCCAAGTAAACTCTGTAATTTTAGTTCCCGAATGAAGGAATATTAGCGTTTAAGGGTCAATATCTTTACTTCCTTTGTTATTTAATCTCCTATCTAGCTCTTGCCATATTCACTGTTCGAAGTACTGGGATTAAACTGTTCCGACAACGCCACTGGCATTCTTCAATATCTTTCTTTCAGCAATCAAATCTTCCTTAAATTCTGCAAGACACTGATTAAGACAGTGGATGGATACTTATTCAGACAGACTGGAATACAAATTCCCGTCCCATTATCGTAATCTAGATTTTCTGTGTTTTTCCTAGCTCACTTTAGGAAAATACCAGTTTGGTTCCATAAATAAGGCCGTGGCTGATTCTCTTCCCTGCCCTTGATTACTCCACGCTGGGCTCCGTGTCTAATGCCTCCGACGAGGACGAAACTTTTCTTCCTTTCCCCTCTTTTTTTTGGCATAGTAGTTTCAGTCGTTTTAAAAAAAATTTTGTAGTCGAAGTAAGCAAAACAAAGTCAGCTGTAAATCGAGACGTTAGAGGTAAGATCCTCTGATAAGCGTTCCTTCTTCATCTCAGTTTTGTTATTTAAAACTTCTTTCTAGTTGGCGAAAAATAGTTTTGATGAAAATGAGTCACCTCCTCTTGAAATTACGAATTTCCTGTTTCTTTTAATTAGTGCAGTGTCACTGAGGATTGGACAGAATACATTAGCGTGGAGAGCCGCATAAAAGTAGATCACAGCGACAACAACGTATCTGCAGCTGCAGATCCGGTGCAGACAGTTGCGGATGTGAGTGGTGCTGTGTCGGGCCGCCGGCTTGTCCGTGACACGCGGCTGAGCTGGCCCACCCTGGAGCGAGCGGTGGCCGGTTGTGGGTGGGTGGTGTGACCGAGCGCCGGCGGAGGGGTCGCTTCTCACACAGGATGCCGCCACTCAGCGCCGCTCCGCGCCGCGCAAACAACGCCCAGCGACCTGCTGGCTCTGCGCAACCCGCACCGCACGCTTCACCGCCAAGCTGCTGCGGGGGTGGGGGAAGCCAGGCTACCTGTCTACTTTTGTAAGTTAAGTGTCTGATTTTCCTTAAGTCATCGATCTTTCGACTGCTTGGTTGCCGTCTTTTCAACCGACCTCATGAAAACTTACTATCTCAGGCCCGATCGTCTGTTTTACCAAATGTAATCGCTGTTAATTCCACAACTTATCCTCCTTCTGTTTCCTTCATCTCACAGTGAACTATTTCTAGATATAGTTACAATTGACATTTACAGGGCGTCACTATGATAAGGATTCTCTGTGAACTTCTTTCTTGTACCTCTTGCATTCGTATTTTATCTCCTCACTTAATATTTAACTTTTTTCAGTACATCCTGAAATTAACGTCAGCATCTGACAGTAAAGAAACCCCTCTACATACGTATCTGTCCGTACCTGATAATTTCCTTATTTCAGCCGTTTTAGGTAACCTTTGTGCTTAAGTCGGGAGTCCCTTCACATCTGTTGCTATGTCTTTCACAGTATTCACATTTAACAAATCGCTGTTCTCCATTCTCATCACCTATATCTTCATTTTCCCTAGTTCCACATTTTACAGCCAGTATGCTATTCATTGTATTCTATGGGTCTTGCCTGTTTCGGGCTAGAACGACTAAATGGTTCAAATGGCTCTGAGCACTTTGGGACTTAACACCTGAGGTCATCAGTCCCCTAGAAGTTAGAACTACTTAAACCTAACTAACCTAAGGACATCACACACATCCATGCCCGAGACAGGCTTCGAACCTGCGACCGTAGCAGTCGCGCGGCTCCGGATTGAAGCGCCTAGAACCAGAACGACTGTCATGTGTGAATCTCATTACTGGTATTTATTCTCATTGCGTATATGTTCCCACTCTCTTAATTGTTTCTTTGGCATAGTATCAAATATATATTAACAATGACAGGAGATGAGTATTCAAAGCAGCTATTACGTTGTTAGTAATTTAATGGGGCAGGGATTTTAGTTTCTTTGGCATCTGGTCTGATAAATGGCCTCTGCCTGAGAACATGATCTCGACTGTTAGCGACGCAAGTTTTGCTTAGGCTGTTAGTTAAAGGTAACTTGCTTTGAGACCTGAAACTAATACGTTGAGTTTCTCTTCCACGCGTTAAGTGTGTGCTGCATGAGACAAACATGTGTGGTAAATATTGTGGTCACGTAACACTGGGCTTGCCGAAAGTCATCGTCACAAGGGCCGCGTTATTAAACGTGAAACGCGCTGACTTATCCCCACCTTGCTACTGAACGCTCTGAAACGACACATCTTGTGCACACGGTATGTGTGCTTCCACGTGGCATACGCGAGTGCATGACGCTCCAGCGGTAGTTGTCGGCTGTAACTGGCTCTGAAATCACAGATTGTTAACGAAATTCGTGGGCATAAAATTCCAACTTTAGCTCTTAAAACACAAAATTCCATCCTTGTGCACGTGCTAGTCATGTTGTTCTGACTGTAGTATGCATTAGTATAAAATTCATTATCCATGAACATGTTATGAAGCAAAAAGGAAAGTTCAATGCCCAATCACTGAGGGCATTAGCTTAAAATAGTTCCATTACAATAAGTGCGATACAAATTTACAATAGTTTTCTCGATAAGATAAAATTTCATCATTCTCGCTTTTTAGTCAAATCCTAAGGTCATTCTTACTAGATAGCTGTTTCCATTCAGAGCATAATATTTACAACATGTGAAAAACAAGACTTGGCACAAGAAACTGCAAAATATCTCGCTGGAAGTAGAGCAAAATCTCTTGTAGATAAAGCCAATCGTACAAACACACTCCTGAGAGAGCGCGGAAATACATTTACATAACATCAAACATTCAAGAACATACTTCTATTAAATTAATAATGAAGTACCTGGACATTCTAGAAAATGCGAAAATAAATTTAAAAAAATTTGAATTAAGCGAGACACGAATCAGACGTACGCATCAGACAGACAGACACCATGAAGTAATTCCGCGTCTCTACGCGTCACTACGCTGAACTTGGATGTCTGCAGAACCTGAAGGCTTAAATTTCCGATACCTTATTAACTGACATTTAATCATAAAAAAGCACAAAGAACAAGTCGTTTTTCAAGTAACTTCATTGTGCCGATGCCCTGAAACCGCATACTTCATGATGCACAAGGTACAATGTGTAAATTCTTTAACTACCAATATGACGATTCCCGTCATTGTATTACAACAAATCGTGCCAGTAACGATGCGTTTCGAAAGATCTTCAATGTGCTGATGATCTCAAACGGCACGTATTCATACGCCGTAAGTTGTAATGAAAACCCTCGAAATATGGCCTTCACCTGAAATCCAATATGGCGTCTGCCAACTCTGTACTGAAAAGAGAGATGGCCTGCGTGTTATGTAGGTGGCGTTCTTCACCTCATTAGTGTACGTCCAAATGCGCGATCAGAATGTCTGACATGTAGGATATTGCTCTACAAGTTCGCAAAGACTCCTCAGCGTGCTGCTTCCGCGTTACGTCAGCAACAAGGCACGCTCAACGTTGATATTCGAATACACGGTCTGTGTGACGACGGTTTAAGAACTGGAGACCTTCTGACGACGTCAAAATTTTTCGATCACCATTTAAGTTGGAAATAGACTTGCGAGGAAAGCCTGACAAGAAGCAACACTTTCCACAGAAGTGAAATTAGTGGGAGAAGATGACGACCAATGAAACTTCCAGTATTGTGCTCTTAAGGCTGATTGACTGGATGGCGTATATATTTAATTTAGAAATTTGCTGAGAGTCCTAATAATCGAGGCATCGTCTGCTTGTCCTCCCAGGTGTAGAAGGGATGTCGTGGACCAGTGAGAGTGAAGCCTGACAAAAGCGTCGAGCTCGTGCAATAATCCAAGAATGCGCCTCAGGGGTCGAAGTCCAACATCGTTAGGTTCTCGAAGTGTGCACAGAATTCGGTGACGCTGCCCAGTGATTAACAGAAGGGAAGAAACATCACGTCTGAGTGACAAACTGCTCGGCAAATCAGTGAACAGCAACAAATTATTTAATAAAGATGAACATACATAAAAAAAATTTATTCACAGAGGAAAAGCCACAATGCTCACATCACGCTTCTAATGAAATACTAACCGAACAGGATGCCTCTTCCCTCTCGTACAAGTGCGCTTCTTGGGCCATAGCTGAATTGAACAGACAGACTGAAATTCCGTTTTATTGTTAGGGAATTGTGTATCAGTGTTAGAATATTATTCTGATACCATTACCTGATGAAGAATGATATTCCATCAAAGATAATGTGATTTAAGACTAAGATATTAAGTACAGATACTTACGGAATGTTGCTCATTAATGCTAGTAATTTACTGAAGAATTCTTACAATTGATGCAGTCAATAGATGTCCAGATAGATGTCAATTGATTGTATTTGAACTGTAATCTCAATGGCTACGTTTCATTGTTATTTGTATAGTATACTGTTGTTGTACTTTCAGCATCCTCCCTCACGCTATGAGGCATCCGTTGCCAATAGTGTTCAAAGACGAGTTGGAACGGACTCACGCAAACGCGTCTAACACCAAAGGCAATATGCCAATATAACATATGTGGAACAAAGTCTGCCTATTAAAACAAGAGTCTTGCCTCACAGCTACATACAGCTATATTCAGATTTAAAATGTTGAGAATACTCCAAAAGGGCAACTACGTTACATCGAACGATCCTTCGAGATTGCAGTTCACTATTACACAGCCTTCGAACAGTAACATTATTCGGCACAATTTCAGTATCTCTCAAAATTTTTGGGACTGTGCTGCTATAGTTTCAACACTCTGATCGAGTTCTGGAGGCAGTGGTAAGAAACTGGACAAGTATTCGGGAGACTGCCTTTAAGTATCGGTTCGGCCATCAATACTAAAGTTTGTGTGAATTCCCTAAAAACTGATCATGGCAAATTCGGGGAAATGTCCTTTGAAATGGATACGGCCGATTTCCTTCACCATCTTCCTCCAATGTTCGCACTGACCTGAGGACCTCGCCACCCACGGAACTTTAACCCATAATCTTTCGTCCTACAATTTGAAACGAGCTTAGTATAAAATGACACAACAGGCCAGTCGATATCCGTTCAATCAACATATCCAAAAATATCGCAGCTCGCTTTCCTTTTCTATTTCTACAGCGCAGTCGGGACATGGATGAAGCGCGTAATTTTGCACTGGTGAAACATCACTTTCTGACAGATCCCATGGACAATTATAGGAAATATGTGAAATGTTTTCCCAGTGGCGAATATGGACAACCATCAGCTGTAGAATGGAATGATGTCAATGAAAATTTGTTCCCGGTGGGGACTCGAAACGGATTTCCCGCATATCGCGAGCGGTCGCCTTACCATTAGGCTATCCGAGCACGTTCCACAGCCAGACTCAAACGTACACACATCGTCAATCATGTGTCTACAACCTACACTCGTACATCCATTGTGTACATTCCCGTGCCAGGGAGATATTTTCATTGCATGTCGCTTGTCTGGGGTCGGCGGATAATGCGATATTGCAATGCCTGTGTTGCTCGGAAGTACAATGGAATGTTCCTTCGGACATGACGGCATTAATTAAGGTAAACGTGGAGATGAATCCATTGGAAAGAACATGGTCGAATCATTTCCTCCTCCTCCTCCCGGTATCTAATATAGTAGTATCGTCGTCGACAGGCCGTTAAATGCTAATCATCCTTTAGTCTTATGAAAACTCCTTTTTTTATTTGATTGTATCATAAGTATTGGAAGTAAACGTAACTCATTTATATAATGTAAATCGTTATATGTCCACATCTATGGTATAACCCTCAATTTACAATACAAATCAAAGGAATCGTCTGTGTGTAAAAAAGTCTCATCATTTTAAATCCGAGTAGTACACGATTTCTGGAACATTTTTAAATTTTTCCCAGTGAACTTGTTGTAGATTTGATTTTAAGTGTTTAATTGCTCAGTATGACTCCTTTGAGCCTGGTCTGAACTTAGGTATTATGTGGAACTTTAAAAAGTGTTAACGTTGCTGATTCCAAATACTACATACATCAAAACAAGTTTTGCATCACCTCGGTTCCGAGAGTTCCGGAACCTGTACAGGAAATCGGAATAGAGACCCATATAAACATCATTTCTGCCTTTTTTTTTTTTGTTTTTGCTCATGAAAACCACACATTGCATGTTGTATCCCCGTACAGCGAGACCTTCAGAGGTGGGGGTCCAGATTGCTGTACACACCAGTACCTATAATACCCAGTAGCACGTCGCCTTGCATTGATGCATAACTATATTCGTCGTGGCACAATCCAAAAGTTCATCAAGGAACTGTTGTTCGAGATTGTCCCACTCCTCAACGGCGATTCGGCGTAGATCCCTCAGAGTGGTTGGTGGGTCACGTGGTTCATAAACAGCCTTTTTCCATCTATCCCAGGCACGTTCGAGAGGGTTCACCTCTCGAGAACATGCTGGCCGCCCTAGTCGAGCGATGACGTTATACTGAAGGAAGTCATTCACAACATGTGCACGATGGGGACGCGAATTGTCGTCCATGAAGACGAATGCCTCGCCAATAGACTGCCGATACGGTTTCACTATCGGTCGGAGGATGGCATTCACGTATCGTACAGCCGTTACGTCGTCTTCCATGACCACCAGCGGCGTACATCGGCTCCACATAATGCCACCGCAAAACAGCAGGGAACCTCCACCTTGCTGCATTCGCTGGACAGTGTGTCTCCGACGATTGTCTGGTTCAAGGCATTTGCGACACTCATTGGTGAGGAGAATTTGATGCCAATCCTGAGCGGTCCATTCGGCATGTTGTTGGGCCCGCGCTGCATGGCGTCTTGGTTGTAAAGACGGACCTCGCCATGGGCGTCAGAAGTGAAGTTGCGCATCATGCAGCCTACTGCACACAGTTTGAGTAGTAACACGACGTCCTGTGGCTGCACGAAAAGCGTTATTCAACATGGTGGCGTTGCTGTCAGGGTTCCTCCGAGCCATAATCCGTAGGCAGTGGTCATCCACTGCACACTGCAATAGTAAAATGGCTCTGAGCACTATGGGACTTAACATCTACGGTCATCAGTCCCCTAGAACTTAGAACTACTTAAACCTAACTAACCTAAGGACATCACACACATCCATGCCCGAGGCAGGATTCGAACCTGCGACCGTAGCAATCGCGCGGCTCCGGACTGAGCGCCTAGAACCGCTAGACCACCGCGGCCGGCACTGCAATAGTAGCTCTTGGGTGGCCTGAGCGAGGCATGTCATCGACAGTTTCTATCTCTCTGTGTCTCCTCCATGTGCGACCTACATCGCTTTGGTTCACTCCTAAACGCCTGGACACTTCCCTTATTGAGAGCCCTTCCTGGCACAAAGTAACAATGCGGACGCGATCGAACCGCCGTATTGACCGTCTAGGCATGGTTGAACTACAGACAACACGAGCCGTGTACGTCCTTCCTGGTGGAATGACTGGAACTGGTCGGCTGTCGTACCCCCTCCGTCTAATAGGCCCTGCTCATGCATGGTTGTTGACATCTTTGGGCGCGTTTAGTGACATCTCTGAACAGTCAAAGTGACTGTGTCTGTGATACAATATCCACAGTGAACGTCTATCTTCCGGAGCTCTGGGAACCTGGGTGATGCAATACTTTTTTTGATGTGTGTATGTTGGCTGTGATACAAAGATGAATATGGGTTTATTGTGTACATCAACCATGACATACCTCACGTAAAACAAATTTACTCGTAAATGACAAAAGAGTCATGTTTTAAACCTAAAGTCTGTTTTTGTGTAAAATTAGCTAGTCCTGACACGTTGAAAATGCAATAAATCGAAAATATTGATATTATTAATCTGTTATACTATCTTCAGCATCGATATAATTCGGATGATTAACGAGAAGTCGATGTAACTCGTACAGATGTCATCTTCAGATCTGAAACTAGTGCTGCAAAGCGCACTTTGTTGAAAAGCAGTTTACGGTTGTATCCTGAATCCCTTGGACAAACTACGTTTTGCAACAATAGTTTGGATTTGAATGTGATCTGTGCATTAGATCGAAATTGGTAATAATAAATAAATAAAGTGTCTAACAAGGCGATGTTTTTCGTTACAATGACACCAGATGAGACGTGATCTAGGCATAAGGAGTGTTCACAAATGTCAGACTGCTCGGTGAGCGCAAATGGTAAAGAGGATGTCGGATCGGCCTGATCTGAGGACCAACCTCAACATTTAGTCGGCGTCGTGATTAGGAAAAACTCGCGGCAGGTACAAAACATTTAGGGGAAGGAAGTAAATGTTGAATGTTGACCGACTAGAAGTAGTTAAGCCGAGCGCCCGCTTCCGGCGCTGTGCTCGGCAGTGAGTCAGCGCGTGGCGTGGCGTGGCTGCTGGCTGTCGCGCTATCAGCACGGCGCGGCTGGTGCGCGCCTTCCGCGCACGCTCCCGGAACGCTTTTGTGTCCGCGTCCGTAGGCCACGCGGCGCATCCTGTTGTGACAGGGCGGGCCGCGAGAGAGCAGCCGCAGCCCACAGGTAGCGGACAGATCCTGTTTCTGGCTACCTGTCTGGCAGGCTCCTAGTGGTATCGCCCAGCGAAACAGCGCACCTTTTTCTGTTGAGTTCTTAGACAGTTTCCACTGTATTTCAACTTGCAACAAATTTGTAGCTGCTTCCCGACCTTAAACGCCTTCTAAGACCTTTAACGGAACAGACGCAAGGCAATTTATGTCGAATGTGGCTTGTTCCTCTCGGCAGCCAACTCATATTAATTTCCCGGTGAATGGCAACATAGCCTATTTTCGGGATTTCACAACCAATCGTACTCAGCACACTGCTACTAGTCATTAGCAGTCACACATTCCACCTTTCTTCGAGCTGATACTGAACTGATGCTTCGGTCTGTGTGCTGGGGCCAGACGAAAGTTTGTTTAGCGAAGAGGTGAGGAGCTTACGCCCAAGTTGCTGAGTCAGAGTACAATGAAAATAAGCTACTGAAACTGCTGTTAGACGTGTAAGATAGTGATACTGAACATGGAAAACGATGTAACAGAAATTTATAGTGATGGAGGCCAGATATTCCTACTTAAGCTTGAAAGGTCAAATGTGATTCATGCTCATAATTCAACATGGGTCAAACTGGGAGAAATACTGAGATTGCATCTATGTATCTATGTCTTCAGAATTTCTCTGCAAATTCACAATTAAGTGCCTGGCAGAGAGTTCATCGAACCACTTTCAAGGTATTTCGCTGCCGTTCCACTCTCGAACAGCGCGCGGCGAAAAGGAGCACTTGAATCTTTCCGTGCGAGTTCTTATTTCTCTTCTTTTATTACGATGATCATTTCTTCCTATGAGGAGCAAGCTGGTAACTGAAATTTCAATAGAAGATCCTTCCGCAACGAAAATGCCTTTGTTTTAATGATTATCGCCGCAGTTCGCGTATCATCTCTGTGGCACTCTCTTCTATCTTTCACTGTAACACAAATTCTTTTCGCTTTCGCGATGTTCTCCGCCAATTATATCTGATGCGGATGCTATAAGTCGCGGCAATACTCCAGAAGTGGGCGGACAAGAGTTGTGAAGAACCGTTGCATTTTCTAAGCGTTCAGCGAATAAATCACAGCATTTTATTTGCTTTCCCAGGAATATTATCTATGTGATAGTTCCAATTTAAGTAATTCGTAATTCCAATCCTGAAGTATCCAGATGAGTATACAGTACAGCATTTAGATGCGAGTCGTTTATCGTGAAACCGAAATTTACTCGTTCCTTTTAGCACTCATGTGGATGACATCGCACTCTTTGATATTTAGAGTCAACTGCCACTTTTCGCACCATACAGGTATTTCCTCTCAATCATTTTACATGACGGTAAATGACAGAAAAATCTGCAAACAACCTAAAACGGCTGCTCAGCTGGGCTCCCTAGCCGTTCACGTAGATCAGGGATAGCAGATCGCCTGTGACACTTCCTTGTGGGACGCCAGATACGAGTTTTGTTTGACTCGATGACTTTTCGTTAACTACTACGAACTGTGTGACCTTTCTCACAGGAAATCACGAATCCAGTCGCACAAATAAGACGGTACTCCGTAAGCAGGCAATTTGATTGGCCTCTCGTGAGCAACGGTGTCAAGAGCCTTCTGGAAATCTAAAAATGTATCAGTTTGACATTCCCTTTCGATAGCACTCATTATTACGTGAGAATAAAAAGCTAGTTGTGTTTCACAGGAACGATATTTTCTGCATTCGTGTTGACTATTTGTCAGTAAATTGTTTTCTTCGAAGTAATTCACAATGTTCGAACACAATATATGTTCCAAAATGATACTGCAAATCTACGTTAGTGATACAGGCTTATAGTTCAGCGGATTACTCCTATTTCCTTTCTTGGGTTTTTGCCTGTCTTGAGCAACTTTACAGTCTTTAGATACGGATTTTTCGACGAGCGACCGTTATACATCGTTGCTGAATATGAAGCTATTGTATCAGCATACTCAGAAAGAATTAGAAACAACAAATACCTTTAATGTTTAGGACTTGGAACTTCAACAAATTTGCGTTTGCAGCACACGCGGATGGAGAAAACCATCCAGTGAGAAACATTACACACACCAGAAAAGGGAACCACTATGAACCTTTTACAAGAAACTGAAATACACACAACCACAAACGGCTTCCCTGACCACATCCTTAATGAGCAGACTGAGTTGCCTAATACTGTTTTCCTGAATAACTTCCACAGGTGCTTTCCACACAGCAATATCCATTTAGTTCCTCCACCTGCTGACTGATCAATTAAAATGTCACAATACTGCACGTATTAGTATGGTCAGTAAGTATATGGCACTAGATATCAATAAATTTTAATGTACTTTCAACACTTTTCACATAGCAAACGAGATTTCTAATTACTATCTTATCCACATTTATCTAACTTTGTAAAAAGAACTTTATAATGCTTTAGTTCACTAAACGCCGTCTATTTTCTGTATTTAGTGTCTTATACTATCTAAAGGAAAATATGTCTTCAGTTCAAAATAACTGTGCGTGAAAATACAAAGGACATGAATACCGAATATGATTTGCCTGAGAAAAGCTGTAAAAACAAATTTTTCAGGCGGACGTTTCAAGCAAGCTTCAAGAACACCTTCTAGTAGTTTGTTAGTGATGAAACGGCGCAAGTAGAAGTGAGGGTGTGGATCCGTCAACGAAGTCAAACATTCTACAATGACGATATCAACAAACTGGTCTCTCATTGGAACGTGCTCGACGCCGTGATCATGTTGAGAAACAAATATGTAGACACAAAGAATGGAGATGTCGATTGTTAATAACGTTTGTTTTATTTAATAAGTTTATAGAATTTTCACGTAAAAAATTCGGAGGCATTATTTATAACCAGGCCCTCGTACCAAAAGTTTCAAAGAGAGCATGCAAGCCGTCTGATGTTGAATCGTATAAATTCGAAACCAGTAACGGAACTTTTGGAATAGCGTACCCTAAAACCAGTTGTGGCTGGCTGATGCTGTACACCACCAAAAATTTGTGGCTAGGTTAATAATTTTCTGTTTAGTCAAATTTGTAATAAAAATGAAATAACAGTCTGTAGCGAGACACTGAAACACTTCTACATTATGAGTTACTGATGTGTTCCAGATAGTGGGCAATAGGAAATTACAGGTGTGCTGTTAGTCGTGGATTTGGGGTACTGGCCGAAAGTGCAGTTTTGAGGAAGGATGTTCAGCAGCTTTTGTTGTGGATATCGAAGAAAGCCGCCTCCGAGGACTTTTACTGAGCGCCAAATTTCGCCTTGTAATGAAAGTGTGCCCAGCAGTAAAATGATAATAACTCTACCACGATCGAAGCAAAGTTAAAAGTCGTGGACCAAAATTTCAATTTCTTTTTAGCCTTGTTTAGCAGAAAGCGTCACAGAGATGATCAACGAACTCCGGTGGCATACGCTGCAAGAGAGGCGTTCTGCATCAGGGTATGTTTTACTGCTAAATTTCTGAGAGCGTCCGTTCCTATAAGAGTCAACAAATATAATGCTTACACCTATGTATATCTTACGAAAAGACCACTAAGATAAAATTAGAGAGTCCTGTTCCCACATGGAGGCTTCCTGGTAATCGTTCTTCCGGCGGAATACTCGCTACTGGTAAAAGAAAGGGGGGTGAGGATGGTTAGGTAACAGTGGTACACAAAGTACCCTCCGCCACACACCACAAGCAAGGTGGCTTGCGGAGTATAGATGTAGATGTGGAAACGTGGAAGTGGATTAAGGCGGCTTAGTGCACTGGTCAGTTATTTCTTTTTTTCCCATCATTAGGCGTTTCTCACACACACACCGGCTTCATGGAGTGACATTCGATTAGATTTATGACGACGCTGTAAGCCGTCTTTATTCACGAACACTTATTCTTCGATAACCGTGATTTTGGTTTATGAGAAGTAGAGACAGGACATGATAAAAGTAAAAAAAAAAGGGGGAGGGGGGGGGGGGAAATGATCGTATGGCACTGATGGTCTAAAGTCCCCACCTTAGGAAATTCGGCCGCCGAGTTGCAAGTCTTTCCAGTTGGCGTCACATTGGGCGACTTGTGAGTCGATGATCATGAAATGATGATGACAACAACACAACACCCAATCCCCGAGCGAAGAAAACCTCAGAACCGGCCTGGAATCGAAACCGGGCCCGCTACATGGCATTCAGACGCGCTCATCACTCAGTCTAGTATTTTTGTAGCTTCGTCCTCCAGTTTGTTTAGCTCTGCAAGTTAGGGGCAGTAATGCTTGACCTTTTTTTACATAGAATTTTAAATGTTTTTGTCAAAACACGTGCCGAACAGCTCCCCCCCCCCCCCCTCCCGCCCGTCGGAGGCTCGAGTCCTCCCTCGGGCAAGGGTGTGTGTGTTGTCCTTAGCGTAAGTCAGTTTCAGTTAGATTAAGTAGTGCGTAAGCTTAGGGACCGATGACCTCAGTAGTTTACCGCAAATTCAATTTTTTTTTCAAAACACGTTTTTGCTGTCCATCAGGGATGGAAATTAAAAATCGTAATTTTACGAGTCATGCTCTAGTCATACGATGGAAGAAAAGCGGAAGTTATAGAGATGCAAATATTTATTTTTTTAGGAAATAGAAATTTCCGTATTTTTGAGGAAAACAGTACAACGTATTTTGGGAAGCTACGCTCCACGCTTCATACTCTACACCCGAAACAGCAAAGTAACATACTGCTAGTGCGCTCTGAAAATTCTCTTCGTCGTCAGAGAGATGAGTCAGCATAACCTCATAAAACTCAACCGACTAGAAAAAGAACTGTGCTTCCGAAACTATCTGCGGCGCGTCAACTGGTCAGTTAAAATTAAAAGCCTGCGCTGTCAACTGGCGCTCTTCACACGCCCTGAGCAGGAAACAGCCGGCGGCGGCAGCGAAACGGCTCGGCCTGCCGAGAAGTCTGCGCTGTTTACGGCGGAGCGGGCCACTTATTTGAGAGAGCGCGGTTTACGGATTCTGGTGACAGTGGCGGCCGCGGCGCCGTATGTTAGGCGCTGCCGCTATTTCAGGCAACAAACGAGCCCCGAGCGGAGCCGCGCCAGTACCGCCGCATTTACCGCCAGAGGCGCTGGCAGCGCGCCGGAGCCGCGCCGTCACGCCGTCCGTCTCGGCGGGCGCCACTCTGGTGTCTGTCGCGGCCGGCCTACGCCATTTGTCTCGCGCACAGACCGCCGAGCCAGTAACTTCTCGGATGCTCTGGAGACGTCACGCGTCCGTGATTAATGGGCTATGATACGACTGGCAGACCATACGATACACACTGAGGTGACAAAAGTCAAAGGATACATCCTAATAACGTGTCGGACCTCCTTATGGCCGGCGTAGTGCAGCATCTCGACGTGGCATGGGCTCAACAAGTCGTTCGAAGTCACCTGCAGAACTATTAAGCCATGCTGCCGCTGTAGCCCTCCACAGTAGTGAACGTACTGCTGGCGCAGGAAGTTGTGCACAAACCGACCTTTCGATTATGTCCCGTGAGGCTGGTCCCGGCGGAGGTTCGAGTCCTCCCCCGTCATCTACATCTACACCTATATCCACACTCCGCTAGCCACCTGACGGTGTGTAGCGGAGGGTACCTTGAGTACCTCTATCAGTTCTCCCTTCTATTCCAGTCTCGTATTGTTAGTGGAAAGAAGGATTGTCGGTATGCCTCTGTGTGTGCTCTAATCTATCTGATTTTATCCTCATGGTCTCCTCGCGAGATATACGTAGGAGGGAGCAATATACTGCTTGACTACTCGGTGAAGGTATGTTCTCGAAACTTCAACAAAAGCCCGTACCGAGCTACTGAGCGTCTCTCTTGCAGAGTCTTCCACTGGAGTTTATCTATCATCTCCGTAATGCTTCCGCGATTACTAAATGATCCTGTAACGAAGCGCGCTGCTCTCCGTTGGATGTTCTCTATCTCTTCTATCAACCCTATCTGGTACGGATCCCACACTGCTGAGCAGTATTCAATCAGTGGGCGAACAAGTGTACTGTAACCTACTTCCTTTGTTTTCGGATTGCATTTCCTTAGGATTCTTCCAATGAATCTCAGTCTGGCATCTGCTTTACCGACGATCAACTTTACATGATCATTCCATTTTAAATCACTCCTAATGCGTACTCCCAGATAATTTATGGAATTAACTGCTTCCAGTTCCTGACCTGCTATATTGTAGATAAATGATATGGCATCTTTCTTTCTATGTATTCGCAGCACATTACACTTGTCTACATTGAGATTCAACTGCCATTCCCTGCACCATGCGTCAATTCGCTGCAGATCCTCCTGCATTTCAGTACAATTTTCCATTGTTACAACCTCTCGATATACCACAGCATCATCCGCAGAAAGTCTCAGTGAACTTCCGATGTCATCCACAAGGTCATTTATTTATATTGTGAATAGCAACGGTCCCACGACACTCCCCTGCGGCACACCTGAAATCACTCTTACTTCGGAAGACTTCTCTTCATTGAGAATGACATGCTGCGTTCTGTTATCTAGGAACTCTTCAATCCAATCACACAATTGGTCTGATAGTCCATATGCTCTTACTTTGTTCTTTGTTCATTAAACGACTGTGGGGAACTGTATCGAACGCCTTGCGTAAGTCAAGAAACACGGAATCTACCTGGGAACCCGTGTCTATGGCCCTCTGAGTCTCGTGGACGAATAGCGCGAGCTGGGTTTCACACGATCGTCTTTTTCGAAACCCATGCTGATTCCTACAGAGTAGATTTCTAGTTTCCAGAAAAGTCATTATACTCGAACATAATAGGTGTTCCAAAATTCCACAACTGATCGATGTTAGAGATAAAGGTCTATAGTTCTGCACATCTGTTCGACGTCCCTTCTTGAAAACGGGGATGACCTGTGCCCTTTTCTAATCCTTTGGAACGCTACGCTCTTCTAGAGACCTACGGTACACCGCTGCAAGAAGGTGGGCAAGTTCCTTCGCGTACTCTGTGTAAAATCGAACTGGTATCCCATCAGATCCTGCGGCCTTTCCTCTTTTGAGCGATTTTAATTGTTTCTCTATCCCTCTGTCGTCTATTTCGATATCTACCTTTTTGTCATCTGTGCGACAATCTAGAGAAGGAACTACAGTGTAGTCTTCCCCAGTGAAACAGCTTTGGAAAAAGACATTTAGTATTTCGGCCTTTAGTCTGTCATCCTCTGTTTTAGTACCGTTTTGGTCACAAAGTGTCTGGACATTTTGTTTTGATCCACCTACCGCTTTGACATAAGACCAAAATTTTTTTTAGAATTTTCTGCCAAGTCAGTACATAGAACTTTACTTTCGAATTCATTGAACGCCTCTCACCTGGCCCTCCTCACATTACATTTCGCTTCGCGTAATTTTTGTTTGTCTGCAAGGCGTTGGCTATGTTTATGTTTGCTGTGAAGTTCCCTTTGCTTCCGCAGCAGTTTTCTAACTCTGTTGTTGTACCACGGTGGCTCTTTTCCATCTCTTACGATCTTGCTTGGCACATATTCATCTAACGCATATTGTGCGATGGTTTTGAACTTTGTCCACTGATCCTCAACACTATCTGTACTTAAAACAAAACTTTTGTGCTGAGCCGTCAGGTACTCTGAAATCTGCTTTTTGTCACTTTTGCTAAACAGAAAAATCGTCGTACCTTTTTTAATATTTCTATTTACGGCTGAGATCATCGATGCAGTAACAGCTTTATGATCGCTGATTCCCTGTTCTGCGTTAACTGTTTCAAATAGTTCGGGTCTGTTTGTCACCAGAAGGTCTAATATGTTATCGCCACGAGTCGGTTCTCTGTTTAACTGCTCAAGGTAGTTTTCAGATAAAGCACTTTAAAAAATTTAACTGGATTCTTGGGCGTTTTGTCACAGTCCGTGAGGGTCCCCCCGTCGGATGTTCGAGTCCTCGCCTCGGGCATAGGTGTGTGTGTGTTGTTCGCAGCGTAAGTTAGTTTAAGTTAGCTTAAGTAGTGTGTAGGCTTAGGGACCGATGACCTTACAACAAATTCCCAAATTTCCTACTACTTTGAAGGACAGTAACAGGTGCAAACGTGTAACTCTTTTGTAATGGTTGTGAATAAATAGTTTTCACTATTTAAGTTCCAACCCTCGTATCAATAGATGAAAAAAGACAAATTATATTGTTAAAACAAGTGATTATCATGCAGTGATAACGGTTTTCCTGCTAATACTTGTGTCGTAGTGTAGTGCTGGATGGTAATGATGGAGCTGCAGGAGGCTATCTGGAAGACGACGTTCAGAGGCTTTATGCCAACTGCAGGAAGTAAGTGGAAGGGACCAGGACTCATGTAACGGGCTGGAGGAGAGAGTCCGTTAGTTTTATTCTGACGATTATGATAATGGGACAGGATCAGCCACTGCTCGCGAGTGGTATTTGGTGTAATAAGATTCGAAATGCTGCACATAATACAATGGGAGTGTGATCCAAAAAATGGTTCAAATGGCTCTGAGCACTACGGGACTTAACATCTGAGGTCATCAGTCCCCTAGAACTTAGAACTACTTAAACTTAACTAACCTAAGTACATCACACACATCCATGCCCGAGGCAGGATTCGAACCTGCGACAGTAGCGGTCGCGCGGTTCCAGACTGTAGCGCCTAGAATCGCTCGGCCACTCCAGCCGGCAAATCGAGGTATGACATTATCTCTGCATGAAGGGTTTTTCCAGACAAATACTGCGACAGTGAATATATTATCAGACCAACAGTGCGGTTACATTTCGCCGACGGGTTTAAGATAGTAATAAAATGACCGAATTTAGAATGCGATTCGGCTAAGAAACATGGTATGAAGCCAGTATTTGCAACTCCATCAGGTGCCACTAGATATTCCCCCAGTATTTGTCACACATTCTGTTTTGATGCCACGTCAGAGGTTCTGCCATATATCCACTAGGTTATAGGTGCTGGTTGGCTGAGAAGGATCACAAAGAGTGGATGGTGTGCTGTGGAACCCTGACTTAGCGACTAAGCTACTCGAGGCGTCACTCACGATCCGTCCTCACAGCTTCAGTTCTATTCACTATCTCCCTCCATTTTCCAAACTTCACGGAAGATCTCATACCTCAGGAGACTTGAAGTCCTGGAAGAAATGAACTGCTGTACAACGAGTTAAGCACTACTTAGGGGATTGTTGCTAGACTGGATCTTCCATTCTGCAGTAGAGGGTGCGCTGTTTTGAAACTTCCTGACAGATGCTCTGGAAACAACCTTTCGTCTATGACTGACCAGTTTAATCGATATACCCTTTCATCGTGCGGCAGGATATACATAAAAGCTTGAAAGAAAGAGACAGATGTTCAAATGTGTATGAAATCTTATGGGACTTAACTGCTAAGGTCATCAGTCCCTAAGCTTACACACTACTTAACCTAAATTATCCTAAGAACAAATACACACACCCATGCCAGAGGGAGGACTCCAACATCCGTCGGGATCAGCAGCACAGTCAAGGAGACAGATACCGAGCACAGTCGAAAGTGTGATAATGGGTCGTCAATCGTACCTTGGTGTTCCGTCGATTAGAGCGTCGTCCACGGAAACAACGTCCGAGGCTAGAGTTCGGGCCGACACACAGTTTTAATGTGCCTGGAAGTTGATAATCAGCGCACGGTCTGCTGCGGAGCAAACGATTAATTCTGAAAATCTTTCAGATTTAGCCGACTGAACCCTCACGAGACTCTCAAGTCGGCGTTGAGATATGATTCCATCACATCACTCCTATTAGAAAGGAAGCGACGAGAATATCCTGCCCGACGCTAGGAGCTGAATTCGCTGCAGTGTGAGTGCCGGACGCCGCCTCCTCGGGCTGGAGCAGCGGTCCGGCGCTACTGTCCGCCGTGCGCGGCGCCGCCTGTGTGCGCTCCTGTCTGTGCAGCCACTGCGGCCCGGCCGCGTGACGCTAAAAACCCACGTCACCGCCCAAAGTTCACAGGTCAACTGCTCCAATTTCATTTCGTTCGCGGCCGCCGGCAACGTGGCACGGCCGAGTTTTGAGTGGACAGCAAACGAGCCATTGCCGTCTCTGTTGGCGTGATTTCAAACAGTGTGCACAGAGCGAAACATGCAAAAGCAAACACGTCAATCACCCCGTAAACCAACTGTTGAAGAAAAATACCACGCAAACCAAGCGTTTTTCATCAAATAAATAAGTGACTATAGAAATCATTCCATACCTGCGAATAAAATGTGTAACGGTTGACTTTTCCAGAATTACTTAGCTCTTTTCTTGTAAAGTGGTTGTGTGTGTGTTTTCCGACGAACATCCATGTTTCAGCAGGCCCTACTAGGCACTTTTGT
This sequence comes from Schistocerca piceifrons, assembly GCF_021461385.2. Classification (NCBI taxonomy): domain Eukaryota; kingdom Metazoa; phylum Arthropoda; class Insecta; order Orthoptera; family Acrididae; genus Schistocerca; species Schistocerca piceifrons. Next base: position 643,700,521 of record NC_060138.1, read on the forward strand.
AGCTGTAGCTCTCAGTAACGAATGCTTTCTCTGGTCAACAGAGACGAAATCAGGGTGCTGTTTAGAGATTGACATTCCTGACGAGGCAATATTCCGCTCGCATGTGTTAAGCAACAGACACAAATACGAAAACGAAAACTCTAGAATATTAGTATATTTATCCAGGCCATGAGACACGACAGATTGCTACTTGGAAAGGACATAAAATGTTGTGCGGGAGCCCAACAACAGATGATTTTAAACACCCATGTACTTTGACTATTTATTGATTCACACGTAATGTATACTCAGTATGTCGTTACAATTATATACTACTAACAAAAGAAATGTTGCAATCTTTCTTAATAGAATTAAGGCGTTAAATGCCCCACACTCGACCTATAAGAAGGAAGAGTTTCGGCGGTGGGGTGCTGGACAATATCATGGCCGCTATCTCCCTGCATTTGTGTGATGGAAAATGTCTGTGGGATTCGTGATAGATATGAACCCTGAAAAGTCGTTGGTAGTTTGACAACTACACGTTAAAGAACATCAGAACCCGAAACTTCAGCAGCAAATATTATTATCTCTTTAGATTCTAGTAATCGTGAATAGTTCATTCTCAATCTGTATTGCATTTCAGTGCGCAAGAGCTATTAAATGAAATGACGGAAGCCAAAGTCAAGTGTTCGTTAAAGGAAGAGACCCACTTTGTTATGCAAATTGAAGGTGGAGAGGGAAGAAAGGAAAGGGACGGGAATTTTGATATCAGCTGCATTAGGGATGGGACCTTTGGAGGTCAGCTGCACCGGGGCTTTATGCGGAATCAGTGGCGACGATTGAAAATGTGTGCCGAAGCAGGACATCCTGCTTACTCGTCTACGCGTCGCTACATAAAGCCCCGATGCAGCTGACATCAATAGTCCCTTCTCTGACCTTTCCTTTCTGCCCCCCCCCCCCTCCACATTCCATTTACATAACACGTATCACTCGTGCGGATTCCATGTGGTGTCTCTTCTTTCAGACATCTCCGAATGATCAGACACCACACATTAATATAAGAGACCCACTTGCCATAAAATGATAGCGTAGAACTATGCCACGCCGCCTGCGTAGGCGCTGCAACCCGCCTGCCCTGTCAGTGACCGGCGAGCTATCGAATCGACGGACGCTTCGGCACGCGGCTTAGGTCACACTTGTGGTGGCCACTCCACAGCAAATCTCCTTCTGCACACATGAACACAGGCTGTCCCCTAAGATTGGGCATCGAGTTGGCGTCCACTGTAGAGTGCACTTCCGGCATGAGGCATCCACCACTCGACCGTCATCCTGACAGGGCCGCCTCCCACGGGGGTCGAGCTGCAGCAGTTATGGGCCGAGGGTCGAACTTTGGCCCTCCCAGCTACCGAGCCAGGGGGTTCTCGCCAGTGATTGACGCTGCCAGTCAGACGTTGGACAGGGATATACACTCCGGGTGCCGACGCTCTTGTCACTCGCAACGACTGGAGCATGCTTCCAGCACGACCAGCACTCGGTGTCCGCCGTGCCAGGTTCGTGGACTCGACGCTCACCACCCAGCACCCGCCATATTTGGGCATGCGTTACTAATATAAATTGTTGGAAAGTAAATAGAAGACTTCCTGAAAGCCTGAAAGGAGGGATGGGAAGTGGGAGAATAATGGACGAATTATTCCTGGAGTTACTCCAACTTATCCACACACAGGGTGACATAGCGAGCTATCTGCGACGTCAGAGGACGGGTCGCTTTTCCTTGTGCTCGATATTGATACCAGTCAGGATGGAACCTAGTAACAGATTTGATGGAAATATCCCTAATATGTACACAATGTCGGTTCGAATGTTATGTCATCCACTCCTAAGAAGAAGTTAGTGTAACTGAAGGTGCGTAATATACTAGTAATCGTGCCTGACGGCACAAACTACTTTCCATTTTGGAACTGTAACACAGTCAGGCCAAACCAGTCACAGTACGCCCTACAAAGCTGATAGTGCGACCTTAATTTGTCCCACACAAAGAAACCAGCAGATGAGTGTCCTTGAGGAGTCATTACAGATCAAAACAAATATTTCCAAAGAGTGTGCTCACCTGGTAATTGTCATCTGCACATACACTATGTGATCAAAAATATCCGGACACCACCAGAAAAATACTTTTTTCGTATTAGGTGCATTGTGCTGCCACCTACTGCCAAATCATATCAGCGACTTCAGTAGTCATTAGACATCTTGAGACAGCAGAATGGGGAGATCCGCGGAAATCAAGGACTTCGAACGTGGTCATGTGATTGGGTGTCACTTGTGTCAACGTCTGTACGCGAGATTTCCACATTCCTAAACATCCCTAGGTCCACTGTTTCTGATGCGATAGTGAACTGGAAACGTGAAGGGACAAGTACAGCACAAAAGCGTACAGGCCGACCTCGTCTGTTGACTGACAGAGACCGCCGACAGTTGAAGAGGGTCATAATGTGTAGTAGACAGATGTCTATCCAGACTATCACACAGAAATTCCAAATGTTATTTTAGTATAGTCGTGTAAGGTCATAGGATTTTCACTTCCTATTTAAAGTGACTATGTGATTTTGAAAATATTAGCACTGGAGTAGGATTGGAGCCCCATTTCAAATTTTTCTCTGGATTTGAACCCTTTGAGATGATACTATCCCATCATTTCGTTGTTTCCTCACGATGCCAAACAGTATAAATGACGCGGTCCTAACTACTAGTGAAAGGGAATTTGATAGTTGACACCTCTTCGCGTGGTGTCAACAACGGCGATATGCGTGGGGTTGGAATCCCATGCAGCACGGAACTATTCATTGCGTTACCTGTAGCCGAAAGTGTGCACATCTCGCTACTAGTGAAGAAACGATAAATATTTCGTGTCTATACATATCTATAAGACAATAGCGAAAGATGCCGGGTTTGAATCTGCCAGGCAGAACTTACCTGTATTTTCGTTTCAGGTACCAATATGGTGCTACTGGTGAACATATTTTCTATTTGACATCTGACTGTACTTAGTTAACAATTCACATAGGTACTGGGTTTTACTCCCCGTCCACAGCCACAACTTTACTTCAAGGCATTTCAAACTTATGCGTTCCAATATGTGACATACCTTTCCAAGTTACTGCACAGTGACAGTACATGCTTCATGGGGATCCCGGTGCATTGCTAAAAGTATCGTCATTTATTTCCGGGCTTGGACGTTCGGTCTTGTAAATTGATACTGGTGAAGAGTTCGATATTTTACATTTCTTTATGCCTAGTCTAGTCTCGACCAGAGACGCCAGCTTTGTTTGGTTAAGAGTGGGTTCAAATTTGGATCACGAAAAAAACTCGTCTTATTATTTAATGGGTGTGATAAGACTTCCGACGTGCCACTTATTGTAATGAAGTTTAATTTACTAGTGTTAAGTACTGTCTCGCCTCTAATAAAGTGTTTTATATTTGTTGTATGACGGTATTAGTTTGAAACTAGGCTGACTGCCATTAAGATCAGTGTTCTCTAGTAGTCTCCTGTGGTAACCATTGTGCACAGTCAAACGACTGTATCCCACAGGGTTCCGGTGTTTAGAGGACCTGCGGAATAGCTACGTTACGTTGGTTGCATTCGACAGTGGCCCACTTTTTTGCTGTCAAGTGTACCTGCCAGCTCCAGACGCCGATAACTAGACTCCGCCCCAGGGTTCACGACCCAGATGCCTACGCTCCCGTCATTTGCAACGGCTGGGGCAGGCTGCCAACAAGTCCTTAACTTGGCATTGTTCTAACAGTCCGCCGCGCCAGTTCCTCATGCAATTCAGCAGCCCGGCCAGGAATGCCAGTGTCACGAGGTCAGCCTGCCATCGAGCTGAAGTGGGCATGCAAGCTGCTGCTGTCTGCACGACGATGCGCCACCGAGGTCTACGGGTTCGACATTCAGCACCCAGCGTCCACCTGATGTCTGCATACGTTACTAATCTTAGCTGTTGGGAGGTAAGTGAAAGATTTCCACTGTTGTCGAGCTGGAGTAGTTACTTAACAATCGTCAAATCGGACACTCAAAGGTTTATAGCTAGCAGCGGAATGGTAAATGGAAAAATAATTTTGTTATTCGTCGTAGTTAATTGCTTGAGAGGTACTACATCATTCTGCTTTTCTAAGGAGTTACTAATTTTCATTGACATTAACGTTCCATAAACCATACCACGTCGACGTAATAACGTCTCTGGCACCTATCAGCTACGAAGCAGTCCAATAAGGAATAGCATCATCGCTTGACACTAGTACGAATCAGATATTTTTCCCGGTTTCCTGTATTTAATGTTCAGTTAAATGTGAAGTCGTGCCTCGGAGAGCAGTACTAAAGTTTAACAACGATGATCAAAGTCACTAGTGTTAACAAGCGTTAAAGCAGCTATCCAGACGCTTTGGCGGATGGCGGATGGTCACTTCGGGATTTCATTGAGATCCTCATAGGCGACAGATTTTGTTAACCTGCACGTCGCCCATACGTGCAGCTTTTATGCAGCTGTTTCCGACGGAGGTTCGAGTCCTCCCTCGGGCAAGTGTGCGTGTGTTTGTCAAAATGGTTCTGAGCACTATGCGACTTAACTTCTGAGGTCATCAGTCACCTAGAACTTAGAACTAATTAAACCTAACTAACCTAAGGACATCACACACATCCATGCCCGAGGCAGGATTCGAACCTGCGACCGTAGCGGTCGCTCGGCTCCAGAATGTAGCGCCTAGAACCGCACGGCCACTCCGGTCGGCGTGTGTTTGTCCTAAGGATAATTTAGGTTAAGTAGTGTGTAAGCTTGGGGACTGATGACCTTAGCAGTTAAGTCCCATAAGATTTCACACACATTTCAACATTTTTTTGCAGCTCTTATGCAAAGGCCTCGGCATGGAGTAAACACTGAAATTCTGTAGGTTTCAACGCGATAACATTGCTGAAGGCCGGCACTGATTTCCTATACAGTCACTGTCACTACAGGGCTGCAATGACCGCTTCGAATGGGTAAGGGTGGAATGTGTGAAAGAAGGAATGTAGTGGTCCACATCGATTAGAGTGAGGTAATTAGCAACGGAGTAAGAGCTCAGACAGGTCACAGGGGGGGGAAGACCTTCGTTCCTCGCTTTGTTCAATGGCTCGTTCCGCCATTAGCAGATCATGGAACACCTTGATAGACTGGAGACTTTAATTCCGTTATTCGAGGGGTTCAGTGTCTTAACCACTGTGGCATCGTTCTCTATCGGGGGAGGTAACGTGCAGCCTGCAGGAGTGGCCCTATGGCTACTATACGTGCTATAGGTATGACGTAGTGTAGGATATAGTGTTAGATTCGTAAAATCCGAGTGTACGTAATCAGTTGTTAATTTTTATCATAGATAATATGTCAATACGTCAAACACACCAACAGCTTCATCCTTGTCATTGGTGTAATCATAGATGCCTTTGGAACTGAGAATAGCATTATGAATGCTCTAACAGATCCCTTTTTGCATTGCTGCAGTTTTTCATTGAGTATTTATGGAAAGCTTTACGGAACCTTTGTGTAATCTTCTATAGCGCCCAGAACCGCACGGCCACTCCGGCCGGCGGTTGGCTACAGCCACCTGTATGAAGACGGCGTAATCGGTTGTGATTTTCTTACTTTTGATGCATCGACAAATCCAGCGTGAGGCCGGTAGCTGGAGTCTCGGTTCTCGGCGCCGGCGTCCAGGGGTGCGGGCGTCTCGCAGGTGGCGCTCGCCCCACACCGCAGCAGATTGTGTGGTAATACAAGCCGCCAGGGGCCGCCATTGTTTGTTAATGGCGGTGGCGGGACACGGCGACACGTGTCATACGGCGACCTGCCGGCATCTCACAAATGTTCCTGCTCTTTCTTTTTTTTCGCTAGTGAGACCTCCGCGGTGGCGGCAGTCTTTTCCGCAACGCATGCCGAACCATCTTCGCCGGTGGCACTATCTGTCAGCATTCTTCCCACACAACAGTGTTGCAGACAGTGTTGAAAGACTTTTCCCATGAGTAGTCTCTGCGTTCGAATTCTTCCTTTCGGCCACAGAGAAGCAAGAGAAAAAACATCAGATCGATGTGCGTATTCCTCCGCTGTTCTGCTCAACGGCTGAGAACAATTGCTAGCTGGAACACCTCTGCTGGCATGAAGTGTTGGTATCCGTGATTTTCGACTGCAAAGTCGTCGTCCCGGGTAAATCAACAGAAATTATATTATTAGCTTATTTACTTCACCGTTGGAGTAATGAAGTGGAAAACGAAGAAAAATAAGATTGTGGTATCAAGGTTGCAACTTACCACCGATATTGTTGCTTAACTTGCATGTTGAAGAACCAAAGGAGGAAATGAAAGGAAAGAATAAGAATAACAGTGTAAGGAGAAACAAATCTACGTTAAGTATCATAGACAACATGGCCGTCTGATCGTTCGTCACGAAAAGTTAACAGTATCAGCACCAGCAGAGAGGAACACCACAGGTTTTTATCCCGAGGGCATGCAGCTTGACTGTATGGTTAAATGATGATGGCGTCCCCTTTGGTAAAATATTCCGGAGGTAAAATAGTCCCCCATTCGGGTCTCCGGGAGGGGACTATTCAAGAGGACGTCGTTATCAGGAGAAACAAAACTGGCTTTCCGCGGATCGGAGCGTGGAATGTCAGATCCCTTAATCGGACAGGTAGGTTACAAAATTTAAAAGGGGAAATGGATAGGTTGAAGCTAGATATAGTGGGAATTAGTGAATTTAGGGGACAGGAGGAACAGGACTTCTGGTCAGTTGAATGAAGAGTTATAAATACAAAATCAAATAGGGGTAATGCAGGAGTAGGTTTAATAATGAATAAAAAAATAGGAGGGCGGGTAAGCTACTACGAACAGCAAAGTGAATGTATTATTGCAGCCAAGATAGACACGAAGCCCACGCCTACCCCTAGTAAAAGTATATATGAGAACTAGCTACGCAGATGATGAAGAGGTACAAGAAATGTATGATGACATGAAATAAATTATTCACATAGTGAAAGGAGAAGAAAATTTAATAGTCATGGGGTGCTGGAATTTGATTGTAGGAAAAGGAACAGAAGGAAAAGTAGTAGCTGAATATGGAATGGGGGTAAGGAATGAAAGAGGAAGCCGCCTGGTAGAATTTTGCACAGAGCATAACTTAATCATAGCTAAACATGGTTCAAGAATCATGAAAGAAGATTGTGTAAGTGGAAGAGGCCCGGAGACTCTGGAAGGTTTCAGACAGATTATATAATGGTAAGGTAGAGATTTAGGAACTAGTTTTTAAATTGTAAGGCTTTCCAGGGCCAGATGTGAACACCGACCACAATCTATGAACTGTAGATTAAAACTTAAGAAACTGCAAAAAGGCGGGAATTTAAGGAGATGAGACCTGGATAAACTGAAAGAACCAGAGGTTGTAGCGAGTTTCAGAGAGAGTATTAGGGAACGATTGACAACAACGGGAGAAATAAACACAGTAGAAGAAAAATGGGTAGCTTTGAGGGATGAAATAGTGAAGGCAGCAGAGGATCAAGTAGGTAAAAACACGAGGGCTAGTAGAAATCCTTGGGTAACACAAGAGCTACTTAATTTAATTGCTGAAAGGAGAAAATATAAAAATGCAGTAAATAAATCAGGCAAAAGGAATACAAAGGCCTAAAAAATGAGATCGAGAGGAAGTGCAAAATGGCTAAGCGGGGATGGCTAGAGGACAAATGTAAGGCTGTAGGGGCATAATGTAGGGGCATAATATTACTAGGGGTAAGACAAATACTGCCTAAAGGAAAATTAAAGAGACCTCTGGAGAAAAGAGAACCGCTTGTATGAATATCAAGAGCTCAGACGCAAAACAAGTCCTAAGGAAAGAAGGGAAGGCAGAAAGGTGGCTTATATAGAGGGTCTATACAAGGGCGATGTACTTGAGGGCAACACTACAGAACTGGAAGAGGGTGTAGATAAAGATGAAATGGGAGATATAATACTACGTGAAGAATTTGACAGAGCACTGAAAGACCTAAGTCGAAACAAGGCTCCGGGAGTAGACAACATTCCATTAGAACCACAGATAGCCTTGGGAGAGTCAACCATGACAAAACTCTACCATCTGGCGAGTAAGATGTATGAGACAGGCGAAATACCCTCAGACGTCCAGAAGTGTATAATAATTCCAATCCCAAAGAAAGCAGGTGTTGCCGGCCGCGGTGGCCGAGCGGTTCTAGGTGCTTCATTCCGGAACCGCGCAACTGCTACGGTCGCAGGCTCGAATCCTGCCTCGGGAATGGATGTGTGTGAAGTCCTTAGGTTAGTTAGGTTTAAGTAGTTCTAAGTTCTGGGGGACTGATGACCTCAGATGTCCAGTCCCATAGTCCTCAGAGCCAAAGAAGGTGTTGACAGCTGTGAAAATTACCGAACTATCAGTTTAATAAGTCACGGTTGCGAAATACTAACACGAATTCTGTACAGACTAATGGAAAAAGTGGTAGAAGCCGATCTCGGGGAAGATCAGTTTGGATTCCTTAGAAATGTTAGAACACGTGAGGCAATACTGACCCTGCGACTTATCTTAGACGATAGATTAAGGAAAGGCAAACCTACGTTTCTGTCATTTGTAGACTTAGAGAAAGCTTTTGACAATGTTGGTTGGAATACTCTCTTTCAAATTCTGAATGTGGCAGGGGTCAAACACAAGGAACGAAAGGCTATTAACGATTTGTACAGAAACCAGACGGCAGTTATAAGAGTCGAGGGGCATGAAAGGGAAGCAGTGGTTGGGAAGGGAGTGAAACAGGGTTGTAGCCTATCCCAGATGTCATTCAATCTATGTATTGAGCAAGCAGTAAATGAAACAAAAGAAAAATTTGGAGTAGGAATTAAAATCCATGGAGAAGAAATAAAAACTTTGAGGTTTGCCGATGACATTGTAATTCTATCAGAGGCAGCAAATGACTTGGAAGAGCAGCTGAACGGAATGGACAGAGTCTTCAAAGGAGGATGTAAGATGAACATCAACAAAAGCAAAACGAGGATAACGGAATGCAGTCGGATTAAATCAGGTAATGCTGAAGGAATTAGATTAGGAGATGAGACACTTAAAGTAGTAGATCACTTTTGCTATTTGGGGTGCGAAATAACTGATGATGTTCGAAGTAGATAGGATATAAAATGTAGACTGGCAATGGCAACAAAAGCGTTTCTGAAGATGAGAAATTTATTAACATCATGTATAGATTTAAGTGTCAGGAAGTCTTTTCTGAAAGTATTCGTATGCGGTGTAGCCATGTATGGAAGTGAAATATGGGCGATATATAGTTTAGACAAGAAGAGAATAGAAGCCTTCGAAATGTGGTGCTACAGAAAAATGCTGAATATTAGACGGGTAGATAACATAACTAATGAGGAGGTATTGAATAGAATTGGGGAGAAGAGGAATTTGTGGCACAATTTGACCAGAAGAAGAGATCGGTTGGCAGCACATGTTCTGAGGCATCAACGGATCACCAATTTAGTATTGGAGGGCAGCGTGGACGGTAAAAATCGTAGAGAAAGATCAGGAGATGAATACACTAAGCAGATTCAGGAGGATGTAGGTTGCAGCAGGTACTTGAGTATACTTGAGTATTGCTCATCAGTGTGGGATCTGCACCAGGTCAGGTTGACAGAGGAGATAGAGAAGATCCAAAGAAGAGCGGCGCGTTTCGTCACAGGGTTATTTGGTAAGCGTGATAGCGTTACGGAGATGTTTAGGAAACTCAAGTGGCAGACTCTGCAAGAGAGGCGCTCTGCATCGCGGTGTAGCTTGCTGTCCAGGTTTCGAGAGAGTGCGTTTCTGTATGAGGTATCGAATATATTGCTTCCCCCTACTTATACCTCCCGAGGAGATCACGAATGTAAAATTAGAGAGATTCGAGCGCGCACAGAGGCTTTCCGGCAGTCGATCTTGCCGCGAACCATACGCGACTGGAACAGGAAAGGGAGATAACGACAGTGGCACGTAAAGTGCCCTCCACTACTCACCGTTGGGTGGCTTGCGGAGTATAAATGTAGATGTAGATGTACTTGAAGGAGCTTGCATAGGATGGAGTAGCATCGAGAGCTGCATCAAACCAGTCTCTGAACTGAAGACCACAACAACAACATATTGTCATAAAGAGCAATGTTGTTTTGTGGTCTCTTCAGGCAGCCATTTTGTATAATGAAACGACTGTACCAAAGAGGGATTAAGAGTTACTTACCTGGGCTGCAGTCAAATCAGGTGGAATGCATCAGGTCGCTCGTATAATTTTGAGCTCGACAGTACATCGATCGTAACTTACATACAGTGAAGTACAGTGGGTGGATCCTAATCGTTGTAAAGGCTAATTCTATTGGTCTGCTATGGGAACGCCTCAGTACTGCTGGAACTCGATAGACGGTTATTGTTTTTGTCTGCAGGCGTCTGCGCTTGGCAGTTCTAAGAACGCACGTAAATGCAACGGAAAAACTATCCCCAGTCACGAGGTCCGGCGCGGCTGCCGGCCGCCGGTACCGCTCCCCTCGCGCGTGGCAGACGAGAGCGCAGAGCCGCGAGGGAGCAATGCTGCACCCGATAACCTCAACGGCCGCCCTTCTGCCCGGCCGATTTCCCAGCCGCCGTTTTAACATTCATGAGGTTTCCCTGCACTCTCTTTAAACAAAGACTTAACTCGCTGTAAACTTGCGCGAAACGCAATTATGTTTCCCTTGCAAGATCTTCCTTCCTTCCTTCCTGAGGGGAGAAAGTTCTCCTCTTCTCCGGGCTGGCCGTAGAACCAGCGGTCGGCCGGAGGCGCTGCGCTTAATAAGCGGGCAAGACGTACCGCGCCGAGACGCCTCCTCCGCCAGAGAAACGCGCCTGCTGGCAGATTTCCGCCTCCTGTCGTCCTTCCCAACGTAACTGTTCACTAGCGACCGTAGTAACTTCACGCGGATCTAAAAAGACTGAGAACGACGGAACCTACTGGATACTACATTTTCTCATGAGATCGTAGTTGTTAGATAATTACTGAAATATTAACCAATTCAATAACTTACACGAGGAAATTACATTTACAGCGGAATATGAAACAAGCGGAACTCTACAGTTCCTAGATGTTAACATCAAGACACCTGACAGAACACGTGAAATCAATGTACGCAGGAAACCGAAAACTACGATTTGGCAAGACAGAATGATTTCTGTCCCGCCGAGTTTTATAAAGAATCTGCGTTTAGTAGCTTAGAAGACTGGATTCTTAAAGTTCCAGTGTCCCACAAACTATACGCAGCCCGAATTCAGTATAACAAAAGCTGTAACTGAAAAAAAGGGTAACCAATAAAATTTGATTGAATTTCTGGTCCAGGAGTGTGATAAGAAGCGTAAAATGTTATCGTACTACGGCAGTATCTCGCAAAAAGTAGTTAACGTTCTCAACGTTATGGCAGCGAACACAACAGATAATTTGCTGTGACGTATCTCACGTTATGACGGGGAAAATAATTAAATCTGGCATCATGCGACGCTAAATAGGTAGACGAAACGGGGAGGAGATTTAAATTGAGATACAACTAACACAAATATGCCTATATACTGAACAAAATCAATAGACCTACATTAACCAGCCACATTCGGACACTGGACATTCCCTAGCCATAATAGATACAGAACCTGAAGTACTACGCACACTGAATAAGAGAAAGAAAATAGACTTGTTTGGAAACCAATAAACGCTTCTGCTTCTACATGAGACGAGGTTCTTTTTAAGCCGTAAGTGGTGCTACAGAAGAGTGCTGAAGATTAGATGGGTAGATCATACAACTAATGAGGAGGTATTGAATAGGATTGGGGAGAAGAGAAGTTTGTGGCACAACTTGACTAGAAGAAGGGATCGGTTGGTAGGACATGTTCTGAGGCATTAAGGGATCACCAAATTAGTATTGGAGGGCAGCGTGGAGGGTAAAAATCGTAGAGGGAGACCAAGAGATGAATACACTTAACACATACAGAAGGATGTAGGTTGCAGTAAGTACTGCGAGATGAAGAAGCTTGCACAGGATAGAGTAGCACGGAGAGCTGCATCAAACCAGTCTCAGTACTGAAGACCACAGCAACAACAACGTGGCTTGAGTGTTTTATTTAAAAGCTGCGAAAACGCTGCAGTAAACTTCAACGCAGCTTGTAATGGGCTGACACTCTATTATCCAATGTCCTCGCGAAAGATGTACGTGAATATGGGTGACGTGTTTTCCGGAGGTGGCGCGGTAAGTGCCGGTAGCGCCAGTGCACTGACGATTCGGGGTCGCGTTGTGGCAGTAAATACGTGACAGTGGAGTGTTAATGCGAGAGAGCACTGTAGAGGAGGAAGAGACAAGGGAACGGATTCGACGAGATCGATGTGGCGGGAAGGGAACTGATTTTAATGTGAACAAAGTTGCTTGCTTATGCCGATGATTTAGTGTGTGGCTTTTGGTGATTTTTAATACTGCGAAGATTCTTGTTTACTTAAACTGAGAATGGGCAACAGTTTCTCTAAATGCGACGTTTGGCATTTGATAGTATTATGTATCTGAGCGAATGTTTAATACTGTACTAATTAAGAAGGAATTGATTTATTGATGCGGCAGCCTAGTGACGAGATGAAAAGATGAAATCAAAGCCGACAGCTCATGCCGTATCCCTTGACAATGTGTAATTAATTTCCTTCGTTTTCGCGTCGCCGCATCTTTAAACCCATACTGTATAATGCGCTGGAAAGTAGCGAAAATATCAGATCTTAAACTGTCAGATTTCACTCTCATGGAATCGATTTTGGCGTATCTTTGTGAGGCTGACAATCATGTATTTACTGCGTCGTAGCCAGCGTCAAGGCACCTCAGTTACTCGCAATCAGGTGTATAATCTCTAGTGCGAGAAACGAGCGGTTTCTGGCTACCATCAACTTCGCAGACTCGTAGCTTCCAAAACGATTATTCGAAGTTTAAAAACTAAGACAATTTGGCACACAAGCTAGTGCTCTGTCAGAACGATACCATCAGCACCCAGAGAAAAAATACTCATACATAATGAGATTAATGCCTGCCTCCGTTACACGGAGGGCATCGTTTTCATTTCCGGTACTGCCAAGACATAGTTCTTCCTGACATGACTGAAAACGCGGCGTATTCAGCTTCGTGAATACAGTAGAGGGGATACCTGAAGAAGGAATAGCGAATCCATTTCGGGAGTTAGGTGTAGTGCCCTCCGTCGCTTCATGATCCGCGGCATATCCGTTTGGAGCCGTGAGTGGCACGCCGAAGCGACGAATGGCGGAGACGGTTAAGTGGCGCGCTGTTGTTTTCATTAATTCTAAGTGTCAAAATGTAAGATGATTAAGAGTTTAACGTAAAGTTTTATGAAACAATAGGAAAGTATCCTCAACTCAACTAAACGATCATAGTTGAGCATACTGTTGCAATAGCTGTCTGCAAGGGAAAGCATGCAGAACAACGCTGGAGGACTAAATGAAAGAGGTTGAATAATAAACCTCATCGTAAATAATATCGGACCTGACTATGCATAATTACTGAAAACATCCTCACCTTCTACAGCATACCAATCACTAGCCAGTAGGATGGAATTTTTCTTTCTACTGAGCAACTGTAAGGAGAGATGGAGAAATGTAAGAGGGCGGTACACCAAATAGAAAAAGGCGGCATTACTTCCATAACGTTCTGGAGCTAAACATATTAGAGTGTACTACTTGGAAGACATTTTCAGTCTCTGGATAGTTTTTTAATATCGCTACCTTAAAACAGCAACCTTTTCATCTGCTGCCTTTACAGATTAAGGGTTTGAAGAGTCGGAACATCTAAGGTCACCAGTCACTCATTAACCCGCAGGACGGAATCTGTGTACCCCATCTGTCTTCGTCCAATACTACGTACAAGTGTGAGACCATTTTCTAAATGTTTATGTAGCGTAACTCTGAGGCCGGACATGGTCACCAGACCGGCATTCACCTAGCCAGATGTGGGAAACAGCCCTAAAACCACATCCAGGCCTGCTGGCTCACCAGCCTTGGTCGTTAATCAGCGAAGCGAATTCGATGCGGGCTGTGCTCGCCTCCCTGAGTCCCTGAAGTGACGTGCTGACGCACCCTGCTATCTGAGGGGGTTAACCTTGTCATCGGAGAAACAAGAGCTGATCAAGAAAATGACAGATTTCATATGAATAACGGGTAGACCGTCAGTGAGAGAGCACCGCAAGTTCCTGTTACTAGTGAAGCGAGTACACCGTTTGTTTATTACATATCTTTACGAGTTTCAAACAGGAGTGAGTTCAGAAATGGATAGGCACTGTGATTGCTGTGTACAGATGCGAGCTGAGTTGGTGGCCCTTTGCTCACAGCTCCAGGAAGTATTGGCTTTCGTCACACAGTTTGAGGCTGCTGCCCAGGGGGATCACTGTGGGGGGTCGGACGCAGGGATACAAGGAACGTCGAGCATGACCCACGTGTCCCCTGATCGATCCACTGCTGTGGCAGCACCAGGTACTGCCTGCACTGAGGTTGACCCCTCACCCGCGGTCGAGTAGGAGATCATTCCAAAGTCTCGCAGGCAGAGAAAGACTTTCCGTGGGGCTGATCGTAGGGCCTCCCCGGTTCATTTGATGAACAGGTTTCGGGCGCTATCTGTAGCTGACGAAGTCTCTGAGCCGGATGCAGTCGTCCACATTGTTCTAGAGGAAGCTTCTTCATCCGCACATCCGCGAGGTCTGGGAATTCACAGAGGGTGGGTTTGCTGGTAGTTGGGAGCTCCAACGTTAGGCGCGTAATGGGAACCCTTAGAAACATGGCGGCCAAGGAGGGGAAGGAAGCCAATGTGCACTCCATGTGCATACCGGGGAGAGTCATTCCGGATGTGGAAAGGGTGCTTCTGGATGCCATGAAGAGTACAGCGTGCAGCCAACTGCAGGTGGTGGCCCATGTCGGTACCATGTAGCTTTGGATCGGAGGATATTCTCTCTGGTTTCGGGTGGCTAGCGGAAATGTTAAAGACTGCCAGTCTCGCTTACGAGATTAAGGCGGAGCTCACCATCTGCAGCATTGTCGACAGAACCGACTGTGAACCTTTGGTGCAGAATCGAATGGAGGGTCTGAATCAGAGGCTCAGGCGGTTCTGTGACCGCGTAGACTGCAGATTCCTTGACTTGCGCCATCGGGTGGTGGGTTTCCGGGTTCCGCTTAATAGGACAGGAACCTACTACACACAGGAAGCGGCTACGCGGATGGCGGGGGCTGTGTGCAAGGGACTTGGCGGCTTTTTACGTTAGAGGGTCTCAGGAAACCACAAAAAGGGCGTCCGTCTAAAAGGGGGCAGGTAAAACACAGTAAGGTAGTTGTAAAAACGATCGGTATTGTAGTTGTAAAATGTCGTAGCTGCGTTGGGAATGAACCAGAGCTCCAAGACCTAACAGAAAGCACCGAAGCTCATATAGTTATAGGTACAAAAAGCTGGCTAAAGGCGGAAATAAGTTCAGCCGAAATTTTTTCAAACGATGCAACAGTGTTCCGAATGGATAGATTAAATAGAGTTGGTGGTGGAGTATTTATTGCTGTAAGAAGTAGTTAGCCTTGTAGTGAAATTGAAGTACATAGTTCCTGCAAAATAGTATGGGTAGAGGTTATACTTGACAATCGGACTAAACTAATAATTGGATCGTTTTACCGACCCCACGATTCATAAGATATAGTTGCTGAACAGTTCAGCTCAAAGAAAACTTCAGTCTCATTTCAAATAGGTACCCCACTCATACAATTATAGTCGATGGCGACTTCAATCTACCTTCGATATGCTGGAAAAATTATACGTTTAAAGCCGGCAGTAGGTATAAAACGTCATCCGAAATTGTACCGAATGCTTTCTTAGAAAATTATTTTGAACAATTAGTTCATGAGCCAAGTCGAAGTGCAAATGGTTGCGAAAGCATACTTGACCTCCTAGCAACAAATAATTCTGCACAAATAGGGAGTATCATGACGAATACAGGGATTAGCGACCACAAGGCTGAATACGTAACGCCCACCACCATCAAAAAGAAACGCAAAGTATATCTATTTAAAGAAGCTGATAAAAATGCTCTTAACGCCTTTTTGAGAGACAGTCTCCACTCCTTCCGATCTGATCACGTAAGCGTAGAAAAGATGTGGAATGATGTAGAAAAGCTGTGAGAGATATATACCACATAAATTAATAAGTGATGGTACTGATCCTCCATGGTACGCAAAACGGGTCAGATCGCTGTTGCAGAAGCAACGAAAAAAGCATGCCAAATTTAAAAGAACGCAAAATCTCGAAGGTTGGCAAAGTTTTGTACAAGTTCGAAATATAGCGTGTGCTTCAATGCGAGATGCTTTTAATAATTTCCACAAGCAACTCTGTCTCGGAATCTGGCAGAAAACCCAAAGAGATTCTGGTCATATATAAAGCACACTAGTGGCATGACGCAATCAATACCTTCACTGCGTGATAACAACGGTGAATTTACTGATGAAAGTGCCACCAAAGCAGAGTTATTGAACACAGTTTTCCGAAACTCCTACACCAAAGAAGACGAAGTAAATATTCCCGAATTCCAATCAAGAGCAACTGCGAAGATGAGAAACATAGAAGTAGGTATCCTCGGTGTAGCAAAACAGCTTAAATCACTTAATAAAAGCAAGGCTTCCGGTCCAGATGGTATACCAGTCAGGTTCCTTTCAGAGTATGCTGATAAAGTAGCTCCATTTTTAGCAATTATATACAACCGCTCGCTCACAAAAAGTTCCTTACCTAAAGACTCGAAAGTTGCTCTAGTCACACCACCAGCCGCGGTGGCCGAGCGGTTCTAGGCGCTTCAGTCCGGAACCGCGTGACTTCTACGGTCGCAGGTTCGAATCCCGCCTCGGGCACGGATGTGTGTGATGTCCTTTGGTTATTTAGGTTTAAGTAGTTCTAAGTTCTAGGGGGCTGATGACCTTAGATGTTAAGTCCCATAGTGCTCAGAGCCATTTTTTTCTAGTCACACCAATACCCAAAAAGGGAAATAGGAGTAATTTGCTCAATTACAGGTTCATATCACTAACGTCGGTTTGCTGTAGGGTCTTGGAACATATACTTTATGCAACATTATGGAGTACCTCCAAAAAAAAAACGGTTTACTAACCCATAGTCAGCACGGATTCAGAAAATACCGGGACTGATGACCCTGCAGTTTCGTCCCTTTATCCCTCAAACCAACCAAACAACCAACCTACCAGAAAATATCGTTCTTGCAGAACACAACTAGCTCTTTATACTCATGAAGTAATGAGTGCTATCGACAGGGGATGTCAAACTGACTCAATATTTTTAGATTTTCAGAAGGCTTTCGACACCGTTCCTTACAAGCGTGTTCTAAACATACTGTGTGCCTATGGAATATCGCCTCAGTTGTGCGACTGGATCCGTGATTTCCTGTCAGAAAGGTCACAGTTCGTAGTAATAGACGGAAAGTCGTCGAGTAAAACAGAAGTGATATTCGGCGTTCCCCAAAGAAGTGTTATAGGCCCTCTATTGTTCCTGATCTATGTTAACGACATTGGAGTAGCCCTCTTAGATTATTTGCAGATGATGTTGTCATTTACCGTCTTGTAAAATCATCAGATGACCAAAACGAATTGCAAAATGATTTAAGATATCTGTGTGGTGCGAAAAGTGGCAATTGACACTGAATAAAGAGAAGTGTGAAGTTATTCACATGAGTGCTAAAAGAAATCCACTTAATTTCGATTATGCGATAAGTCACACAAATGTGAAGGCTGTAAATTCAAACAAATACTTAGGGATTACAATTACAAATAACCTAAATTGGAACGATCATATAGATAATGTTGTGGGTAGAGCAAACCAAAGACTGCGCTTCATTGGCAGAACACTTGAAAGGAGCAACAGATCTACTAAAGAGACTGCTTACACTACACTTGCCCGCCCTATTCTGGAGTATTGCTGTGTGGTATGGGATCCGTATTAGGAGGGACTGATGGATGATATTGAAAAAGTTTAAAGAAGGGCGGCTCGTTTTGTATTATCGCGAAACAGCGGAGACTGTGCCACAGACAAGATACGTGAATTTGAGTGGCAATCAAAACAAAGGCGTTTTTCGTTGCGGCGGGATCTTCTCATGAAACTTCGATCACCTGTTTTCTCCTCCGATTGCGAAAACATTCTGTTGGCACCCACCTGCATAGGGAGAAATGATCATCACGATAAAATAAGAGAAATCAGGGCTCACACAGAAAAATGTAAGTGCTCGTAGTTCCCGCGCGCCGTTCGAGAGTGAAACGCTAGAGAGACAGCTTGAAGGTGGTTCATTGAACCTTCTGCCAGGCACTTAATTGTGAATAGCTAAGTAATCAAGTAGATGTAGATGTAGATGATGCCAGAAGATCATGACCTGCTGGCGCAAGATTCCTGTTCTTCCTGATAAGGACCATCTCTTACTTTCCAACGAAATACTTTGTAAGTGTTGCCTACAGCATCTGTAGTTGTTAAATTGATAACAAAGACAAAAGCATAAATTACCATACAAGTAGTTGTTAAATTGATAACAAAAAGACAAAAGCATAAATAAACATACAAGCGGTCAAGGAAGGTTTTTCTTAAGTATTTTCAGGAAAAGCAAAATTTATTAAAACGAAAACAGATCAAAGTAGATGAATTTGTCGCAGATATAGCTTTTCTCGAAAATTTGCTTCCAGATTTGGAGGCAATGACGGCACAACGAAAACGAAAGTTCAAAATAGGTATTTTCGAGTTAAGTAGCGCACTTTTGGAACAGGATCCCTGGAGTGTCCTCCCTTCGTCAGCAGCGCTTGTTCGAACAGCTGTCAAACTGATCTCCAAACAGACCGGTCAAATGCAGCGCCACAAGGACTGACAGATAATGAAACTGAACTTTGTAGTAGCTACCAATTGAATGAGTTCGTAAGATTCAGACCTAACAACAGTATAACGTAGTTTCATATGGTTCAAACAACGTTTATCAGTAAAAATTATGTCACTGTTAGTCCTTAAGTCAAGCACCTTGAGAGTCTTCTTGTAACAATGCGAAGAAAGTTTACCCATCGCAGTAGACTTACTCTACTCGTGTGAGTGTAGTGAACGAGATACCTATCCTGAAAAGGAATAGGAGAGCTTTCTACTAAGTATTTCCAGAGATACCCTCTAAAGTATTGTGGAGTTGTCCGTTGCGATTGTAATTCACTCCTCATTTGGTTTCCTATTATGATTACGGCGCACTGAGATCTTGAAAATGTTCCATCAAAGTTCCGGATACTGTTGTATAACACGCACGTATCTTGAATGATAGCATTAACTTTGGAATGGTTGCAATAGAATGGCGTATTTAAAACTCTGAATTTAGATATTAACATACCAAACGAGCATTCCAATGATTTTCGTGCCATTGACAATTTACGGTTATACAGAATGAGATTTCCACTCTGCACAGGAGCGTGCGCTGATATGAAACTTCCTGGCAGATTGAAACTGTGTGCCGGACCGAGACACGAAATCGGGACCTTTGCCTTTCGCGAGCAAGTGCTCTACCAACTGAGCTACCCAAGCACGACTCACGCCCCGTCCTCACAGCTTTACTTCTGCCAGTATCTCGTCTCCTACCTTCCAAACTTAACAGAAGCTCTCCTGCGAACCTTGCAGAACTAGCACTCCTGAAAGAAAGGATACTGCGGAGACATGGCTTAGCCACAGCCTAGGGGATGTCTCCAGAATGAGATTTTCACTCTGCAGCGGAGTGTGCGCTGATATGAAACTTCCTGGCAGATTAAAACTGTGTGCCGGACCGAGACCGTTGTCTTTCGCGGGCAAGTGCTCTACCAACTGAGCTACCCAAGCATGACTCAGGTCCCGAGTTCGAGTCTCGGTCTGGCACACAGTTTTAATCTGCCAGGAAGTTTTACGGTTGTATATTCTTCGCTCGTTTACCAACCGATTCCGTGAGAAAGGTTTCATCATATTTGTGTGAAAGGCGAACGACTCATCTGCCACGAAATAAAAAGGAATCTTGTACGTCTCACCCGGTATTGGAGTGGGTCTGGTCATTGTTGCAAATCTCGATCAGAATTACTGTTGTGAAAACCTCGTCCAATGCTGTTATGTCCATATTCACCTGCGTCTACTGTTCCAAATAAGCAGTCTGATTCTGCGGCGCGCAACAACATATCTGAAAAAATACATCCTTTGTAGTTAACAGAGGCACAGCCAGAAAGTAGTGGTGCCTTTATTATTATGTGTTTACCGTCGACACTACCGAATCTGTTGAGCAAGTTCCACAGCGCATAGAAACGGTGCTTTATTCCTTCCTATCTGGCTGCAGAAGGCGTAGACATGTATTAAAGTTCTGCGATAAACCCTATGGTGTGTCATGCACAGTTAATCGATCTGTGGAATGGCCTGCCGAGAAAGTAGAATAAAAGGGCTTTGAATGAACATCCAGTAACACAGTACCGCCAAAGGAATGAAATTTCACATCTTTCATTTTGTACTTCACATGTACAGCGACGAATAATGATTATTCACTCTAGGTTTTAGAAAACTTTTAAAGAACTGCTTGCTTAGCAAACAAAGATTGTTTTGTAATTGACATATCTCAAGATCAGTCCACCAACAGTTTCTCCTCCGGACAGACAGGCTGCCTCAAGTTCGTTGCTTTTCTGTGAATGCTTTATTTAACTTTGTTCAACACAATATAGAAATACTTTTTAGAAATTCTGTAAAAATTCTGAAAACTGTCGGGATACATACTCAGGTCTTTCATTACGTCGAACATGCCATATTTCTTCCATTTTTTCAACCATTAATGAATGCATCCAATATCCTCTTCGATGGTGAACATTTACGAGTTGCAAAACATCCAGTGCATCACTATCTTCGTCTAATGAAGACGACATACTCGGATCCATTTGTAGTACGATCGTCCTGCACCCCCTTGCCACGTCCCTGTATCGCCGCCGACATGCGTCAGCGGCACGCCATTTCTGTGTGCTCCAGTAAACCCACAATTATTTAAAGAATCGAACTCGCATGTATGAAACAGCTTCCAACTCCTGGTTACTTTGATAATGAGTTAATGCGTTAAATATTTGACGTTAACGTGTAAGCGACAAAAGTTTTAGAAAAGGCTTGAAATTAAGTTTGGTGCAAGTCACTAAGTGCGTTCATTCTCAAATCCTGGATGACTATACTCTGGGTATTTGTGCGCTGTGAGTTACGCTGCTTCACGACATATAAACAATTTCTAATCGCAATTATTCAAGCTACCTGCAAGAGACGGCGTCGCGAAGTGTGTGCTTCATTTTGTTTCTTAAAACCGAACAAGAGAGCGTTCCAAAAATTGGACACGGGACGGTAACAAGAATCGAACCTGAACCAAAGGGTGAGCCGTCTCGTGCACTATCATTTCTGCTTTGTGAACAACCGGCATTGACTGTATTTGCTGGACCGTTTGAATTAGCACGCGCAGTTGCCTTACTGTCTAACTTCGATGGTAATTAACTCGGAAAGTGCGCAAAGTGTCGAATTTTTTCTTAACAATTATTTCTCAGCATAACCTACCTTACAACACTCTTAGAAGCTCTTCAGACTGTTTCTGAGCACTCCGTACACTGGGACTTAAGTGGAGAAGATACCACGACGCTACGTTCTCACACGGACCTGATCGTAAGATGATGTATTATATTGAGAGAATATAAAACATCGTTCCAAAATGTTATCTCTCTGGCGGAAATGATTCAAATCGATTTGAGATGCGAGAATGCCAAAAGGAGTCATCCAAAAACGTTAAAAGAATAAGGTAACACAAAATCCATTTAGACGTGTTTAAGATCCAAAGTAACCAATTGGAGGATCGCCGTTCTTGTCACAGGCGTTGCGGTGGATGTAAGAAGGAAGAAAGATAGTTGTTTAATGTCCCGTCGACATAGAGCTCATTAGAGACGGAGTACAAGCTCAGATTGATGAAGGATGGGTAAAGAAACTGGCTGCGTTGATTTGCCTCAAATGAATAAGAAATTTAGACCTTGATCCCAAACGTGGGTCCGTAACTCATGAGTCAGCCACCTCATTTCTGTAATGAACGAAATGGTGCCTACAGACTCAGCACCATATCCAGGCACTGACCACTGCACCCTCAGGAGCTGTGAGCCGCTTCTGCATTTCAAGCTACCTCCGCGAGGCAATGGCTGAGTACTCGGGCACTGACCCATCTTTCAAGAAGCTTCCGCGTGATGGAAGTATGAGGCAGTGCTACCTCTTCCACGTGATCAGCCTCTAGAGAGCATTATTCCCCCCCCCCCCTCCCCTAACACCATCACCACACCCGCTGAGGGGAGCCAGCCAATCATAACTGGATATCTGAGTTATGTTACGTCCAGCCTGCGTCGGATGCTGCCGCGACCGAGTAAACAGCCACGTATCTATGACGCATCTGCGAAAACCGTCACTGGGCATGGAACCCTCGACTGCTCTGCCTGACTGCCCTTGCTCTTGCCAGCCCTGCCCCCCGCCGTCAGCGTGGGTCTAGTCGCTAAGAACCAGCTGCCTTCACATGTTCCGGGGCTGAACTGAAATCTCACATCCGTGATCAAGAAGACTGAATGATAGTAAATAATAAACAATAAAAGGTGTTAATATCCACAAGCTGCTTTCTTTTGCTGCGCGTACTTTCATCTCCGGTAGAGAACCACTCACCCACTCCAAGCCATCCCTACATCCTGTCACATTTCATTACGGCCATCTTAGGGATCCTGTGCACCGTTCTAGCATTGGCAACCATCGAACGCACAATTATATTTCATGTTTTACACATTAAACTCTTCACTACAGCCATCTGACTGTAAAAGTAGCTATTCGACAATGATTAAAGGGAAATCCAGTGGGTTAACCTGTACCTTCTTACCACACGCAAACATACCATCGTTTTGTTGCCAGTGTTCTTCATAAATGTCTATCCTCTTGCTCCACAAATATTTTGCCCATTTAAATAATCCGCTGACTAATTAATTGTGTTTTGGTGAGCCCTAAGCACATACTTGTGTGTAAAAGGAATATGCACTTAAATTCCCTGCTCCAAACTTCGGTAATAAAAGAATGTAGTATTACCGACACTTTAGTCGAGTGTCGCCTATCTGTCGATGATCGCACGAGTATCATTACGCTTCTTAGTGTAATGTCAGCCGCTGTTAACCGATTGCACTGATATTCTTCAAACAACGAGAGGAGCATAAGAGAAATGAATAGTGGAAATTGAAAAAGGAACAGTCGAAGGACGTTTCGGCAAAATGTTCTGTAAAGCAGGGTAAGCGTTGCTCATAGGAACTCGATGAATTGAGGAAACACGAGATGTCACCATGAATTTCGTAATTAGAGGATGAGGTGCACGATGAAAAATTAACTAGACAGAAAAAAGCAGTTGCACTTTAAAAATTATGTCAGTCAGCAACGGAACATTTTTTTTAAATTAATTTCTTGTTTGGAATGTTGTATATCGGGTTAGTATTCGTCTTTCATTCTGATTCACGTTCGACTACGAACTCTGTGGCCGACACTCCTATACTGAGTCCATCAGTATGTCGTTCCGAAGGTCAAAGATTGAATACAGGTCGATTTTCTCGATTTTAAATTGCTGATTTGTTTCAGTTTAATTCAAAATACGTCATATTTTCAGTAAAGGAATCCTTTTGAAACACACGCGTTCGCGCGCGCGCGCGCCGCGCGCCCTCACACACACACACACACACACACACACACAACCGTATTATTAATCTCTTACATGTCAATGAGAGGAACTCCTGGCGGAGGAACAACCACAACAATGGGAGCGGTGTGCGCCGCGCCATACCACACAGTGTAGCGATGGAGGTCTGTGATTAACGACTGCGGGCCCACTGCCAAGGATGTGTCGCGGCTAGCCTACACGCCGGGGGCAGCTAGCGTTGTCACCGCTGCCGCTGTTAACACAGCCCGAACCCTCTCGCACCCGTCAAATGACGAGTTCATTAATCCTCCAGTGTTGTGCTCTCGAGAGATAACAGCAGCAACCTTCCTTTACAGCATTCTGTGATTGGTTTGTTCATAAGGATCCTAGATCAACTTTGACACTGCACCTCCTTGATCTGTTTTTAGGGAAGATTAAGAGGCAATTTTCTGCTGGCGTTGCCCACAGCAAGTAAATATTTGAAAAAGTCATGCTTACCGCCTCGAGCTGCTAATAAAATTATTTATTTAACAAACGAAACTCGTTGTAAAATGAAGAATTCTATCAGCAGCTCGAGCAGGTAAATCACGACGTTTTTCGAATATTTTAAGAGGCAGTGATAAACATATTTTACATTTCAGTTACTCTCGCGGCACAATGAAGACAAATCGCCCAAGTTGCCGTTTCAAGCAATCTATTTACATGCCAACATATTTTGGCTATAATGGATAGATGTAATGTGTAGCTACTACAATATATCACTAAATTGTCCTGTTGTGGGTCCCGCTTAGAAGATATAAAGCCTATCTGCGAAATTTTACTGATTAAGAAGCTATTTTATTCACCTCGGCCATGGTAAAAAAAGGTTTTTATGTTTCAAGCGATAAATTAGAAATTTGCATTTATTCACAACTTTGATTTCTACTAAAAGTGAATGTCACACTCACTTTATACCATTTATTCTTTCTTCTTTACGTCCTTTTACTAATAAAAGTGGTTTTCTGTGTAAAATAATGATTCTGCGAAGATAAAAATTGCCATGTTATGAAAGTGCGCGGTGCAGTTAAAATCGTGCACGTTTTTAGGTGGGAATGTTACAAACATTAAACTATTTGAAAGAGTAGCCGGTAAAGTTACCACCCTAGTACGGTTAAAGGTGAAGGTAAAGTTTTTGGCGCAAGCCCGTGATTGGGCTATTGGCCTCACTCCAGATAGAGCGGAAACTTTCTTCGCCGCGGCACTAGGATGAGAAAGGTGGCGGGTCCATCTCTCAAGCAAGATCCACAGCACTTATTTGATAGCAGAGACAGTGAACTGGGAACTGGTGGGGGGGGGGGGGGGGAGGGGAGGCAGGACACACACCAACGAGAAAAATTCCCGACCCCTATGTGGGACTGAACCTGGGACCTCCAGAACTGCAGTCTAGTGCTGTACCTGCTATGCCACCACGACTTTTATTACCGTTACGGAAGAAGATACAGTCGAAGATTTATATTCGAGATCAGAGAGAAGGAACAGTGTTTCTTCGCTGTTGGGTGTAATGGGAGATTTTTAAACCGAAGTTAAAAGTTTTGTTATACGTTTTCGTTAACAGAAAGATCAGTCAAAATCTATATCGCGCTAAAAGTCGAGCTTTACTACTGAATCACACTAAAGCTGGAAATGCCGTTTATATATTATTGTCCTTCTGCACTGAAATACTCTTTTTGCATTATCATTTCTCTTAGGCGATCGCTTTATGGAGAAATAGGTGTTATGCAAAAATCGAAAGAGTAGTGTAGGGTAAGAAGGGATACATTTAATAAAACAGGTAAAGAGCTCCTATCCAGACGCTAGCTGCTATCAAAATGATAGGTGGCACGTAAGAATAAATAAGCGACAGACAGTTAAGAATGAAACAAAGTCATATAATGTCCTATAAGCAAAAATTTTGATTTATCCTTAGTTTACACACTGAGGAGCAACATATTACGAAAACTTTAACTTTTCGGTTTACGTATTCTATACACAGTTCATAAACAGTGCAGGTGAGAAACCATTCCTATCCTGCGCGTCAGAAACTATTAGCAATTAGGCGCTCTCTAACAATGTACGAGGTCGTGCTGAAAAGCGTCCGAAAGTTTTATGAGGAAACTCTTAAAACTTGATAAACAAAGCTACCGTTATTAAGATTTTACACCTTTATTCTTCATGTCTACATATTTACAACTTTCTGCCGCTACAGGGGCCGATATTGTAGCGTGTAACATCGTGGTGTGTACCGTAACTATGTCGGTGCGTGACAAACAGCCTACTCTTATCGAGTTTCGAATTGGTTCAAATGGCACTGAGCACTATGCGACTTAACTTCTGAGGTCATCAGTCGCCTAGAACTTAGAACTAATTAAGCCTAACTAACCTAAGGGCATCACATACATCCAGGCCCGAGGCAGGATTCGAGCCTGCGACCGTAGCGGTCGCTCGGTTCCAGACTGTAGTGCGTAGAACCGCACGGCCACTCCGGTCGAAGTTTTGAATTCGAAGACTTCGTCCATACATGGAAAACCCTCTCTTACAGTACGACATGCCAGACTACAAACGTTCGCTGCTATATCTGCACCAATTCGACACCTTGGGTTGATTGTCATTGATCATCCTCTAACAAACTGATCTTTTGCCAGGAGAAATGTGTTCGTCGCCAGGGGGACTATGTCAGTCTTATCCAGGTGTAGGAAAATGGAAAAAAGCTAATATGTGACTGACTGTGGAGCGAAAAGCTTATATTTGTGATGGCTCCCATTTTAAAAGGGTTTGAGAATTGAATCCGGAGCGTTGAAGTTCATACAGTTTGACTTATTACTGGCTGTATGTGAAGAACCATCGCTATGAAGTCCCCCTAAAATGAAAATCCCATGGAGAAACTAATTCAGACAATCAAAATCATTCCTGGGTCCCTACAACTCACAGCTGACTACTGTTTCTCATGTTTTGCCATTCCTCCGGCCGGAGTAGCCGTGCGGTTCTAGGCGCTACAGTCTGGAACCGAGCGACAGTTACGGTCGCAGGTTCGAGTCCTGCCTCGGGCATGGATGTGTGTGATGTCCTTAGGTTAGGTTTAATTAGTTTTAAGTTCTAGGGTACTGATGATCTAAGAAGTTAAGTGGCACAGTGCTCAGAGCCATTTGAACCATTTTTGTTCTGCCGTTCCAGTGGTCAACAACCACCAAAGAGTACTAGATCACAATATAAAGAGCAACGTTTCAACTTCACGTAGCAATTAATTATAAAATACATACTGCATTACGTTAATGGAAAAAATTTAAATATTTTAAATTCAGTTCACTTTGTAAAAGAACATCGTGACGCGCTAGATAAAATAAAGGGCGTTTGTTTGGTGTGCTGTACCCAACTGTCTTTTTTTCCTTGACGGTGTTGTTGCTTCGACGGTCTTAACGACGTGCTGGTTTCAGGTTTTGGTCAGATCATTCGTTGTTGTTTGCGTTGTTTGTTTTGCCTCCTGGAATAAGATTTTTTTAGAAAAAAGATTTTTTGTAATGTTCTGGTCTACATGTAATCGGGAGTTCAGCATTTGTTAAGTGCTTGCGTTCACTGTGGTAATTTACATTTGTTTCTTAAAAACGTAGTTGCGAAGTTATAAAATTTTATTTTGTGCAATTAAAAAATTTAACTGGTTCAAAGCAAATTGTTTATGATTTTGTACTTCTGTCCAGCAACTTCTGCTTATTACTGTAAATAAGTTATTGTTACTGTTATTTCAATAATGTAAAGCAGAAGCTTCAAAACCAGCTTGCTCGCATCTCGCATTCCTTAGACCCGGGCTCCCTTCTGTACCAAAGAAATCATTCACACGTACCGCGATGTGAACTCCTGGACAATGGAAGAATACAGGAACAGAAGCAGCGAGACGAATATGTCACACTGAACGCAGTACTGATAATCCGAGAACGTTAGTACATTAAAATATGGCGTAGTATCTACGTGAAACATTGTGTACACTCGGAGTTTTGTATTGGTTGCTCTGTGTGGACAACGTAAGTACAAGTGAGGGAGATGTCCCGTCAGCGACGAGGACATATGACTGATGAGTGGGTTGAGTGTGCTTATTTACCACTGCTGGATCTGCAGGGTTACAGATAGCTAACTTCTCAGCATCGTTATGGTCACTAATGTATTAAGTTGTTTTTCGTGGCCAAGGTCTCTTCACAGATTACGATATAACTTTGTCAGTGCCCTGACATTAGCTGACCTGCATCTTGCAGTGGACACGCAGCATCCTGGAGACTGAAAACTCCAGGAAGCTGCACCTTGTAACAGATGAGTGGAATTCGTTCGAATTCAGCAGGGAAAGACTGGCGAGGCAGCGAGGGTCGCACTCGTGTTCTGCGTGTTTAAGCCACCGGGCTGACGAACTTCGTCGAGTCGTTCCGCCAACTAACAGTTCTCATTTCCACGATACATTTTTACATGGCGGGACTGTTTTCTGGCGATAGTAAAACAAAAGCGGAACGTTACGTAAACAATGCTTACTGGGACTCGTCGGAGGCAGAAGAAATACTCGATGGGAGGAAAACAAACGCCGCGGGTAAACAAAGAGGCACCACCCGTCACAGGCAACGCTGACCGCGAGCATTTTTTCAACAAACAACCGGCTCCTTCGCTCCGCTTTTATTTCTCTCCCGAACTTCTCGGAAAATAACATTTTAGCACCAAGCGGACTGTCCCTTAGGTGCCGTGAACATTCTCACGAACTGGACACGCCATCCGTTTATTTTCTACCATCTGTTGTTTTCACTCTGATGTTCCCCGGTGCTCGACGCGAATACGTTCAGCAATATACACACGAACTTCGACGTCGTGGCTTTCACGTGAGAATCCATTAGCATCAAAGCGGTAATCCAACGAGGTAAATTTCTACATAGTCTCCGAGTATTACAAGGAGGAAAGTGCCCAAAAAATTCAGAATTGCGCCGGCCGCTGTCGCAGGTTCGAATCCTGCATCGGGCATGGATGTGTGTGATGTCCTTAGGTCAGTTAGGTCTTGTAGTTCTAAGTCTAGAGGACTGATGACCTCAGATGTTAAGTCCCATAGTGCTTACAGCCATTTGAACCAGAATTGCAATTGGTGTAATTTTTAAATAACATCTTCTCGATGATTTAAATTTTCCGGAAAGTCAAAATATTCATACTTATTCGCAAACGTCAGCAAAACATTTTAGGAGGAAAGCACGCAGATCATATAGGAAACCCTTCCATCTAATTAATCATATGATCGATTAAATTATAGAATTGCCCCATAGTTTTCATCTTTATATCTGCTAAGCAAACATATGAATCTTTCAGTATCTATACAGACTGATCAATATGTTCCATTATTTATCACCTCCAATGACAAATTAATATGCTACTTCCTCGATGTATTAACGTATTTGAGAAACATTCTATTAATATAGCAAAATATATATTTCCACTTCAGAGTTCCAGAATTTTAAGACTATGTTTACACGAGGAATGGTCAGAGGCCGGTTCTGTATGTTTCAGATCGCGTTTGCGATTTTAAGTCACACTAGCCGGGACAGTTTCATTTCACCACTCTCTTGCTGAAAGATAACCAAACACTTTTTACGATTCTCTCATCTCGAAAGTGAAACGACACCAAAAATAAATTTCGATACATTGTATTTCCAATTAATGAGTAAATTTCTGTTCTTCATCACCGTACAGGTACAGAGCAGATTTATGTGGAATGTAGTTCAGCTGTGTGTCCATAATGCTACATTCAAATCATCAGCGGGACCAGATTACATGAAAGTAACTTAATATTTTTTGTAGCACTGCTTTCGAAGCCTATTCCACAACTACGGCTCTCGACCGATAGTAATAACACTTCTGCCATGTAACGGAGGAGTCATTCTGCTGAGAAGTATTAACTAAAGCTCCCTTCCACCCATACATCCACAAAACACGATGTTTTCACTCTGTTCTTAAATGATTTGTGCGAACAGGAAATTTGTGATCTCTGGGTACTGGTAAGGGCTCTAAAATTAGTAAGTTGAGTTGGAGACACGGTACTATCTATACTAGATGGTGAAACAAGATGTATCGCTCTGGGTGCGAAACAAAGGACGTAACTCGGAAGTTAACGAAAAAAAGTTGATGTAGTTTCCTTAGTCGTGACGCTGAACAACTCGTAGAAGATACACATTTGGAATCTTCAGCTGTAACAAGTCTTGACTGTTGACGATACAGCTATTTTTTGTGTGTATTATGAGAGACAGTCTTAAAGTACAGACATTTGCATGTAATGAGAACGTCCGTATTACTGCGTTTATATGCTTCAAAACTTGAGAAAAATCGAAAATCGAAATCAGAAACTGAGTTTCGCGATCACAGTTACGTATTAGGCAGTAACCGACTTTAAAAACTCAGTCATATCGGTTTTACAGGCGCCAGTTATTTTATGCATGTAGTGTCTGTACATCAGCTGTTTAGATTTAGTCATCAGATCGAAGTGAGATGATCATTATCTTCGTAATTTTTTTGCAGAGACTGCAATTTTCTTAAGGATATGAGTAAAATAGTAAGGAGGATGAGGAGAAGGAGAAGGAGGGAGGGCGAAGGAGAAGTTCTAGCAGCAATGTTAAAAAATCACATAGACGTCAATTAATGCGCGCAAAGCTCTTTTCTTACATCTATGTAGATCATATGCGTTGAGAAAATGTGCAACATGGCGACTGGTGAACGCCAACGTTTTGGAGACTTGGATAGTTAGAAAACTTCCGAATGCGTGCAGACACACTCCTGTTTCTCTGGAAAAAAGTAGTTAACGTTTGGTCACCAG
The DNA here is from genome assembly GCF_021461385.2 of Schistocerca piceifrons. Classification (NCBI taxonomy): domain Eukaryota; kingdom Metazoa; phylum Arthropoda; class Insecta; order Orthoptera; family Acrididae; genus Schistocerca; species Schistocerca piceifrons. Next base: position 643,731,136 of record NC_060138.1, read on the forward strand.
CCACTGATTGTTCATGAGGTACTTTGCCACCAAAACGGTGAACAGGTGTAACGGTATACAAATTAGATCCCTAGACGCTTATAGGATTTTGGTCAAGCAGTTCAGCTTTGATGATTCACCAAACATATGGATAGCATTAACTTATTTTTCCGGCAGTGCTTGGTAGAATATGAGAACATGGCGCCCATGATCAGTAATGCTGGAATTCAATATGGTGTTGGCCCTCCCTTAGCCCTGACAACATCTCCACTCTCGCAGGCATACGTTCAATCGGTTGCTGAAAGGTTTCTTGGGGAATGGCAGCCAATTCTTCAAAGAGTGCTACACTGAGGAGACCCCGATGTCGGTCGGTGAGGCCTGGCACGAAGTCGGCGTTCAAAAACATCACAAAGGTATTTTATAGGATTCGGGTCAGGACTCGGTGCAGGCCAGTCCCAGGGATGTTACTGACGTGTAACAACTCCCCCACAGGTCGTGCATTATGAACAGGTGCTCGATCGTGTTGAAAGATGCGATCACCATGCCCGAATTGCTCTTTACCAGTGGGAAGCAAGAAGGTGCTTAAACCATCAATGTAGGCCTGTGCTGTGATAGTGCCACTCAAAACAACAAGGGTGCAAGCCGTCTCCATGAAAAACACAACCACGCCATAACACCACCGCCTCCGAATTTTCCTGTATGCACTACACACGCTGGGAGATGACGTTCACCGGGCATTCGCCATACCCACACCCTGCCATTGGATCGCCACATTGTGTACCGTGATTCGACAGTCCACACGACGTTTTTCCACTGTTCAGTCGTCCAACGTTTACGCTCCTTACACCAAGCGAGGCGTCGTTTGGCATTTGCCGGCGTGATTTGTGGTTCATGAGCAGCCGCTCAACTATGAAATCCAAGTTTTCTCACCTCCCGCCTAACAGTCATAGTACTTGCAGTAGATCCTGATGCAGTTTGGAATTCCTGTGTGATGGTCTGGATAGATGTCTGCCTATTACACATTCCGTCAGTCAACAGACGATGTCGGCCTGTACGCTTTTGTGCTGTGCGTATCCCTTCACGTTTCCACTTCACTACCACACAGGAAACAGTGGACTTAGGAATGTTTAGGAGTGTGGAAATCTCGCGTGAAGACGTATGACACAAGTGACACCCCATCACCTGACCACGTTCGATGTCCGTGAGTTCTATGGAGCGCCCCATTCTGCTCTCTCACGATGTCTAATGACTACTGAGGACATTGACATGGAGTATCTGGCAGTAGGTGGCAGCACAATGCACCGAATATGAAAAACGTACGTTTTTAGGGGTGTCTGGATACTTTTGATCACATAGTGTATGTGCTCAGGAACCGCCGTTCGGCTACTTAGGCTATCTTCACGTGACAACTGAATGGCGCAAGCAAAGATAAAATAACTATGACTTTCACAGATAATATACATACAGAAGGTAGAAAGACGATGACTCTTACAGTGTTTGCATAGAAAGTAGTATATTTTTCGGGATGCGTAAATAGTAACATTAAATTAAAAACGTAACAATTTTTTATGTGGAGACATATTTAACAACTGATACGAAATAAAATTGAATTTATAGTTTTAATCTGTTATTTGTAACTTAACAGAGGAAAAGTGGAACTGTGTTTCGCCATTTAATACCAGGATGGCATTCTGTGTCACATGCTTGTTGATTTGCAGCAGAGTGATCTTTCTTCCCTTTTTAACAGAATGTACGACTTCGAAGTCTGCATTATATGTGATCGACAAAGACTCATTAGTCTCTAACTCCCCTCATGTTCAGAAAATGCAACTGATAAAGCTGTGCCTGACTGACCAGTACGTACTTTTTCACAGTGCCTGCATGTGATTTCATACAGACCACCCTTTGTCAAGGGTTGCAGTCTGTATTTATAAATGAATAAAGATTTTGAAACACAGTTGGTCTTGTAGAGTGGAAGAATGTGGTTGCGAGACTTCAAATTTTTTTGTGAGATTATCTTGAATCACCAATATATGGGACGATGCATCTGTTTTTGTAACTATTGACAACTTACTATTGGCCAGCGTACAGAAGTAGTTTAATTTTACGCATTTTATATGAATGCGTAGTGTGTTGTGGCCTTCAGTCCTGAGACTGGTTTGATGCAGCTCTCCATGCTACTCTATCCTGTGCAAGCTTCTTCATCTGCCAGTAGCTACTGCAACCTACATCCTTTTGAATATGTTTAGTGTAGTCATCTCTTGGTCTCCCTCTACGATTTTTAACCTCCACGCTGCCTTCCAATACTAAATTGGTGATCCCTTGATGCCTCAGAATGTGTCCTACGAACCGATCCCTTTTTCTAGTCACGTTGTGCCACAAACTCCTCTTTTCCCCAATCCTATTCAATACCTCCTCATTAGTTATGTGATCTACCCATCTAATCTTCAGCATTCTTCTGTAGCACCACATTTCGAAAGCTTCTATTCTCTTCTTGTCCAAACTATTTATTGTCCATGTTTCACTTCCATACATGGCTACACTCCTAATACTTTCAAAAACGACTTCCTGACACTTAAATCTATACTCTATGTCAACAAATTTCAATTAAATGTATGAAATTAACTTCCTGATCAGTCCAACTTCTTCTTCTTCTCCTTCTTCTCCTCCTCCTCCTCCTTCACTTTATACCAAATAATCACCCACGCCAATACACAATTTAATAACCAAGTAGCAACGTGACACATTAACCACGATTCAGATGGAATAGAGAGTTTACACGAAGCGAAAACCGATTGTGCGAGCTGCAAGCCGCATTTCCAGAATCGAGATAGAGTATTGGGAAATCAGTTTACAGAAACTGAAGTTGGCAGCCGACGCAAACGTCTACGCCTCTAGTGTACCTTAGCAGTGAGCTGACTCGGTGTGGTGCGGTCTTGCAGAGCCAACGAGTCGTCTCGGAGCGAGCGATTAGGTACGGCGACACGCGCGGCAGCTTCGGAACGACGAGGGCGCGGCGCGAGCCACCAGTTATTTTTCCTTTCGCCGGTCGGCCGAGGAAACAACGAGGCCCTGGCGTTATTGGCCGGCCGACGCGCTGCGGATATTGCGGCCGGGGCCGATATTGCCAAATTCCGCGCCGCCTGCTGCCTGCTGTCTGGTGGCGCGTCCGAGGAGGAACACTTGCAGGCCGGGGGCGGATGGAATGCTGCCGCTGCAGCCGGCAGTGTTGGGTGGGCGGCGGAATTAGCGCGGACTCATCTCTGCAAATGAAGTCCGCGCCAGCCCGGGGCCGCGCCTCGGCGACAGTCGCAGCCGGTCAAATCACGCGCCGCACAATCCGCCGCACCCCATCTCCAGCCGCGCTCTCATTTGAGTCCCGCTATGTAAACCAACTGCGCTCCTCTCTGGCTACGGCAAAAGAGAAAGCGCAGCAGAGTGACTGACAGCGGAGGAAGTGCGAGGCGAGGCGGCTGGGGAAGAAGCAGAAGAATTCGTTCTTCCTTGCAGCTTTGAACACCACTCAGAGAACTCTACAATTCGTATACAATCAGATAAATTTTTCGCAAAGAACAGCAATCAACAAATTTTATAGAAATCATGATTTGTTGCCTCACTCACGGTTATTAACAACGTTTAGTTTGCAGCGCGCGTTTCGCCAGCATTCTGTCATAAGGTATCCATACATAGAGCTTGTTCGGAAAGTCCCGTTACAAAATTATACAATTTATAGAGGAGAGTGAGTATATAATATTCTGAATAGAAACCCATTTCCTGAAACGTACCGTTTCTTTCTACGACGGTTCCAATTCAGGTGTTTAAATTATCCACTTCTGCCTGAGTAACTGAATTAGACGTGACCCAGAACAATTATTAGGTGACAATCTGAAAGGAAATATAACGAAACATCCATTTGTTACTTAAGCAAATTTTGTATTAACACTTAAACATTACATGTTTATATTATTCCAAAACAAAAAAGAACCTAGCATACTGTACATACAGAGCAATACTGATGCATTACAACAGCGGCTCGATGTGGCGACAAACAACGTTGTTACAAACATTGTATCTACGAAACATGTGTTCTGGTACACACTCTCCATACCAGCTGGGGTCTAAAAAATGGTTCAAATGGGGACTGAAGCGCCTAGAACCGCTCGGCCACCGCGGCCGGCAGCTGGTGTCTCTTCAGTTTCTTGTGCAGTGGTCAGAACTAGTCCTAGCAGATCTTTCTCTGTCACTACATGAGTCCCGTAAATTAAAGGTTGCATACCACCGTACGAGAAACAGACCGTTGGAGACACATTCGGCGATCGCGGCGGCCACACGGTTGGACATCCTCGGTCTCGCCATCTTTTACCATATAGTCTGTTGAGATGTATGTCTCCGAACTGTTCGTGAGAAGTGAGATGGTGCACCATCATGCTGAAACCACATTTCTTGACAGACATCCACTGGCACAGCTTCCAAGACCCGGTCCAATACTTTTCGAAGGAAGATCAAGTATGCGGGACCAATTAGCTTGAGTGGAAGGAGGTACTGCCCAATCACATTACCGTCTAGAATACTTGCCCATACGTTAATACCAAACAGGTTCTGAAATCCCTGAACAAGCATGGCACCAAGGTTTTCGTCTGTCCAGACATGGCTGCTTCTCGAAATTCAGAACACAGTTCCTAGTGAAATTCCTTTCATCTGTGAACAGGACTCGATGTGGAAACAGAGATGTGACAATGCAGCGCTGCAGGAACCACGAGCAGTGGGTAACGCGTTGTAGAAAATCGGCTGGACCCATACTCTGTACACTTTGTAAGTAGTGGGAATGTAACGTTTGCTCACCAAAAACCTCCAGTCGATACTGTGACCAACAGCCATTGCACCTGCAATTGTTCCGAGCACTTGTTGACGGGTCTCTTCAACGTCATGCAGTACATCTCCTTCAAATTCGGGCATGTGGCGTTACCGTGGAGCACAACAGTTCTGCCTCCACATGGTGAAGGTACCTGTTTCTCAGAGCCGCTGCGTAAGCTTGGAAAGAAAGTTTGTGTGATGGTGTTCTCAGTTGCGGAAAACCTACGTGATACAGCCGACTAACAGTTTTTCCGTTACCTCGAGCATCACCATACACAAGGATCATGTCTGTGTATTTCGAAAACATGTACCGGACCATGTTTACTGTATCGGAAATGCACCGCCATTGAGTAGGTCTTGCAGCAAGACAGACGTTAAGTGACATCAGGTGACCGTCTGATGTAGTACACATCATCCTGTCTACTCTACCGCACACCACGACAAGCAACTCTCCGGCTTTTCTCTTTCCTTCAGCAGACGAGGACGCATTTCACATCTGACTTGAAATCGTCAAAGAAAGGAAATGGTACGTTTCCAGATATAGGTTCCTATTCATATTACGTACTCACTCCCATCTACAAGTCCTAGAAATTTGTAAGTGGAAATTCCGTACGCTATGTATTATAAAAATGGATGTGTGTTTGAGTGTTTGTGTGGGCGCACGCGTTTGGTACACATATCCATTATTGTCAACCAACAGTCACTATGTGGATCAGAACCACCTGCCTACCACAGCTCTGGAGAGATGAAGTCACAAGGAAAGACTTGCCTGAAAAACTGCCTCACCACGCATGACGTTTAAATTTATTACTTCTTTGCTACTAATTCTATTCGCCACATATTTCGCTCACGATATTCACATATGCCGCTGACTGTACCGATGCAAATATATCATTGAGCGACGTGTAGTACAAGAAATATAACCTGGTGAACACTTTTAGATGCGTGAAAAAAAAATGCCACACCTTGCATGAAGTTTTAATGCATTAATTCTTTTCTGCTGGGACACTCCTACAGTCGAGTCAACTTAAGGAAGTCCCTGACACCTGGCAGCACTTTTGACAATTTTCAGCTGCCAAGCGCAAACGACTGCACGCGAAAGCAAAAGCTGTTTATAGAGCCATGAAGAGGCGTTGCCATAGATACGTTTACAAAATCGCTTTGTAGACACACGAAGCAGCTGCGCCCAGCATACAGAAACTCTCCGGGATACTAAGCCTATACTTTAGCACATTATGCGTATTTCTTTGCATAACTATTTCATAATCTCAAAGGTGTTTTCACGAGTACTTGCAAATGAAATTTTTTCGATATTACACTACAAAAACAATTCGTTATTGTTCCCATACCTAGTCGAAAACTGGCAAAATGAATACTGAAGCGACGTCAGGGTTTGTCGGCTACTACAGTGAATAGTAACCTTTGATTACGTATGGCGAGAGCACACATTCCAATTTACGCCATGTTGTTGTTGTTGTGGTCTTCAGTCCTGAGACCGGTTTGATGCAGCTCTCCATGCTACTCTATCCTGTGCAAGCTTCTTCATCTCCCAGTACCTGCTGCAACCTACATCCTTCCGAATCTGCTTAGTGTATTCATCTCTTGGTCTCCCTCTACGATACCCTCCACGGTGCCCTCCAATGCTAAATTTGTGATCCCTTGATGCCTCAAAACATGTCCTACCAACCGATCCCTTCTTCTAGTCAAGTTGTGCCACAAACTTCTCTTCTCCCCAATCCTATTCAATACCTCCTCATTAGTTACGTGATCTACCCGCCTTATCTTCAGCATTCTTCTGTAGCACCACATTTCGAAAGCTTCTATTCTCTTCTTGTCCAAACTAGTTATCGTCCATGTTTCACTTCCATACATGGCTACACTCCATACAAATACTTTCAGAAACGATTTCCTGACAAATCTATACTCGATGTTAACAAATTTCTGTTCTTGAGAAACGCTTTCCTTGCCATTGCCAGTCTACATTTTATATCCTCTCTACTTCGACCATCATCAGTTATTTTACTCTCTAAATAGCAAAACTCCTTTACTACTTTAAGTGTCTCATTTCCTAATCTAATTCCCTCAGCATCACCCGATTTAATTTGACTACATTCCATTATCCTCGTTTTGCTTTTGTTGATGTTCATCTTATATCCTCCTTTCAAGACACTGTCCATTCCGTTCAACTGCTCTTCCAAGTCCTTTCCTTTCTCTGACAGAATTACAATGTCATCGGCGAACCTCAAAGTTTTTACTTCTTGTCCATGAATTTTAATACCTACTCCGAATTTTTCTTTTGTTTCCGTTACTGCTTGCTCAATATACAGATTGAATAACATCGGGGAGAGGCTACAACCCTGTCTCACTCCTTTCTCAACCACTGCTTCCCTTTCATGCCGCTCGACTCTTATAACTGCCATCTGGTTTCTGTACAAATTGTAAATAGCCTTTCGCTCCCTGTATTTTACCCCTGCCACCTTCAGAATTTGAAAGAGAGTATTCAGGTTAACATTGTCAAAAGCTTTCTCTAAGTCTACAAATGCTAGAAACGTAGCTTTGCCTTTCCTTAATCTTTCTTCTAAGATAAGTCGTAAGGTCAGTATTGCCTCACGTGTTCCAACATTTCTACGGAATCGAAACTGATCTTCCCCGAGGTCGGCTTCTACCAGTTTTTCCATTCGTCTGTAAAGAATTCGCGTTAGTATTTTGCAGCTGTGACTTATGAAACTGATAGTTCGGTAATTTTCACATCTGTCAACACCTGCTTTCTTTGGGATTGGAATTATTATATTCTTCTTGAAGTCTGTGGGTATTTCGCCTGTCTCATACATCGTGCTCACCAGATGGTAGAGTTTTGTCATGACTGGCTCTCCCGAGGCCATCAGTAGTTCTAATGGAATGTTGTCTACTCCCGGGGCCTTGTTTTGACTCAGGTCTTTCAGTGCTCTGTCAAACTCTTCACGCAGTATCTTATCTCCCATTTCGTCTTCATCTACATCCTCTTCCAGTTCCATAATATTGTCCTCAAGTACATCGTCCTTGTATAAACCCTCTATATACTCCTTCCACCTTTCTGCCTTCCCTTCTTTGCTTAGAACTGGGTTGCCATCTGAGCTCTTGATATTCATACAAGTGGTTCTCTTCTCTCCAAAGGTCTCTTTAATTTTCCTGTAGGCAGTATCTATCTTACCCCTAGTGAGACAAGCCTCTACATCCTTACATTTGTCGTCTAACCATCCCTGCTTAGCCATTTTGCACTTCCTGTCGATGTCATTTTTGAGACGTTTGTATTCCTTTTTGCCTGCTTCATTTACTGCATTTTTATATTTTCTCCTTTCATCAATTAAATTCAATATTTCTTCTGTTACCCAAGGATTTCTATTAGCCCTCGTCTTTTTACCTACTTGATCGTCTGCTGCCTTCACTACTTCATCCCTCAAAGCTACCCATTCTTCTTCTACTGTATTTCTTTCCCCCATTCCTGTCAATTGTTCCCTTATGCTCTCCCTGAAACTCTCTACAACCTCTGGTTCTTTCAGTTTATCCAGGTCCCATCTCCTTAAATTCCCACCTTTTTGCAGTTTCTTCAGTTTCAATCTGCAGTTTATAACCAATAGATTGTGGTCAGAATCCACATCTGCCCCGGGAAATGTCTTACAATTTAAAACCTGGTTCCTAAATCTCTGTCTTACCATTATATAATCTATCTGATACCTTTTAGTATCTCCAGGATTCTTCCAGGTATACAACCTTTATGCCATATAGTGCACTAAACAAAAACAATAACATCGATAGCACATATAGAAAGCTATATTTGTACTGGATACAAACCTTTCGATAGCAAATCTCCACTCGCAAGAGGAGTGTGTGCTGTTTTGAAACTTCCTGATAGATGCTCTGGAAACTGACCGTAGGCTGTGGCTAATCATTATCTCCCCAATATTCCTACCAGAAGCGCTGGCCTCGCAGTGTACGCACGAGAGATTCTTTGAAGTTTGGAAAGGAGGAGAGAGGTAATGGTATGTGAGGGAGGGTCCTGAACCACTCTTACAAACGTCATCTGGTTAGAGCATTGCCAGCGGAAAGCAAGATTACGGGTTCCAGTCTCCGTCCGCCACACAGTTTTAAACTACCAAGATGTTTCAAAACAGTGCATACTGCACTCAAGAGTGGAATTTTCTGTCTGGATACTTCCGATTTTTTTACAGGATTTTATAAACATCATGGATACAAGCTTGTCTTGTTCTTGTATGGGATTCAGCCCAATCCTGGTACTATGCAGATCTCTACGCTAATCTATTCTGTGCAATACTGTTCAGCTCCGCATAGCTATATCGTGTTGAACCTGTTTACTGTCGTCAGTCCTTGGTCTCGCTCTGCAATTTACTCCATTTCTTCACATCCAGTTAAAAAAGACATTAATGACTGACAGCACCACGCAGAACAGTTATATCAGATTTTTCTTTTTAAATAATGTTTTTGAGTGGAAAGTTTATCCATTTAAAGTTGCAGTATTCATAGTTCTAATTGTAGTATTTAAGAAATACGCTTTATGGCACTTGGCACTTGAGGAAGAACTGTGTGTGTGTTTTTTGTCTTCATCACTCATCTTATCTTTATCAGATGCACAATTCGCCGAAGCAACGCCTAGTAGAAAGACTTGCACTTGTTGGACGAGCAGACCGACTATTAAAGCCATATGATCATTTCATTTCGGAAACAACTGTACTTCTTACTTGTGCATTGTAAGAGTGTTTCTTATCCCTCCACTTGGAAGACATTCACGTCGCCCCGACTCTGTGGAATACAACCCATAGTTTGAGAGTCTCTGACTTACATGACACAACGAATTATTCGCGTGCAGGGGGAAAAACCCTTCCAGCAAAAGAGCGGTTAAAAACGGAGTTAACATACAATAACGCACACGTAAAGAAATGATTTGAAGGTTCAGTTTACGCTAGGAGTACCACATAACGTGCAGTTTTTTCTTTTTTTTTATTTAAAACTGCAGATATGATTATACACACATACGGATTCCTTTTGGAACTGAGAGAGTAGGTTGGTATCATGCGCACTTGTACGAAGATAGAAAATATCCAACATTCATGACGATGATGTGAACGGCCAAGATCAATATTCTGTAAAACTTATGCGTTATTTGGATGATAATCAGTTTGGGGCAGCTATTCTCATCTTCAGATAGCTACATTAAAAGTTTTGGTTTTAACAATATACAAGATATCTGAAATCGATTACGGTCTACGTGAAGAAAACGTTTTATGAAATAATAGGACCAGTACATGGTTAGTTCAGACATGGATATAATGAGAGAGTCCTGAATCATCAGTTTCTTTACCCCAGCGTAACGTATGGAATTAGAAATACGCAACGTATACTTAACTTATTGACTACACTCAGTACATAATTTTAAACTACTCGTACGATTTAGTAAATACTGGTCCATTAATAACTTTGTAGAATTAGCAATCTGTTATCAACAAAAATAAAAACAGTAACTCGCTGTACGAGAGCGAAAACGTTTTCTGCGGGTTTCACTGATGAAATATTCTCAGACTTCCAGACGAGGAACCGCATCATCATGGAGCAACGTTCGGATATCGTCATCTTTAGTTGAAATGATAGCTGTGTACAATGCAAAATTATGCCTTTCTCACGGATCCATCAGTGACGAAAATTTCAAACTTGGTGATCAACTGAGTGACATAGTAAACTTGAAGAAACATTTCAACATGATTCCTAATCATCCTTAGGCGATCTGGTCACCCCCTTCGAAATTTTACTCGTTGCCGGATCACTTCACAGTGGAATAATTTGGCAGCAATAATACGTATGATAACATGTATACACTTCAATAAGTACACAAGTAAGCAGCAAGGGAAAATAATGGCTGTACCTGCAAAACATAAAATAGTTTCTGTGCTGCGTGAGATTCTTCTACGTAATTTATAAAACGAATAATTTGCTTGCCTATTTTATTTATATAATTAACGTGGTACATTTAACTTCTCCGCAAAGACAAATATTCAGTTTTTATATGTTTATATCATGAAGTTACTACATAATAAATGATTCTTTGTGTTTATTTATCTTATCTTTACTTTTAACTAAATTAGATGGATTGTGAAACATAACTTTGTTTTTCTTCTATGTGTGTGTGTCTGCGAGTCATAAGCCACTATTGTCACCAATGGTAAATGATTTACTAAATCGCTGTGCTTATAATGTCATTGCTAAAGCATTCCTCCAAAAATCATTGAAATACGTCCGTGAGGTGGCGGTACTTTCTGGAAATTCGGATGACTATTCTTGTACATTTGGCAACTTGTGCAGATTCCATTATTCACTATATTAACACTAAATGTTACAGCATGTGACTTACGAATACAGCTGCAGCAGAAGGGTCACGCACTCACCTGAAACACGAAAACAATTACTTAGAAACAAACGCGGAAAACTGGATTTTGAATAATAGTACCAAAAAAAATTTTCGAAGTACAGAACAATTTATGAATGACAAATAATTTGACAGTTTATGTACTGTAAGAACTGATATGACACAATATATATCCTTAAAAATCTCTTCCAACATCAAATCGTAATCTTAATCCACAGACTCATAGAATCTTCTCCCTTTATTTTTTAGAATAATGTGTATCAGTCGGTTGTGTCAACTTACTCAGTATTTAATGCCCATGTTTCCCCTAATTTAAAAGTCCATGTATGTATCTTTCTCATACGGCGTCGTTTTACATTTGCAATGTTTGGAATACTCGTTACCATCGAATTCTTCGGAAGAGGTAGCTCATTGATTAAAGAAAGTGATTCAACACTACAGACGGATAATAATTACCATCCGGCCATCCCTTCAGATACCTTCGCCTTATCGGCACACTTAACAAACTACAGCATTGTTATAACGAATGCCGCCTCACATTCCGCAGAAACCATGGTAATCAATCACTGGGACACAAGTGAATCGGTAGATTTAACCAGTAACATCTACGAGCAATATTTATGCTTCTAGTGTCAACGCTCGCGCGCGCACACACACGCACACACAAAACGGCAATTCGAAACGTACATCGCAACGTAAAGTAGATAATAACAATATCACTCGACAGTATGTACATAGTATTCGTTAAAAGTGTTTGTTCTCTTTGTAATTCTAAAGATGAAAGAAATTTAAAGCACAAACCTTTTTGTACAGAGAGTAATGGATAGCTTTACTTCACAGGTACCGAACTACAAAGTTTGCATCATGTTATATGAGGTGACAACGAGGGTAAAAGATATTGGGTTTGCTAATCCGTACAAGAAATCCGTGCATTCAGCCAGCCGGTAAGACTGTATCTTTCGAGAAAAGTAAGACACATGAAAGCAGCAACGTATATATACACATCAAAAAACTTTTGCATCACCTCCGTTCCGAGAGTTCCGGAACCTCTACAGAAAATTGGAATAGAGATCAACATAAACATCATTTCCGCCCTTTTCATTGCTCATAAAAACCATCCATTGCCTGTTGTAACACCATACAGCGAGACCTTCAGAGGTGGTGGTCCAGACTGCTGTAAACACCGGTACCTCTAATACACCTGTCCTCTTGCATTGGTGCATGCCTGTATTCGTCGTCGCGTACTATCCACAAGTTCATCAAGGCACTGTTGGTCCAGAGTGTCCCACTCCTGAAAGCCGATTCGGCGTAGACGCCTCAGAGTGGTTGGTGGATCAGTCGTCCATAAACAGCCCTTTTCAAATTCCCAGGCATGTTCGATAGGGTTCATGTCTCGAGAACATGCTGGCCACTCTAGTTGAGCGTTATTGTTATCCTGAAGGAAGTAATTCAAAAGATATGCACCATGGGGAAATGAATTGTCGTCCATGAAGACAAATGCCTAGCCAATATGCTGTCGCTATGGTTGCACTATCAGTCGGAGGATGGCATTCACGTATCGTACAGCCATTATGGCGCCTCTCACGACCACCAGCGGCGTTCGTCGGCCCCACATAGTGTCACCCCAAAACAGCAGGGAACCTCCACTTTGCTGCACTCTCTGGTCAGTGTGTCTAAGGCGTTCAGCCTGACCGGGTTGCCTCCAAACACGTCTGTGACGATTGTCTGGTTCAAGGCATATGCGCCACTCATCGGTGAAGTGAACGTGATGCCAATCCTGAGCAATCCATTCGGCATGTTTTTGGGCCCATCTGTACCGCGCTGCATAGTGTCGTGGTTCAAAGCTGGACCTCGCCATGGAGTCAGGAGTGAAGCTGCGCATCAGGCAGCCTATTGTGCACACTTCAGTCGTAACACAACGTCCTGTGGCTGCACGAAAAGCATTATTCAACATGGTGGCGTTGCTTTCAGGGTTCCTCCGAGCCATAATCCGTAGGTAGCGGTCATACACTGCAGTAGCAGTCCTTGGCCGGCCTGAGCGTGGCATGTCATCGACAGTTCCTGTCTCTCTGTATCTCCTCCAAGTCCGAACAACATCGTTTTGGTTCATTCCGAGACGCCTGGACACTTCCCTTGTTGAGAGCCCTTCCTGGCACAAAGTAACAATGTGGACGCGATCTAACAGTGGTACTGGCCATCTAGGTATGGTTGAACTACAGAAGCCGTGTACCTCCTTCCTGGTGGAACGACTGGAACTGATAGGCTGTCGGACACCCTCCGTCTAACAGGCGCTGCTCATGCGTGGTTGTTTACATCTATGGGCGGGTTTAGTGACATCTCTGAACAGTCAAAGGGACTGTGTCCGTGATACAATATCCACAGTCAACGTCTGTCTTCAGGAGTTCTGGGAAACGGAGTGATGCAAAAATTTTGTTGATGTGTGTTTTATTCCTTCATTTATTTCTACAAGGTACTCACAGGAAAAGAGGCACTATAATTCTCTGCAGAAGGTCTCATTACAGACACAGTTTCACGTCTGGTAGCTCACCGTTAGGTAATATCATGATGATCGAGATTCGCCTCTTAAGATCTACACAGGATATCACTGAATAATTTTGACAACGTCTCAACGTCTATTGACTAGGGGTCTTACTGTATGTAGTTCACAGACACTACGGAAACATGTACCTGGGTACACGCACACGCGCGTTTGTGCTCGACAAGACAAGAAGAACATTTCGAGTCCTGATAAGAGGTGGGGGCAGACAGCAGTGAGCTGCAAAGAAGAAACTCGGAACAAGCGAGGCGGGCAGCTGGAGTACCCAAACAAAAGTGGTGCAGGCAGTTCCGAGTGGTGTTCGGCGGCTGCGCAGGGCGTAAAACTCTACGATAACGAGACGGCGAGAGGCTGCTGGCCCACTGGCCGCCGTGGCCTCATTACGCGCCGCAGAGGGTTTTTGCTATCGCCGTTACTCCTGCTACTCTTGCCTCTATGACGCTGCTTCACAACCCATTCATATTTACGATGCACCTCTGGCAAAACGCGCCTCTTTAACACGGTGATTACATAAAACACGTGATTATAAATTTCGAGTTGTGACGGGCGTGAGCCGAACGCGAATAAGATGGATAGCATTCGACTTTTTGTCGCGGCGGCTCGCGACGACTGTCTGCCCGAAGAACAGTATCCTCTGTGATTCCTCCCACGGGCGGCTGGCGCAATCTGCGCAATTATAAACCGCGCAATTACGGCGCTGAATACAGCACGCGAGCGCTCTGGTAATGGTAGTTAATTACCGGCTGGTGAACGCCCGTGCGGTATGCGGCGTCTCGTTGCAATTTGCCATTCCGGATCGAACATTTGGCACGCGGACGCAGGGCATTTCAGCAGTTTCCCCCAGCTGGCGTCCGAGTGAGGCATATTTGCTATTTTCATTGTGTCGGTTGTTATGGGTCTCTTTTACTCCGGCCAAAGATGCTAAACAACAACTTACACTGCAACAAAGTCTGCAAGTAAATGATTACTGGGATTCCTGACACCTAAAGTCTCAACAAATGGATCGTGTGATTGCTGAAATGATTGCTCTCCAGGACTTTTCGTTTAATTTTGTTGTGGGTACGGCTTCCACAGAGAAATGAAATATGCTCTTCCAAAGCATAAGTTGAAAGATCGTAATTTTCTTACTTCGTATTTGTGCGATAATTTGTACAACAAGCTGACAACAAAAATCAAAAATTTACTTGAAAAATGTGAAGAAATATCTTTCACAATTCACATATGGTCTGATCTACATTCTGGAACTTCCTTACTTAGTTTGACTTCTCTTGGTACTCGTATTTCAAAGGATTTTCAGGAGATTGCTATAATTTTTAAATGTGAATTCATGACTGGGCATCATAAAAACGTAATATCTACAAAATATGAAGCTATAGTTGAAGAATGAGGCATAAATGACCAAGAATGTCATTTTATTGTTCGTGATCGGGGATCTAACATGATTAAAGTATTGCAGTTGTCTGGCTTTGACGATGTGAATTGCGCAATACATCAGATACAACTATGCATTTGAGCTGCTGTGGAATTACGAGGGTGGCTCCCAACAACTTACTGCTTAACTGAAAAAAATTGCAACCCATTTCAGTGATTCCTTGGTCGCACAAAATTCAAAGGGAACGCCTCAATCAACCTGCTTTATGTGTTATACAGTATAGCACAAAATGGTAAATATTGTTAAATGTATTTAAATGAATATTAATTTTATGGTATATCTTCAGTGTAAGTCTTGTGTGTTTTACTTTTATGAAAATACTATCTGTTAATGTAATTTCTTCTATTTCCAACTGGTAGAGCACGTCCTATATGATGGAAGATTTTCAAAGCTCAAAGATTCGCTAATTTTGTACTTATGTTCAAATCAAATCACGGCGGTTTCCACTGAAGACTGGATAAATGTTCGAAGGAATTAGTAGAAACTTAAGTAGTTCTCAAGAGAGCATTCATCAGTCATACCGATAATTCAAGTTCTTATGACTTTACAGCATGAAGAAACAAAAAGTGATACTTCAGAACAATTCAAAAATTTTACAAGAAAATTACTTGATGATCTGAATTCAGGCACGATATTTGGAGAACACAATTGCGACGCATTTAGATCTGCGATACAAGTCAAAATTTTTCAGTGGCATCGTCACAGAGCAAGTTCTGTCCCAAATACATAATTTGATGATGATGAAAGCCAGAGATCCAAATTCATCTCAAAATGACTGCATACCTACCAGCCCTAAAAGATCCCGATTTGAAACTGAAAATCAGCCTTCAAAAAGTTGTGGCTAAATCACGGAATCTCAGTTAGAATCATTGTTACAAACGTTAGGATTCATGTTAAATATGAACGAAGATCAGCAAGACTCGACTACGACTAACAAAAACGACAATC